>NC_138160.1:171395489-171995489 GCF_964165515.1 Mesoplodon bidens | reverse complement strand
CTCTCCCCAAATTATCTTTTCTGTTTCGAAAGTAATAATGATTTGTAAATTATAGTCAGTGTTCACATTCAGTTAAAAGACACTTTCAAGGTGTTTGTCTTATCATTGAACGGTGAGTTCTGAGTAGCAGTGAATGTACAGTTATCTCAGGCACTCAATTTTCAGGACTTTCTGGAAAACAGTCATCTTCATCTTGAACAACAGAATAAAATATGAATTTATTTTGTTTAGTTAGTTGAATTAAAGGTGTTCCTCTAAGAGTTGGGGAAAAATTCCAACCTTGTGTTAATTACTACTTCTTAGTGTGTTAGAAATTGCTAATTCAGCAGTAACAGTTTGTTAATTTAAGGAAAAAAACTTGCTGTGGAATCTGTACCAAACCTTTTAATGTTAGGGTTTTGTGTAATGGGATAGTGAAACCAGCACCTGAACTATAGTGAGAAAACAGTCATTTGCTTGTATTGTAGGCAAACCTGCAGAAAATGATGTTAAGCTTGGAGCTCTCAAACTGAAACCAAATACTAAAATCATGATGATGGGAACTCGTGAGGAGAGCTTGGTAAATGTTTACTTTTGTTACCATTTGTCCCTTTGAAGATATTGTGGTTTATATCACACTGTTGTATCATAGTTTTAATTGTGGTAAAATTGTCAGTTTAGCAGTCAAGGAAAAGTAAAAGCTGCACAATGAATGTGTTATTAACTCAGCAGAAAGCAAATACTGGGAAATTTGTTAGTGTATAGCTAGCTGTAAGTGTAGTAGTAGTGCAAATTTAACATGGTAAATCTGCCCAGTGAACATATATAACAAAATATAAAATGTGGAAGTTTTCCTGTAGTGTGTGCTTGCAAGACTCTTGGACTCAAGTCGTACCTCTTATTTGTTTTTTATGCTATGAATGTATTTGTTATGTTAATGATAATATGGTCAAACAAAACTATTTTTCATCTTAATAGGAAGATGTCTTAGGTCCACCTCCTGACAATGATGATGTTATAAACGACTTTGATATTGAAGATGAAGTAGTTGAAGTAGAAAATAGGTGAGTACTTTTCATCATCAAAGGAAATTGGTTGTAATTTGAGAAAAGGTGAATATTTCATCTGATTTTATTTTTTTGTTAGGGAGGAAAACCTACTGAAAATTTCCCGCAGAGTAAAAGAGTACAAAGTGGAAATTTTGAATCCTCCCAGGGAAGGGAAAAAACTTTTGGTACTAGATGTTGATTATACGTTATTTGGTAAGTCAGCTAAAACTGTGCTCCATCTTCTGTTACCCACAATGGCATTTTCCCCTTTCATTTGTTTGTTTTTCCCTTGCAATATGAAATATTTGAAAGCTTTTCTTGTTATTTTAAAAGTAAATCATTTTATTGTAAGGGAAAAGAGAAGTCATCTGTAATTCCAAGATCCAAAGATGACCACTCATATTTTTATGTGCATCTTCCAGGGTGTTTGTATGTATGTCCTTTTTATGTTTACTTAATGATATATTGAACATCACAGTCATTTAACATTCATTGTGAGTTGAATATATGTATTTTTTGGTCAGGCGCTTTTCTAGTTTATGAATGTGTGATAATTTAATCAAGTGATTCCCTATTGATTAACACTTAACATTTTATGATTATTTAAAAATAATTTTTGATATTTTATTCCTGGTTTTCTGTTTAATTATGTTCAAGGCAGATTCTTTTTTTTTTTTTTTTTGCGGTACGCGAGCCTCTCACTGTTCTGGCCTCTCCCGTTGTGGAGCACAGGCTCTGGACGCACAGGCTCAGTGTCCATGGCTCACGGGCCCAGCCGCTCCGCGGCATGTGGGATCCTCCCGGACCGGGGCATGAACCCGTGTCCCCTGCATTGGCAGGCGGACTCTCAACCACTGCACCACCAGGGAAGCCCCAAGGCAGATTCTTGAATTTAAAATTTCATGTCAACAAAAAAAGAAATTTGTTCTTTCATCCTCTAATATTGCCAGAAATGATTAGTTAACTCCTGATGTTAGAATGAATTTATTTACCTCTAATCCTTAACTTTAAGTACATGTCATAAGTTAGCGTAAATTTTTTTTTAATTTGATTATTAAGTTAAACCTGTTATTTTGGTGAAATATGATTATATTTGGTAGGTAAACGGCTAAAAAGTGAGTATATGTGGCCCTAGTTTGTTTTTCATATCCTAAAATAACATCTACATTTTAGAGATTAGATGAGAAAAAATTTACTGTTTCTTATATAAGCCTGAATTCTGGATATTGGTCTTTGCAAATTGAACAGAATAGATCAATTAAAATTGGATTGCAAGAATATTGAATTGTGTGCTTTGAAGATATCCCTTTGTCAGCTGATGTAAGTTAGTCTGAAGTAGTTTGTATTTGAGTGTTTATATTACATTTCAGAAGTTTAATTGATATTAGGTACTTGTCCATGATAATAAACTAATCATCATCTCTAACTGATTTTCTTTTAGACCATAGGTCTTGTGCAGAGACTGGGGTAGAATTAATGCGGCCATATCTTCATGAATTCCTAACATCTGCATATGAGGATTATGACATTGTTATTTGGTGTAAGCTATATTTCTTATTTAGATTTCCATGAAAATAAGGTTGTTCCTTATATTACTCTGCTTTATAAAATGCGACTTAAATTTTATATTTTGCAAATTTCTGATGAAGCATGTTTGACTTTCTTGCATCACAATATAAACTTATGTGTATTTGACAAATACCACTGAAATAATTAAATATAGGAAGAGAGTAGATTATGGTGTGAAAAAAAAATGGCCTTATTTTCACAAGACCCCACCTTGATTAGGATCCTTTCTTTCTGATCTTTGCTATAGAATCTTTGATGCTTTAGTATATTGTTGCTTTCTCCTTTCTTCATCACTCTAGTCTCAAAACACTTGGAGAAAGATATGTATTTAAAAAAAATTTACAGTGATGTAGTTCAGAAATAAAGGCAATATGAATTTACTCAAGGAAAATTAATAAATGGGCTAAAGCAGTGTTACTCAACTTGTGGTCTGCCACTCCAGGAACTTACAGGTCTGTGGTAACAGTGAGTTTGCTCCAAAAAGTAAATTTACTACATTACTGAGCACACTGTTTAGTTCAGGTGACAATCTTTTTGTGGTACGACCTTCTGAAAAGGGAAGGGGAGTGTATTGATTTACATCTCACCTTCCCACAGACATTTAAAGTTACGTCTTGGCAATGTCATAAGCAGAAAAGAGCTATCCTAATTGTGAATTAAATAAAATCCCTAAAGATGGTAATCGTACTAGGTTTTTGATGAGAGGCCACATAGTTGTTCCACAGTTTGTAAATTTCCTTTGTATTTCCTTTTATAATCAGAGTATCTCAATAGTTTAGTGTTACTATGAGTACATAGCCATTACAATTCAATACGTAGTTAAATACATAATTTTCTGGTTTTTAAGATACAGAGAAGAAAGCTTTCTGGGAAGCAGTTTTTTGTTTAGCAACTCTGACATCTGAGATGACATTTGAGAAAAAAGTTTATCCTCTAAATGTTATTAGAGTAGACTTAGGGACTTAGAGAACTTTTTACAATCATATATTTAAAATAAATTAAAAAAAAATGAATTTCATGGTAGTACGTTGAAAAGGGCACCTCATTTTGGAGCTAAATAGACTAGGGTTTTAATCCTGGCTCTGACCTTACTTTGTGACACTAGGCAGGTCAGTTAATTGCTCTGAGCCTTAGCTTCCTCATCTGAGAAATGAAGATAAATAAATCTATATTACAGGGTAGTTGTAAGAATAAAATATTGGTATAGCAACTAGTAACTTGTCTGACATGTAATAGTTTCTTAATAATTAGAAACTCTTTTTATTAGCTGTAAATCTTTCTGTTTTTCATCTGGGGATTATAGTCCCAAAATATATACTGAATGAAAAAAATAGTTTTTCCCTATCGCCTTATTGTTGTCATTGTAGATACATCACTCTCTAAAATTTTAGTTCAACTGACCAGTTTTGCATGTAAGGTGATTTTGGTTCTTGTATGTGTGCTAAAGATTTTTATTTTGAGGACTCAGCTACCTCTTTGCCCTTAAAATAATATACACACACTCATATACACACTTTAAATAATTGAACTCCTTTTTCCATTTTTAAACATTTTACTTTGTAATACCTATATAGTTTAGTCCAATAACTTGAGCTGAGTAGGGCACATAAAACTGAAGTTTGAATTTTTATCAGTGATCTCAGAAATGGTTGGTGTCTGACAATGAGCAGGCACGTGACATAGATAGGGTTTGTGAATTTAGTTGCCTCAGACTTCTTGTTAAAAGCTGCTGGACTCAATGAGCACTAAGTTTGCTGAGCCTGGCAAAATGCTAATTTTCATTAGCATTTTTCGACAGTCTTCAGCCTAGCAGTCTTCAACATAACTTTTGCCACATAACATTAATCTGCTTATATTGACATATATACCTGTGTGTTGCCTTGCAGTAGGAACGCAGAAGAAAATGGAGATCCAGGCACCCTAAATACAAGTTTAGAACTGATAGAGAACAGTATTAGGGCTGTTTTTAAAAGGGTGGTTAGGTCTTGATTTATGAATTTCCTAGGTTCAGAGTTCTTTTGAGCATTGGTTACCTTATCTTTTAGATAAAAGTTGTTTAAATGTTATTGTCTTGAAGACACACTAAAATAAATTTATTTTTATAAATAGTTAAAAGGAAATTACCATAAATATGCTAGGGATTATTTGTGATGTATTTGAACTTTTAGTCTTGCTTAGAAAACTTAACTAATTTATACAGAAGAAAGATTTTTTAAATGAAATTCAAGCTTTTCATACATATTGTGTTATCATTCCTCATGTTTTAGCTGCAACAAATATGAAGTGGATTGAAGCTAAAATGAAAGTAAGTGTTAGAAAACAATCCATTTAAGAACGTTTTGAAACTGCATTTGTCTTTTTAGAAAGTTCCGAATTGAATTAATTTCATTGTCATTGGAGGGCATTTAGTAGCAAAACAAATGCCAGTATCAGGAGTTAGAGGTGTGTTTAAAGTCTGCTTAATGGTGGTTTGCATTGATTACTTATGTCTTTTTCAAGAAAAAGTACAGCAAAGCTTCCTCTCTTTCTCCCATTTTACGCTAATACTTTCTTTTCCTTCTTTTCTCTGGTGTGTGATACTTAAAGGAGTGATGCTCTTCTAAAACATTAAATTGGGAAGTAACCTGTTTCTGGTAGTACATTGAAAAGGGCCCCTCATTTTAGAGCTAAATAGACTAGGGTTCTTTGGACTACCATTTATCGATTTCGCTTCGTGAAACTAAAATGCTTGCTAGTTGTTGAGGAAGGTGTGGTAGCCAGGGGAGTAGAAAGTTGGCATTATGGGAAATTATAGCTGGACTTTTCATAAAGCCTGGGATTTTCCACATTATTATATTTTAACCACATGAATATTTGTATTTATAGGAGCTGGGAGTGAGTACAAATGCAAATTACAAGATTACCTTCATGTTGGACAGTGCTGCTATGATAACAGTGCATACTCCAAGGAGAGGATTAATAGATGTAAGAAGTCATTTTACTTTTTATTTAAAGACTTGCTTGTTTTCTGGTGTACTTTTATATTTATATTGATGGAATAAACTACACAGAGTTTAGAAATACATCTGAGTGGATAATAAAGTATCAGTTGAGTTTTGACATAAGAAGATGTATTTCAGGTTAACAGATTTGAATTTTAGTGACAAAGTTAAGGATCTTGAGGAAGGACTGTCAAGAAAGGTCATGGTTAATTGTCCCGTGATGATAACAGCACAGTGTTGCTAAAGACAGCGTAGGTGTGAAAAAATAATGTTGTCAAGGAAGATACTAGAAACAGACCAGGACACACTTGCCCTGCCCTCTATGAAACTGATAAATAAAAGCAGATATATCATGATGCATGTACTTTGGGGTGATGTACGTGAAGCCCTAGAGAAAGCAATAAGAACCATCAGGAAAGAGTTGGGCTAAAAAGATTAAGGTTCTTCACTTTGTTTACTTGTCAAGTAACTAGTCATATTATGAACTTCTGCGATCTGCAAGGCCCTGAAATGGGCACTGTTGGGAATAAAGAGATGAAGAGACATGGTCCATACCTTTTGGAAACCCAGACTAATAGGAATTGGGGAGAACTTAGCAAACTAGGAAAGCTTAGGGGAGACAGTATTAAAATTGTCAAAGTCATAAAAGTCATAAATAGAATTGTTTATGTGTGTGTGGAGTTTTCAATAAAGGAAATGCTGCGTACATCAAGGAAAAATATAATTTATTACCTACTAAAGTGGTACATGTACAAAGTCTAAACAGTAAAAAGAAGTTTAGGAGGTGTTAAACAGGAGTGTTTATAATAATGAAAAATTAAAGGAACAAAAAGAAATCCTCAATAACAAATCCCTACAACAGTAGGGAGTTGGTTGTACACATTTTTGTTCGTCCATTTAATGGAATGCAGCTAATTATTATTTTTTTTTTATTTTTAAATTTATTTATTTATTTATTTATTTACTTATAGCTGTGTTGGGTCTTTGTTTCTGTGCTAGGGCTTCCTCTAGTTGCAGCGAGCGGCGGCCACTGTTCATTGCGGTGCGCGGGCCTCTCACTGTCGCGGCCTCTCTTGTTGCGGAGCAACAGACGCACAGGCTCAGTAGTTGTGGCTCATGGGCCCAGTTGCTCCGCGGCATGTGGGATCTTCCCAGACCAGGGCTTGAACCCGTGTCCCCTGCATTGGCAGGCAGATTCTCAACCACTGCGCCACCAGGGAAGCCCCGCAGCTAATTATTTGATGCAGAAATTTTTCAGAAATTTTTCATGATACGTTATTAAAGTGAAAGAAATATTTTAGCAGTATTTGCAAACTGTTAGAAAATAGTTTTTAACCGTTGTTTGGTTCAGCGGTTCCCTTAGCTTTACAAAAGATCTATGAACTCTTTGAGGTTGCTTCTGTTTATCAGAAAGACTGGAGAAATACATCAGAATATCTAGTTGCATTCTTTGGTACTAAGTGGATTATAGGTAATTAAATATTTTCCTTTGTGCTTTTTTGTGTTTTCAGATTTTTTTCTACAGTCAACAGTAGTACTTGTCTAATTGAAAACAAGGTAGCTCATGTTGTGGAGAACGCACGGTGCTTTTGACCTAATTGCAAACTGACAGCACTATCTAAGAAGATGTAGGATTTCTAACCCTGGGTGTCATGAAGCTCTTATAGTGTTTGAGGCTTTACGTTGGCTGAGAAAGCCAAGAATCTGGTTTATTGTGTCAGCTTCTGTGTATTTGGCTTCAAGTATTTGAGGGGTTTGTTTCAGTAGTAAACAAATAGTGCAAACAAATACAGCAAATAACATTTTAGTGGAATGAAAATATTTGAGTAACATTTTTTGCAATAATGAGTTCACTAAGGAAAAAAAGCCTTCCTCCATATTAAAAGAAATTATAGAGGAGAAAAAGCATTTTAAAATTAATGACAACGCTTGTCACCATTTATTTACTACCATTTAATCTCATATAATTAATATATTATCATCATGTAATCTCACATTACCATCAATGAGACTACTGCCTTCAGCAAAAAGTACTTTTTCTTCTAAAAGTTAATGTATTTAAAATATTTTTGTGAGTGTGTAAAATATATTCACATGATTCACAAATAAAGTGTATAGTGAAAAGTATTCCTCCTGGACCCTCCAGCCACTTAACTTTCCTTTCTTCAAGCAATCACTATTATTTCTTGTGTGATCTTACAGAGAATTTATGCAAGTATCAATAGATATGGATAACTGAGGAATTACCTTTTTGAAGGCTCATTTTAAGAATTCAGAAATAAAAGCAAGAATTTACAAATTACGGTGTTTTGAAGTTAAATAATCAGATGCCCTAGAAATTGTGCACCTATACCACTGAACTAAGGAGAAAGTCCATTTTTCCTTTACAAAATATTTAAATATTATAATAAAAGAACCAGGTACATTGTCATTAAGGTTTTCTAGTTTTGAAAACAGACCCCATGTGAAACCTCAAGCGCTGAGGGGACATGTGAATGCTCAGCAGACATCTAAACAAATACTAGATTTTTAAAAAATTAAATACTTTTTTTGATCCCGAATCTTCGTATTAAAATTATAGGAAGTCTTATAATGGGCTTAGTTCCATCAGACATGAACAGACCTTTCAGAAGTTGACACTGAGAGATATATTGTGCCTTACAGTGTGTTGCATCTTGGTTCTGTTCTGTTCACACAGCCAGCCATCACTGCCTCATGGTAAAGGAACGCTCTGGCATAGTTCTGCAGGGCATTTTGCAGTATTTCTGCTTTTAAGAAAGGATGAACTATTCATGAAATTTGAGTTAAATCTAAACTTTTATTCTAAGGTAAAGCCTCTTGGTGTTATATGGGGAAAGTTTTCGGAGTTTTACAGCAAAAAAAACACCATCATGTTTGATGACATAGGAAGAAATTTTCTAATGAACCCACAGAATGGACTAAAGGTAAGACAGTTTTACTTGCCATTCTCACATATGCTGGATTATGTAGTAGAACGTTAGCACTATTGAATTTCATAAATTTTTGGAAGTAGTGTATTATCCTGTCAAGAAAAACTTAAGTGTTTAGAAAAATTCATATAAAATTGAGCATTCTCTCTTTTTGCTTGGTATTTCCTTAGTTAACCAACTCATCCAGATGGTTTGTTTTGTTTTGTTTTTCTAATGTTTTTTTTTTTTACATAAATTTATTTTTTAAATTTATTTTTGGCTGCGTTGGGTGTTTGTTGCTGCGTGTGGGCTTTCTCTAGTTGTGGTAAGCGGGGGCTTCTCTTGTTGTGGAGCACCGGCTCTAGGTGCACAGGCTTCAGTAGTTGTGGCGTGTGGGCTCCATAGTTGTGGCTCGTGGGCTCTAGAGCGTAGGCTTAGTAGTTGTGGCGCACGGGCTTTGTTGCTCCGTGGCATACGGGATCTTCCCGGACCAGGGCTCGAACCCGTGTACCCTGCATTGGCAGGCAGATTCTTAACCACTGCACTACCAGGGAAGCCCCCATCCAGATGTTTTATTTTCAGTTAGCTCTGTGGAGCAACATGAACTTACTGACATTGACTTTTAGCATCAAAAGTGAAAGCATCAGACATTCTATTAGGGATATGAATCTTGAATTTCTGATGTTCTGGTTAGCTGGAAAGCTGGCAATAAGGGTATTTTTCCTTTTTAAACTGAAACTAATAAAAGGTGTTTGAAAATTCATATAGTGTAAGTGGAGAGCTTAGAATTATGAAATGCTGGAGCTAGAAGGAACCTCAGTCATCTTTTATAGAAACAGTCTGAGGATCAGAAAGTTCATGACTTGCCCAAGGTCGTGTATGTAACTGGTTAATGATAGAATTTGAGTTAGAACCCAAGTAACTTGGTTTCTAGGCCAGTGATGATCTTAGCATTAAGTCACATGCAATCTTATATAGACATCATAGTGATATTTAACCCTGGTAGCAGCGTGAAATTGGTAAGAGAGAAATTTGAAACTTAAAATTTTTGGTACCTATGGCTGCCTATGTGTAAATACAATATGAAAATGGAAAAGATAGCTCTATGTTGTGATACAATGCAAATGGAGTCTCCATTTGAAGTGTAAATCCTGATACTAAGACACTTTTAATCTCAGTCCTGAACTTTTCCACCAGCTGAATTCTTTTTTTTAATGGTTTTTTAAAAAAATTAATTAATTTATTTATTTTGGCTGCGTTGGGTCTTCGTTGCTGAGTGCGGGCTCTCTCTAGTTGCAGTGAGCAGGGGCTACTCTTTGTTGCGGGGCGGTGCGCGGGCTTCTCATCGTGCTGGCTTCTCGTTGCAGAGCACGGGCTCTAGGTGCGTGGGCGTCAGTAGTTGTGGCACGTGGGCTCAGTAGCTCTGGCACACGGGCCTAGTTGCTCCGCAGCATGTGGGATCTTCCCGGACCAGGGCTCGAACCCGTGTCGCCTGCATTGGCAGGCAGATTCTTAACCACTCTGCCACCGGGGAAGTCCCCACCAGCTGAATTCTTGATGACTTTAAAAGACAAGAGAGAAAAACTTGAAGGTAGATTTTTGAAGCTCTCTGTACAGACTGTTGATGTCGTCTTTAGTGTACAATGAGGATAGTTTAGGGACTGAATATTAATCTAGGTAGTGAATTGCCACAAATATAAAAGCTGTTGACTTGGAAGAAAAGTACTTGGGGTAGACTGGTGGTTATGCTGTCCTTTAAAAATGATTTCTGTTTGAGGCTTTAGGAGAAGTGCTCTTCCTGTGTGTAGTTTACGAGGTATAAGGTACAAAAGTATGTTCTTCAGTCTTGAGGAAAGATTCAATTGATCTAAGCCAAATTTTGTATGAAACTAATGGTGTCTGTACTGGAAAGGAGGTAAAGTCATGGTATTTAAGGAATGATTAAATTTTTTTAACTGAGGTATAATATTAGTTTCAGGTATACAACATAATTTATGATTTGATATTTGTTTATATTGTGAAGTGATCACCACAGTAAGTCTAGTTAACTAACATCTGTCACCATACATACTTACAGAATTTTTTCTTCTGATGAGAACGTTTAAGATCTGCTCTCTTAGCCACTTTCAAATATGCAATATGGTATTGTTGACTATAGTTGCTGTGCTATACCTTACATCCCCATGATTTATTTATTTTATAACTGGAGGTATGTACCTTTTGACTCCCTTTACCCATTTCTCCCACCCACCCATCTCTGGCAACCACCAGTATGTTCTTTCTGTCCTTTGTATGTATGAGCTTGGCTTTAGGTATGTGTTTTGTTCTTGTTTTTGTTTTCTTTTTTTAGATTCTACATATAAGTGAGACAGGGAATGATTTTTGAGAAGAGCTTTAACTTAAAAAAAAATTATTAGTTTCATGTGTATTTTTAGAAGAAACATTATTTTCCCAGCCAACATTTGGGCCCTCCTCATCTCTGGATGCAGAGAGATGATGATATAAACTTCTAGTTCTTCATGTTACTTTAGAGCAAGTTGTTTGTTTGTTTGTTTTTTAGCAGAGTACTCAGTAAAATCATTGAAGGAATTCCTAAAAATGTGTAAGTTTCTGCCTCCAAAAATTCTAATTCAGGAGAAGTATTTTTAAGCATTCTACAGGTAATCTCTCGCATGTCTCCTTTTGAAAGCCTCTTTTAAGAAGGTAGTAATTAATGATCTGCCCACATTGACATAGAAATGGTTTTGAAATTGTGAAATATTCTATATTCTGTTTTGTTATCACAGTTCCACAATGTTTCTGGTAGAAATCTCAGAGATTTCACAGAGATCTTAAAGACTGCTTATTTTTAAAGTAGTTAACTTCTAATATAAGCTTGCTAATCATAAGGTTTGAAATATATAACATAGGAGGGTTTGTCAATTATGAATATAGTACTGAACTAAAGGAACTTGAATTTTGGTCATGGATGAATCAGTAGTTAGTCTGAACTTCACTTTTATTATCTATATAAGGAAATGGTGATTTAAGAGAATGCAGATAATCTAAACATTCTTAATTTCCTAAAAATGTTTTTTGATGTGAGACAGCGGTGGTAGTATATGTTGCCTGCCCTTCTAGTGATCACTTAGATCATTCTTGAAGAATGGAACAGTGATTATACTGAAACAATTGAAGTCAGTTAGGTGAATTTTTTCCACTTAACTAGTTTAACTTTTAGATCCAGAATCTTTGGGGTATTTTAGTTTTGTTATTATTAGTGCTTAAGACCAAATGTTTAGAAAGTAAAAGTAACTTAGCAGGGCCTTGGATTGAAAATCTTATTTACCAGCCACTGACTCTGTACTTTCTCTTTCAGTCTAATCCCTTCCTGCTTCTATAGTTGGAATCACTTTGGTACATTGTATATTAATAGTTTAGAAGTCAGTGTGTTGCCTTTACAATCTTTTTAAATGAGGGAGTACTTTAGAACATTACAATATTGCCCAGGATTATGCTGAAACTCATTTCACTACATTCTGATATCATGCCTATTTACACCTAGCTGTAGGGCTTAAGCAGGTCCCTGCAGAGAATTTTCTTGATCTGCAGTCACTGCTGCTGCTGTGAAGCAGCACTGCCCGCACTGCCTGTTTGGAATCAGGATCTCCTACAAGAGTTTGCTTCTGTGCAGACTCTTGACAGCTCTTATTGGTGCCCTTCAGCCAGAGCCCAGCTGACTAACAGCTGTGGAGGCCCTTGGCCCTAAACTGTTGTGATGTGAATAGAACCTGGAACGTATGGGAGAATTTTCTTCTGTCCGTTTCCAGCTGGTGGTGTGTTTTTCCAATGACAGAGAAGTAAATAAAAAAATATTTAAAACCTCTACTCTTGATAGATATGGTAACGACTCCTATGGGCTCATTGTTCTCAACAGGTAACAATGATTAAATGTCAACTGTTTTTAAATGTCACTATGTAAAATTGACCAGTTTGCATTTTCTCCCAATCACAGTAAGGATATATTAATGCTTTACTAAAATGATTTATTCAGTCCTTGCAGGCGTATGTGTGATTTTTAAAAGATATTTTTTTTATACTGGAAAAGTTCAAACATAAAAAGAACTACATTGAATTGTATAAACTAACCCCCATGTATGCATTATCCTGTTTAAACAACTTGTTAATTCATGGATGTTTTGCTCTATACCTTACCTACTTCCCTCTCTTTGATATTTTGAAGCAAATCCCAGATACATTATTTCATCTAAAATTAGTTTAAAGGTTTTGAAATGCTGTCTTGAGTGCTATATAGATGATCTGGTGTCTTTAAAAAAGTAGAACTCTTTATTGGAAGTGTAACATAAAGAAAAGTGCATAAAATGTGCAGTTTAACAAATTGTTTTACAGAGAACATATGTAACTACCATTCAAGTCAAGATGTAAAATCCCTTACTAATTATAGTCTTCAACCCTGTCCACCATCTTGACTTTTATGCTCTTTTTTTTAAATTTTATTTTTATTTATTTATTTTTGCTGTGTTGGGTCTTCATTTCTGTGCGAGGGCTTTCTCTAGTTGTGGCAAGTGGGGACCACTCTTCATCACGGTGCGCGGGCCTCTCACTATCGCGGCCTCTCTTGTTGCGGAGCACAGGCTCCAGACGCGCAGGCTCAGTAGTTGTGGCTCATGGGCCCAGTTGCTCCGCGACATGTGGGATCTTCCCAGACCAGGGCTCGAACCCGTGTCCCCTGCATTGGCAGGCAGATTCTCAACCACTGCGCCACCAGGGAAGCACCCTTTTATGCTTTTGAAATGAATACTTTTTATCATAACATATATTGAACTTAAAAATTTAGAAAATACGGCTGATTTTTATGGGAAAACTCATATAATTAAAAATATTTTAATGGAGACTTTACTGATAAAAATGCTTATGATAAAATGTGAGTGAAAATAGGTTATACAAATGTGTAATATTTTAGCTGTATAAAATTTTCATAGAAAATGCTGATGTGAAAATCATCTGTTAAAATTTATCTCACTGCCCTGTAGATCAAGCATGTATTGGGTACCTTTTTATGAATGAAGTGACGTGAATGAGATTATTTAATTAGTAAGAAGCAACTGGATTGATAGAAGGGGGAAAAGTCTAAGCAGTTTTGCAAAGTAGAGGAGCCACATAAGGTTCAAGTGCTATAAGACAGCTGGTGGTGTGAGGTTCAGACTGAAAAGATAACAGAAGGTAAATTAAGTAGAAGAACTTCCACTATAAACATACCATGACTGTCAGTGAGATAGTGTACAAGTAATTCTTAGTATTGACAGCCTTGGTGATATTTTAATCTCATTAACTGTAATTTAAGTGTTAGAATAGTATAGATTTGTACTAGTTTTCTTACTACAATGTGAAGTGTTGGATAACGTTTGTTTTCTAATAGATAAGACCTTTTATGAAAGCACACCTAAATCGAGATAAAGACAAAGAACTTTTAAAATTAACCCAGTACCTCAAGGAAATAGCAAAGTTAGATGACTTTTTGGACCTAAATCACAAATATTGGGAAAGGTAAGTGCTAATTGCTTATTCATTTCTTCTTTACATTAATGAATGAAAAAATTTTCTGGCAGCTCTGGTATACACGTAACTCTTATTTTTTGTTTAAAATGGGTGAATTCTAAAGCTCTTTTCTAATCCAGTGACATCTCCCCTGGAAGTATTTTTCCCTTTCTCTTAACCTCTAACTTGTTCATAAACCCACATCTCTTAAGATCTTTAATACTTCTCTAGTAGAGAGGATTTGAGAGACTAGTACATGTTTGTGATGCTACCTGTTAATTATTTTGTGACATTAAATGGGTCACTCTTTTATGAATCTGTTCTCATACTGTAAAATAGTGTCAGGATAAAATAAAATATACTAAAAAGTTTTCTGTTAAAAATTACAAGTAACCTCTGTGTAGCAGAAAAATTAGAAAATTTATTCCTTTAGGGAAACAGTTACTTGTGATTATGAAAGATAACTACTGTTACCAGCTTGGTGTCTAGTCTTCTAGTCTTTTTTTCTGAGCACAAACATAAGTACAAATCTACATATGGACCGCATATAAACGTCAAGATTTTGAGGCAGGAAAAACCTCTGGAGAAGTGAACAGGATTATTATGTACTGCAAGTACTTTTTTGGAAGTAGATCTTTGAAGAGCTGATTTCACCAATACAGCAACAAAAGAAACTTCATATAATATAACACTTCGGCTTTTCAAATTACATTTTTGGCTTTTCAGATCACTCATATACTTATGTACTTATATACCTACATAATATTTATTTATATACTTCTTATTAGAGTCTCATAATCCTATTAGGAGGGTAAGGCTGGCATTTTTATCCACATTTCCTGTAGATGGTGTAACTAAGTCATAGAGATAGTAAATGCCACAGTTTGAGCAAGTTTTACCATCAAAACTTGTCCAGGTCTCCTGATTTTAAGAACTCTTTCCCTACCCCCATAGCTCTGAGTATAGTAATTCATAAATGTGAGAAATAGAGATGTAAACATTTTAATTTGTTGGTAGACTCCTATAAAATAATATGAAGAAAAATTTGCTTGGTGAATTAACATCTTTGCATCTTTACAATCTTGATCAGAGTTCTTTAGCAGCTTTGCCTCACTACCTTTATGCAAGAAGATCTTCAAATGGACTTTGAGTTTTGGGGGGAAATTATAATACTAATTAATATATTGCTTTCACATTTGGAAGTAAGGCAGTGTGGAGTGATGGTGTGTAGCCTCCAGAGCCTTGTTTTCAATCTGAACTCTGCCACTTTCTTGCTGTATGAACTTGGGCAAATCGCTTAACCTCTTTTTGACTGTAAAATAGAAATAAGTTCTCACTGAACACTCATAGAACTGTTGTGAGGACTAAATGAATTAATGCATGTACTTAGAACAGTGCTTGGCACATAAACAACACGTGTTAGCGTTATTAACAGTTATTACTTATCTTGAAAAGTTTTGTTATTAAACAACTTTCTTTGGGGAGGAGAGTTAGATTGTTAACTTAAATTTAGTGTGATACAGCTTAGACATCTTATTTTATTTCTTGCAGGTATCTCTCAAAGAAGCAAGGACAGTAGTTACAAGCTATACTGGCAGTTATTGAAGATACTTGAGATCCATGAACTTCTTTTTGCTTTTATGCTAAAGATCATTATGATAGTGCTGGACACTGCAGCAAATATAAGACTGCTTATACTTGGTCTTCCAGTTTTTTGTAAATTTAATTTTATATTTTTTGAAGATCATAGCAATACGCCAAAAAAAAAAAAAAAAACAACACCTTTTTCCCCCTGTATGAATTTACTGTAACTCTTGAAAACTATTTTCTCCAGCATAGAGTACTGAGTTTTATTCCCCACACACACACAAAAAGTGGACAAAAATGTATGCTTAACAGTGTCATTTTGTGACTTTGGAAATAAGTATGTCTTGTGTGTTTGTCTCACTGTGTTGTTGTCTAAGCCCAAACCCACCTTGAAACTACTGTTTTTAAAACCAAAAAAAGAAAAGTTTTTAGTAAGGAACCTAGTTTAGTATGCTTAAAACCACCGAGAGTTTTTCTTATTCCTTTGTCATAAACACAATTTCTCTTTTATTACTCCACTACTTACATCTCTAAATTCTGAGCTGTCTCAGTTTGGTGTGTATGTGTGTCAGTGTTCTTTGAGTAAAACTGGAAAATGTCTGCTCTGATACAGATATGTCATAGTGTGACAAGTAGAAAACATGAGACTGAGGAATGAAACTAAGGAACAAGAGCGTGTTTCTTTGTGGTGGCCAAGTAGAAGCACTCCTGCCTAAAACCGTTGTCCTAAAAGCAGTTAAAGGCAGTACATTTTAAAATGGGACGTGTCACTGGTTCAGTCCTAAAAAGCATGAACAAAAAGTTTTTGTTCTGTTCCAGCTCTGTCTTCTCTAAGTGCAAACACTGTGTTGCAGTGAAAATATCTAGCCATAAGATTAAATTTATTTGCAATGCTTATGCCTGCAGATGTGTAATGTGACCACTGTTTTGTGTTGACAGTATTGCTTTATACAGTTCTTCTATTTGAAAGGAATCTGGTTCTTTCAGATAAACATGGTATGTATTGTTCTTATGGGGGACTATTTCAGTGGTGTAAATAATAAATTCCTTTTCTTAAAACATCAGTTATCTGCTCTGTATTATCCCAAATATTTTGCCTCTTCGTTGAATCATGAAACAAACACTAGGTTCAGGCAGGCATCTCTTGAAAAAAATTAAATGTGTATGGTTTTAAAAGTTTGGGAACCCCTAATTAAGATGATTCAATGAAAACGTCTTAATTATGAGGCTCAATTTAAATATTTAAGGATCGAATAGAATTTTTTAAAGCATTTCATTGGCACATTTTCCCAGTGTGAAAAGTAGTTTATTATTCCAAGGTAAGGCTTTATCCTTCTTAAAAAACTGAACACTTAAAACTATTTATATAGGTTGATAAAGAGTAAACATTTTCTAAATCAGTATAAACTGAACTACAAAAATTAGCAAGCCTCAGGAAGCAAAGCAAAGTAGGTTCTAAAAAAAGATATTTTCTGCCATTAGGTGGTGCCCAAACCAAAGTTTATTAGCAGGTATGCTAAATTAAGCAGTCCTAGGAGAACATTATCAGCTTATTGAAGTCACATGTCCTTGTGTGGTTAATGCATTCATAGAGTGTGAGAGCTTTAGTGTGTCTTGTGCGTCTCATAATTTATTGAACAGATCTATCTCTGTATTTCTATGTATGTGGTGTACACAGCAGAACCAGGAGATGACTTAATTCAGATGCATGTTCTAGTGAAATAGCAAATTGGTTTTATGATATGTATGTTCCAGACTTTCAAACAATTAGTGCCTTATAAAGTATATTTAATCTAAAAACTGCAGAACATCATTAAAACTTTGATTTAGAAGGAAGTTTGAGATCTGGTAGCCCCTCAGGTCCTTTATGAAAATCAAGTTACTGGATTAATGATACCTGTAGGACTTACTGAGTTTTAAAGGTAAAGAATAGATAAGCAGGTCATTACAGTAAGGAAGTGCAACATGATCTTCATTCATAGAAAAGAAAACGGTTGTCTTTTGGGGGGAGGAGGTGGAGCTGTGTGGGAATAGGGGTTGGTAAAGAAGGATATGCAAAACAATAACAACACATGGGAAAATGCAAATTATATAGGGTATT
Source organism: Mesoplodon bidens (assembly GCF_964165515.1). NCBI lineage: Eukaryota > Metazoa > Chordata > Mammalia > Artiodactyla > Ziphiidae > Mesoplodon > Mesoplodon bidens. Next base: position 171,977,755 of record NC_138160.1, on the reverse strand, counting down.
TCTTGGTTTTTAAATGACAGTTAGTTGCCAAGAATAGTAATAAAATATGTAAATGGTGAATAAACTGGTTGAGGATTTTTCTTAACCAAGGAATCAACAGAACTCTCTCAAGGAACAGATTGTTAGTTTTCCCTAAAGTATTGATACATCACAATTTATTAATCTGGGTTTCCCTGGTGGCACAGTGGTTAAGAATCTGCCTGCCAATGCAGGGGACACGGGTTTGAGCCCTGGTCCAGGAAGATCCCACATGCCGCGGAGCAAATAAGCCCGTGCGCCACAGCTACTGAGCCCGTGTTCCACAACTACTGAAACCCATGCACCTAGAGCCTGTGCTCTGCAACAAGAGAAGCCACCGCAGTTAGAAGCCCGCGCACAGCAACTAGAGAAAGCCCGCGTGCAGCAACAAAGACCCAATGCAGCCCCAAATAAAACTAAAAAAAAAAAATTATTAATCTTATTAGCTGGAATAGCAGCCCAAGTGGTGTCTCTAGAGATTAAGTGCTTAGATATTTATGTAAGGATATGCTGGTTTTAATTTTATTTTTGGCTGCGTTGGGTCTTCGTTGCTACGCTCAGGCTTTCTCTAGTTGCAGAGAGCAGGGGCTACTCTTGTGGTGTGCGGGCTTCTCATTGCGCTGGCTTCTCTTGCTGAGGAACATGGGCTCTAGGCGCACGGGCTTCAGTAGTTGTGGCACACGGGCTCAGTAGTTGTGGTGCATGGGCTTAGTTGCTCCGTGGCATGTGGGATCTTGCCGGACCAGGGCTCAAACTCGTGTCCCCTGCGTTGGCAGGTGGATTCTTAACCACTGCGCCACCAGGGAAGCCCCATATACTGGTTTTTAGAATTGCCTTGGAAAAGCTGTGTAGGTCTGTGTGGGAATGCTAAGTATGTAGAGCTTAAGGAGAAATCCTTGAAGATTAGTTGGATAGATTTATCAAAGACTTCTGAGAAACTAATCCATCTTAACAATTGAAACAAATCAGTATCAGGCATCCCGTATGTTTAGAAAAGGGTGTCAATCATTTAATGTCAGCGAGGTTCCATGTAGAATGTAAAATCTTAAAAACCTCCCACGCCAATGATTTTTTAAAACTCTGGATGTAAGCAAGCACTTCTTAAATGCTAGTATAAGGATATTTCCTGATACACAGTGTTACTTATTAAAACACTGATTTCCTTCTGAAAAGCTTTAAAAGTTGAACCTGTAGTTTGTATTGATAAAAACTATGGGAAACCAGTCTTTAAAAATACCAAAAACAAAGATATTTCCATAAGCCAATATTGCCACAACAAGCACAGATTAGATTGTGTATAATTTATGATGCTAAAGGCCAAATTGATGACTTTTAAGGAATATATAGATTATCAAAATGAAGTAATTTTTGATTGAATGCCAATCACTTAATTCTATTTACAGTCCTTTTTTCCTTTCACTCATTATAATGCCTTTGAGATTTTTTTTTTTTTTTTTTTTTTTGTGGTACGCGGGCCTCTCATTGTTGGGGCCTCTCCCGTTGCGGAGCGCAGGCTCAGCAGCCATGGCTCACGGGCCCAGCTGCTCCGCGGCATGTGGGATCTTCCCGGACCGGGGCACGAACTCGCGTCCCCTGCATCGGCAGGCGGACTCTCAACCACTGCGCCACCAGGGAAGCCCTGAGATTTTTTTTTTGAAGTAGAGTTGCTGAATAATATTTTATGAGTTACAGGTATACAATATAGTGATTCACAATTTTTAAAGGTTATACCCCATTTATAGTTATGAAATATTGGCTATATTCCCTGTGTTGTATCATATATCCTTGTAGCTTATTTTATACCTAATTGTTTGTAACTCTTACTCCCCTACCCTTATATTGCCCTCCCCCCTTCCCTCTCCCTACTGGTAACCACTAGTTCTCTGTATCTCTGAGTCTGCTTTTTTTGTTGTTACATTTACAAGTTTGTTGTATTTCTTAGATTACACATATAAGTGATATAAACTATTTGTCTTTTTCTGTCTGACTTGTTTCACTTAGCATAATGCCCTCCAAGCCCATCCATGTCGATGCAAATGGCAAAATTTCCTTCTTTTCAATGACTGAGTAGTATTGCATTGTATATCCATTCATCATTCATTGTATATTCCATGTTTATCCATTCATCTGTCGATGGACACTTAGGTTGCTTCGAAAAGATATGCACACCCCAGTGTTCATAGTTGCATTATTTACTATTCCCAGTTCTTAATTCCCTGGAGTACTTTAGGTTGCCATCACTTCTTGTTGTATAATTTGTAAGGAGAACAGTGATGATTTCCCAGATGAGGCCTTAAGAAGAAAGGGCAAGTGATTTGTCAGAAAAACACTTGGGGAGAATCCCTCCTTACGAGTGGTGGTACCTTGGGCAAGTGTCTCTAACTCTTTGAACTTTTCCTTCTTCACAAAAGTGCTAATGGTATAACCCATAGGCTGTTGCAAAGGGCAAATGAGACAATGTTTAAGCACTTTGAAGCAGCAAAGGCTTGTGTGAGTTAGATGTTATTAAAAGTAGTTCAGAGCACGTGGCTATGGTTGAACTATATCATTGAAATTCTAATTAACAGGAGTGTAGTATTAAAAGGAAAACTTTTCTTAAGTATATTTTTTACAAATATTACCTTGGCTTTCTAAGAGTTCTAAACAATCAAGGAAAGTAGAATGAGGAAACTCTTCTTATGATCTAGGTGTTTTTGTAAATATCCAAATGCTTTTAAGTCTGCAAATGCCACTTAATAATGGTCTGGATGGAAGATCTGCTACCACCCCCCCCATAGGGGTGTATATGCTTGAAAATTCCACAGTGTTATAATACGTCTTGTATAGTGGAATATTAACATTATTTTAATCTGTTCACTGAAATTAGAAGCTTGCTAATTTTGCCATGCCATGTAAAGAATAACAAATCATTCCAAAGCAATGAATTTTTTAAAACATCTTTTTTTCTTAGAAAGATACACTAAGGTAGATACTAGTTTTTTCCCCAACAGCCTTGGCAGAATAAACTGTCTATGCAGGAACCAGGCAATCAACATTTAACTTGTATTTGTTAGTACCTACTGTGTGTTTCAGGCATGTTCTTCAGAGGTAAGCAACAAGATTCTCTAGTCTCAAAGAGTGTATATTCCAGTAAGGAAAACAATTAAAAATTTTTTTTTCAAAGAGTGAGAAGTGCTATAAATAGTAATACGATAGAAAGTGTGTGGGGTGGTGGAATTGTAGAGTGGTGATTGACAGTAGCGTGGGCTAACGTGGGACAACCTGAACGGTAAGAGGCATCACTCAGAATATGATGAAGAAGAGTATTGGACAAAGCTAAGAGCAAGTGCGAGACCTTAAGGCAGGAACAAGATGGGCAGATTCAGGGACTAGTGGGAGGCAAGCGGTGATGAGAGCTGAGAATGGAGAGGGAGGCAGAGCCCATGGGATAGGTAGGGTTCTGTAGGTCATTGTAAGTAACCTGGTGAATTCTGAGTGACAAAGTGAAACGGGAACAAGTGAAAGGTTTTAAGGGAATGACAATTTTTAAACAATCTAACATGTAATTTACATACTCTTAAGATTCACCCGTTTGAATTCAATGTGCAATTCAGTGGTTTCTAACCTTTATGGAGTTCTGCAACAATCACCACGGTCTAATTTTAGAACCTGATTTGTTGTTTAAAAGATCATCCTGGCTCTTGTGTGGAGAATGGATTATAGAGGAGTGAAAGTATAAAGGCCAAGATCAGGAGGCTACTGATGTTACCCAGGTGAGAGATTTTCAAAGCGACCGAAGGAAAGTTGGCATTTTTTCACTCCTTCATTGCCTCACTTCCCAACTACCTATTGAGCCCCTGCTTTGTGCTGAGCCCTATGCAAGGAACCACGTCTCCAGTGATGAAGATGATGTTAGCTGTGATCCCTCCCACCCTGTGGAGCACTCAGCAGTGCATGGACTGTGTGTCTCCTCGCAGGTTTGATGAGGCTGCTTATCTTACCACACTTGCAGGGAGAGTCTCTGAGTGCAGCCTGCTAAAACAGACTTGTCTTATGTGACATGAGGTAATCACGGCAGTGACACGCCACCACGTTTGCCATGTTCTTGTTAGAGTCAAGTAACAGGTCCCTCCCACACTCGGGAGGAGATTACACAAATGTGTGAACACCAGGAGGAAGAATCATTGAGTTATTTTATGGTCTCTCTGCCACAGTCCCTGAGCCTAATCTGTAAAGTTGGTATAAAAATAACCTTATTTCACAGGGTGGTTATGTGGATTCAAAATGAGGTGTATAGCAAACTCAGCCCTTTGGGCTTCACCACTTGCTAAGAGATTTCATTTGAAGAATAGAGAACTCACATATCAAAGTCAACATATAAGGAGCCTTTCTCACTTCACCCGCCACCCACAGTGAAAAAGCCCTCTGTGCTGTCCAGAAGTGGACCCAGGATGGAGTGTCCAGCGTGAGTGTGAGTGGCCTGTGACAGTGTCGGGAGAGTGCTCAGGAAGATAGAGGCCCCGCCCCTTCTGTTTCTCTGGGGAGTCGCAGTGAGACTATCCCCTTCTAGCCATTTCATGCACAGGCAGCCAAGAAAATCACAAGAGTATTTTGCTTTCATGCTCAATATACTGCCACTTCTTCCCAGTATCTAATGGGGTTACAGTGTGTGCCCTAAGTCTGTGGCTGACTTCTGCCAGATATTTCCTTAACTCCCAATCCCTTGAACCCCTTTCTCCAGCCTTCTGGGGGCTCATCTCCTGCAAACTGATCCAAAGGTGCTGCGTTACAATCAAATCTTTCAGAACATGCACTTCTATAAAGTTTTTGAAGTTTTAGTCAAAGCAAAAACAAAAAATAAGCCTGAACTTATTCCCCTCTACTGAGGGGATTAATGAAGGAACACTTAAGCACTATTGTATATATCACTCAACTTTAAAAGACATTTTTTTTGGTCTGCTTTTTTGTTTTGTTTTTTTGTTTTTTTTCCCCTTGGCAGTGCTAAGTCCTAACCACTGGACCTCCAGGGAATTCCCAAGACATTTTTTTTTAAAAAAAGGATATGAGACTGTTAATATTCTTTCTTTTCCCCTAAATGGTTCCTTGCTCAGAGAGGAATGGATATGCATCATTGTTTTGGAGGATTTGTTTAGTTAACGTTAGACCTAGTGGTTAATTTTTTTGTTTTTGTTTTTGGCCTCGAGGCTTGTCGGATCTTAGTTCCCGGACCAGGGATTGAACCACGGCAGTGAAAGCACTGAGTCCTAACCACTGGACCACCAGGGAATTCCCTAGACCTAGTGGTTTAAAAGATCTTTAATAACTATGCATGATTATGTTTATTTTTAAGGGCTATTTTATTTAGGAAATGTAATTTTTAAAGATTACATAAAATCTCACCACCTAAAGATAGCCACGATTAACATTGTGATGTACTTCCAAGCTTTTCTCTATGTTCATGTGTACTGGTGAAATACATGTAAAAGAATGGCAAGATGTGCCTCGGTGGCTCTCTGTGCTTGAATTAGCCCATGTGGTTATTTTCAGATCCATATAGTTAGAAAGCCTCTGGAAGCAGAGACCATATTTCTTTTTCTTTTGAATTCTTTCCAGGTACCATAGTAGGCCTCTGAACTTGGTGGATGTATGACAAATGTGAGTTAAACTAATGAATGTGTAAACAAACAAGCCATAAACTATGCACTTACATAATATCATTATTTTAAACATTTGCTTCTTTAAATGCTTCCAACTGTAACAAGACTCATGACAATACAAGATATGTATTATTTCCCTTTTCTTTTTGCATCCCTGCGTGTTGATTTTTTCCATCTACCTTTATAAGAGGATATATTGAAATAAGGAAAATATTTTCATGAAAACTTATTGTAAAGAAGAAATTTGTAAGTTCTAGTTACTGATGTGATGCTGGATGGTTGAACTATAGTTTTATGGCTCATGATATACGAGAGAGTTTCATTTGTTTCTTAGGTACATTGTTTAGTGTAGTAGTAAACTGATTCATGTAGTTTACAAATGCTTTCACCAGACAATAATAGAAGTGCACAGTACCACATCTAAATGCCATAAGCCTTTCTCATAAATTGATATTCTTAGGGAATTCTGGGAGCTCAAGACTAGGTGATTGTTCTGATTAACAGGACACTGATAGGTATCATACTAATGCCACTGAGCAGCAAATCATCAAAAGCAAAGTGCTGCAATATGCCTGCTGCCGTCCAGTTCACAGAGTAACTAACTAAGCATCCCCACAACCAGCCCCACTGTGGGGCCAAGGGAATATGCGTGGGAGCCCATGTCTCTAGGAAGTCCTTCCAGGGCCACTAATCACTGACACTTATCAAACAGGGCCCAAGATGGGCCCATATTATCATTGCTCCATCACGCAGCTGTAGCCTGCATGAGAAGGTAGTGAGGTCTGCTAGGTGATCCAAGACAAGGAAGGTCCTTTGGTCTGAGTGATTAGAGGAACTCAGCTGAGTCATGTTTTGGAGTGCAGGCTTGGATCTGAAACAATCTTTTTTTTTCCCCCTTGTTGGTTATCTATTTTATTTATTTATTTTTTAAAAATATTACATTTTTTTTTTCTCATGGAAGACAAAGGTGACCTTTATTCAAATGGTGAAGAAGAATGACTTCTAGATGATGTCCAAAGGTGATACAACTTTTTTTTTTAACATCTTTATTGGAGTGTAATTGCTTTACAATGTTGTGTTAGTTTCTGCTGTATAACAAAGTGAATCAGCTATACGTATACATGTATCTCCATATCCCCTCCCTCTGCATCTCCCTCCCACCCTCCCTATCCCACCCCTCTAGGTGGTCAGAAAGCACCGAGCTGATCTCCCTGTGCTATGCAGCTGCTTCCCACTAGCTATCTGTTTTACATCTGGTAGTGTATATATGTCCATGCCACTCTCTCACTTCGTCCCAGCTTACCCTTCCCACTCCCCGTGTCCTCAAGTCCATTCTCTTCGTCTGCATCTTTATTCCTGTCCTGCCCCTAGGTTCTTCAGAACCTTTTTTTTTTTTAATTCCATATATATGTGTTAGCATACGGTATTTATTTTTCTCTTTCTGACTTCACTCTGTATGGCAGACTCTAGGTCCATCCACCTCACTACAAATAACTCAATTTCGTTTCTTTTTATGGCTGAGTAATATTCCATTGTATATATGTGCCACATCTTCTTTATCCATTCATCTGTCGTTGGACACTTAGGTTGCTTCCATGTCCTGGCTATTGTAAATAGAGCTGCAATGAACATTATGGTACATGACTCTTTTTGAATTATGGTTTTCTCAGGGTATATGCCCAGTAGTGGGATTGCTGGGTCGTATGGTAGTTCTATTTGTAGTTTTTTAAGGAACCTCCATACTCTTCTCCATAGTGGCTGTATCAATTTACATTCCCACCAACAGTGCAAGAGGGTTCCCTTTTCTCCACACCCTCTCTAGCATTTGTTGTTTGTAGATTTTCTGATGATCCCCATTCTTGGATCTGAAACAATCTTGAAAGCACCACGTAGATGCAGTGGGGCAGGGCTTGGCCCTGACGAACATGGGAGTCGACAGACCCAGGTAGGATATCCAGTCCCACAACTTATGTGGGGTCTAAGGTAAGAAACTTAACCTCTCTGTATTTATTTCCTATTGCTGCATAACGAATTACCGCAAACTTAGTGGCTTAAAACCACACACGTTTAGTCCCTCATGATGTTAGGAGTCTGAGCATGGCTTATTTGGATCCTCTCTGTTCAGGGTCTCACGAAGCTGCCACAAGGTATCTGCCAGGCTGGATTTTATTTGGAAGCTGTACTGGGGAAGAATCTGCTTCCAAATTCATTCGGGTTGTTGTCAGAATTCATTTCCTTGAGGCTCTATGACTGAATATATGACCGAAATCCCCCACTTCTTGGTGCTTGTCAGCTGCCCTCAGGTTCTAGAGGCTTTCCGAAATTCTTTGCCACGTGAGCTTCTCCCATATGGCTGCTTAACTCATTAAACCTGCAGGGAGAGTCTCTTGAGTCCAGCCTGCTAAAACAGACTTGTCTTATGTGACATGAGGTAATCACGGCAGTGACACCCCACCACATTTGCCATGTTCTGTTAGAGCCAAGTGACAGGTCCCTCCCACACTCAGGGGAGGAGATTACACAAGTGTGTGAACACCAAGAGGTAGAATCATTGAGTTATTTTATGGTCTCTCTGTCACAGTCCCTGAGCCTAATCTGTAAAGTTGGTATAAAAATAAGGGTGGTTATGTGGATTCAAAATGAGATAACATATAGCAAGTGTTTGCATGGGTGCCTGACACATAGTAAGCATTCAGTAAATGTCAGTGATGATGATGGTGACAATCATTGGTGATAACCAATGGCTGTCCTGATAAATGCTTATAATCTTCCTAAATCATGGGGACCCTTGTAAGAACTCATGAGAGTATACAGAATTTCAACTTATGAACTTGTGTTTTTCAAAGGAGAGCATCAAGTCAGTTGTCTATGTGATATGGGGAGGAAGGTGATGGCATTGATTATCTAAGGCAGTACAAAATTCAGGAATAATATCTAACTTGACTTTGAAATAAATTTTAAGTTTTTTTTTTCTTTCTGATTATTTTTGCTTAGGCAGATTATTCCATATTACAGAGGAACTCTAATTACTCTAATTTACTTAACTCCTTCCCTATTGATGGACATTTAGTTTGAATCTATATTATTACCAACAGTGCTGCAATCAACAGCCTTCTATGTATATTCTGTACATTTGTGTGTTCCTTAGGAAAAAGTTATTCAACCATTAATTGACAGCTTATTATGTATCATATCAGACATTGTGCTAAGTGCTGAGTAAATAAGACAGATATGCTACCTTCCCTCATGGTCCTTAGAGTCAATTAAAGATTAAAGGCATTAAACAAATAATGTTCCCCTCCTGGGCTCATTTTTCCTCATACACTCCCTCTTCCTCAATTCCAAAGAACCTAACCTTCTTGGGAGGAAGATTTGATCTAATTCATCACCTATGTTCCCAAATTTGTTGCATGGCTTTTGAGATTCAAAAGCCCAAAGCCAATTACTTTGTTCTCTGCTCTTCTCTGAGGTATCCATTCCCCAAGGCAATGAATGCCTGAATGAGGGAGAAGAGCAAGAAGTGCAAAGAAATACAGGGGAAAAACTGTTTAATATTTCAAATTTATCAATCCATCATAAACGGTATGTTGCATCTGGTAGCCATGCGATAAGTATCTGGGTGTTTGAATCTGTTAAAGGATCAAACAGTTTTCGGAGGGACTTTCTTGATGCCTTTAAATCAGGCTGTTAGGGAATGTTTTCCTTGGGAAAAGATGATTTATGAGTGGCAATCACGGATAAAGCAAATATTGGTTTATACTCACTTTCCTTGGATGCATCCAAGCCCTAAAGCAAGAATTACTTAAGTTTAAAATTAGGGACATGAATATTCATAGCAGCATTACTCATAAATAGCCAAAAAGTGGAAACAACCCAAATGTCCATCAGCTGATGAATAGGTAAATATAGTGTGGCATATCAATGCAATGCAATAAAAAGAATCCATACTGATACATGCTATAACATGTTTGAACCTTGAAAACATTATGCTAAGGAAAAGAAGGAAGTCGCAAAAACTGCTTATCATAGAATTCCATTTATATGAAATGGAATAAGCAAACCCACAGAGGCAGAAAGTAGGTTAGTAGTAGCCTAGGGCTGCTAGGGGAGGAGAGAAATGTTGGGATTGGGGCTGATGGCTAAGCGGTGCTGGGTTTCTTTTTGGAGTATTGGAAATATTCTAAAATTGATTATGGTGATGGATGCATAACTCTGAATATACTAAAAGCCATTGAATTTGTATGCTTTAAGTGGTCAGTTACATAGTGTGTAAATTATACTCAGTATAGCTTTTAACAGTGTACCCAAAAAACCATCTTACTGGGGTCTGGATGCCCGTTTCTTTTATAGAACAGAGAGGGGGAGGAGGTGAGGAAGTAAAGTAAAAAGGCCATTTATCTTGCAAAATATCTCTTCACTTGGCCCTCATTGGGGAGGGGATGTATTAATTTCTTCCTTTCTGCAGCCATTCACAGGTGGGCAGGGTCAGAATGTCTCTCTGTGAGCTGAACAAAGACCTTTTAGTTTAACAGTCAGGCAGAGGGGCAGGGTTCCCTGTGGCAGGCCATTATGTATGCTTATGGCTATATGGCTATAACAGTGGTTATAATAACAAAAGCAATGAAAAGCAAAGGTTAAAGTAAAAGAAACAGAACCAACACGGAGTCAGAATTTGCTCTTCCCTGTTACAAAGGGTTTATTGCAGGGCCAAGCAAGGAGAACCAGTGGCTCACACTCAAAAAACCCGAACTCCCCAGTGGTTTTCAGGGAGATTTTATAGGCAAAATTTGGGGTGAGGGCTGGAGGGTGTGTAACTGTTTTCTGATTGGTTGGTGGTGAGGCAATAGTGGGTGTTCCAGGATTGTCAATCATCAGCTTTCTGGTTTCAATCAGTCTGGAGTCTCAGCATGTATAGTTACCATCTTGTACCTGGGTGGAGGACTTAGTTCCTGCAGAAGAATTCAAAGATACTGTTATGTATATCCCTTGAGGAGGAACCAGGACCCTGCTTTATTTTTTTATTTTTATTTTTTTTGCGGTGCGCTGGCCTCCCACTGCCGTGGCCTCTCCCGCTGCGGAGCACAGGCTCCGGACGCGCAGGCTCAGCGGCCATGGCTCATGGGCCCAGCCGCTCCGCGGCACGCGAGATCCCCCCAGACCGGGGCACGAACCCGCGTCCCCCGCATCGGCAGGCGGACCCCCAACCACTGCGCCACCAGGGAAGCCCCCAGGACCCTGCTTTAATAACTGCACTACTGTTTCTTGATTGCTCCTCCTTTGTTTCTGCATTCCCTCACTTTCCCGATTAGCAACTGTTTGAATCTGCTCTTTGGAACTAAGGGAAAGTCTAGGAGGCTGAATGAAGCCTATTTCCTACAAAGGAGAAATGGAGGACACACAAAGGATTTGTACCTGGGAGGGTTCCACAGGGTCCTGCTCGGTTTCAGTTTCAAAATTTACAAAATTGGGGCTTCCCTGGTAGCGCTGTGGTGAAGAATCCACCTGCCAATGCAGGGAACACAGGTTCAAGCCCTGGTCCGGGAAGATCCCACATACCGCGGAGCAACTAAGCCCGTGTGCTACAACTACTGAGGCTGCACTTTAGAGCTCGCGAACCACAACTACTGAAGCCCGCGCGCCTAGAGGCCATGCTCCACAACAAGAGAAGCCACCGCAACGAAGAGTAGCCCCCGCTCACCGCAACTAGAGAAAGCCCGCGTGCAGCAATGAAGACCCAACACAGCCAAAAATAATAAATAAATAAATTTATTTTTAAAAAATTTACAAAATTGAAATTACTCAGATTTAATGTTCAGAATTTATTTATGTACAGAAAATATACAAACCAAAAGCATTTGAAGGCAATAGTGAATTTTTCTGACAAGTGATACAACATTTGTAGTTTTCATGTCATGATCCAGTTAAATTCATTTTGTTTTATTACTGAACCAAATTTAGGTCTGCTTGCCTGCTCAGTAAAGCCAATCTACTGACACCAGGTTGTGTGAAGGAAATGCTATGTTTATTGCAGGGTGCCAAGCAAGGAGTCCAAGGCAGCTAGTGATCTAAACTCCTCGATGGGTTTCAGCAAAGCATTTTTAAAGGTAGGGTGAAGGAGGGGTGTCCTAGGGTATGTGATCAGCTTGTACACAATTCTCTGACTAGTTGATGGTGAGGTAACAGGGTGGTGTCACAGGGGTTAACATTATCAATCCTTAGGCTCCAGTAGGTCTGGGGGCTACATGGTCATCAAGTAGTTAATTTCTTTCATTTGGTGGGGTTTTAACATCTATAAAACAACTCAGTGAATATGATAGGGACAGAGTAAAGGGACAAAGTAGGTGATTAAATAGTTAATCCCACTAAGGGATTGTAATTAAAGAAAAAAGTATGGGAGACCCCTGTAAATTAATGATTACTGAAGAAAGCTTAACCACAAAACCAAGCAGTCTTGCTTAGCAACAAAACCATGCAACAGAAGCATGAGACATGCCCCAAAAGAATAAAACAATGGTGGCATGAGACCCACATCCTGCCCAGTGAGCTAGTAGGTTAACAATTCCTAGGACATGCTCCTGTGCGCACACCAAAAAAAATATACGGAGAAGGTGACGGTATGCTAAAACCTGAGATGACTTGCCATTTTGAACGTAGGTTGTTGCCTTTTTGCTTATTTCAATTGTGCCATGATAGTCCCAGCTTGACTATGTAAGGACAAGAAAACTCCCCTGCCTGACGTGGAGGAGGAGCTGATGATGGAAGTGTGACATCTACTCAAGAATGAGGAAGAAGGTGGCCTTCTCCCTACTTTTCCTTTGATTATAAAACCGTAGCCCACTAAGTTCTCAGGGCATGGCACCCTCTCACCCTCCCACTTGTAAAAGGCGTCCTATTCTATTTATTTATTTTTTTGGCTGAGTTGGGTTTTCGTTGCTGCGCGCAGGCTTTCTCTAGTTGTGGCAAGCAGAGGCTACTCTTTGTTGCGGTGCGTGGGCTTCTCATTGCAGTGGCTTCTCTTGTTGCAGACCATGGGCTCTAAGTGTGCGGGCTTCAGTAGTTGTGGCACACGGGCTTAGTTCTGCGGCATGTGGGATCTCTCCGGACCAAGGCTCAAACCTGTGTCCCCTGCATTGGCAGGCGGATTCTTAACCACTGCATCACCAGGGGAGCCCAAAAGCGTCCTATTCTAATAAATCACTTCTTATCTATCACTTTGCCTCTCACTGAATTCTTTCTGCACTGAGACATAAAGGACCGGAGCTTCTTTGAGCCCCCTAAATGCCACCTAGCGATTTCAAATGTGCATTAGATACTGTTATCTAAGTACTTCAGAGAGGAGCTAAAGCAGAGGTTATGGGGGAAGGCCCCATAGGGTCCTGCTTGGTTACACTTTTTTCCCCTGCTCCATTTTCTCTTATTATCCATTCTTCTGGTAGAAAGAGCAGGCTGTCTAAGTACAAGTGGCTGAGGTGAGAGTTGGTAGCAATATAATTCAGTTGCTGGGCCAGGCAAGCATGTTTTGAAGTCTGACCTCTTCAATACAATAACATTTTTGCATGATTAAGTCTGCACTGTTTGTTCCAAAACATTACCTTGCAAAGCAGGATGGTCTGTGCCTAGACAGCATCCCAAGCTTGGTCCTCGTGGTTTGTGAACAAGGATCTGAATACTGAAAGCTTGTATGGAGTTGACCATGGACTGGATCAAGCACAAATGGCCACACCAGGGATGCGCACAGGGAAGTGGGACAGCCATGCCTCACATTTCCTATGATAGCAGCGCATTAGCGCTAGCAGGTTCTGCCTCTAAGGACCCAGGGCTTATAGGCCAGGGCACATCAATGCATTTGCAGACTCTAGAATCACCATTAGAAAGTCATGTCCTCCAAGGCTTACGGAGAGGCTGCCTTTCCCTCACAGAGATTGTGTGGACAGAGGATGGACTTCAGTTTTAGATTATGGCTGATTGGAAAATATTTTTACTTTCTGGGCTTTTTGAGCAGGGCAATCACTCCTTCTCCAAGCCCCTAAGCGGCCCCCTCTAACTCCACTGATAACAACTGCATGAAAGTGTCTTTTAATTTTTAAATACATGTTCGAAAAATACAGAGAAGTCGAAAGAAGGATATTTAAAAAAAAAACAAAGATATACCCACTGTTATCACTTTAGTATATATTAGTGCTGTCCAACAAAAAGAGAAGATGAACTACAAATATGAGCTGTGCTTGTAATTTTAAAATTTCTAGTACCACATTAAAAAAGGTTAAAAGAAACAGGTGAAATGAATTTAAATAGTACTTTAACTTAATATATACAAAATATCATATCAACAGATGATCAACATTAAAATTATTAATGGGATATTTTACATTCTTTCATACCATATTTGAAGCCTAGTGCGTATTTTGCATGTATAGTACGTCTCACCACATTCCAAGTGCTCAGTAGCCACGTGTGGTCAGTGCCTGTAATATTGAACAGTTCAAGACTCTGTGTGTGTGTGTGTGTGTGTGTGTATGCGCGTGCGCGCACTCACACGTGCACACTGTGAACCTTGACTCAAATTTGGTTCCAATGTTGTACCAAAGGAGGGAGCACTCAGGCTCTCTTACCAGCTTGCCCAGGTGTGCGTGTGGGGCAGAGGTAAGAGGGAGAGGCGAGGCTTAAAAGCTGTCAGTTGTCAATCAACAAAAAAAGGACCTCTCTCTATGTGTGTGTGTGTGTATATATATATATATATATATATATCTGCCTATCTATCTATCTATCTAGTTATATAAAGTATTCTTCCAGATGAGGAAAGATATTCAAAACTACATGTTAAAAAAATTAAGTGGGGGGTAAATTGGATGGCACAAAAAGCTTAAGACTTAGCAGAAGAAGACTGTTTTGTATATAACAAAAATGGACCAGTTTGGGGATGGACACACAACAACCACTCCCACTAGCAAATGTGGCCCAATCATGGCTCCTAAGACAGAACTGAGACCTGGGGCACTTGCTGCTCCTTTTCCTGGAATGTTCTCCATCCCCCCAGCCCCCCACCCCAGGCTTCTCCCTCACTTCCTTCAGTCTCTGTCAAGTCTTACCTCCTCTACCTCATCTGAGAGGTCATCCTGTTCGTTGATACCATCTGAATAGAGGTTCCCTTGCCCCTGTTATTCTCTCTTCCCTCTTGGCTTCATGTTTCTTTGAAGCAGCTACCACTTACAGGATTTGTTATTTTGTTTGTAGTTGATCTCCCCCATGAAACTGGAAGCTCTGTAGGGCAGGGGTTCAGGTCTTTTTATTCACCACTTTGGTCCCAGCACTTAGAGAAGAGGCTGGCACACAGTAGGTTCTCAGTGTGTGGTTGTTGAATGAATGCCTGATTGCTTAGGAGAAGGAAAGGAGGTGGGTACTTGGAAAGAGGAGCCAGCAGGCCCCACCATTGGTGCTAATAAATGTTTTCATAAAAGACAAAGTCATGATTTTTCTTTTTTTAAGAAAAGCAATTTTGTTTTCAAGTACCTAGAATGATATTAGGCTAACTAAGGATTTCCGGAATGCTTTGGGATTTCTTTTAATGAATAGATGAAAATTATATCTAAATAGCATTCATTTTTATGTGTAAATGGGTACATCCAAATTGTATGAAAGCAGTTCTCTTGAATAATTTAAACATCCTCTTCACCCTACAAAGCATTTAGCACACTCTTCCCTCAAAGATTTTATTAATGGGAACTGAAATCATGAGGTTGAAATGCAAAATAAAAGAGATTTTTTTCTTTATGCAGGCACGCAAGTGAATACCTCAGAAATGGGTAGACCCAAGAATCAGATTCTAAGGATCCTGGGAAGTTAACTCAATGGCCTCTGATAACCTCAGATTTATTTAAAAAATATATATATATAGGAAGAAGGGAAAGCCTTCTTTGTGGTAGAATTCAAATGAATGTATAAGGAATGGTGGAAATAGAAAATCACCATTAGGCAAAACTGTTGCTGCAGGCAGATGTCATCACTGTATGCTCAAATTAGTGGGCGAAAGTATGATGAGAAAGAGGATATTAACACAGCCTCAGAGTATCTCTCCACAAGATAGCTATATTAATTCTCAAGGGAAAAACAGAACCTTCACAGTGGAGAAGCATGGGAGACACCACCTACACCAGGTGATCGAAGTTAACATCACCAGCCCTGAGGATCCGTACATCAACTCTGAGGACCGCCTGATGTGATTCACTGAGAAGGCCCAATATCACTGTGTGGGGTCCTTGGCAAAAATGCAGAATCCACATTTTTTTTTTTTTTTGGCCATGCCCCACAACATGTGGGAGCTTAGTTCCCCAAGCAGGAATTGTACCCATGACTTCTGCATTGGAAGCGTGGAGTCTTAACCACTGGACCGCCAGGGAAGTCCAAGAATCCACATTTAATCATGAGGAAATATCAGGCAAACCCAAACTGAGAGACATTTTACAAAATAACTGATAGTTGCTCTTCAAAAATGTACTGATAACGAATGATTAAGGAAGACCAAGGAATTCGGATTTGAGGTGATGATGGGGACATGAAATTACATGCCATGTTGGATCCTGGTTTAGATCCTGGGCCAAAAAAAGGACATCGGTGGGACAATTAGCAAAATTTGCATAACATCTATGGATTAGTTAATAGTCTTGTATCAACGTTAATCTCCTGGTTTAAATACTTGTACTAAGATTATGGATGATGCTAACATTAGGAGAAGCTGGGTCATAGTTATAAGGCAATTCATACTATTTTTGCAATTTTTTTCTATGTCTGAAATGAATTCAAAATAAAAACTCAAAAAAAGATAGGTGTATTTTACTTGGTAATCTGAACTGAGCATAGTAATAATGTTAACAGTAGTAATACTAGCTGTTATGGGTTGCATTTTGTCCCTCACTCCAATTCACAGGTTGAAGTTCTAATACTCTCAGGAATGTCACCTTATTTAGAAATAGGGTCACTGCAGATGTAATTAAGTTAAGGTGAGGTCATACTGGAGTCTGGTGTCCCCCTAATCCAATATGTCCTTACAAAAAAGGGGAAATTTGGACACAGGCAGGAACACAGGGAGAACACCATGTGGAGATTAAGGCAGAGATTGGGGTGATGTAGCAGAAGTCAAGGAACGCCAAACATTGCCAGCAAACCACCAAAAGCTAGGAGAGAGGCATGGAGCAGATTCTCCCTTGCAGCCCCTAGAAGAAATCCATCTTGCCGACAGCTTCATCTTGGACTTTGAGCCTCTAGAACTGTGAGCCAGTAAATTTCTGTTGTTTAAGCCACCTGGTTTGTGGTACTTTGTTACATCAGCCCTAACAAACTAATACACTAGTTAGCATTTATTGAGAACTTAGAACGTTGAGCTCTTCACATGCATTATCTCATTTTATCTTCACCCCATCCCTTTGCAGAAGGCGTTATTATTGCTTCCAATTTATAGCTGAGAGGATTGATGCATAGAGTGGGTAAGTAACTTGCCCTGGGTCACACAGCTAGCAAATGGCAGGGTGGGTTAAAACCTCTATAGTCTGACACCAGCATATTCCTATCCACTGCACACACTTCTGGATTCCAATGACAAACATTTCTTATGGGATGTGAAATGGTTACCTTTGATTAATTTCTCTCTATACATCATATATAAATTCCAGAGATGAAAAATAGTCAAGTGCACACGTGGGTACACTATCCTGTTTCCTTACCACCCATTCCTCCACAACCACCCCAGCCTGGTGGAATCAAATGTCTGCCTCCTTGGAAACACTGATCTTCCTATGTCTTAGTTCTCCCAAGAAAGGAGTGTTAGTCATTAAGGAGAGATTCCATTTTGAAAGTGAGCAACTAATTTAAGTGAATATTTGGGATTAAACTCAGTCATTCAGATACATGGGAGACTGCACTCTGGGGCAGTGAAGCTACTTTAAAAAAAGGGGAGAGCAAACATTTCTTCTATTTTAAAGCAAAGAATCTGAGGGAGAATTGCCCACTGGGTTTCATTTGTTTGCCTTTTTGAGTCATTCCTTCATTCAATTAACCTTTATTGAGCACCCCTGGACTTCTTGGCGCCAGGCTCAGCCGGCATAAATTGACGAAGAAGACAGTCCTAGCTTTCAGTTAGTCTCTCATTCAGGGTTGGTCCCAAGGCAAAAAACCTGGAGGTGAAAGCTTTTGAAAGCAAATCCCCGTTTCTCAATTCGTAACCCATCTCCTCATAGGTATTGTTTTCTGAACGACTGAAGCTAATTTTCTTCTATTATATGCTGGTGATCCCCAGCGCCCTATCTCCAGTCCAAATTTCACTTACAGGCTCCAGATCCATATATCCAAAGTTTATTGGATGCTCCAATTTGTTGTCCCATATATATGTCCACAGATGGAACGTGGAACTCATTTTTATTCCCTCATCTTTGTTCCTTCCCCACTCAATCCTCCTCCTTTCCTCTCAGTGAATGGTACCACCAGTGACCAAATTGATCAAGTCAGAAACCTCTCAGTTCCATGTAAGTAAGGACTGTTTGTTTATGCTGAGGCAACATTCTGTGTCTAGCTCAGTCTTGGACCATGTACTGTGGAAGGTACTAATAATGACCCGATGAGCGAATGAATGAGTGCGCTTCATTCTTGCATCCTTGATTCTTCTCTCTCTTAGCACTCATGTCCAGCCCATAGGCCCTGTCAGTTCTCTCCATCATTTCTTTCAAAGTAGTCCTCTCATCTCCATCCCTTACCAGCATTTTCTCAGTCCAAACTGTCACAATCTCTCACCCCGACCACTACTGTGACCTTTACCTAGTCCTCTTGGCTTCTCTCTTGCCACCTCCCAATCTGTTCTCCATGTAGCAACTTGAGTGAACTGGTAGAAACAGAAATCTGACCCCATCACTTCTCTGCCTAAAACCCTTCAATGACTTTCTGTTGTCATCGTGATGAAGCCCAAGCTTGATATTTGAGGACCCACTTAATTTAGTTCCTACTTATCTCCCTATCCTTATTTTTCATCTTTCTCCTTTCCTTCTCCTCCTCCCCTACTTTGCTTCAGCTAAAATGAGTTTTCTCCTGGTTTCCAAACATGTCTTTCCCTCTTCCAGACTTGTGCTCATGTTAGTTGCTTCACCTGGCAATTCCTCTTAATTCTTTCTTTTTTTTTTTTTTTTTGCGGTACGCGGGCCTCTCACTGTTGTGGCCTCTCCCATTGTGGAGCACAGGCTCCGGACGCGCAGGCTCAGTAGCCATGGCTCATGGGCCCAGCCACTCTGCAGCATGTGGGATCCTCCCGGACCGGGGCACGAACCCATGTCCCCCTGCATCGGCAGGCAGACTCTCAACCACTGCGCCACCAGGGAAGCCCCCCTCTAATTTTTAAAGCCACAGCCTGGGTACTTTGGGATCTTGTTTTAGTTTCTATTGCTGCTGCAACAAATGGCCTATATTTAGCTGCTTGCAGTAATACCCATTTATTATCTTGCAGATCTGAAGGTCACAGGTCTAGGTAGCTTTGGTTGGGTTCTCTGCTTAGTGTCTCACAAGGCAGGGCTGCATTCCTTTGTGGAAGCTCTGGGGAGCAATCTGCTTCCAAACTCATTCAGGTTTTTGGCAGAATTTAGTTCCTTGTGGTTGTAGGAGTGAGGTTCCCATTTCCTGGAAATGTGGCCCCTCCATATTTAAGCCAGCAATGGCAGGTCAAACCCTTCTCATTCTTCAAAAGTCTGTGACTTCTCCCTCTAGTGCCATCTTTTTGACTTTTAAGGGCTCATGTGATTACACTTGTTCCACCTGGATAATTTGGGATAATCTCATCATAGCCACAGGTGCTAAGGACTAGGGCATGGACATCTTTGGGGGGGCATTATATCGCCTATCACAGATGCCCACCTTCAAATCTAGGTTCTGTGTCCCTCCCTTTTGCTGCAGCGGCAGGCACTGCTGGTTGCCTCACGAATAACTATTTCCCACTCTCAGCTACTTTCCTGCTATCAGAGCCTGCCTCTCACTTTAGAGGGTGAAAATGCCAGGTTTTTGCTTTCCCAGCCTCTCTTTTAGGTAGGGCATGGGCACATCTGCCAGAGAACTCTGGGAAAGATGTCTTCTCTGATTAAAAAAGAAACTTAGAGGAAAACAGCCTTTCTGATCTTCATGCATGGTGCTATGAGGACATGATGTTGGCGGCTGCAGAAGCCATTTCGAGGGGCACACGTGAGGACAAAAGCCAGCACACTGGAGCTAGTGGAGAAGAGAGTTGAGAGGAGTCTGAGTTCTTGATGACATCATTGAATTACTGAGTTACATCCACCACAACTTACCTCCAGGCTTTTTCTTAGGTTGCCCTAATTGCTTGTTATTGCTCAAGTCACTTTTTAGTGGCTCAAGCCACTTTTTAGTCGACCTGCCCACCTTGCTCATGTACTCTCTCCTGCACCTGTGTACCTGGCACAGTAAACACCTAGCAATTACTGGCTGAATGAATGAATGAGTGAAAGCTCTCCCTCTCCTTCAATTTCCTCTACTCCAAGTACTCTCACTATGACAAGGGCTGCCATGTATGGTTGGGCAGGCTGTGTCCTGCACAAGGGTCCCTGGTCTAGGGAGCAAATAAGGGCTGAAATCCAGCCTGTTTTCCACTTGGTAAGCCAGCATCCTGGCATGGGGCCGTGCCTGCCCAGGGGAAAGGACACGTTTTTTTCTTATTAGCAGTAAGGTACTCTAGGCTAGTAGCAGTACTGTGGCAGCCTAAATTCTGACTTTTCTTTTCTGATAGGGTGCATGCCCTTGCCGTTTGTTTTCCAGTCTCCCAAGCAGAGGATCCTCTTTGGGTCCTGGACACCATGTTTCAAGGAGCACAGTGACTATTTTGAGAAACTGATTAGTACTAAAGTGCTTGTGGAGCTCATAGGTTTTAATGTGCAGCCCTTCGCTGGCAATAGCCTGGTCATTTTAATACCAGTCTTCTGGAAATTATAACTTAATATAACAGGAACTGCCAAAATGGGAGTCAGGAGACCCAAATTCAAGCGTGAGCTCTGGCATTAATCAGGCTCTGAGTGCTTGGGTAAGGCAGCAACATTCTCTGGCCTTCAGTTTCCTTACCTATAAAACTAGAGGTTCTCAAACTGTGTCCTGCAGAGTTTAGGGATGTTGAGGTGGCACCCCAGGGCTCTCAATGGTGAATAGGGAGGTGGGCCTGAGTGGGTGGGAAGCTTCAGTCAGAGCAGTTCTGCTTTTGTTTGCTTTACATGTAGGACTTTATAAAAAATTAATTTTTTTTTTTTTTTTTTTTTTTTTTTTGCGGTATGCGGGCCTCTCACTGTTGTGGCCTCTCCCGTTGCGGAGCACAGGCTCCGGATGCGCAGGCTCAGCGGCCATGGCTCACGGGCCCAGCCGCTCCGCGGCATATGGGATCCTCCCGGACCGGGGCACGAACCCGTATCCCCTGCATCGGCAGGCGGACTCTCAACCACTGCGCCACCAGGGAGGCCCTTAATTTTTAATTATGGAGGAAATCTACTAATATATCCTTCTGGTAAGGAATTAGAACATTGTAGACACAATTAAAGCCCCTTTGGTACCCATCCTCCCCAGCCCCCTTGTATGTTGGAAATTCATTTAAGATTTCCATTTGAACAAAGGGATCCTGGCTCAAACAAGTTAGAGAACCCCTGGTCTGGTTAGCCTCTAAGGACCCCAAAAGTGCAAAAAAGAGGGATTTCAGAGAAAAGGGCAAGCCACTGCTGGAGAATGTTCCACAAGGTTGAGTGGAAACCCATGCAATGGTTTGCTGAAATGCAGTGTTGCTCTGGGTGCTGTAATTTGGGGGCAGTGTCACTGCTGTGTACTGGCAGTGTACCCAGAAGAGGGCTGGTGGGTGGGAGGACGTGGATTTATGAGTTAGAATGGAAAGGCTTGTGTACATGTCCCAAACCCGCCCTCATTTCCATGGGGAGGGAAGATGAGGTGGCATTAGGGCTGCTGCTTTTTGGCCTGACTTTAGAAAAACAGCAAAAGCAACTAACGTTTGTTGTATACTTGCTGGGTGCTGGGTGCTCCGAGCCTGGTCTCGGGTGGAGGTGATGGCACTGCCAGCATACTTGTTTTAGAGGTGAGGAAACTGAGGCAGAAAGACATGAAGGAATTGCCTAGGGGCACGTCACTGGTTAGTAGGGTGTGGGGATTTGAGCCCAGGGCCAGATGCACCCCCCCCCCACTCTGCGCTACGTCCAGGCACTGCCTGCTGCCATCTTAACTCCATCCCACCTGTTTGAGTGCTGGGTGTGGGAAGCACAGAGCTGACTGGACACTGTGGTTTGTCTAAGATTTGTCCCCCTGACTCTCCCTCTCCCTCAAACTCCAGGGCCATGGGCAGAATGCTCAGTTCCCTGGAGCCCCCCTTGCTCAGGTTAGCAAGCAGCCAGGGAAGACGCCAGGTGGCCTGGAGTAAAGGGCAGGGAAAAGCCGGTTTGTGCTCCTTATGAAAGGAGATGGGAGATGAGCGAGCAGCTGCAGAGCCCTGCGGCCCATCCTGCACGGGCACCCACCAGGTGAGAGGATGAGCACGACCGCAGGCCCCGGGACCCAGCCCTGTGTGGAGGAAAGTGCAAATCAATTCTGCTTCCTGCAGAAGGAGGCTTTTCAGTATGCGCACCTGGTCTCCTCCCCCTTTGGCCCAAATGCTGATTTTATTTTTGCATTTTATGAGCTTGAGAGAGGTAATTCATTTTCTTGGTATAATATGAGCCTCTGGAGTAATCTTGTCCAAATACATTTTGCTCACAGATTCTGTCCTGGAAGAGGGGCCGTACTGAAATGAAATGGAAAGAGATGATTAAGACCTGATTTATAGGTAAGGTGAATTGGTAGGTTTACGCCAAATTATTGCATCCAGGAAGGTGAAAGGGAATGACAGCCTCTTCCTAGGAGCTGGAAACCTTTATAAAAAGAAGTATTTAGGGTGCACGTGCTCTTATGCCAGCGAGGCTATATTTTAATATATTCCACCATGTTTGTCCCCTTTTTCTCTCTAGACTGTACAATCCCCGAAGGCAAGACCTGGGTTCATTGCATCTTGGGCAATTATATTTATAAGAAAGGGATTCTACACTGCAGAGGCTTTTTAATCTCAAGGGACTGAGCCGTCACTTTCTTCCCCCTTGGCTGCCTCCGTCCCAACCTAGTTCTTAGAGACATCGGGGCCTCCTAACAATGATTCCTCCATCTCCCCACGCCCTAAAAGCACAGGGTCTAGAGTTATGCTTCTTTCAGGTGATAAGTAGTATGGTAAGAATATTAACACCAAGCTTTTATTGAGTACTTCTATGGATCAAGTTTTTTTGTTTTTTGTTTTTTGTTTTTTTTTGAGGTACGCGGGCCTCTCACTGTTGCGGCCTCTCCCGTTGCGGAGCACAGGCTCTGGACGCGCAGGCTCAGCGGCCATGGCTCACGGGCCCAGCCGCTCCACGGCATAGGGGATCCTCCCGGACCGGGCACGGACCCGCGTCCCCTGCATCGGCAGGTGGACTCTCAACCACTGAGCCACCAGGGAAGACCTGGATCAGGTATTTTTAAAAAACTAATTAATTTATTTGTTTTTATTTTGGGCTCTGTAGGGTCTTCGTTGCTGTGCTCAGGCTTTCTCTAGTTGCGGCAACCAGGGGCTACTCTTCCTTGCGGTGTGCAAGCTTCTCACTGTCGTGGCTTCTCTTGTTGTGGAGCACGGGCTCTAGGCGTGCGGGCTTCAGTAGCTGTGGCACACGGGCTCTAGAGCGCAGGCTCAGTAGTTGTGGCACACAGGCTTAGTTGCTCCACGGCATGTGGGATCTTCCAGGACCAGGGCTGGAACCTGTGTCCCCTGCATTGGTAGGTGGATTCTTAACCACTGTGCCACCAGGAAAGCCCTGGATCAGGTATTTTTCTAAGCATTTTCTAAGTGTTATTTCATTTAATCCTCACAACTGCCCTGTGAGATAGGGACTGTTATTATCCCATTTTACACATGAGGAAACTGGGGCTTGGGTTGCTCAAAATCACAGAGCTAGTCAGTGGAAATAGCTACCATTTTCTGGGTACTTACTGTGGACCAGGAATTGTGCCAATCACATTAAACTGGTGATCTCATTTCATAGTGCTCTTAACCCTCAGGAAGTGACCTACAGTGCTTAGAATTTAAAGCTTAAGCCTTTGGAAACCATGTGAGGCCAACGTCTTTTTCACCCCTGTATCCAGAAAGTAGAGGATGGTGCCAGGGGCAGAGTGATAAACAAAGTTTGTGGAGTGAATGAAGGAACAGCAAAGGTGTCTGTCCTATGAGAGCTACTTGCCCAGACCACCCCCCAACACACACATACCAACACATGTGAATCCTCCTGACACTCACGCTGCCCTTGCAGCAGGCTTCCTGACCATGGCTACCTCTCTGCAGGCAGGTAGGGTATCACCAGGATCCAACCTGGCATCGTTGGAAATCAAGTACTCCAGGCCTTCCACAGGGTCGTGCCAGCTGTAAGGGGCAGAACCAGATTTTCTGATGTCAGTTCCTTCCTGTACTGGCCTGGCTCCTTTTTCTGACTTGGCCAACAGCCTCTCATAGATGAGGATCTGAATGTTTAGGAGAATGTCTTTATTCAATTTTCAGTTTATTCATTTTGTATTTTAAAAACAGAGAGTTGGGCTTCCCTGGTGGTGCAGTGGTTGAGAGTCCGCCTGCCGATGCAGGGGACACGGGTTTGTGCCCCGGTCCGGGAAGATCCCACATGCTGCAGAGCGGCTAGGCCCGTGAGCCATGGCTGCTGAGCCTGCGCGTCCGGAGCCTGTGCTCCGCAACGGGAGAGACCACAACAGTGAGAGACCCGCGTACCGCAAAAAAAAACAAACAGAGAGTTGTTGTTTAATGGGTACAGAGTCTGGGAAGAAGAGTAAGTTCTGGAGATGGATGGTGGTGATGGTTGTACAACAATGTACTTAATATCACTGAGCTCTACACCTAAAAATGGTGAAAATGGTAAATTTTATGTTGTGTGTATTTTACCACAATTAAAAAAACACAAATATGGGTCTGCTTTTCTAACACAACAAGACATCTGGGGTAGGTACTTACAGGAGTTGGTTCAGTTCCTTGATGATATCACGAGGGTCCCAGAGTCTTTTTGTCTTTCCTGTCTTAGCATGATGGCTTCTATCCTGGGTGCAAGGCATCCTCTGAGACTTCTTAAATTTTATCTGCTGAAGAGAGGAAGAAGGAGGGGAAGGGAGATGTAAGCCATAGCTCTGTCTCTTAACAGAGAAACCCCCAGAAGAATTTTCTTACATCTCATGAGCCAGAACTGGGTCTCATGACCTTGCTGGGCAGCAAGAGCAACTGGAAAAGTGATTACTTAGCTTCCCAACCTTTGAGCTGAGGAGGGACATCAGGGGAGAAGGCAGTTGGGAGTGAGAACTGATTGTGTCCAGTGCCCTGCCGAAGGTTAGATGGTCACATAGCAGGGCTGGGTAGGCCCAGGGCCCAGGCTCCTGGTGCCCCATCCTGAGCTCTTTTTTTTTTTTTTTTTTGCGGTATGCGGGCCTCTCACTGTTGTGGCCCCTCCCGTTGCGGAGCACAGGCTCTGGACGCGCAGGCTCAGCGGCCATGGCTCACGGGCCCAGCCGCTCTGCGGCATGTGGGATCTTCCCAGACCGGGGCACGAACTCGCGTCCCCTGCATCGGCAGGCGGACTCTCAACCACTGCGCCACCAGGGAAGCCCCCTGAGCTCTTTTGCTAAGACATTTGATGCATTTGTAGTGGCTAGTTTCCCAATAGAAAGGACTTTCCTGGAGAATATTTTTCAAAAACAAAAACTCTCCATTGCTTACATGTAACTGAAATTAACCAACTGCTAAGAGGCTCTGTTAGGAAAGCACTGGGCATTGGTGGAGCCAGGGCACCTGAGCGGTGCCCCAGGCTTGCCGGAAGTTTTGGGAAATGTCCCCAGGTCTCTGTGCTTATGAAATGTGATTATGTTTTTCTTGGTTAGTGTTGTTCATTAAGTGCCCAGTAAGCGTTTTGGTATCTCTAGATGAAAGGCCCTTAGAAGAATGCATAGTTGTTATTAACCAGCCATGTGCTATCAGGTGTGGGTTTATTAACACAAGATGGTATGTTTCAAATGTTGGATTAGGATGATAGAAATTTTACACTATCCCTCCAGGCCAGGAGTAGAGTGCAATAAGGGGTCCAGGTGACACTTAAAATAAGGAATGTAAACAAACATCCCTATTATAATTACCTTGCCGTTGCAAGGAAGCCAGATGTGTGCACTTGGCTTTTGACGATAGAAGAGAATGGACACCATTCTCTCTGATCCCACCACTTGTTCCTTCCATGGCCAGGGCCTGCCAGTTCCGAGGAACTGGCAGGCCCTGGCCATCCTCTGAGCCCAGAGTGGGCACCTCCCCTTCTCTATCGAGTCTTCCTGTGTGACTCCAGGTTATACTGATCCTTCTTCATTCTTACCCCAGGGCACCATATACACCATGTACACTGAATATTTTCACATTTAGTGGTACTGAAGTTAACTTTTCATCCCAGTCTTATAGGCTTTGCCAGGAGTGGGCACTGTTTCGGGGTGGCAAACCCAAGGTGTTTTGGAACTCCTCAACCCCAGGGCGTAGCAGTTGGCCAGACAGATGGCAAACCCTCCATAAACACTGGAGCTGGACCTATGGGATGGGCTGCCCATGGCTCTACCAGGTGGAAAATTTGTTTCATGATGCTTTGGAAACCAGTAGAGTTGTTTCCAGGTTAGAAGGTGACAGAAGCAAGAGTATCCAACCCCTGAAGGGGCATAATGCAGTTTAGTGCCCTTGCAGAGTCCCCCGTGGTCAGATCACAGGGACATTTCCTGAGCTTGGCAAGACACTGACTTTCCTATAAAGGGAAAGGGCCCATTGTGCAAAACCAGCAATGAAATTGCTTCACGGTGGGGCAATCCTTCGATGGTAAGGGAAAAATAACAGCCCTGGTAAGTGTGGGAACAGGATACCCAGTCAACTGAGAAAGCCCAAAATATTATTGCAAAGAAGAGTTATATTTTTATTAGTTCACCATCAGAATATAAAAATAAATAAGTAAACAGAAAATAAATGGAATCATTTTACAAAAAGCACATTCATTACTTAAAAGTAGCATTTTAATGGCTCGGCACTTTCTAGTCATATCCACTTGTCATGTTCCCTCATGCTGACAATTAAGAGATTCATGGCTGTTTTCTCCGCATCTGTCTGCTTCTTTGTGTGCCTATTAAGGAACAACTGGCAATTCTGACAATTTTGTCCTTAGCCATAACTACACTTGTCTTCTCTCTTGAATCATAAGATCTTTTTACTTTCCAGACACTTAAGATATCTCCGTGTCATTCTCCTTCGTCTTACAGATAGAAGGGGGCAGGGGCTGCCAGGAAGGGTGAAGATGAATTTCAATTCCAATCATCATTTTTAGCTCTTTCTAATTTCAGGCATCCAAAGACTAAACTTGCTTACAGGTGCAAGCAGCTCTGAATTATCACCACTAATTCAAGGAAGTCTTCATGGACACGGGAACTAATATCTGCTCTCCAGGGCCTCCTCAAAGAGTTTGTGTCTCCATGTCTTTAACTATCTCTTGTGTTCTTATCCATCACAAATATATTATGGCACTGGCATCAGAACACTGTGTTCTTACTGGTTGCCATAAAACTGATGCACTGGCAGCCTCGACTGAAAAGTTGTCAGTATAAATAACACATAAATTCACATTTTGCATAATAGGGCCCATTCCTTATAAATCAGGTCATGAGTATATGAAACATATATCTTGGCACACAAATGTTAAATAACAGTAATAAATTAATAAATACATAAATTACTTAAATAGGTAAATACATAAAAGTCAGCTGTGACCTGCTAGCTGGAAACTGTATAAATAAATTTGCTGATTGTTTCGGTGGGCATTTAGCATTTAAATATAAAAATACAGCAAAGACATCTTTATAATCCTAAAAAAAAAAAAAAAGCAAATTGGTAGAAAATATCTTTAGGGGGAGGGTCCTGTTCTATTGCATCTTTTAAAAATTTAGCATAATGTCTTCCACTTTTCTTCCAAAGTTCCATCCTGAGATTAGAACCTGAAAAAGAATGGCGAGTGTCTATGTGGATTTGAAATTCAGTAGCAAACCCTTCTTATTTCACACAACACATTATCTGGGGCAGTTGGATTTTGGGGGTTCCTTGTCAGAAGGGTCCAGCCCTTTCTTATGTGGCCTAGGATTTTGCTGATACCATGTTTACCAGAGGCTATCTTGAGAGTTTTCTTTTCTTTCTTTTTTTTTTGGCCTTGCCTTGAGACATGTGGAATCTTAGTTCCCCAACCAGGGACTGAACCCGTACCCCCTGCATTGGGAGCATGGCGTCTTAACTGTTGTACCACCAGGGAAGTCTCGAGAGTTTTCTTAAAAGAATATCTGATCATGTCATTTCCTTGCTTAAAGCCCTTCAGTGGCCCCCAGTGGTCTCCAGATAAGATTCTAATTCCTGGAAACAGCTTGCAGGACACCTGTGCTCTGACTCTTGGCTACTTCTCTTTCCCACTGCCTACCCTTCTGGAAGGGCAGGACCTGCGCCTGCTTTCTTTACTGCAGTGTCCCTGTGCCCAGCATACTGCTTGGAATACTATGGGCATCAATAAGTATCTGTTAATGAACAAATGCATGTTTCTGCCTCTGGTGACTGCGTGTTGGGCATCCCACCCCCTCTTTCCTGTCCCACACAGCCCCCACCATTGTCCTGCACCTGGGTACAACTGAGTGTGCAGGTCTGGGCTGGGCTTCGCAGGCTTGCTCACCTAACTGCAGGATACAGATGCCCATTCGCTCCAGGATGAGCTGTAGTAGCGGTCCCGGGCTTGCACGCGGACGTTGGCATCTTTGTGGCACATAACCTTGGCTGAGGTTTTGTCCGTGAAGAGTTTATCTTTCTGCAAAGGAGAGGGAAATTTTTGGCAACGCAATCACAAGGTGGGCTGGGCATACTTTGGCAAAGTACAATCTCCCAAAACAGCCACACCTTGGTCTCAGGGCACCACACTCGCAATTCATAGGGGTGTGTGTAGAACTTGTGCCACCTACTGACAGAAGCTCTCAACACAGACGCAGCTTTTCTCCTTTATAAGTCCAAAGCCCTGAGGGAGAAATTCTTTGGTCCAGTTTTCATCTTTCTAGCACAGTTGCCTTGCATGAAGGCCCCATGTGCACTCACCACAGTACTAGGTCAGTGGTGGGACTGAGACAGATTTGCTCTAGCTGTCCCCTGGATATTCTGAAATTCCATATCCTGATCCTTTTATCAGAATAAAATCTGTGTTCAAGCCCAGGCATTGCTATTTATTAGCTATGTGGACACAGGAGAATATCTTAGACTCTCTGTTTCTCAATTCCTCATTTGTAAGAGAGGGATAATAATACTTACTCCCTCATGGAGTTGTAAAAGTTAAAGTAGCAAGTATTTAACTACGTAGAAAGTGCTCTATAAATACTACCTATTAATAATATAGATTTTATATTGGGAAGTACATATCAAGATTTTAAATAATTTTTACATAAAATCTACTCCAGAATAGCCCTTCCCTTCCACAAAAAAATTATCAGGGAGTACCTGAATCACTGAATTTCTACCACGTGCTAAACACTATGCCGAATAAGGCCTTTGTTTAGTGATTTCTAAAACTGGCGTCCAAGGAGTCTCAGGCTCTATAAGAGGGCCTCTAGAACCTTGGGATTATGATGCTCAGGCAAGAAAGTTTGAAAGCCATTGTCTTAGCCAACATTCTGTTCAATAAGATAATTTCACAATATATGGAACAGCCAGGAATTATCTATTTTGGGTGAGACACAGCATGAATGTTCTATCACCCATTATATTTGTCAATTTGAAACATTTTTAGGCTCCTAGAGCCCAGATTTCCTATATCAGGACCAATTCTGAGAGCAAGATAATGTTCAACCATACTGGTGGCAGTAGGGTGTTAGGTGCATGGCCTTTGTGTCCTGGTTCTGACACTTTCTAGCTGGGTGACCTTGGGCAAGTCACTTAACTTCTCTGAGCTTCAAAATCTTTACTAGTGAAGTGGTACGAGTAACACTGCCTGCCTTTCTAGGGTTACTGTGAGAATTAAGTGAGATACGCAGGGAAAACCCTTGGCACAGTTTCAGGCCCATAGAAAGTGCCAAATGAAACATTCGCTGTTATTATCATCATTAATCTCCTTGATGTGGGCCTACATAAACCTGACTACAGAATAGACGGCACCTGAATCACATCTTACCCTTTCTCTCTTGTTCTTGCCCTGGACCTGAACACAAAATGTCAGGGAGAAGTAGGAATGTGGGGTGCTCCAGGTGTCAGGGTACTCCCAGCTAACCTCCGCATGCCGGGAATTCTTTAATGGCTTCAGCTGCAGGTTCTTGGGTGGATCTGGTTTGACTGTGGAAGAGAAACACCCTTTATTTTGCTAATGGGGCTTTGGGGTAAGGTAGTTCTGGCTTCTGGTCCCACTTTCGCCTTTGACCAGCTCTGAGTCCATACCATAGTTACTTAACTTCTCTGAGCGCCTGGTTGGCAGACGTGAGGCACCCCTGCAGCTGGCGCTCACGCTGGTGCCTGTACGAGGCAGCCCTCACCCACGGCGCCGCCTCCTCTACGGCTGAACCCGAGAGAGGCTCAGAATCCTTCTCATCCCTGCGCAGTCACAGGGGCCCTGGTGGTAGAACCACCTCTGCGTGGTGCTCAGAGGAAAGTTCTTAGAGACAACAAGACGCTCACGTCTGGGCTTGCAGTGAAGGACCACCCTCTCTGTAATCAATCCCCCTCTGCACCAAACTCGGAACTGGGCTGAGCCTCTTGCTGGGGACCAGATGAGAGATTTTCCACTTAGTGCTCTTTCTTTAGCCCTTTCGTGGAATCTGACACTGACTTGTCCTGTGGCAGTTACAGCCAAATTGTCTCTATGCTCGGTCACTCATTCATTCAATAAAGAGCCCCCATTATGTGCCAGCCACTGGACTGTGCGTGGGAAGCACTACAGTGAGTGTCAGAAAGACTCTGTCCTCAAGTACTGTGCCTTTTTCTAGGAAGGGAGGGGGAGGGGAGAGAGTCCATGGAATGGGCTTGGGCTCTCTGGATCTAGCACCTCTCCACACAAAGACCAAGGCTCCTAGCAGATGCTCCACAAATATTCTTTCCTCTTCTCAACACAATGGCATTTTCTTTCCTTTAGGACTCAGCTAAATGCCACCTCCTCATAGAGGCCTTCCCTGGTACCCTATGTGAACAAGACCCCACCCTCTCCTTTCCACCAAAGGCAATCTCCCCACAAATGCTACAGCAGGTTCTGTGATTCTATCACTTTTTATTTCATGATGCATGTTCACTGGATAAATGGTAAAGGAAATGACAAATGGCAAAAATCTCCATCTTCCAACTGAAAAAAACAGACATCCATTTTGGAGGGGTTTATATTCCAATAAAGAAATTTGAAAATTTCTTTTTCAAATGCTAGAGAAAGATTGGTTGGGAATAATTGCAGTTAGTAGGGGAAGCTCTGGTTCTGCATATGAATGTTATGCTTGAGGGGCTGCTCTTGAATTCATCATGGAAGGTGCCTGAGCAGCAGAATAGAAGTGTAGCCAAGAGCCTGCTTTTTCTAGCGGGGCAGATCCAGGTCTGAATTGCTAAGTGTGAGATCTGGGGCAAGTTGTTTAACCTAGCTAGGACTCAATTTTCCTCTTCCTTAAAATGCAGACAATTGTATCTACATTATAATTATTTTTCGGGGCGGGGTGCAGAATAAAAGAGATAATGCATATAAACCCCTAACCCCAGTGCATGGGGCATTGTAACATGTGATGAATGGCATCTATCCTTATTAAGCACATATAATCAAGCAAACTCACTGATGTCCCTGATGAAGAAGCTGCTGGTGTAGTTTTCATACTTGAGCTTATGAACAGCTTCCACCACGACCTCAATGGGCAGGCTCTCCTCGGCAGCTGGGCAGGCGCTGCCCTCCTGACACCCCACTGTGTACTTCTTATACTCCCTGTGGTCCACTCTGACCCTCTCTGCTGAGAGTGTCGCTGCTCCACACGTCACCCCTCGGGGGTCAGAGGAGCTGAAATCAAAGACAGATATTATCCTGTGTCGCATGATTGCAGGCACGTCCCTAGCTGTTGTAACCAGACAGCTGTCTGAGGACACAATTTCTCCAACTAGTTTGATTTCTCTCAAGGGGGTAAGAAGCTGCCCTCCCCATGAGGACAAGCTTTGCTTTGAGAGGTAATAATTGGTTTGGCCAAAAAGTTCGTTCAGGTTTTTCCATAAGATCTTACGGAAAAACCCTAATGAACTTTTTGGCCAACCCAATACAAATGTTTGCCTCTGGCCCAAATGAATCTGAAAACTTTTAGATCCAAAGCTCCTGGTTAAATCTCCTTATTAAAATCTTTAACTCATTTTCTGGATTTTAATGACAAAATCAATACATACCAATTTTAAAAAATTAAAAAGATAAAGATGCTGTATAAATGAAATGTGTATGTCTCTTTTAACCCTAATCCCCTTTTTAACCCTAATGTCACTCCCTAGATAGAAATACTATTCCTGGCTTGTTGTATCCCTCCAGACATTATTCTGTGAATATTCAAAGCAATCATATAGCCACATGTATCAATATATATGCATACACACATATTTATCTATATATACACACAGAGATTTTATTTTTATGAAATAATATCAAATTATATATATATATAAAATTTGGTATACATAATTCTGCAACCATCTTTCCCCCTTCTGAACATATTATGGGGAGTGCTCCATGACAGACCACATGGAGTGGGTTATTCATTTTGAGGACTGCACATTAAGCTGGGGTATAACGTAGCACACTTTACTTAACATTTGCCCTGCTGATCACCAAGAACACCACAATGAACTCTTGCATCTATGTCTCTGTGCACTTGTATAAGCATTTCTTTAGTAAGCATTTTCATGTTAAAGATGGAATAGTAAGACCCGAAAGGTTAATTTACTCAGTTAAATAGTGGCCAGGTCAGGATGATCACCTAGGCTTTACTCTGTTATCCTACACTGTTTGGGAACTTTGATGAGAGGGAAGGAAGTCACACAGAGGGTTAATGTAGGTTCTGTACCAAGGGAATTGGTTTCTCTGGGTAAGCCCAGCTGCATAGGACAAACAGTGAACTTCAGATTGGTGGTGTCAGCAGAAGAAAAAGGAATTGAAGTGGCCCTGGGAAAATTTCTAGAGGCCTCACAGAGTTTTGGAGTCAGCCTCAGGGCTTGCAAGATCTATGCCCTAGAGCTCTTGTTTCTATTTTCGACTGGAGGTGCAATTTCGGCAAGTCCTTCACAGCTTCAATTTCCCCTTTTATCACCACCCCACCCCCACTGCGGTGGTGCTATGAGCCTTAATGAGACATTGCCAGGCAATTTGGATGAGTGGGTTCAAACATAGCAGAGGCTCTTCTCAGGCCCCAGTAATATCCTGTTCTAATGCATACATTTGTTCAAGCAATTAGCTTAAATCTCCTTGTTCTTTCCCTGATTTAGGCAAGGGTGTGTGTGTGTGGATGGGGGGTTAAAAATATAGGATTGGCTTTATTTTCTCCCTTAGCATTAACTAATAGGCCATTGCTAGGTTGCCTTTCTTTTTTTTTTTTTTTCCCGGTACGCGGGTCTCTCACCGTTGTGGCCCCTCCCGTTGCGTAGCACAGGCTCCGGACGCGCAGGCTCAGCGGCCATGGCTCACGGGCCCAGCCGCTCCGCAGCACGTGGGATCTTCCCGGACTGGGGCAGGAACCCGTTTCCCCTGCATCGGCAGGCGGACTCTCAACCACTGCACCACCAGGGAAGCCCTGCCCTTATCTTCTTAATGAGAAAGATCTAGCAAAATGCTGAGAAACCCGAGTGGTTTCACTTACCCTGTGCTGCTTTGGACACTGAATTTCAAATCAGTACTGATTGCTGTCAGCCACGAGCAGGTGAAATGTCCAGAATAATTCTTTGCCTCACATTTTAGAAAGCTCTTATTTTTGGGCTCTGGATTTGAAAAGAACAAGAATTCAATATTTAGGGGTTTTCTTTCTTTTAAAATTGCAAAGATTTTTATTGCGATGAATCACAGGCCACCAAATGGTACAAGAGTGAAGATCTTCCATTTATTTCCTTGGAAAATCTGCTTTTCCCCAGGCAGACAGTCAGCGAGGACTGGGAATGTCCCAAAAGGATGCTGATTCTGTATGTCACACACCCAACATATCGGAGGGAGGTATTAATATTTTTCAAGGCTATCAGCCCAGTGCTGAGTTACGCACTATGCACATTAACTAACCCCCATTAGCCATCCAATAATATCACTGTTATTTAAAAAGAACCTCAGGACTAGACTTCCCATGAAACTCTCTCAACAGGAGATTTTGATGGTTGATAACCCAAAGTGTACGGCAAAGGAAAAACAAAGGAAAATGTAGGTTTCGGGTGGTTTCAGTAAGCGACTTGGTATTACTTCATTAACTATACTAACCATGTCTTGCCTTTTAAATTTTTAATTTTTTTATCTCTTATGGAGCAAAAGAGAAAATTGATGCTACCCAAGGGAATGGAATTACCTTTCTGGTCCTTTAAGATATCAGTGGACCAGATTCCGTCTTCCTTTTTGTGAAGCAGCAGGAGCGAATGGCTCAGAACCTCACCCCCTTTGTGACACGTGTACTGCCCAGCATCTCCAAACTCTTTGACTTGGATGGTCAAGGTTTTGCCAGAACCCAAGACCTCATTGCTCTGGTCTGAGGTCCAGGTGATGCCGTCTTCTTCAGGGGTATCGCAGGTGAGGACCACCATTTCTCCAGGGGCGTCAGGATACCAATCCAATTCTACAACATAAACTGGAGAGCACAGGGGTTGGAGAACCAGACTGTGTTTTTTGTATCACCCGGTATCTGGATGGCTAAAGCAGCACAACCTTGCTCATAACAGCAAATGCTTGCTAAGATGATCTCAGGTTTTTGGACACCACTTGAGTTCAAGGTTGTGGAAGAGAGAAGCAAAGAGTTTAATAGCTGCCATAGACTCATTAACTGCCAGGCTGCCGTGAACAATGAATCTCTGATTAGCTGGCAGATGAGGAAAACCTTGATATACTGAAAAATGCAAACAGCACAGTATTCTTTCCCAAAGGCCTGGTGGATGTAAGAAGCTTCCAGCACAGTTTACATTCATAGAGAATAAGTGTTGAGAAAGACTGACCAGGACTGAGATCCTGTCCCCAGTAGCTGGCTGGGGAATTTGGAGAAAGATACTTAATTACGATGAGCCTCAGTTTCCTTGTCTGTAAAATGACAATAATAATAGTATCTGCCTTGTAGGTTTGGCTGTGAGGATTAAATGAAAAAAGCGTGTAAAACACTTAGCACAGAACCTATCACTCAGCATTGGTTGTTATTGTTAGGCACACACCAAAGGTCAGACAACTGCATGAGAAACTGCCTTCCAATTTCCCACGGGGATTGAAGGATTTATTTCCGACTGCGTGAAACTCACCAATGGAGATGTTCATTTCTCTCTCTGTTTTTAAAAGCTATTTTACCTTCTTAGGAGGCAGTTCAGTAGATCTTAATCTTTCCATTTCATAGAGAAGGGTACTGAGACCAAGAGGTTATGCAAGGTTACATCAAGTGAGAAGCACAAGAGTTATATCTCAGAACTTGTGTCTCTGCAGCTTTGCATTGGATCTTTTTTTTTGGCTGCACCGCGCAGCATGCAGGATCTTAGTTCCCTCACCAGCGATCGAACCCGGGCCCTTGCTAGTGAGAGTGCAGAGTCCTAACCACTGGACCACCAGGGAATTCCCTGCATTGAACCTTTAATACCAGTATCTAAACTGGCACTTGAGGAATGGCCTAATATAGTATTTCAAAGAGTATTTCACATCAAATCTTCATTCATTCATGCATGCATCAATTATTAATTAAATAGAATTGTTTAATGCAGTACTTCTCAAAGCATGATCATCCAACTACTACCAGCAGCACGTGAGACTCTGCCAGCATCGCAAATTCTCAGTCGCTGAATCAAGAACTTTGAGACGGGCCCAGTCACCTCTTTTTAACCTCTCCAGATGATTCTGAAACCCACTCTAGTTTGCGAGCCACAGCGGTGAAAAGCCTGGATGTTGGAATCACACAGGTCTGAGTTAGGATTCAACTCTATCTCTTACACTGGCCTGTGGCCTTGGGCAAGGCATTCAATTACTCTAAGCTTCAGGGTCATCGTCTTTAAAATAAGCAACATATTAGTACTTGATCCAGAAGGTGGAGATGTGGATCACATAAGCTAATTCATATAAGAGCTTGACACTGCCTTTAAATGAGCTGTAAGTGCTGGCTCTTGTGATTGGCATCCAAATGTAAAGCTGTTGTGGAATATAAAGTTCCCACTTGACATCAAAGGGATTTAAAACTACTGAATGGGTAACAGAGACAAGAGGTGAAAAGCATCTGGGCCCCAACTCTTGGAAAATGGTCATCTGTGCTGACATAAAACCATGTGGCACCTTTGGCTTTCTCTGGTTTCTCTCTGTCCCACTGGTGACTGACTAGCAAGGCTATTTTCCTGTCACAACTAAGATTCGGAAGCCGAAGACCCTTGCTCAAGGGCAGGGGAAACAGCTGCAGGCGGCAGCCTGATGAGGCACATTTAGAACCTAATGCTTAGCTGCATCTCATCCTGTCTCCAAAGCTGCATGCCCTCTCAGTGTTTCTCACATTGACTTTCTGGAATTTCTGTGGTTTACTAAATCAGAAGTAACTAAGGGTGTACTATGAAAGGGCCAAAGCTCCTGAGCTCACTAAAAATCCCAGGGTTGGAAGGAATCTGGCATAATCATCTGGCTCAGGGCTTTGTCTTTATTCAAAGGAGGGTCTAAAACACTCAGAACCTCCTGGGGCAGAGCAGGGATGGCTGGACTGTCATCTTCCAGAAATTCTTAAGAATGGAGGAAGAGCCCCAGATTTCTTTCAGGGACCCATTTTAGTGTTGTATTCTCCTCACTACTGAAAGATCATTTCTCATCATCAGCTGCAATGTCTTCATGTTAAATGTATGCCTATTTCCTCTTGCTCAGCTGTCCAAGGACAGAGGAAACAATTGCTCATGTCATTCTGGTAAAACCTTCAAATACTTAAGTTCATAAGCGTTGAAGGGAGACAGAATTGGGATCAAGTTCCTGTTCCACCCTTACCAGGTATGTGAAATTGGGTAAGTTAGTTAATCTCTGTAGCCTCTATTTTTAATATCTGTAAAATGGGGTACACACAGTCCCTATCTCTTATGGTGAGAATTAAATGAGATGCTGGCCTCAATAAATATCAACTATTATTATTTTATTATTAAAGACAGTAATTGCCAACATTATTATGTTGGCTTCAATGAGAAATATCTGAGCGTCTTTCAGGAACAACTAACAATCTGTTAATACATACTTACCGTGTGTGAGATGCTAGAAGGATAGAGGGAACCCCTTATTATAATAATACCTATCTATTATTGTACTAATAATTTTTATTGATCACTGGGAAAATAAACAGGTTCTCTTGAATCACCAGAGACATTATTTTAAATAACCAAAACAATAATACTAGCTAACATTTACCGTCACTTCATCAGCTGTTGAGTTGTCTTCTGCATTCACTAGTACATTTAATAATCTATGTAGTAGATATCACTTTGTAATCCTCAGTTTACAGTCGAGGGAACTCAGGCTCAGAGGTGACCCAGCTCAAGGTCACATAACCAATAAGTGGCAGAATCAGCCTTGAACCCAAGTCAGTGTGGGTCTAAATTCCATGCTTTCCCCCAAGTGCTTGGTCAGAGGTAAGTCATCTCGGTGCCAACTGAGGGGGTAATATTGCATGGTGGAGTGGAAGATGTTAGAACATAGTTCTTATACTTTTCTAATCTTTCACTTT
Organism: Mesoplodon bidens; assembly: GCF_964165515.1. Lineage (NCBI taxonomy): Eukaryota > Metazoa > Chordata > Mammalia > Artiodactyla > Ziphiidae > Mesoplodon > Mesoplodon bidens. The sequence continues at coordinate 171,940,046 of NC_138160.1, read as the reverse complement.
GGAATCTTAATCATATGATACAGCTGGTTTTTAGTAATACTGGCAAAATCCATATCTCTTTTCCCACCATAGTCCATAAAAAGCTTCTTCTCTGGCATCTAACGTGAAAGCCAAACAGTATAGATACCCTCAAGCCATACAATAATAGATACCCTCAAAGGTGGAACAAGGACACAGGGCCCGTGTTATCCCAGAGTGATGGCTTTCACTAGGAAGACCCAAGGCCTGCCCATTTCAGTCTGATTTCCCAGCAGGGGCTGCCTGACAGGCCTGTCTTAGATCCTGGGGCCTTCATAGAGAATCAGGAAAGGCTGGTTACCATTTTTCTCCAGTTCCCATATAGCCATGATGGGAGATGCCAGCAAAACCAGGGAAATCCAGGGGACAACCAACGGCTGAGGGTGCATCTGCAGGAGGGGGAGAAACAGAGGAGGAGACGGAGGAAAAGAGAAAGAAGAGGAGGGATAAGAGAAGAGAGAATGTCAGTAGTTACGCGATCACCTTTGGAAACCATATTCACATTCTATGTACATTGTCTTTAATCTTTATCTTCCTCTTTCTTCTCTACTGTCAGGTTAATACTCAGTGAATTCCAGGAGCCCTCTGCCAGTCTCTGGGTAAGAACATCTCCAAACAGAGAACCGCAGACGATCTGTAGCTGAAAGATCCTCATGGCCAGCTATCTGATATGATCCTCTTATTTTTAAGATGAGAAACCTGAGGCTCAGAGAAGGAATGTGACTTGTCTAGATCAACATTCAGTCATTATTTACTTGGTACTTCCTGTGTAAAGGGCACTGAGCTAGAGCAGCTGAGAGTGAAAAATGATTTTTACCTGGACCCCGACTTCTAGGAGCAAATACTTTCATTCAACAAATATTTCTTAAGTCAGTGTGTTAAATGCCTACCCTCCAGTTGGGGAGATAAGCTACATACCCGTATTACAGCAGCACAAGGCAGTATGTGCGGTGACACCCAGGACTAAAGGTCTTGGGTTGGGGGGCAGAGGGAGTAATACTGAAGTGATCTTTCAAGTTCTGGCAATGAGTCCAGCCCTTGTTGGTGAGGTTTCCTTTCTCTCCCTGCTTAAGACTGTAACTGTTCCAAACACAAAGATTACTTCCTCCCACATAAGGTAACCAGTAGTTCTCAAACTTGAGCATATGTCAGAATAACCTGGAAGCCTTGCTAAAGCACAGATTGCTGGCCCCCATTCCCACCCTGATCCTAGAATGCCTGATTCAGCAGGTCTGGCGGGGCCCGAGAGTCTGCATTCCTGTACGTTTCCAGGGGAAGCTGATACTGCTGGTCTGAGGACTACTCTTTGAGATCCATTGGTTTAATCCATGTTCAGGGTTCAGAGCCCCTGCAAATCAAGATGTCCTTTGGGAGAAGACCATAGAATATCGATATATTCAACATGAAAATGAAATGCATACTTTTGTGCTAAATCAGTTTCACTTATAATGAAACTCAGTCTAGATTAGTATCCAGGGTTTATGAAAATCTTCAGACTGACAATTACACCCCACCTGTGAATTAGGTGGAGATGATTATTATTTATTTTCAGTCTGATACACCTCCATCCATCTTGGAGAGCACCAATGTTCTGTAGGAACATGGTTTCAGAAACCACTGGGCTATATGAAGAACAAGAATCAAAGTTTTCTGTGAAATACCTTAAAAATAAGCACTCCTTGGTTGGGGTAACAGAATATTGACAAATCACGGCTTTGTCAGAACTGCTGCTAACCCTAGGGGAACTTTGCCATGTATTTTATTCCCTCATATCATAAAGGTTGCGAGTGGCAGCGTCAGGAGCAGAAGTCAGGCCTTCCCGTACGCTGTCAGCACTCTTGTCACTGCAGCAGGCAACTTTCAAGGGCACATCTATCAATTTAGTCCAAGTTATGACTGTAGCAAAGTTCTAGTTGCCATGGAGCACCAGTTAGTACATTTATAGGCTTGGAGTCCAGCAGCATGGACTTGAATTCTGGTTGCACCACTCATTAGTTGTGTGAGATCGGCCAAATTACTCTCTGAGCCTCAGTCTCCTCATCTACAAAATGGGTATAATACCCATCTCAAAGGGTTGTTGGGAGAATGCAATGAGATGACGTATTATAGAAGCCAACCAAATGTGTTAGCTTGTACCCAGAAGAAGAGATAAAGGAACAATTTGATTTCTCTCTGGGTTGTCTGTGTTGGATAAACAAAAAAGCCATGCCTGGCTGTAGGGAAATGCCCACAGAGGTACTGCAATTACACAGGCCTATAAAACTCAGATGTCAGCACTCTGGGAATGGAAATGGTAGAGATTCCTGGCACCTCCTGGTGAATCCTTTATGCTCTCTTAACACTGGGATTTTCCCTTTGGCTAAGTGCCCAGCACTTCCCTTCTGGGTCTCAGATGCATCTGAGAATTTCAGGTGAACAACACTTCAGGGTCAAGGGAGCCCTGGTGATGGTTCTAAGAAACAGCTCCCATTTTTGTATCACCTACATTTTAAACCACAGGACACTGGCAGAAGGTAGAGATGGTGGTGGGTCACTTTCTTAATCAAACCCAGGGGAAACCAAAAAGGGGCAGCATGCAGTTACCCTGTTGTTCTCTAGATCATCTGATACCAAGGGCTTGGATTCTGGTTTGACCACTCACTAATCATATGATAATGGCCAAATTACTTTCTAAGCCTCAGTCTCCTCAGCTGTAAAATGGACATAATACCCATCTCAAAGGGTTGTTCGGTTGTTTGGTTGTATCCCACAGATCACATTTTCTCGGCCTGCTAAATTTGAGAGTTTTAAGGTTAAACATTTTAAAATGTAATTTCATAGGTTTTCTAAACTCTTGAAACCCTTGTATGAGGGACACAGGGACCCCAGGTCCTGTGGTATGTTAAGGCTCCCTAACTCTGGTGCCAACATGGGCATGCCAGTGACACTTGACTAGGCATCTCTTTTTCAAGTTTTATTTTGTTCATTTCTTTTTAATTAGAAAAGAGAATTATTATTTAAAAATAAAAAGACATAGTCACAGAAGGTTTGTGTAACACATGCAAAGGGTCCCAGTTCTAGAGACAGGCAGCGCTGTGTTGGCATCCCTGCCACTTGTTAGATGTGTGACTCTGGACGAGTCACTTGATGTCTCTGAGCCTCATACTCTTAATCTGTAAAATGGGAACCCTGCTGTGATGAAGAGGTAATGAAATAATTCACATAAAGTATCCAGCATGGTGCCCTGATGAGGTCAGGACTCCTGGCTGTTTCCTCTCACAGCCCCATTCCTCCTTTGACAGCGCTTATATAACACAATTGCAATCATATAGTTACTTCTTTCATGTTTGTCTTCCCCACCACACTGAGCCCTCTGATGGCAGTGATCATGTCTGTCTTATTCCACACTATGTCCCTGGAGTCTAGCAGGGAGAGTCTAGCTCAGAGGGATTTCATTAATTATTAGAAGAATGAATGAATGGACAGAAATAGTAAAATTTCAGACCCCAGTAAAATGAACTCTAAGAGGCTGCCCAAATTCTTTCTAATACCTTGAAATTTCTTATTTGAAAAAAGTGGGCCATCAGCTCAGGTTTAGTAATCTCTTTGTTAAAATGATATTTTACACTGATCATTATTTTTTTAACCTGAAAATTATTGCACACGATTTACCTAGGCAACTATAAGACACAGTAAAGATTATCTTTTTTTTTTTCCTTCTCACAGATTTTAAACTTCAGAAAGTAGTTTTAAACATTGGTGTTGCTTTCCATTTTTTAAGTGATTAGTTAATCCAAAAGATCTGGATAAGTTAACTGTCAATCTAGTTGACTGTCACAAGCCCACGACAAATATGGGACCAACTATGCTTATAACATTCAATTATGAGGTATAAGAATGAATTCAATTACTTCTTGGATTCATTATTACTTACTGAATAAAAGGCTTTTAAAAAGTTTACAATAGGGGCTTCCCTGGTGGCGCAGTGGTTGAGAGTCCGCCTGCCGATGCAGGGGACACGGGTTCGTGCCCCGGTCCGGGAAGATCCCACATGCCGCGGAGCGGTTGGGCCCGTGAGCCATGGCCGTTGAGCCTGCGCGTCCGGAGCCTGTGCTCCGCAGCGGGAGAGGCCACAACAGTGAGAGGCCCACGTACAGCAAAAAAAAAAAAAAAAAAAAAAAAAAGTTTACAATAATAAGGGAAGCACCACTCACTTTATACAATCCTTTAACTAATGAGCATTAATATTGAGGAACACACTTTTATATACATACCACTTTAAAACAAGACAAACCTTTCTATAAGATGTGCATTTGTTCACAGACTTTAATATACAATTATTATTAGTTGACTTTTAAAATGAATACTTTGTATATTAATCCCCAAAGCACTGACTTTTCACTAGTGTCCCAGTAGGTAAGTCACCAGGAATGCTTCCAGGAATTCACCCACTCCACAATGCCTGGTACAGGGGTAGCACATGAATGGTGTCTACCCTTGGACAGCCTGTTGGCCTGTGGAAGGGGTGGCAGGGCCTAGGCAAGTACTTACCTTGCTTCTGGTCAGGCTGCAGTGTTCCTTGGGTCTGAAACCGTTTGTTTCTTCTGCTGCTGCTGCTACTATTGGAGCTTATATACCCTACTCCTACCAAGCTTTCTGATGGAAACTTAAACTAGAAACTGACTTGTTCCAAGTTGCAACACTGAAAACAACTCTCACAACCTTCTGGGGAATTTCAAGAAGTTCCTTTTTTTTTTTTTTTTTTCCCTCTGTGTGTATCAATAAGGCAAAGGGAACACAGGCATCAAAATCCCAGGTAATGAACTAAGAGGAAATGACTTTTGGGTGGAGAAAAAGGAAGGAGATGGGATGGTCACTTCTTTGGGTTGACATCATGGCCAAGGTGCTTAGAGAGAGTAACAGGCAGCCTCCCTGGGCTCCACAGACTAGAGGAGAAGGAAGGCCAAGGAGAGGTCACGCAGGAGGATGAGTTCAGGTCAGGATCCAGCAGTTGTATGCTAGAGGGTCCAAAAGCAAAATCTATGGTTCTCCTGAGATTAAAGAGGATGAGAAGAAGTGCAAACGATTTAGTATGTCCGGAGCATCCTCCCCCAGCATTACTCCTTTAACATCTGGATTTCAGAAACACACTTTTACCACCCCTTGTGCTTCATGCGCCACACACACGCACACGCACACTCACACAGACACAGCCCTTGGAAGATGATAAATGTGTGTATTACTAATAACATTCAAATCTGTAGGAATACTGCCTATGCTCATAGGTACTCACTCATAGATGGATGGAAGCAGAAAGTGAAATATCCACAGGCATATATACAACTGATGCCACACTCAAGGCACACCACTTTGGGCACCCAGACTATATCTTCACACTCATTTTCACACAAATCTATGTCCCTAGGAGCTCTACACAGATGCACAGAGTTAGCAGAACTATCTAGAAATTTCCAGCGGAATTTCACATTGCTAAGAGGAGTGCAAAGGCGTACACCGGCGTTAGACAACCCGACACCAATCTGCACACGAACAGGAACACTAACACGAACACCTACACCAAGTACTACAGGCAGAAAGATGCGGGCCGTACTCAAATACGTACTCTGCCGACAGAGGGCGCTGCAGCGACGCGGTCCCCGCGCGGCGACGCGGGCCCGGGAGCGCACCGTCTGGTGACTTCTCCATCCCGGCCTCTGGTCCCAGAGGCGGGGGAAGTTCCTGGGACCGGCCGGGTTTAAGGTGGGTGCAGATTTCCGCACTAACTTTCCTCTCAGTCTCAGTCGGGGAAAACGGGGAACCCGGGCGAGAGCGGCGGAGCTTCCCAGCTGCACACTTCCTCCCTCCCGCCATTTGTCCGGGCCGTGGGAGGGCGGGGGCCCGTTTAGCTGGCAGTCCCACTGGTTATCCGGCCTTGAGCTCTGGCTTGGGCGGAGACGTTACCTCCAGCTCAGAGGGCCTTCTCCTGTCTCCTCTGCCCTCTAGGCTTGAAGGGGGAACGGAAGTTCTTCTCAAGTTAAACAACAAAGCAAATGTCATATATCTAAGATATATGGTTATGTGAACAAAGTAGGTTGCATTGCATCTTGGTGGTATGATCCTGTGTGTGTGTGTCGGGGTGGCGGGGGAGAGAGAGAGAGAGCGCGAGCGAGCGAGCGCATGCGCTTTTTACAGTGGGCGTCCTTGAGGAGTATAGCTAGGAGGTGATGGGACCTTTTCACAGTTTGACTTTTTGTTGTTGCTGTTGTTGTTATATGATACACAGACGTATTAAATATGTATTAAAATATGTACCAAGTTGGGGGGGCTTCTTCCTGTAAAAATGCCTTCATTTCCCCCTGCAAATCATCAACGGTTACTGAACAGAAAATTTAAAATGAATTTGACATGAAATAGTTCCACTAATTCATTTACAATGGCAGCACCACTACAGATGAGGCCTTTTGTGACCCTCCGTAAATATATACATATGTAAAATAAGACAAAACATTTAAAAAATGTGCTCATAAAAGCATCTTCAAAATTTTAAAAAATTGATCTGAAACATAAAATCTAAGTAAAAATAGCGTCCTAGTTATGCAAAAAAACCTTCAAGGTTAGCCTTGGCCCCCCTTTTCCGCTGAGATTGCAGCCCCAGGGTGAGTCTTGTATGAAAAGTGTGGGACCACCATTGTTCACCAATGCCAAGGGCAAGTAGTAGGTGTTTAAGAACATAGGCTTTGGAATTAGAGACCTGGATTCCAGCACCTGCTCTAAAAATTACCTAACTTCTCTAAGCCTCAGTTCCCACACCTGTAAAGTGTGATTAATAATAGTACCTGGTCTTAGGTTTGTTGTGAAGATTAAGTGAGGTACGATGCAATGCACTTAGCACAGCATCCGGCTGAGTGCTTAATAAACCACTGCTCTTACTCATTTATTCATTTATTCACTGGCGGGAGGACAGTGATCTGATTCCAGTGGTTTCTGAGAATGATGCGTCCAGATCTGAGGGTTGGGTGGAGAGAGACTGAGGCAGAAGGCTCGGGAAAGAGAGTGCCCAGCAATCCAGTGTGAATGGATGAGGACGGCCTCATGCTTCCTCCCCCTGCCAGGAGGGGAGCCACGTGACGTATCTGCTCTGTGATGGTGGCAAGAGGAATGAAAGAAGTCAGGGAATTAATGTGAGGAACCAGGATTAGGGCTCCTAATCGTCCTCATGCCGTGAAACCACATGACTACAGTTGGGCCATTACTTTGGCCCTGAGCATCCAGGTAGCCAGGATGAGAAAGAAGAGCCTATACTTGGGCCACCTCTGCCCCAGAGGACTGACTACCTATTCTGATGAGGCCACTTCACCCACTGAGGAAAGTAGTTCTCATACTTTATCTACAGATAAGAAAAAAATTCAGGTTTCGGGGACCCACCCTCGGAGATGGTGACTCAGTAGATCGGGAGTGGGGTGCAGGAATTTGCATTTTAACAAGTTTGCAGGTGATTCTGACATGGGGACTGTGGTCCACACTTTGAGACATGTTACACAACCCTTGTGCTGTGGTGCCTGGAAATACATCCCATGCCTTACTCATCTCTGGATACCCTACAAGGCCAGCCAGCACTCTGGTGATGTTAGCCAAATGCCCATGTCCTGATTTCACAGAAGAGGTTTATCACCCTGTCCCACTTCACCATTCAGACACTGACCCCAGGCAAACTGAACCAAAAGCTCATGATCTCCCTGTGGCTTTTCCTGTGGGAAAGGAAGCTCTGCTAACAAACAGCAGGAGTGCTGAGCTGTAAGATAGAGAGGATCCCCCTAGAAACTGAAAATAACTTGAAGAATTTTTTTACCACAAACCTTTTTTTTTCCTAGAAGAATGCTCCGAACTTCTAAAGTTTTAAATAAAGGGGAAGCCACATATGCTCTTTAAAATTGAAATATTTTTAGAAAATTACACAAGCAATACATGTATGTATGCTATTGTAAAACCTTCAAACCATGCAAATAAAGATAGAATAAAAAGTTGAGGCCCTGATTCACATGGCTCCCAGAGGTCACCAGTGCCAACACTTTGATGTATATTACTCCAGAGTCTACTCTTGGCTCTTTTCAATGCCTTTCTTTCCTCTTCCTCCCTCCCTCCCTCCCTCCCTCCCTTCCTTCCTTCCTTCCTTATCTAAATGGGATCATACTGTACATATTCTTCTGCAAATTGCTCTTTCCTTATGATAGTCTGTTTTGTGTCCGGCAGCCTCCTATGTCTTCCTACAGGTCATCTAGAATATTCTATCACTTCAGGCTTTGTTCCCCAGCCAGCTTCTCTCAGGCTCCTAAAATGGCTCTTCAATTCCAGGCATTAATCCACACAGGACATCATCTGGGATAATAAAAGACTGTCTTTTCTGGTGTGTCTCTCTTAGGAGCAAAGAATTTGTCCCAGAAGCTCCCATGGCCTTCTCCTTGTCTGCTTGGTCCCCTTGAGTCAATCATTGAGAAAGAGGATGGGCATACAATGAAAGTGTTAGACAAGTCAGGTTTGCCCCTGAGCTGTTAGAGGATCAAGATCCCACAGGAGTGGATACTCCAATGAGGTGGAAATGGCAGTGCAGCAAAGAGTCAAATGTGTCTCATAGGTGAGCCCCACTGGTTAGTGTTGCCAATGAAGTGAAGAAATATGGCCATTTTGTGGCTCATGAGGACCAAGTCTTCTTCCCCTAAATGGTCAGCTGCTTTTGAAGGGACACTTGGAGTTTAAAGGCATTGGCAGTAATTCCCACCTGCCATCTCAGAAATGTGTGCTCTCGCAGAAAAACGACTGGAAGATTTTATAGACAAAAATTTAACCGTATATTGATATATCTGAGTGGTAACCAGTGTATGTGATTTTTGTCTTCTTTGTGATTTCCTAAATATGCCAATATGTCCACAATGAACTTGTATTACTTTTCTAATTGGAAAAATGTCATTGAAAAAAGAGATGAATGAAATATACAAAAAAGGCAGAATGTTTAGTGGTTAGGAATTTGCCTTCTACAGCCAGACAGACCTGGGTTAGAACATGATCCGTATGTCAAATATAATTGAATGTGCTCCTGGATTATAACCTCCTGGGATGAAAGTTGCCAAGTCACTGTGAAGTGCTATGCTTTATGGGTAGTGATGGAGAGGCGTTTGTCCTAGGTATGATGTTTCCTAGAGGCAGAAGACTGCCTGAAGTAATCTCATTCAATTATTTCAAGTGTCCTTCAAATGCCTGTTTTTTGTTTTAGTGCTTTGTAAAAGATCGCTAAAGTCAGCTTCATTTTTACAGAGACTAAGATGTCTTCACCAGCCACCTCCCCTTCAGCAATGACTCTGATCACGTTTCTATAGTGTCATCCTTCTCTCCCTGGCCTGTGCTTTGAAGGCAGCAGGTGTCAGATGTAGTCACTTCTGAAGTTCATCATCCAAGTGGGCATCTTTGACCTGCTCTACTGGACTGACTGCAAAGTAAGTCAAATATTCCACTCTGAAATTGATTTTTCAATTTGAATGTGGAAATCTTTTTCTCTTCCTCTCTAAGTGCAATTTTATGTCAATCCCAGTGAAAGGAATGGGTGTGTGGACAACTGGAAGGAAGTGGGTGTGTCCTGGGCTGTAGAATTGCTGAGGTGTTTAAATGCTTATGCTAGAAAGGTGTGGGAACAGTTGGTCTGGTCTTGCAGTTATCAGAGACAGGTAGAACAAGGCAAAGTGGGACAAAGGTGGAGAGGGCAGGCATCTGGGACAAAGCCCTACCATCTACTGTCTGATGGTCCCTTTCTACATCAACTCAAACCAAAAGACAATTATTGCATATCAGCTGGCCACCCCTGCATTTGTAGGATGAATTGTTAAACCACCATTTAATAAAGCACATTCCTGTTGCTACTCATCCTGGTGCACATAGAATCCTCTAACCAAGAAGTAACATGACCAAAAATCAGGGCCTGTGATTTGGTGTATCTTCCATTGTGACTGTTAATTTGGAACTCCCATTTGAGGCTACATTCATTTCTCTATTCATAGGAATTTATATTCTTCTAGGCTGTTATTATATCTTGCTCTGGAAGCCTGCTCAGGAAGATAACTATTGACCCTAGTCTCTTGCCCTGTCATTTTCTCGCCAATGTTTGGGTTTAAAAATCCTGTCTATTTATCTATCTTTATTTTTGATGGTGCTTTAAAAAAATAACTCATGCTTCTGGTTTAAAAAAATCAAATAGTACGAAGGTTATTAAATGTGTTTACTTTCTTGAGGTGCCTCCTGGACTCCCCAGTGTGAAATTGTTTATACCACAGCCAAGTGAGGCTGTGCTAAACTTACCCTTCACATTTGGGGATAATCTCTTAGTCATTGTACCTGAATATGTAACAAACAAATAGACAGAAACTTTACTTTATTTATGTTTTTTTTACCAGGTGAAACATGTTCTTTTAGGCCTTGGGAGATAGAATTGTAAGACTTGGGCACTGCCACCAACAGGTTATGCTCATGTTGGGTAGACTTGATAAAGCATGAAGGTTATATGATGCCAAGACACAAATGTGGCAAGGCACTGAGTGGGTGACTAGTAACCAAATGAATTTATGCAGAAGGCATTAGCATGTTTGTGGTGTAAAAGCACCAGTGGTGATGAAACACCACTCTGTGGGCATTGAGAGGCCAGAGAAATTTAGCAAAAAGGAAAAACAGCATCCTCAAGTATAGCAAGAAGCAGCACAGCGAACAGACCCTGGAGTTGAACAGTCTTGGGTTTTGGCCTCAGCTCTGTTCTACTAGCTGGATGATCTTGGGCAAATTCCTTCGACTCTCTGAGCCTCCGTGTCCTCATCTGAGGAAGATGGCACTGCTCATAGTACCTACCTCAGAGGAGCTATCAGGATCGAATTATGTTTTGCATACAAGATGGATCAATAGATGGTAACTCTTATTAAAATTAAATAATATAGGGAATTCGCTGGTGGTCCAGTGGTTAGGATTCTGTGGTTCCACTGCAGGGTGCATGGGTTTGATCCCTGGTCGGGGAACTAAGATCCCGCATGCCACAGGGCGAGGCCAAAAAACAAAACAAAGCAAAGCAAAACAAAACAAAACAAAATTAAAGAATATAAAAAAGGAATGTGGTTGGTTGTCAGACAAGCCTCTGGTCTTACAATGGAGTGATCATTAGGTCAGATGACACAACAAAGTTTTAACAATTATTTTCTCTTTATTTGGTTGTTTATTTAATTCATTACTTTTTATTTGGCCACACTTTTACTGGGTACCTACTTTGTGCCAGGTGCTATGTCAGTGCAGGAGGAACACTATCCCCGCTAGTGATGTGTCATAGGACCTTAGTGGGCAGCCAAAAAGCCAAGAGGCAAGGACACTGCAGTGTAACACATCTTACTATGGTGATCGGGGCAGGGTGATTTAGAAGCACACACGTTTTTGGGATGGTGGTTGGGGAAGGCTTCCCAGGAGACGTGATATCTAAGCTGAGGACTGAAGAATGAGGAGTTTGTAAGAGAAACAATAACAGCTAACTTTTTGAGTGCACTCCTGTCTACTAAGTATGGGGCTGGGTGTCTCACTTGTGTTTTCTTATCTAGTACTCAGAACAAAACTATGAGGTAGGTACTATCCTGCCCACTTTACAGATGAGGAAGCAGAAGCTCATAGATGTAATAGTTCACTTGCCATAGAAAGTGTAGGTAGTGGGACTTCCCTGGTGGCGCACTGGTTAAGAATCTGCCTGCCAATGCAGGGGACACAGGTTCGATCCCTGGTCCGGGAAGATCCCACATGCTGTGGAGCAACTAAGCCCGTGCGCCACAACTACTGAGCCTGTGTTCTAGAGCCCGTGAGCCACAGCTACTGAAGCCCGCACGCCTAGAGCCCGTGCTCTGCAACAAGAGAAGCCACTGCAGTGAGAAGCCTGCGCACTGCAAGGAAGAGTAGCCCCCACTCGCCGCAACTAGAGAAAGCCCGCCTGCAGCAACAATGACCCACTGCAGCCAAAAATAAATAAATAAATTTATATTAAAAAATGTAGCTAGTAAGTGGAGAAACTGGGATCAAAACACATCACGTGTTTGAGTTCATTGGTCTCACCTGTCATGAAAGGCCACCCTATGTTATGTTTGTACAGTGAGGGCAATTCAGGTTAGCAGGAAAGGCATCATCCTCACCTAAACCATAAATATATGGTAGGCCAAAGGGGTAAGTGGTCTTCTGAGAGGTGGATACATGTGAAATAGGAGGTGCAGAGAGCCTTGAGGAGGACAGTGATCTGATTCCACTGGTTTCTGAGAATGATGCGTCCAGATCTCAGGGTTGGGTGGGGAGAGACTGGGGCAGGAGGCTCAGGAAAGAGAGTGCCCAGCAATCCAGTGTGAATGGATGAAGATGGCCTCATGCTTCCACCCCCTGCCAGGAGGGGAGCCACGTGACATATCTGCTCTGTGATGGTGGGCTCCACAGGTACCGCTGGGCAGACACTGCGGTACACTGGGCTTACTTTTAAGCCTAGAACATGAAGAGGGCTGCTTAAGAGGGAGGAAGCAAAGGGTTGGGAGGATCAAGCAAACACACTCAGTGCTTGGGGCCACAGCTCAGGCCACGTCTAGACAAATGAGCAATAACCCAGCTGCTACTTTCCATTTCTGTCATCCAAGTGGGTAATCAAAGTTTCATACGAATTCTTTTTGGTTCCAATCATGAGCAGAGCCAGGAGCACGGATGGGTCTAGGAATTAACTGCTTGCTTGCTTATGTATCACTTTTTGCACTGATCTATATATTCTAAAACGAGCAAGAGTCACTTGGACCCATCAGTTTCTGAGGCAGAAACGTGCTCTCAGAATGATACGTGGGGCTCCATGGGGAGTCCTTGAATGCTGTCCTCATAATGGCAGCAAACTTTTATTGAGAGCACTTGCTTCTTGCCAGACATCAATTCAGAGCTTTGCAGTTAGTCCTCATAACAGCCCTTTTACAAGGAAAGTCACTGCGGGTAGCGAGAGAGAATGAGTAACTTGCCCAGTGTCTGCCAGCAAGGGGGCGGTGGAGCTGGGATTCATGATCTCAAACACTGCCCTGGACCGCCTCTGCCCAGGGATGGTGATACCGTTGGCCCTCATTTTTATTTGAAGGACTGTTTGCCAGAAAAGCCTCCTGAACGCTTTGGGCTCGACAGGGCCATAGTCAAAATCCTGGCATTTGTTTACTTCACAGCGATTTCTTGAATGACAGTTACGTGCTAAGTCACTGTGCTAAGTTCAGTGGACACAGCCGTGAGCAGACAGACTCTGTCCCCACAGAGGTAAACATGTATGTGCAGAGGATAAAATCATATGAGGGAAATGAATGGTGGGTGAGACAGGATAACAGGGAGACCTTACTGTAATAGGTCAGGGGAGGCTTGTGGTCCAGTGTTTAAGACTCCGCGCTTCACATCTTGGGGGCACGGGTTCAATCCCGTATTAGGGACCTAGGATCCCACTTGCCACACAGTGTGGCCAAAAAAAAAAAAAAAAAAAAAAAGGTCAGGGGAAGCCTTTCTAATGAGGTGGAATTTAAGATGGGACCTGAGAGTAAACCAGGATAAGAGACAGCAAGTTGTGCCAACAAGACATCTCCGTCATGGGAAAGGGCTTGCTGTGTGTGAGGAGCTGAAAGGAGGTCAGTGTGAGCAGAGCATGGAGAACAGAGAGGAGGGACGCCCAGCAAGGCTGAGACAGGCCTGGGCTAGACGCTGTATCACAAAGACCTGGTGTACTGGCACCTTGAGCACCAAAAGGTAGAAAAGCCACTGAGCTGAAGCAGCCCCAACATCCAAACCAAGATCAGGTACAAATGAGGTCCCTGAGAGCTGCAAAGCATTATTGACTGGACCAGAGGTTTCCAAACCGTCTCAGTTTATGGAGCCCTTAGTACCCCAGTGATTTTTTTCATGGTGCCCTTAGGCCAAAAGAAATACATAATGGTTCCATTTATTAAGTAGATAGGTCCAAACAATGTAATGTCTTTATGTCCTAACAACTTTTTAGCAGTCATTTGAAAGAATGATACTCATACATTGAAAGAAAATAATCCTATTTTTATTGCATTGTTAAATCACCTGGTTACTAATGGGATGCACATGCCTGTTGGGCACTGGACAACAACTCAAACTTTGGAATCAGATTGGACGCTGCCACCTTCATTTCCTGTTCCACAGATTTCCTTATGGGACTTTCTTTTTTATCACAGTTACTGCAGAAAACATGATTTTGCAAAGATATGCCATCATTGAAAGGAATGCAGCATGATCTAATGTTGACATTGAACAACCCTAAATTGGTGCAGTGTTCAACAGATGCTGAGTATTTCACGTTTCCCTTAGGGATTTCAAGTATCTCCCAGCACTTCCGTGAATCTATATGGTGCCTTGGGGTGACTTGGGGGACCACAGAAATAGACATATTACTTTCAGAGTATGGAACGAAGATATTCCTTTGCCGCTAAATCCTTTCTCAAATCCGTATTTGAGCACATAGTAACATTGTGTGTGAGAATTCCAGGAAGGAAAATCGCCGCCTTTCTGGAAACTGTGTCCTATTTGCGCATAAATCAATAGGGGTCGCCCCAGAGTGCTAAGCCAGCCTGGCTGCTTTGGATAGAGGAGAGGAGGGAAAAGGTGAGAAGTGAGTACAGATCTTCAGCAACAGCATGAAAGCATGTGCTGTTGAACAGAGGAAATGAGTATGCAATGTGCAATAGAGATGAAGCAATGAATGCCAGCATTCTGAAGGGTTGGTTGTTGTCAGAACCCGCAGTTAGGCTGGCTAAGCCTCGGGGCGTTGCCCCTCGTAATCAGGAACATCCGGCCAGAAGACCATTCTAGAACATGCAGAAAAGGAATTCAACACCCAGCTCTACCAACACATTCCTTTGGTTGCTCTCATCTGTTTCTTTAGCTGGATGCCATTCTTGGTGACTGAGAGAAAGTGTGAGGATTAGTGAGCAGGTGAGCAGACCTGTCTTTGGAATGCCCCAGAACCTTGATGCAGTATAAGCGCCGTGTTGTTTCAATGAATGAACAGTAGCCAGTAGAACCAGTTGACTTTAAGGCAGTTTAACTTTCTCTTTCTGCATGACATCATATATGCAAATTTTCCAGGCTGGTTGAGACACTGATGAAACCAGTTTGCATGGAGATAACCTTATGTCATCCTTGTGATGGCTGGACCCAGGAAGTCAGCTGGAGAATCCACTGTGTCACTCAGAGGTTAAATGTGTCCTCACTGGTCAACACTTTAGGCATGAGAAAATCCACTCTGAATGAGGAAGCGCTCTTAGGTTGGCTTAGGCCATCTCCTTCTATCTGGTAGATGATCAGAGAGAGAGAGAGAGAGAGAGAGAGAGAGAGAGACTTCCCTGGGGGAAATCCCTAGCCTTGGAAATTTTGCACTTGTTGGCATATTGAAGGGTCCAAGTTCTCTTTGCAAGGTGTAGTCATCTCAGTTCTATCCTGGATCCACTGACTTGTCATGGTTTGCCACATGGAGAGTGGTTCCAGTGGTCAATTAACAAAATTTAAAAAGCATGTGTTTATTGGGGACTGGGAGTGGGGATGGAAAATAGCGATGTATCCCTTCGAACATGCATGACCTGGACTGGAGCCACCTTTCCTCACTACATATTACATTTAAAGTAAACTCGTGCTACCTTTTGAGGTGGAATATAGGGCATAGTTAAACGTAATGGTCTCTAAGAGCCCGGATGCTTAAACACCGACTACCATTTATTGTTTATATGGCGTTGGGAAGGGTACTCAATCTTCCTGTGCTGTACTTTCCTCGTGTTACAATGGGGATGGTTTTTCTAGTACCTACCACAGAGGGCTGCTGTGAAGATTGAAGGAAATACTGCACAAAGAGGATTCATGTGCTCTATGAACAGGACCTGGCTTACAACAGACATTCAGCACTTGTTTTTTCTTCTTTTTGTTTTTGAGACTCCTGTCATCCAGGACTAGATAAATAGATTATAAGGTTCTTTGAGCCAAGATGCCTATTTTCTCTTTCTCTTGTAAGTCTTTCAATCTTTAGAACAATGTTGAGCACAAAATTGGTGCTGTTGATTAGTAACTTATAAAAATATTTTCCAGTGAATACTCAGGCACTCCTGAAAGTTGCAAGAGGTCTCAGTGTACTTGGTCATAAAACTAACAAACACACCAAGATAGTCCTTGATTACAGTTCCAGATGCTCATATCTCATTTTCTTCAATATCCACTTGAATATTGTATTTATTTATTTTAAAATATTTATTTATTTTTTGGCTGAGTCAGGTCTTAGTTGCCCCACGTGAGATCTTTCGTTGCGGTGCGTGGGCTCTTCATTGTGGTGTGTGGGCTTCTCTGTAGTTGTGGCACATGGGCTCCAGAGTGCGCGGGCTCAGTAGTTGTAGTGCGCAGGCTTAGTTGCTCTGCGGCATGTGGGATCTTATTTCCCAGACCAGGGATCGAACTGGCATCCCCTGAATTGCAAGACCGATTCTTAACCATTGGACCACCAGGGAAGTCCTGAATATTGTATTCTCTTTTTGTTGAGATGATCTCATTGTTCTATTGGAACTTTTTGGAGCTAACGCTTGAAGTAAAGACCCCTTATTAGCCTAAACTTGCAGGATGACAAAATCTAGGGCTTTTAGGAGCCAGGTAGAAAAGGTAAACAGGGCTTCCCTGGTGGTGCAGTGGTTGAGAGTCTGCCTGCCCATGCAGGGGACGCGGGTTCGTGCCCCGGTCTGGGAAGATCCCACATGCCGCGGAGCGGCTAGGCCCGTGAGCCATGGCCACTGAGCCTGTGCGTCCGGATCCTGTGCTCCGCAACGGGAGAGGCCACAGCAGTGAGAGGTCCGCGTACTGCAAAAAAAAAAAAAAAAAAAAAAAAATGGTAAACAAGTGAAGGGTGCCGTGATGGTTCTGGATAGTCCTGGAGACATCAGAATACTAAGACAGTCATGTCCCATCTAAATGCATTCAAATTCAATTTTTCAAAATTTAGACTTTATTTTTAATATCAGTTTAAGGTTTACAGCAAAATTGAGGGGAAAGTACAGAGATTTCTCATAAACCCCCTGCCCCCCACACATGCACAGCCTCCCCCATTATCAACATCCCCATCAGAGTGGTACCTTTGTTAAAACTGATGAACCTACGTTGATATGTCATTATCATTCAGAGCCCATAATTTACATTAGAGTTCACTCTTGGCATTGTACATTCTGTGGGTTTAGACAAATCCGTAAAGACATGTATCCATCACTGTGGTATCATGTGGAGTATTTTCACTGTCCTAAAAATCCTCTGCACTCTAACTATTCATCCCTCCCCTCCTCAGCTCCTGGAAGCCACTGATCTTTTTTTTTTTTTGCGGTACGCGGGCCTCTCACTGTTGTGGCCTCTCCCATTGCGGAGCACAGGCTCCGGACGCGCAGGCTCAGCGGCCATGGCTCACGGGCCTAGCCACTCCGTGGCGTGTGGGATCTTCCCGGACCGGGGCACGAACCCACGTCCCCTGCATAGGCAGGCGGACTCTCAACCACTGCGCCACCAGGGAAGCCCACAGCCACTGATCTTTTTACTGTCTTCATAATTTTGCTTTTACCAGAATGTTATGTAGTTGAAATCATACAGTACGTAGCCTTTTCAGGCTGGCTTCTTTCACTCTTTAAATATGCATTTAAGGTTCCTTTGTGTCTTTTCATGATTTGATAGTTCATTGCTTTTTAGTGCTGAATAGTATTCCATTGTCTGGATATACCATAGTTTATCTATTAATCTACTGAAAGACATCTTTGGCAACTATGAATAAAGCTGCTATAAACTTTATAAAAACCACGTGCAGGTTTTTGTGTGGACATAAGTTTTCAACTCCTTTGGGTAGATACCAAAGAGCATGATTGCTGGCTTGTATAGTAAGAGTATGTTTAGTTTTATGAGAATCTGTCAAACTGTCTTCCAAAGTGGTTATACCTCAATTCAGTTTTAAAAACAATATTGTGGTCACTACAACAAACATGTCTATGGGTGGATTTTGACTGTACTGACTGATTGTAACCTCTGGAAAGAGTGCATAAAACTTGCTGAGGTATAGTACAGCTCAGAATTCTACACTAGGAATCATAGTGAATATAACTTCTCTTGATATCTCCTTGGTCCACATGAAAAATACGATGAATGAACAGTTATCTCCTCTTCAAAATGCTCAGCACAAAAGTGTTTTCTATGCAATGCAGGTACCAAACACATCCAGGAAGCTAGGGATCCTCTCCAAGAAAACATGAAAACAAGTGCATTTATTTATGTATTTATTTATTCAGCCATTCCTTCATCTATCACACTTTTATTGAATTCCTAGTGTATTGTTTGGTTGAGAGTGAATCCCTTTTCTTTTTCTTTTAAAAAACATTTATTTATTTATTTATTTATTTATTTGGTTGTGCTGGGTCTTAGTTACGGCAGGTGGGCTCCTTAGTTGCGGCTAACTGGTTCCTTAGTTGTGGCATGTGAACTCTTAGTTGTGGCATGCATGTGAGATCTAGTTCCCTGATCAGGGATCGAACCCTGGCCAGCCCCCTGCATTGGGATCACGGAGTCTTAACCACTGCACCACCAGGGAAGTCCCTAATCCTTTTTCATAAGGAGTTTACAGTTTAGCGGTGGAAATAAGCCAAGGGCTCAGATGTCTATTAAACAGGACAGGATGAGAGAAGGCTCAAAGTCCAAATGAACCGCTAGGGGAACAGAAGGGGTGGAGAGACCACTCCCACTTGGGAGGTTGAAGGCAAGATTACATGAAAGAGGAGGAGTCACAGTAGATTTGAAGGAGAGGCTGTCCTGTTACGAGGAGAAGAGGGTCAGTCGGGGAGGGCTAGGAAAATGCAGGGGCCCAGTGTCCAGGAGACACCCGTTTGTTCTACCCTGGAGTTTAGTGTCCACAGGAGGAAAAGTGAAACAATGAAGCTGGAAAGATGACAGCAGACAGGTATGCAAATAATTGACCAGAACAGTTGAGCACTATGAGCAAAGCCCAATTTAGGACGAGAGAGAGAAGTAACATTCTTGCTCTTCCCTGAACGTGGGCTGTTTACCCTAAACTCTCTGTGCCTTGCTTTCCTCACCTGTAAAATGAGGATAATACTAACGCATTATTATTTACTTCTTGTAATGTTCTTACAAGAGCTAATGCTACTTACTGAGTAAAAACCATGTGTCATGCTATGTGCATTAATTTATTTTATTGTTACAACAACCTTATGAGGAAGATACATTATAATCCCCACTGATGTCTGAGGAAAATGAGGCATAGAGAGACAAAGTAACTTGACAGATGTCATAGAGATAGAAAATGGCAGGACAGGGATAGTGAGATACTGTCTAGTGTATGATTTGGTCAAGATCAAACATGTGAGCTCTTAGCTTAGTGCCTGCCAATAGCAAGCGCTTGATAAATGCTAGCTATTAATGTTAATTTTATTATTATTAATTCTATTATTATTATTATTTGGCTGGAGAAGTCATCTCAGGCTTCATGGAGGAGGGCACATTTGCAATCAGCCTTGAGGGTGGGTGGGCTTTGGACAGGTGGGGATGGAGCAGAAGGACATTTTAGACTTACGGACATAGCAGGAGCTTTGCAGCTTTCAGGTAGAGAATCAGGGAGGAGACCTGGAGGCTGGATCATAGGCTCTAAGGGAAACAGGAGAGAAGGGTTCAGCTGGTGGTAGTGTGTCAGCATTTGAGTTTTAAATATAGGGAGTGAAGAGATCAGAGCTTTGTTCAATTTTCTGTTTGTGAACCAAGCTGCCTGCTCTTGAGGCCATGCTGTCCTCCAGGGGCAGCTCTGCAAACTTGAGTCTGTGCAGCTAGGTACCCAGTTCTAGGGGTGCTGCCCAGGCCAGAAGAGGAAGTGTCTTGGAGATCAGGAGTCTCCACTCAAAAGTCCAGCTTTCATTCTAGACTCATCCCTTGATCAGGACAGGCTGTCACTGAGTGCTTGTGTGTGCTCAGAGATGAAGTGAGAAAAAGAAACTGAATAGCAGAAGCCCCTCTGCGAGTCTTGTGGCTTTCTGCACCATCTCTCCTGCTGAAACTTCCGTTTAAGATCCAAAAGGGCACAGCTGACTTAAACCATCTCCAGGGCCAGACATTCCTGGGTGAAAATGAGGGGCTTCTTGGGAGGAAATGAAAGAAGACAGAGATGTGGTTTTGCCTTAAGATTTTCTAATGTGAACCGCTAGACAGATTCATTTTGAAATAGAAAGATGGGCCTGAAAGTGTGATGTAAGTGCAGTCATTTGGAGTCCCTCCTGGAGAACACACAGAGGTGAGTAGGGGTTCTCCAGAATTACCTTGATGGAGTCTTTGGCTGGCAAGTGGGAGTGGAGTGTGCACAGAAATAGAAACCAGACCACCTGGGGTCTTCTGGTCCCGTGTTTTCCAAAGGGCAAGTGCTATGTGAGGTGATTTTAGACTGTAAGGGAACAACCCATTAAACAGTTACAAATCACAAATGAGAACTTCTTTCCATTTCAAAGTTTTTCTGAAGGCATCGAGGAGGAGGTTTCAGTTTGGGGCTAGATGTGTCTTTAATGCCTCTCCACCACTTGTGGATCTCTTTAACAGAGAGTGGGCCTCAGGTGCAGAGGTTTTAGAAGGCAGAAGTATCAATTCTAGAGGGTCTCATCCTTGGCTCACACTGCTATTTCTTGAAAAGAGCTTTAAAAGTTACGTTTGCCTGGTCTTCTCCTCCCTCCACCGGAATTCTGTTTTAGTATGTCCCGGGGTACGGCCTGGGCATTGGGACTTTTAAAAGCTCTCCAGGCAACAGTTTCTAATTAGAATTTTACATTGTATTTATTAATCTATTTTTGGCAAGTGATGCTGGTTTTCTATTTCAGGTAATGAAGTAAAATTTCTTCTCAGTATCAATTGACTTAAGAAAATTAGTAAGTGCCCATTTTTTTAAAAAACCCCACAAAATGGAATAGTGCAGGTGGCATTTGGATATGGTAAAAACAAAATATGCATGGAGTGAACTTTGGGAAATCTTTGGGTCCTTGCTTCGTGCTACAATATCTGACCTCTTGTTGGTCCAGTCTCCTCAAAAATAAAATGGAAATAATTATTCCAGGTCACCTTTTTCTCAGTGGGTTTACTCTGGGAATCAAATGATTGAGCTTTGTTAAGTTTGATTTGCTAAACAAATGTGAGGAAGGAAATAATGCTGCAGGGAGGGCTAGTTGGCAGATTTACTGAGGGCTGGATTTGGGGCATCTTGGACCAGGCTATTTGGAAGTACTGATTTCCAGGTACCATCTTCTCTCTCTCCCCACCAGGATGACCCACTGGTCTCCAGTAAAGTTATCATAACCTACAATGATTGATTTGCTCCAGTGGTAAACTAAAGAGCAACTCACAGTCCCACCAAGGCCTCCAAGGGTTGCATGTTCTAACAACAGCTGGACATCTTGTGTTCCTGCCCCCTCAGTCAGGATCTTCCACACATTGGTGTGTATGGAGGAGGTGCTGGCCTGGCTCTCTGCAGACTGAATTATAGTCCTGGTTCTGCACCTACCAGCTGAGTGTCCTCCTCCATGGGCTGCCGTTTCTTCAGCAGATAAGTGAGGGGCTTGGACCAGTTGAAGACGAAGTCCAAACTCAAATGCCTTCAGCACCAAAGAGGTGACCCAAATGTAAGGCTCTGCCAAGGGAATTGGGAGTGGTTGGGCCTGTGGCCAAGTGGAGAGCACAGTCTCACAATAAAGATATTCAGATCCAATTTCTAAAAACCATGGTGTCGTCTAAACAATAAATCTGCAAGATGACAATGGGCGATCCTTGGATGCGGTAGTTTCTAAGATCCATTTTAGTTCTAAAAATAAGTTTATGATAGTAAAATAAATTCACAGTTTCTGCTAGAGGTTTTTGATATGATGGCTGTATTCGGTAATACTCAGGGGCTTCCTTGATAAAAAGACTCAGCATTTATAATAAGAGCTAAGGTTCACATGCTAAATTCTCTAAAACCATTATCTCATTTAATCCCTGCCACAGCCCTCTGAGGTCAGTACTATTATAACTGCTTCATAAAGAATGAGGAAATTGAGGCTCAGAGAGTTTGTCTTTTAAGTAAGATCTCTAAAACAGCACCATCCAATAGAAATATAATGTGGGTCACATATGTCATTTTGAATTTTCATGTAGTCATGTTTAAAAAAAGTGAAAAGAAACAAATGAAATTAATTTTAATAATATATTTTATCAACTTGGAACATTATCATCTCAAAATATAATTAATGTTAAAATTAATTAATGAGGGACTTTCCTGGTGGCACAGTGGTTAAGAATCCACCTGCCAATGCAGGAGACACGGGGTTGAGCCCTGGTCTGGGAAAGTCCCACATGCCGCAGAGTAACTAAGCCCATGTGCCACAACTACTGAGCCTGTGCTCTAGAGCCCGTGAGCCACAACTACTGAGCCTGTGTGTCACAACTACTGAAACCCACACGCCTAGAGCCCGTGCTCTACAACAAGAGAAACCCACAATGAGAAGCCCGCGCACTGCAACGAAGAGTAGCCCCCTCTTGCCACAACTAGAGAGAGCCCGTGCACAGCAACGAAGACCTTTAATTAATTAATGAGATACCTTACATTCCTTTTTGTACTCAGTCCTTGAAATCTAATGTTTTTTCCTTTTTTTCCTTTTTTAAGACATAGCTCTATTGAACTGTAATTCGCATACCATACAATTCTCCCATTTAAAGTGTACAATTAAATGATTTTTAGTACATCACATATGGGCAATCATCTCCATAGTCAACTTTAGAACCTTTTCATCAACTTGAGATGAACCCCATATTCTTTAGCTGTTATGCTCCTAATAACCTGGTTGCTTCCCTATGCAACCACTCATGTACTTTCTGTTTCTGTAGGTTTCAATTCTGGACATTTCATACAAATGGAAACATATAATATGTGGTCTTTTGTGACTAGCTTCTTTTCTTCTTTTGTTTACAAGCTTCATCCATATATAGCATATGTCAGTGCTTCATTCCTTCTTATGCACAAATAATATTCCATTGTGTGATTGTATCACATTTGGTTTATCCTTTTGTCTGTTGATGGATATTTGGGTTGTTTCCACCTTTTTGCTGCTATGAATAATTCTGCTATGACATTTGTATGCAAGTTTCTGTGTGGACATATGTTTTAATATCTCTTGGGGTTGCTACCTAGGGTTGGAATTGCTGGGTCATATGGTAACTCGATGCTTGATCATTTGAGGAACTGCCAGACTATTTTCCAAAGTGGCTATACCATTTTACATCCCCATCAGCCGTGTATGAGGGTTCCAATTTCTCTACAGTCTTAACGACACTTGTTGTTTACCCGACTTTTTGATTCTGGCCATCTTTAGTGGGTGTGATGTGGTATCTCATTGTGGTTTTGATTTGCATTTCCCCAATGACTAATGATATGGAGTGTCTTTTCATGTGTTTAGTGGCCATTTAATACCTTTCTTGTAGAAATGTCTATTCAGATCCTTTGCCCATTTGTTAATTGGGTTATTTGTCTTTCTATTATGTAGATATATGTGTTCTTTACGTATTCTAGATACTAATTCCTTATCAGGTATGTGATCTATGAATATTTTTCTCATTCTGTGGGTTGTCTTTTTACTTTCTTATTTATTTATATTTTATTTTTGGCTGCTTTGGGTCTTTGTTGCTGCACACGGGCTTTCTCTAGTTGTGACAAGCAGGGGCTTCTCTTGTTGCAGAGCACGGGCTCTAGGCTCACGGACTTCAGTAGTTGTGGCTCGCGGGCTCTAGAGCACAGGCTCAGTAGTTGTGGCATACGGGCTTAGTTGCTCCGCGGCATGTGGGATCTTCCCGGACCAGGGCTTGAACCCATGTCCCCTGCATTGGCAGGCGGATTCTTAACCACTGTGCCACCAGGGAATGCCTTTTTACTTTCTTTTTTCTTTTTTTTTTTTTGCGGTATGCGGGCCTCTCACTGTTGTGGCCTCTCCCATTGCGGAGCACAGGCTCCGGACGTGCAGGCTCAGCAACCATGGCTCACGGGCCTAGCTGCTCCGCGGCATGTGGGATCTTCCCAGACCAGGGCACGAACCTATATCCCTTGCATCGGCAGGCGGATTCTCAACCACTGCGCCACCAGGGAAGCCCTGCTTACTCTTTTAATATGGTAAATTACATGTATAGGTTTATAAATGTCAACTCAACTTTACATTCCTGGAATAAACTCTACTTGATTGTGATACATTGTTCTTTACATATTGCTGGCTTTGATGTATCAGTGTTCATGGGTAAGATTAGTCTGTAATTTTCCTTCCTCAGAATACCCTCCTCAGTTTTTGGTGTCAAGGCTATGGTGGCCTCCAAACCAGTTGATGAGGGTTCCATTTTATTTATTGTAAAGTCTGACATGATTTCTTCTTTATATGTTTGGTAAAACTCATCAGTTATGCTATCTGGGCTTACAGTTTTCTTTTGGGAAGATTTTAAATTATGTAATTAATTTATTTTATGGTTATAGTATTATTTTAATTTTCTCTTTCTTCTTGTGTCAGTTCTGATAATTTATATTTTTTTAGGAATTTGATTATTTCTTCAAAAATTTGGAATTTAGAAATATGTTTCAATATATTGTCCCTTATGATCTTTTTAATGTCTAAAATATCTAGAGTGATGCCCTTTTCATTTCTGATATTCGTTATTTGTGTCTTCTCTTTGATCTCAATTTGTCTCACTAGGGATAAGTTTTTTATTCAATTACTTTCTACTCTTACCATTTTTTTTCCTTCCCACTTTCTTTGGGTTTAATTTGTTATTTCATGTCTAACTTCTTGAAATGGAAGCATAGATCATTGACTTTTTTCAGTCTTTCTTCTTTCTTAATATAAGGGTCTTAAGATTATAAGTTTCCCTATAAGCTTGATCTTAATTGGTGCCCCCAAATTAATTAATTATTATTGGTTATCTGTTGTTACATCACCAGTTCCTATCAGAGTGCCCAGTCTCCCATATGTTCAAAGTATTCCAAAGGCTTCTTATTTCATTCAGGAGAAAGCCAGAATCCTTGCATTGGCCCACTTGTCCCTCCATGATCTGCCTTCTACTTCCTCACTGGTTTCATCTCCTATTGTTTACTCACTCCTGTATCCATCCCAGATTGGCCCTCCTGCTGTTCCTTGGAAACATCAGATACACTCTTGTCTCAGGGCCTTTGCACTTGCTGCCCCCCATATCTGGAAAGCCTATACTTCAAATAGATGCCTGGCTTGCTGCTTTCCTTCATTCGGGTCTCTGTTGAAATGTACCTTTTCATAAAGACCTTCTGTGACTACCTGTATAAGATAGCACCCTCTAGCATACTCTGTCCTCTTACCATTGTTTATTTTTCTTCATTATGCCTTTTGCCAGCTGACACCAAATAAATTTATGTGTTTTGTTTGTTTTGTTTTGTTTGGCTCTCCTCATCTCCCTTCTCTAGAATGTAAGCTCTGTGAGATCGGAGATTTTTTTTTTCTGTTTTATTTACTGCTGTATCTCCAAAGTCTAGAACAGTGTCTGGGATATAGTAGATAATATACAATTATTCATTGAATGAATGGACTCTGTGCTTGGAGTAGATCTGGATTAAAAGATCTGGATTAAATATTTCTGAATCTATCATTTTAATCAGCCATGTAAACTTGAGCAATCAAATGAAACTTTCTTAGCCCCAGTTCCTTTATTTGTATAATGGGGATAATAATGTTGCCCTGAGATACTGAATATACAAGTTCCTTATGAAGTATAAAATTATAATGAGACATTTTTAATATGATAGTCAGAAATGTCTTAACATATTTAAATTTCTTTCTCTTTAGACTTCCATGCTATTAAAAATTCACTCCTTTGGGATAAGACATTTTGTTGCATTTGGCTCTAGCTAAATTATAAGTATGTTTCTTGGAAAGGATAACATTTTTATGCTTCTGTAGCTTTAACAAGTCAGGAGGAATTCACATAGAATTCATTGTCCCTGAAGGCATGGGATATAGGAGAGGTGTGTTTCAATGGAGAAGGCAGCAAGTAAAGATCTGAAGCATGGGGAGAGGAAGTTCTGGAAGGGCAGTTTTAAGTGCACACTGGGGAAAAAATTAAGAAGTCTTTTATTAGTCAGGTAAAGATAGGTTATGCTACAATAAAAAAAGCACCTCAAAATTTCAGTAGCGTGACCAAGAAAAGGTTAGTTTCTTGTCCATATAAAGTATGCTGTGAGTCCATGCTACCCTCCAGGGGATGGGGGCAGGAATAGTTGTGTTATATATGTCTGTGTGTGGGACTTAGTAGGAAGTCTGAATTAAACAACTTTAATAAATTTAATAAAGTTTTATAAGATAATTGCAGTCCTATGTCCTGGCAGAAGATTTTAGAGTTTATGTAGGAATATACTTGAATATACTATTGTGATTCTGTAGCCCCTTCCACATAGAGTTTAGATGAAATTATTGCATTCTCCAACTAAAAGTTGTGTCATATATCTTTTGTGTGTGTGTGTATGTGTGTGTGTATGGTGTATCTTGACGAATATATATGTTTATGCGGGAATGGGACACATCATTTGAATTAGAACTTTAATGAAATACTACCATTTATTGAGCACTTTCTATGTACCAGGTACGCTCCCAGGTACCAGGGGCTTTAGACATCTTATCTCATTTATTAATTCTGAAAACAACTCCTTGAGGTAGGTACTATTGTTGTACACACTTTATAGTGAGGAACCGATGTTCACTAGTGTGATGTAATTTGACTTTAGTCACACAACTAAGTGGCAGAACTTAGACCAAATTCAGGTCTGCTTGGCTCCAGAGGCCATGATCTTAACCATAATGCAGTGCTGCCCGCCCCTCCCCATCTCCAGATAGTATGTCCTGGACGTATAACTGCCGTTAGGTTTATCAACAAACTAAAATTGATGATGAGAGCATGATGATGATAAGTGTAGTAATATGGTGGTGGTTATATATGATTTGACAGCGTTTGGGCTCTAGGTTAGACTGCCAGAGGTGTCCTGTTGTACGTGTAACATTCCCAACATTATAACTACTCCTTTGGGTTCAGACTTTGCATGTGGCAGACCCCAGTTAAAATGCAAATATCTTTCCTGGGAGCAATAATAAGTTAACACCAATCATTATGACTGCATCAGCAAGAAACAGCCAGTTTCTATCATCAGGGAATAATCAAGCAGAGAAGACAAAATTTAAAATAGTCAATGTGCTAGAAGGCAATTTAATGTAGTATATACTCAAATAAGAAATTAAATATAATTAGTGGAAGTTGTATTTCACATAAACATAATGGGTAGGCCAGTGAGGGAAGGGTTTCATAATTGGCAGTAATTATCAGGAGAGGTTTCTTGGAGCAGGTGGCACTTGATATGAGTCTTGAAGTCCTGGGTGACTTGAAAAGCATATGTTTGTCTCATAATCCTGATTTCCTAAACACTCTTTAGTAATTCTCTCTTATTTTTTTTTCTGCCCACAACAGTCTATCTTTCTCCATATCTCTTCTCTTCTTTCTCTACACTAATTTAAAAAATGTGACTTGAGTGGGAGCTTCATCTTTTTAAAGATCTTTGTCCTAGATAGTGTTTAATGGCTCACAGATAGGCACTTGATCTGATATGAGCCAGTCCTAATACCCAAACTTACAGCCATAGTTGATGAGCTCAGTGGTGGGTAGCTGACCCAAGATTAGCCAGTTAGATCTGTTTGTAGGGTTTTTGAGTTTGGGACTAGAGAAAGTAAGTCTCAGTTCCTCTGTGGGTTTGTGCATTGTGAGATTTGAGATATGGAAGCTATGAGTATAGTTCAAGAAAGAATAAAGTTGACCTACAGAATGAAACACATGAGACATACAGAGAGGGTCTTGGTGGCATTTAAGTTTCTGATTCCAGAGGTCTCTGAGATCCACTATTAAGCACTGATTTGGTTATTCAATCTTCATATGAATATGAATTTCTAAATAATCTCCTCCCCCACTCCACCCCCCGACCCCCCATCTATCTTTTGCCCTTAGCTAGTCTGAATTGAATTTTTGTCACATGCAACTAAGAGAGTCCTGGCGAATACTGTAGTGTATTTTGTTTTATTGTAACTTCATGTTGAAATAGGTAGAATAGAGATCATCTTTATTTCATAGAGAAGAAAATGAGGCTCAGAAAATATAATGTAGTGAAGACACTGAAAAATATAAGTTGATCCAAAATTTCTCACACTGGAGAAAACACTGGTAGGTACAGGGAGATGCAGGCAGGAAAAGTCTGCTAGTTTAGGAAACTCAGTGTATAAACTATGAATAAAGTAACTTTCCATTGCTGTGGGTATTCTGAGTGCTCTGATGCCAAATTTGGTATCATTTTAGCTTGCATTTTTCATTTTTTGTTTTTTTGTCAGCAAAAGCTTGGCTTTTGAGGGAAAAGGAGGAAACCCAATTCCACCACAGCACCTATTTCCCATTTTACTTAAGGTCCGTGGGGTTACCCAGGTGTGAAGTCAGTCATAACTGTACCTCAGGGATGTAACACTGACAAGGATGGCTTTTGACAAGGGCTGATTTCAAAATGAAACTGAATGCTGATTGTCTCACTCTTATCAAAGCACGCTTGAATCTATATTAACCTAGGGACACCAAGAGATTCAGAAAGAACAATCCCTGGAGTTTAAGGACAAACTGTGCTTATGCCGTCTTTAAGTAAAGAAAAGAAAAAGAACTTAGGACATTTAACAATTTATCTCCTCTTTTATTTCAAATAAGATTTAAGGTGGTTTAAAGGATATGAAAATATAGGAAGACAATAAGTTAAACGTAGAAGAGAACTGAAAAAATAAATGACAATAAGAGTTAGGAGTGAGGCTCATAAACAGTGAATATGATACAGTCCTGTACGTTATGTGATAACTGGTCCCCAATTTAGGCTTTAAGCTTTCTTGTCAGTGCAAACACGGAAACCTAATTGATTACACAGTTTGCAGTGTTCATGAGATAAACCAAAGCAAATCCTTGGGAGAAGTACAACTGCATCTGACCCAATGTGTCCCTGGGTTCTTACAAAGAGAGTTCTGTGTTATATAATGTAAAAGCCCTCGAGTGCTCCTTCCAGGAGACCCAAGGATGAGATTCACAGCCCTGGCAGTATTATTTCTCAACTTTTAATCATCTTTATAATTTCTGCTATATCTACTTACTACATTTAAAAAATTATTAACCTAATATATTTCTAACATAGGTTTCACTTGGATTCCATTTTATTTTATTTTATTTTTAAAATAAATTTATTTATTTATTTTTGCCTGCGTTGGGTCTTCGTTGCTGTGCGCGGGCTTCCTCTAGTTGTGGTGAGCGGGGGCTACTCTTCGTTGCGGTGTGTGGGCTTCTCATTGCGGTGGCTTCTCTTGTTGTGGAGCATGGGCTCTAGGTGCACGGGCTCAGTAGTTGCAGCACGTGGGCCCAGTAGTTATGGCTTGCGGGCTCTAGAGCACAGGATCAGTGGTTGTGGCACACGGGCTTAGTTGCTCCACGGCATGTGGGATCTTCCCGGGCCAGGGCCGGAACCTGTGTCCCCTGCAATGGCAGGCGGATTCTTAACCACTGTGCCACCAGGGAAGTCCCTTGGATTCCATTTTAAACTTAATTTCATCTTAGCAAGGTAGATGGGCTAGTTCTAGTTTTCTAATACCCTTTAAATTAAGTTTATAAGTATTAAAATTAAAAAGTCTATTATAACCCCAAATTTTCTGATGTACCCCCTTGGTGCTACACCTTGGGAAACACTGGCTTAGGAAAAAAGAGAAATCCAACATTTGAATAACCATGACCTCACTACATCTTAATATCTCTCTTATGAAGTATTATGACCATCAGTGTTGAGAATTCTGAGGTTAAAGAATTTGCACAAGGTCCCACAATTACCAAGCCAGGATGAACCTCAAGTCCTCTGATGAAAGTCAAGTTCCAGCTTCTAGAGGAATGCATGGAGGGCCTTGTCCCCAAACCAAAGTTCAGACCCTCCTTGACCGTTTGCCCCTTTGCTTCCTCCCAGAATGCCTCATCCCCTGCTTGGTCCATAGTGATGCCAGCCTGTGGTTATTGGAACCTGGTCTGCCAGACCAAATGGAGGAAGTCTGCCAGGCAGATGTGGAACCCAAAAGAGGAACTTCACCAACTGCTGTGGACAACTCTAGCACTTCATGCCCCCGTGGACTTTTGGGGAAGTATTTTTGTGGCTCACCAGTGTCTCATTAGGCAAAGGTCACTTGTCCTGTCTTGGCCTTCTCTACTGGTGGAAAGTACAGCTGGGAGATTTGGAATGGTTGCTGTTTGACTTTGATTCTTGGCACGAGTGTCACCATGAGCTTTTTTGGTAAGATTGCAAGCTGAAGTTTGTTGTTGAGGATTGCAGGATTCCTTCTAATCTTTGGGAACATTTTGAATCATAACTGGCAGTGGCTTTCTGATGGCAACTTGAGCAAGCTATGGGGGGACGCCATCGCCCTCTCTCGCACGAGTATGACTTTGGGTAAATTACCTTGAACTCTTTACCTAGGGGTGTAATCTACATTCTTTCTGAGCCCTGATTTATAGTGTAAACCGTTTTCTTCTTATTTTAATGAATAGAAGTAACGTTTTCTGCTGCATCCTTCTCTTAAAGAGATTTTAAAGTCTCTTATAATTAAAAAACTTTTATTATTTAAAAATTTTAACTTTGTTATAGTTGTAGATTCACATGCATCTGTACAAAATGCTACAGAAAAATCCTGTGTACTTTTTACCCAGTCTCCCCTAATGGTAACATTCTTAAAGAGATTTAAAATTTGCTGAGGTATAATTTAGATAGGATAAAAATCACTCTTTTAAAGTGTACAGTTTGATGAGCTTTGACAAATATATACAGCTGAGTAACTGCTATCACAATCAAAAGACAGAACATTTCTATCATCCCAAGAAGGTTCTTCCTGCCTCTTGGCAGTTAACCCCCTCTCCCCATTCCCAGCCCCTAGAAACCACTCATCTGTTTTCTGTCCCTATACTTTTGCCTTTTCTATTTTTTTTCTTTTTTTTTCTTTTTGCGGTATGCGGGCCTCTCACTGTTGTGGCCTCTCCCGTTGCGGAGCACAGGCTCCGGACGCGCAGGCCCAGCGGCCATGGCTCACGGGCCCAGCCGCTCCGCGGCATATGGGATCCTCCCAGACCGGGGCACGAACCCGTATCCCCTGCATCGGCAGGCGGACTCTCAACCACTGCGCCACCAGGGAGGCCCTTGCCTTTTCTAGACTGTCTTTTAAATGGAATCATACAGTATGTAGTCTTTTGTGTCTTTTTGTTCACTTAGAATATTGCTTTTGAGATTCATCCATGTTTCTGTATGAATCACTGGTTTGTTCCTTTTTATTGCTGAGTAGTATTCCACTATATGCCACAATTTCTTTATCCGCTCACCAACTGATGGACGTTTGTGTTTTTTCCAGTTTGGGGCTCTTAGGAATAAAGATACAATAAACATTCCTGTATAAATCTTTGGGAGGACGTATGTTTTCATTTCCCTTGGGTAAATTCCTCAGAATAGAATTGCTGGGTTGTGTGGTTAATGTCAGGGTAATGCCAACCTGGTAAAGCAAGTTGGAAAGTGTTTTTTCCTCTTTTATTTTTTGAAAGAGTTCATGTAGAATTGATACTGTATCTTCTTTAAATGTTAGGCAGAATTCCCTAGTAAAAGTGGAGTTTTTCTTTGTGGGAAGGACTTTAACGATGAATACAATCTCTTTAATAGATATAAGGCCACTCAAGTTTTCCCTTTCTTCTTGAATGAGTCTTAGTAAGGAATTTGTTTATTTCATCTATGTTATCAAATTTATTGTCAGGAAGTTGTTCATATTATCCTTCCTAACATCTGATAGATCTGCTGTGACGGTCCTTCCTTCATTCATAACATTGGTAATTGGGGTCTCTGTCCTTTTTTCTCGATCTGTATATATAGAGGTTTACCAATTTTATTGATCTTTCCAAAGCACCAACTTTTTGGTTTCATTGTTTTGCTTACTAATTTCTGTTTTCTATTTCAATGTTTTCTGCTCTTATCTTCATTATCTCCTTCCTTTTATTTACTTTGGGTTTAATTTGCTCTTAATTTTTTAGTTTCATAACGTGGAAACTTAGATAATTGATTTTAGACCTTTCTTCTTTCTAATATGAGCATTTAATACCATCAATTCCTCTTTAAACACTGCTTTAGCTGGATCCTACAAATTTTTAAGATTTCTTATCATTTCAATTTAAACATATGTTTAATTTCCCTTGTTATTTCTTCTTTGACCTGTAGATTATTTAGAAGTGTTCTGTTTATTACCCACATACTTAAGAATTTTCTTGGTGTCATTCTGTTGCTGATTTATAGTTGACCACCATTGTCATCAGAAAATATACCTTTCTGTATTTTTAATCCTTTTAAATTTATTGAGATTAGTTTTATGCCCCAGAATATGGTCTACTTTTGAATATTTCATGAACATTTGAAAGGAAAGTAAATTCTCTGAGATGAAGTATTCTATACATTAGGTCAAGTTGCTTGATAGTATTGTTCAAGTTATCTATATATATTATATTTAATAATTTTTGTCTAATTTTTCTATCAATTATTGGCAAGAAAAAAGTTGAAATCTCCAACTATAATTGTTGATTTGTCTATTTCTCTTATTGGCCATGATCTGTTCACATACTTCATCTGCCCCATTCTCTCTCTTCTTCTGGCACTCAGTTTCATTTATGTCGGGCAATTTGATATGGTCTCACAGCTCCTGGGTGTTTTTCCACTGACTGTTCTTCTCTTTTCATATTTGTAAAAATAACCTCTATCTTCAAATTCACTTATCCTTTCTTCTTCTGTGTCCCATTTGTTGACAAGCCTGCCTGGGCAGTTCTTCGTCTCTGATGTTGTGTTTTCATGTGTAGCATTTCCATCTGACCCTTTTTTAATAGCTTCCATCTCTTTGCTGAAATTCCCCATGATCCATACATTTCATCCACCATTTTATTTTTTATATTTTTATATTTTTATTTTTTTGCGGTACGCGGGCCTCTCACTGTTGTGGCCTCTCCCTTTGCGGAGCACAGGCTCCGGACGTGCAGGCTCAGTGGCCATGGCTCACGGGCCCAGCCGCTCCGCGGCATGTGGGATCTTCCTGGACCGGGGCACGAACCCGTGTCCCCTGCATCGGCAGGTGGACTCTCAACCACTGCGCCACCAGGGAAGCCCTCGTCCACCTTTTTAATACTAAGTCCTTTAATGTATTCATTAGAGTAGTTATAATGTCCTTGTCTGATGCTTCTAACATCTAGGTTATTTCTGGGTCTGGTTCTGTTGCATATTTTATCTCTTGACAGGAGGGTATTTTTTTTTCTTGCTTCTTTGTTTCTCTTATTATTTTCAATAAAGTGCTGAACATTCTGGGTAAAAGAACAATAGAGACAGAGATAAATAAGATATGATGCGGGCTTCCCTGGTGGTGCAGTGGTTGAGAGTCCGCCTGCCGATGCAGGGGACATGGGTTCATGCCCCGGTCTGGGAAGATCCCACATGCCACGGAGCGGCTGGGCCCGTGAGCCATGGCCGCTGAGGCTGTGTGTCCGGAGCCTGCGCTCCGCAACGGGAGAGGCCACAAGAGTGAGAGGCCCGGGTACCGCAAAAAAAAAAAAAAAAAAAAAAAAAAAAATATATATATATATATATATATATATGATGCCCAGAATAGCATATGTGCCATGGAATTTGTTAGTATTTAAAACGCTTTTTGGCCATCCAAGGTGGGTGTTATTATTCTCCCATTTTAAAGGTGAGGAAAGTGTGGGGAGGGGAGGACAACAACACAGTGCCAGGGATGAACTTGGTTTTGAATTATGGCTATGTGGCTGATCCCTTCCCTAACTGTTATGTGGGATCTGGTGGCACTGGGAAGCATGTCTGTGGAGAGGTAAAGACTGGAGGCTGGGAGGCCAGTCAGAGCTGTCCCAGCAGTGCAGGGTGTGGTGTTAAATGCCCACCAGGGATCATTAACTCAAACACTTAGAGTATACACGGCTCATGTAAGTGAATACACGTAGGCAGAAATATATGACTCAGTATTAAAGACAAACTAGGGAGTGATGGGGACTGTGGTGAACTGGATGCACATGCTCCTTTCCAGAGGGACAGCTGTGACTCAGCTCTGGCTGACCGTGCCAGGTGCAAAACCAAGATTAGTGTTACCGGTTCTTGTGATGTTTTGATGGAAGCCAGAAATCTGAACTTAAATGTGAAGTATCCTGATTTTAAAGGTTGGCCACATGTATAATTTTTAAAAATGTTTATTTAGGCCATACCATGAGGATCAAGCAAAACATGTCTGTAGGCTGTCAGCCTATAGGCCACACAAGCCTGGGTGGTGGCAGAGAGACTGCCCAGGTACTGCTACAGCTGTGGACATGCAGTTTTACCAGGCATGTTTTTGGTCAAAGGGCTAAATGCAGACTCCAGAGCATTTTCTATCAACATGAGACCATTCATTAGGTTTACTCATGGCTTTAGACTTTGCCAGCCCGGAGGTACATCTGTGTTTACTTTGATATCAATACCTGCCTTACTCCATATTTCATTTTTCTTTCTTTTTCATTGGCAAATTCTTTTTTTTAAATTGAAGTATAGTTGATTTAGAGTGTTGTGTTAGTTTCAGGTGTACAGCAAGTGATTCATTTATATATATATATATATACACACACACACACACACACACACACACACACACACACATATATGTGTACATTCCTTTTCAGATTCTCTTCCATTATAGATTATTACAAGATATTCAATATAGTTCCCTGTGCTATATGGTAGGACCTTATTGTTTATCTGTTTTCAATATAATGGTGTGTATCTGTTAATCCCAAGCTCCTAATTTATTCCTCCCCTGCCTTTCCCCTTTGGTAACCATAAGTTTGTTCTCCATGTCTGTGAGTCTGTTTCTGTTTTATAAATAAGTTCATTTGTATCATTTTTTTTAGATTCCACATATAAGTGATAGCATATGATATTTGTCTTTTTCTGTCTGACTTACTTCCCTTAGTATGATCATCTCTAGGTGCATCCATGTTGCTGCAAATGGCATTATTTCATTCTTTTTTATGGCTAAGTAGTATTCCATTGTGTATATATACCACATCTTCTTTATCCATTCATCTGCTGATGGACACATAGGTTGTTTCCATATCTTGGCTATTTGTAAATAATGCTGCTATGAACATTAGGGTGCATGTATCTTTTAGAATTATAGGTTTCATCTTTTCTGGATATATGCCCAGGAAAGGGATTGCTGGATCATATGGTGACTCTATTTTTAGCTTTCTGAGGAATCTCCATACTGTTTTCCATAGTGGCTGCACCAATTTACATTCCCAACAGTGTAGGAGGGTTCCCTTTTCTCCACACCCTCTACAACATAATCAGATTTGTAGACATATTGATGATGGCCATTCTGACCAGTGTGAAGTGATACCTCGTTGTGGTTTTGATTTGCATTTCTCTAATGATTAGTGATGTTATGACTTGCTCCATATTTCTACTTGTCTCCTACAGTCTCTCCCCAAGGGTGGCTGTTAGCCCATGTATGCTCTGAGTAAGACAGTTTGAGAAAAGCATTGTAGCGTAGTGGTTCATAGTTTGGTTTGCTTCTTTGATCTTCCATTTTCCACCTTTGTCAGAGGATGTGTTGTTTACTCTCTTTGTACCAGTTACTTATCTATAAAATAGGAATACTCTGACCTACCTCCAAGGATGGTTGTGAATATTATAAAAGATAAATATTGAGGGCTTTGAAAAATATCTGACATATAGTAAGTGCTCTATAAATGTTAGCTATTATCATTTATATTTCTTCCTTCTTGGCTCTTCTATTTGAGGCATCTATCTTCTGTTTCTGATGCATTGGCCCCCTGGGAGAATTCACTTGGTGTTGCCCAGAACCCTCAGTATGCCAAGGCTGCATTTATTAATTCATTCAAAATATCCATCAGGACCTGCAGGTGCAATTCTGTTCCAGGCATTGGAGAGTTATCAGTGGTGCACACAATGGAAGGAGCTTGCATTTTAGAGCACAAGACTGACAATAATTGTGAAAACAAAGAAATGAGTGAAACTATTTCCAAGTGCTTATTGCTCTGAAGAAAAAGAAAACGGTGATGTGATAGAGAATGAACAGGTGGCTACTTTATTTTTTATTTTTTAATTTTAAAATTTAAAAAATATTTATTTATTTATTTTTGGCTGCGTTGGGTCTTTGTTGCTGCACGCAGGCTTTCTCTAGTTGTGGTGAGCGGGGGCTACTCTTACTTGCGGAGCATGGGCTCTAGGCGAGCGGGCTTCAGTAGCTGTGGCACACGGGCTCAGTAGTTGTGGCACATGGGCTTAGTTGCTCTGTGGCACATGGGATCTTCCTGGACCAGGGATCAAACCCATGTCCCCTGAATTGGCAGGCATATTCTTAACCACTGCGCCACCAGGGAAGTCCCAACAGGTGGCTACTTTAGATTGAGTGCTCAAGAAAGGCCACTCTGAGGAGTATCATTTGACATGAGGTTTGAATGACAAGAAAATATCTTTTCATTTAAAAATCTAGAGGAAGAGTGTTTCAGGCTAGTGAAATAGCAAGTACAAAGGCCCTGAGGCAGGATTGAGCTTGGTTTGTCCAGGCAACAGGCAATAGGTCAGAGTGGCTCAGAGATTAAGGGGATAGGAGGAAAGGAGATGAGGTCACTGAGCTAGCCAGGAACCATACCACACAGGCTTGGTAGACCAAGGCAAAGATTTTGGTTAAAATATATTTTAAGTCCTAGGTGGAGGGTTTGAAGCACAGGACTGACAAGACTTTATTTATATTTCAGATGACTCACTCTTGCTGCAACATGGAAGGATGGATTGGAGGGGAAGCAGAAAGGCCATCAGCCCCACTGTGAACTACTGTGGAATAGGCAGGGGAGGTAAGGGAGAATGGCTCTTTCCTAAGCTGTTTTTTCTTGTTCATTCATTCATTCATTCATCATTCAGTGGCTCTTTCTTGAGTGTCTGTTATGTGTCAGCAATGTGTTAGGCCCTGGGACTACACTGATATATGATATTGTCATGAACTTTGCTACCATTGAACTTTCAATCAAATGTGCCTCTTGGTTTCCTGGGTCCTCACACAGTGCTGTCTGTACACATGATGTTTAGTGAACATTAATCCTAGAGTGGTTCATATCAACCACATGCATCTTCATGTGGGGTCACCACTGGGGCGAGTAACCACGTAGGAGTCTTTCCTTTGTAGGCACCCGCAACATCCTACCTCTCTTGGCAAAACACAAGGGATGCAAATGGGGGCATGCAAAACGGATAAGGCAGGAGAAGGAGGCCTCTGAGCTTATGTGCCAGAAGCCTAGAACCTCCTGGAAGCCTGAATGCATTTGTGAGCATCAGGTTACTCGGGCCTCTACCTCCAGGGAACATGGAGGGAATTACAGATCATAAAGGTGACTTTTCTTTCTGGTCTGTTTTCAGTAAGGTCATTTTTTTTTTTTTTTTAGAGTTTTTTTTTAAGGTAGTGAAACAACATTGCCTAGTATGGAGAGCGCTTTTTCAGATTTAATTCACAACCACAGGCTCTCGTGTGAAATTCAGGGTGTAACCACATTTCTCAAATGGTAAAGAAAATGGGCAATCAGCTTTTTTCAAATGAAACCAAGCACCTAATAACTGTCTTTCACTATCTGATAGGCCTGTGAAACAAACTCCCAAGAAGGTCTGCTGGGTGGGCTAAACTCCTCGATATCTTCTTTACAGAATAGAAATGTCAGTTACAATTTTTCATGGACAGAGGGAGGTTCAAGTTCAAGGAAGCAACAGGGAGTGGAACAATGATTTAGTAGGTTCTAAGTGTCTTTGGAATGAACACAAAGAGGAAAATACTAGGAAAAGGACAGGTGAAAAATCAGTTTAAGCCAGTCCTAGAATTTTTTTCACGGCAATGGAATCCTTATTTCAGAATATTCTTCAGAGACCCAACATGAAAAAGAGAAAAAATAGGATCTGTTTTGAAAGTGGGAGAGTAAGTAGGGCTCAACCTGTTGCCATCCACCACACACCTCTCCATCCCTGGCAAGTCTTAGAGCCTCAGACCTTCAAGGAACCCAGCTGGAACCTTATTGATTTAAACCACGATATAGAACAAAGACTGTGTTAACTTAAATTTTATTTAGAGTATACTGTATGCTAGGCAAGTTGCTTACAAAACAGTTTACATAACACAGTGTTACCCTTGACCCCATGAAATGAGTATTGTTACACCTGTTGTCAAGATGAGGAAACTGAGGTGGGATCCCAGTTCCCTGAACAGGGATCTAACCCATGTCCTCTGTGGTGGGACCGTGGAGTCTTAACCACTGGACTGCCAGGGAAGTCCCCAGAGCTTCTGCTTTTAACTAGTAAGTTCTCCTAGCTCTCTCTCTTCGACAGATTTCTTCAGTTCTCATCAGGAGCACAAGCATTTCCAGGAATGTTTACAGAAAGGAGACAGGGAGGAGGAGGAGGAGGAAGAAAGAGTAATGTGGAGGGAGGCAGAGGCGGAGGGAGAGCAGGACTTAGACAAAGAGGAAATTAGTGTAAAATGATAAAACCCAGGGAGCCAGCTGCTAAGCATTGAAACTCCATGGAAAATCCAAAGAAAGATAATACCATGAGGAGAGAGAGAAAGAGGAGGTGGGGTTCAGCTGTAAGGTCACTGCTTACTAGTGACCAAAATGCCAAGATTTCAGCCAGGGCTGGACCCCCCTGGTTTCTATTGTGATCTGATTGACTTAGTCATTGAAAGTCAAGTTAAGGGTGTCATTGAAAGTCGGGTTAAGGGTCATGAACAAACAGATCAGGAGACTGGCCCAGGGCACAGGAGTCCCACCAGTGGACCAGCTAATTGGAGCTGGGCAGTCCTTTTGGGCACCCAGCTCATGAGGCCAGACAGTACCCAGCCCCTTGGTGGTGGCTTTCCATGATGTCAAAGGATCATTTTGCCCCTGTTGACTGAAGTTTTAGCTAGGTTGCTGAGATGACTGGCTGGGGCTCCGTGGGCTGACAGTGAGCTGACCCAGGGGACAACCCAAAAGACAAGAATCTGACTGGGGGAGGCATTGTTCTTCAAAAGAATAAAGCAGGGAAAAGAAACTAGTGAGAAACCTCTTAGCTTGTTTGTTGTTCCTGGTCTCTGCCATTGGCTGGTTCACTCGTGTGGAATCAGTGGCCAAAAGCAGTAGTATTGACACCATGCAACACCCAGGTCATGGGTAGCATTGGCGGCATAGCTCCTACTGCTGTTAGGAGTTGGCTGGGTAACTGGGTGACCGTTGTAGTGGAAGTGCCTGCCTTGAGTGATGAAGGGCAGATCACTTCCTGATTCTCCGCCTCCGTTCACCCTTCTGAAGCACCATGATCACATGTGCTCCTTACCTACTTCTTTAGGTAAGGGGTGTAGAGTCACAAGGCAAGAATGTTGGAAAGCATCTTGAGTCTTCTGGGAAGAAAAGGAAAGAAATATTCAGTGAGGACATACTGTATCCCAGGCAATTCACATGCCTTCTCTGATCAGATTTTTTTAAGGATGGGCAGTATTAACTCCATTTTATAAGAGATGTTCAGAGGTTTCTAAGATTTGGAGAGATTGTATTGTCTGTCTAATTCTTCCACTCCTTTTTCCATCCCCTTCTCCTTTAGGTGCCTGTATACTTATAGATGCTTAGCCCTACCCAAAGGGCACCAGGATAGGTACCAAAAGGCTGGACGCTAGCCCTGGCAGGGCCACTCCATGGGCCAAGCAGATAACATGGCTATGGGTGGCAGTCAGGAAAAGGATAACAGGGAGAGGAGAGTGATAAATGAAAAGTGCATATAAAGGCATTCAGGTGTGAGGAAAACACACCATTACACCGGTGATCAGGATAAATAAAGCCAGAGTTTTTCAGTTTACAGCATCCTGATTAGATCATCTCTTAGGTCCTTTTGAGTTCCAATGTTTAATTTTTTTTGCCCCCCATCAAGACTAGCGTATCCTTTTTCTATTCTCTTCGGGCTCTGCTTTCTGTTGGTAGAAGTGGGTGGTGGTAATGAGCTAATCAGATAAGCTAATCACTATTGTGGGCAAATTAGCTAATGGGCAACTCTTCCCATGACTTAATGCCATAATTGGATTAAAGCACTTCCCTTCTGATCTTGACCTGGGGGACTGACAAATGGTGGGAATTCACACCTCTATACCCAGAATCCCTGCAACTACACCCTGGGAACAGCACCCAGCACAGGGCTGGACAGGAACTGACATGTGACCCAGCTTTGTTTCCCTGCAATTATGGCAACAATAAAATGGCCAGAGCCTAATGATTGGACAAAAAACTCTGGTTTCCATATTATGTGGTGGCCTCATAGGGGGTGGGAGGTGGCAGGGGTGGGGGAACCATGACAATTTTAAAGTCATTTTTCCCCAGTTTTATTGAGAACTAATTAGCATACATCACTGTGTAAGTTTAAGGTGCACAGCATGATGGTTCGATTTACATAGATTGTGAAATGATTACCACAATAGGTTCAGCTAACATCTATCTTCTCATACAGATACAATAAAAAGAAAAGAGTAAAGGAAAAAAATTTCTCCTTGTGATGAGAACTCTTAGGATTTACTCACTCAACAACTTTTTTATGCTGTATACACTTGAGTGTAGAAAACATTGTAATAAATATAGAATGAGGGGGCTTCCCTGGTGGTGCAGTGGTTGAGAATCCGCCTGCCAATGCAGGGGACACGGGTTCGATCCCTGGTCTGGGAAGATCCCACATACCGCGGAGCAACTGGGCCCGTGAGCCACAATCACTGAGCCTGCGCGTCTGGACACCATGCTCCGCAACAAGAGAGGCCGCAATAGTGAGAGGCTCGCGCACCGCAATAAAGAGTGGCCCCCGCTTGCCACAACTAGAGAAAGCCCTCGCACAGAAACGAAGACCCAGCACAGCCATAAACAAACAAACAAATAAATAATTATAAATATATATATATATATAGAATGAAGGATCTGGAAGGAATTTTCCATAATTGTGGAAGCTGAGGCCCCAGAAAACTGAATACACGCACTATCTTGGGTTTGTATAATGTTTTACTGTTTACAAAAGGGCTTTCCTGTTCATCATGATATTTGATCCTCTTACCAACTCCCCATATGGAAACAGAGGT
Organism: Mesoplodon bidens; assembly: GCF_964165515.1. Classification (NCBI taxonomy): domain Eukaryota; kingdom Metazoa; phylum Chordata; class Mammalia; order Artiodactyla; family Ziphiidae; genus Mesoplodon; species Mesoplodon bidens. The sequence goes on along the minus strand of NC_138160.1, from coordinate 171,898,647 downwards.
AGGCAGTATTATTTCCACTGTACAGATGAGGAAACTGAGATTCCCAGAGGTTGACTTTCCCAACAGCCAGTGCACTCATTGTCTTATGGGCATTGGCATGGCAAGCCTTATACCTCATTGGCACCAACAGTCTTGTGGTTGGATTTCAGGTGTGGTGAGGAGAGGGTGGCAATGTACGATAATTCCTCAAATTGCAGTACTTGGAGAGGCTGGCTATTTTGCACAAGCTGACAGCCAGCTCTGGTTCAGGTACTCTCCTGACTTCACTTACCAGGTTTAAATTGGCTCCTGGCCCTGGGTTTCCCAGGCATGGAAATGGCACCATCACTGCTTGCAGCAGAGGAGCAAGTGGAGCGCCTGGCACTCAGACGGCATTGCCCTCCCACACCTGAGCAGGCTGGAGGCTGGGTTGGTTCTCCCCAGTGTCTGCGCTTCACGTGCTGGAGCCAACTTCTCTTCACACTTTCCTTCGCCCTTCCCTTAATTCTGTGCCATGGAATCAGCAATGTCTGTTTCCTAACTTCATCTCTTTTGCCTGCAAGGAGGCTGAGTAAAATGGCAAGAAAGTCAGAGTCGGTCGAGGTCAATACGGTGACCCAGGTGCTGTGCTCCTGACATCGGTACAGAGGCAAGCGGTACTTTGAGTTCACTGTTGAGGACCACACAGCTCAGTGGGATGGTTGGTCAGCCACATAGCAAAGTAAGTGAGTTAGGAATTGCATTTGGCTTCAAGTCACAGAGAATCAAAGCAACGGGGTTTAAACAAGTCTTTTTTTTCTTCCACATTCCATGAAGTTTGGAGCTGGATGGCCCAAGGCTGGTCTGGTTGCTCTGTCAACATGGTGTCACCATGATCCCAGGTTCCTTCTTTTCTTCTGATCCTTTTTTTTTTTTCCCATAGGATTGCTTCATGGTCAAAAGATGGCTGTTGGAGATCCAGTCTTCGTGTCTCAAACAGGAAGAAGGAGAAAGGGCCAAATGTAAATGGTACATAATAGCAGAGTATACCCTCTTTGAATGATTTCCTGGAAGCCCCGCACCAAGGTGTTGACTTACGTTTTCTCAGCTGCCCTATCTGCAGAGGTGTCTGGGAGAGGTTTTGTTTATCTTATTTTTTTTTCTTAAATTGGACACATTGTTATCTCTGACAATGCAGTCTTTGATATTACAAAAGAGGAGGAGAAAGGGTGTTGGGTAGATCACTAGCAGCCTCAGCTAATCTGGGCAATTTCAGTGCATGGTGGTGTATTCCATGCATTCTGCTCAATGTGTGGTTTAGCTAAATAATGAAAACACTCTAGGCCTCAGTTTTCTCACCTTTGAAATGGACATAATAACACCTACCTTGTAGTGACTAAATTTTATAGGACTTATGAAAGTTCAATGAGAAGGTGTACGTCAATGTCTTAGAGCTATGGAGGTATACTGTCAGTGCCCAATAAGTGTTAGTTGTGATGGTGAACACAGGAGATGGTGATGATGCAGATCCTGAACGCAGTCTGCTTGGGTTGTATCCCACCTGCAGCACTTTGCTCAGCCGTGGGTGCGTTCCTATGATTCAGTTTCTTCAGTGTTAAAATAGTAGGATGAGAGAATCTGCCTCTTTAAAATGCTCTCATATTGTGATGATCCGTGTAACGAGCTTAACAGAGTGTGTGGTGTATTCCAGGTACTCAAAGAATGCTGCTCATTAAGATTGGAAGCACGGAGAAGGGGAGTGTAAGGCTCAGTGAGGTGCAGTCGGAGGAGGCTTCCCGGGCGAGCGGTATCTGGGTTGTATTCAGGCCAAGGGGGGAGCCGGTAAAGACGGTGGGGAGGGTGTCACAAGCAGAGCGAGCAGCACGCAGGTGTGAGAGCTCGTGGTGTGTGCTCCGAGTTCATGGTGAGAAACGTCTGGGGAGTCTGGGCCCCAAGGTCAAGGCAGGAAGCAGGACAGGCTGAGGTGGAGAGGAAGGCAGTGTTTGGGACTTGGACGGCTTGTGTGCCATGATGAGGAGCCCACAGCCCTTCTGCCCCGTCTCCTGGGGATGGTTTCTGAGGGTGCATACGATCACATTCACAGACAGGGAATTAGCTGATCTGAACAGTGCATGGATTATTGGCATCTGTCAGCTGCTACCTGTTAACCAAAGGCCCAAGGCTCAAACTCTGCTAGGCTTCTCTGGGAACAGGCCACTCTGGCAGAAAGGGAATGCTAATAGCTGGAGGCTGATCTTATGACTGGAAGAAAGGAAGGCTGTCGTAGGTTTTCATAGGGATAGAAAAACAAGTTCACTCTAGGTTTCTACAGGGCTTTATTCCCCATTAGCAGATAAGAACAGATGTGTTTATCAGACTCCCCTAGACATTAAGGTGTTAAGGCAGCTGAAGAGGTAAATTCTGCGGTGAGAGGAGGAGGAGGTGCTGGGGAGACAGGGGTACATTATAGTTAAGGGACAATAGGGGCAGCGAAGGGCCAGCTGGGGCCTCAGCAGGGAGGTTGTGTAGAAAGAGCACTTGACACAAGTTCAAAGTCTTGGGGCTACCTCTGACCCCAAGTTCCCAGACACGACGTACAGGGTTCTGTAAAACATGGATGATAGCACTTGCTCAACTGGCCTGGCCAGGCTGTTTGATCAAATGAGAAAATATACGTCTGCAAAGACACTTTGTGAGGGGCATCTAGAATAAAATCCAACCTCCGCCTCAATCTCCCAGGCCTTCTGACGGATTACAGAACACACCAACCTCTTTCCCACCTTTGTCCACATGTTCCTTTTTCCTCCTAGAACATTCTTCTGCCAGTTCTTTCTACAGTTCATCTCAGCTTATATGCCACTTCCTCAGAAAGGCCCTCCCTGCCCTATTGAAAGCACGCACTCCCCTCTGACCCTCTTCTGCCCAAGATAGCTTGTGGTTAAGGACTCAAGCTCTGAAGCAAGTCTCTGGGGTTCAAGTTCAGCTCTGACACATACCAGCTGTGTGACCTTGGCAGTCACCCAAACTCCTTGTGCTTCTATTTCCACATGTATAAGATGAAGATCATAATAATATTTCTCTCACAAAGTGGTATAGACAAAGATGACTTCAATAGGTGTCAGCTATTCTTACTGTTCACCAGACTGCTCTATTTCCTTTCTAGAACTAACCATGTCTGTAATTAATTTTTCTGTATATGTTTATTATCCAACACTCACCCTTTTCCATAATGGGCTCCCCATGAGGGCAGCGATCATGTCTTGCTGATCCATTCTTATATACCATGTGTATAGCACAGTATAGCCTGGAACCTAGAAGATGCTCAAGAAATAGTTGTTGGATGAGGAATGTACTGAATGAGCATTTCCCAGAACCAAGCCCTGGGGTGATCCAGGCAGTCCCGGGACCAGCCAAGGAAGTGGTCAGATGACCCTGCTTTGCATTTCATTCTCCCCTTGGTAGGGCTTTCACTTATGTAATGGAACAGCAGTGAAATCCCATGGTACCTAAGTGCTTCCCCTCCAGCCAGCCCAGTATACGACCACAAAAAGGGGGAAGAAAAAGTAAGAGAAAGAGAAGAGCTCCAAACCGCATGCTTCTTGGGACCGAAAAAGGAGCTCTGTTTTCTCCCAGAGTCATGTGAGGGCACAGTAGCAGGCGGGGGGCATGTTTTGCTGAGCTTCAGAGCAACCAAGCAGTGAAGCATCAAGGGCCCCAGCCTGAGTGTCAGCAGTTGAGGCTTTTTCCACCTCTGCACCTAACTTGCTGTGCAACCTTCATCAAGTCAGTTTCCCTCTCTGGGTCTCCTAAGTGTCCTCATCTACAAATTGAGGGGATTGGAATAAATGATTAAGGTAGATCCGTCATGCAGTCCTGGTTTTGCCTATAGATCTGGTATAATTATTAACAATAACCTCTTTCATTCTCTAAGTGACCTGTACTAGGTGATAAATTATAAAATCAGTTTGATTCAAATCACAGTTTCCATTTTTTGGATACGATAAACAATACTGCAATGAAGTTCCTTATACATTCCTTTATTCAACAAATATTTGATAAGCATCTGTTATATACCAGGTATGGTTCTATGCTCTGGGGATACTGGAGGAATAAGACAGATAAGATCTCTGTGTGGAAAATACATTCTTGTGAGGGAGATATATAATAAACAAGAAAACAACAACAACAAAATACATTTTAGATAGTTATGAAGAAAATAAAGGAGAACAGTGTGCTAGATAGTGATAGGAGGTGCTACTTTATAAAGTGTGGTGGGGGAAGGTCTCTTTGAAGAGGTCACGTTTGAGCTGAGACCTGAATGATAAGAAGGAGCCAGTTATGCAAAGTACCAGGGAGAATGTACAGCAAATGCAAAGACCCTGAGGTAGGAACAGCTCTTTGTGTTTGAAGAGTAGAAACAGACAGTACGAGTAAAGTATAGCAAGTGGTTGGAAATGAGGTTGGACATACAAGCAGGGGCCAGATCATACAGGGTCCAGGAGTTTGAGTTTTGTTCTTAGTGCAGAATATCTGGTTGTATTTTTTTTTTTTTGCGGTACACGGGCCTCTCACTGCTGTGGCCTCTCCCGTTGTGGAGCACAGGCTCCAGACGCGCAGGCTCAGCGGCCATGGCTCATGGGCCCAGCCACTCCGTGGCATGTGAGATCTTCCCAGACCGGGGCACGAACCCATGTCCCCTGCATCGGCAGGCGGACTCTCAACCACTGTGCCAACAGGGAAGCCCCAATCTGCTTGTATTTTAATCACTGGAAAATCATAGAATAAAACTAGCTCTATGTAGAATGGACTGTGAGCAAAAAATTTCACGTATCTGGTTAGCTACAGCACAGAAAGCCATAACTTCACCCTAGGGTGTGTTGCACCCTGGGAGAGAATGAACAGCAGAGTCAGAGAGATCTATGTTCAAATTCCAGCTCCATTGGTATATATCCAAAAGAAGTGAAAGTGGGGTCTCAAAGAGATATTTGTATGTCCATGTTCATAGCAACATTATTCACAATAACTATGAAATGGAAGCAACCCAAGTGTCCATTCATGGACGAGTGGATAAACAAAATGTAGTATATAAATACAATGGAATATTATTCAGACTTGAAAAAGGAAGGAAATTCTGATGCATGTTAAGGAAGGAAATTCTGACACATGTTACAATATGGATGACCCTTGTGGGTATTATGCTAAGTGCAATAAGCCAGATACAAAAAAAAATACTTTAAAGTTCCACTTACATGAGGTACCTAAAATAGTCAGATTCAGAGAGATGGAAAGTAGAACGGTGGTTGCCAAGGGCTAGGAAGAAGTGGGAATGGGGAGTTGTTTAATGGGCATGGAGTTTCAGTTTTGCAAGATGAAAAGAATTCTGGAGATTGGCTGCACAGTAATGTGCATGTACTTAATGCTACTGAACTGTATACTTAAAAATGGTAAAAGATACTAAATTTTATGTTATTTGTGTTTAACTATGATTAAAAATTTTTTTAAATTCCAACTCCATCACGTACAGGCAGTGTGATTTGGCCGTTAATCTCTCTGAGCCTCAGTTTTTGCATATGTAAAAGGGTGACAGTAATACCTCCTAGCTCTTGTGTAGAGAGGCTCATATGCTGTCTATTCCAATATTCCACTGCACAATTTGGAATCTCAGGCTTCCCAGCCTTCCCAGGCAGCTAAAAGACCCTTTCAGTGAATCTTTTTTTTTTTTTTTAACATCTTTATTGGAGTATAATTGCTTTACAATGGTGTGTTAGTTTCTGCTTTATTACAAAGTGAATCAGTTATACATATACATATGTTCCCTTATCTCTTCCCTCTTGCATCTCCCTCCCTCCCACCCTCCCTATCCCACCCCTGTAGGTGGTCACAAAGCACCGAGCTGATCTCCCTGTGCTATGCGGCTGCTTCCCACTAGCTATCTATTTTACGTTTGGTAGTGTATATATGTCCATGCCACTCTCTCACTTTGTCACAGCTTACCCCTCCCCCTCCCCATATCCTCAAGTCCATTCTCTAGTAGGTCTGTGTCTTTATTCCCGTCTTGCCCCTAAGTTCTTCATGACCTTTTTTTTTTCCCCTTTGATTCCATATATATGAGTTAGCATACGGTATTTGTTTTTCTCTTTCTGACTTACTTCACTCTGTATGACAGACTCTAGGTCCATCCACCATCTTGATTGAGTTGCCCTTGTACCTAATACACAGTAGATGCTCAATGAACATTTGTTGATTGACTTGCTGACTGGATCTGCTTATGTAGTAGACATGATCTAGAAGGAGCCATATGTGTAGGGAAATATGTACCTGGTACCTAGTTGGCATTCCATAAATATTTATGGAACAGGTGAATGAACAAAGTGGATGACACATCTGGCCACGAATTGTAAAATAATCTGCCTGTTCCAAAATATATGAGAGATTTTATTTTCTTATCTGGTACCATAATAGTTGCTTCAGAAAGCAAACTAACTGAAAGCTCTGCTGACTGTCTCATATTAACATCTGTATTAGTTTTCTATTGCTAGAAAATAACTTCCACAAACATAGTGGTTTAAACAACACCAATTTATTACCTTGCAGTTCTGTAGGTCAGACTTTTGACATGGGTCTCAGCAGGGTAAAATCAAGGTGTCAGTAGAGTTGTGTTCATTACTGGAGGTTCTAGGGGAAGGATGTGTTTCCTTGCACATTTGGATTGTTTGCAAAATTCAGTTCCTTGTGGTTGTAGGACTGAGATGCTGTTTCCTTGCTGGCTGTCATTGAGGACTATTCCCAGCTTCTAGAGCCACTCACATTCCTTGACTTGTGTCCACTTCCTCCATCTTGAAAGTCAGCAACTCTTCTTCTTCCCTCTCATCTTTCTGACCCAGCACAGAAAGGTTCTCCATCTTTAAGGAGCCAAGTAATTAATTAGGTTCACCTGGATAATCCAGGATACTCCTCCCATCTCAAGGTCCTTAACCTTAATCCCACTCATGAAATCCCCTGGAAAAATTGAAAGATTCTGGGGTTAAGTCATGAATATCTTTGGAGGGTTATTACTCTGTCTACCACTGCATCCAGTATCACTTTGGAAGGGCTGGCTTCTCAGAGCAGGTAATTTTCTCTCAGCAAAGAGCTATGGGAAATGAGGCCAGTGAAAGGGAATTTTGGATAAAGGGAAGAGAGATGAGGCATTGGCCATAAATGTGTTAGCAGGCCTGCGAGGGTTGCGACAGAAAGAGGTTCTTGGCTTTGTGGAATCCAGGTTGCTCAAAGAAGAAAGAAATACTTCACAAACGCCAGAAAGTTAAACTTTGTGTGTCTTAGTTTCCTTTCTGATTCTGATCTGTTCTGCCAAGGAGGAAGTAATCTTCACCTGCCATGAATAACCGTTAATACCTTGCCCCATGATTTTAATTTATTGATTGATGGGTTGTGATTGGTTCATTGCTACCAATAATTGAAGGATGTTTTCTTTGCTGGCTTGGTGAAGCTTCCAGGTGTTATCAGATCAGGCATGACTTTGGCTCACCCAGCTCATGGCATTGGCTCTGAATGCCGTCATTGGCTCCTATAGTGGGTTCAGCCACTAATCAAGGACCTGGTGGTGTGTGACACAGACCTTTACGTCATTTCTGGATCTTCCTCTCCACAGAGTGCAGTAAGTTATTTTGCTAAGATGCTGTTTCAAGTCGTTTTCTTTTTCTTTCTTTCTCTCTCTTTGCCATCCTCCTTTCTCCCTCCTTCCTCTACTCTTTTCTTTCTAGTTTTCTGTTGTTTTAGGATCAAAATAATGGAAAAGAACAGAAACCAATTCAACTCAGGAAATAATCCAAAGGTGTCAGAAGGACTGTGCTGGGGCTTCCCTGGTGGCACAGTGGTTAAGAATCCGCCTGCCAATGCAAAGGACACGGGTTCGAGCCCTGGTCCGGGAAGATCCCACATGCCACGGAGTAACTAAGCCCGCGTGCCACAACTACTGAGCCTGAGCTCTAGAGCCTGCAAGCCAAACCTACTGAGCCCATGTGCCACAACTACTGAAGCCTGCGTGCCTAGAGCCCTGCTCCGCAGCAACAGAAGCCACGACAGTGAGAAGCCTGCACACCGCAACGAAGAGTAGCCCCCGCTCACCGCAACTAGAGAAAGCCCGTGCACAGCAACGAAGACCCAACACAGCCAAAAATAAATACATAAACAAATTTATTAAAAAAAAGGAGTGTGCAAAGTTGTTGTGCAGTGGTTTGATATGATATCAAATCCACTTGCTTATGACAAAAATGAAATTGTTTTTAAGAGGGAAGTTGTTTTGATATAAGAATGAAGTTGTCTTTATAAGTAAAGTTGTTTTGATATGAAGAAGCTGCATCAGGATGACATCTCTCGACATCTGTGGCTGCCGATAAGCCCTCAGTAGCTCAGCTGCCCAGGGGCGCCGCTGGGGGCTTAGCAATAATATGAAGAAGCATCTATGGCCAGGGGACCTTTAGACTATAAATACCCAGAGTTTGTGAAGACAATCTGAGAGTTTAGGTCTGGGCAGGGTGACCCTTTGCTGACCTAAGCAGCTCTCTGAAGACCTTGGGGGCATTAGTTACTGTGTGGGTAACGGGGTAAGGGCAGTGGGGAAAACGGTGCAGCGCCTCTCTCAGGAGATCATCTTGCTTGTCAGCACCGGCGTCTTGGTTCCCTAGCAACGTGCTCCAGCAACAGGGAACTTGTGTTTTGCTGGTAGCTGGATGTCAGGCTCTCAGTTGGTTAAGCTGACTCTCCCAGGAACCAACTCATGTAGAAAGGCACACCTCAATTAAATTGGGACTTCATTCCTTTCATCTCCTCTTGTCTGGAACAATAGTGTAATTAATCTATTATTGGTTTGAAGTATGTTATTTCTTTCTTTTTTTTTTTTTTTTTTTGTGGTACGCGGGCCTCTCACTGTTGTGGCCTCTCCCGTTGCGGAGCACAGGCTCCAGACGCGCAGGCTCAGCGGCCATGGCTCACGGGCCCAACCGCTCCGCGGCATGTGGGATCTTCCCGGACCAGGACACGAACCCGTGTCCCCTGCATCGGCAGGCGGACTCTCAACCACTGGGCCACCAGGGAAGCCCTATGTTATTTCATTATTGGCTTATTAAGAGATATTATCCTGTATGCTATTAGCTTGTGAAATTATTATAATTCCTGCAGTGAACCTCTGTTAAATATTGACAAGACAGTCTCAGACTCTGAGTATAATTTCCCCCCAAAAAACAAAGTTTACTGCTGTAATCTTCCCTGTTCTGATAAAAGGAGTTCACAGCAAAGGAATCTATTTCCTGGTTCTCTCTGGGGATGAGGCAATAAGAGACTGAAGTACCACTGCCTTGGGGAGTGGGTGGCAGTTTGCTGCCTGTTGATGTAATGCAAACTAAGGCCAGAGGGAGGAAATGGCCACTTCTGAGGCCACAGGTGGTTATAGATTTTCAAGTAAAGGGTGGTTGTAATTCTCCCACATGTCCTCCTGGAGAGGGATGGTGGGGAGATTCTTGCTCACAGTTTGTTCCCAGAGAAGTTATGGGTTGGGCTTGGACCTCTAGATGCTGCACAGTGGGAAGCCAGAGTCTCATCGAGTGCTAACAGAGGTCACAGCTCTTGGGAACAGAGGTTGTGACACAGAGGAAACTCCCCCCTCCTTCCCTGATCACACCCTGGCTTCTCTCACCCAGTCACACAAATCATTCCAACAGAGGCAGCTCTGGGCAGGACATTTGGAAAAGGCATTAGAGGGGTTGAAACCATTGCTGTGGTGTCTTCAAGAATACTCCTTGGGAAACCCAAAGGAAAAAGAGATAGTGGAGCCAAGAAAAGCTACTAGAACTTTCTTCGGCTTGAGGTATTTTATATATTTGAGTCATAATAACCAAATTAATATTAAGAATTATAATATGACTGTTAAGGCACAGTTATGTGCTAATCATGGTTTTACATGGATTATCTTTAGTCATTACACTAACTCTGCAAGGTAGGCATTATCTGTATCCTACAGCTATCGAAGTTGGGAAAGAGAGAGATTAGGAGAAATGTCAAAGACCACAGAGCATGTGTGGTGGGGCTGAGATTCAAGTTCAGGTTCATTGATTTTAAAGTTTATTTTCCCCTTCCTTCCTTCCTTCCTTCCTTCCTCCCTCTTCCCTCCCTCCTTCTCTCCCTCCCTTCCTTCCTTCCCTCCTTCCTCCCTCCCTCCCTCTTCCCTCCCTCCTTCTCTCCCTCCCTTCCTTCCTTCCCTCCTTCCTCCCTCCCTCCCTCCCTCCCTCTTCCCTCCCTCCTTCTCTCCCTCCCTTCCTTCCCTCCTTCCTTCCTTCCTCCCTCCCTCCCTCCCTCCCTCTTCCCTCCCTCCTTCTCTCCCTCCCTTCCTTCCTTCCCTTCTTCCTCTTCTATTTTCTTTGTGCCATGCTTGCTTAATATCTTCTTTTAAAAGAAAAAAATGTCATGCACTTAGTGGAGTTCCCTTTGTGTCCCTCCCTTGTCTCATCCCCCTGCCTTCCTGTCTAGAGGCAAGCTGTCAACTGACTTTAGTGAATGTCACTTCAGTCCTTCATTATGTATGTCCATGGCCATAAATGTTATATAGTATGGTGTGTTTTAAAATTTTACGTATATGAAAAAGGGCTAAAAGTATTTATTTACACAGAAAGAAATACAAATGGCTATTAACTATAAGAAGAGATTCACTGTCTCATCAAAAGAGCAATACAAAAAAAAAGAGCAATACAAATTAAATCACATTGAGATATTTTTTAAACCTGTCAAGTTGGTCAGTACAGGCACTCAAGATTTGGTAAAACAGTGCATAGAAGAGGTTGTGGGGAAAGGGGCACTCAGACTGATGGTGCATGAGTGAATTGGTATAATCTCTATAAATGGTAATTTGACAATCTCTATCATAAAAGCAAATGCAGAAAATTACAAAGGAAATTCCATTTCTGGGAATTTGCCTTTAGATACATTTGTGCTTGTTCGAAAGCACATGTGTTTAAGGTTATTCATTGAAGTATTGCTTGTAATAAAAAAGACTAGGAAAAAATGCACATATCTATCAGTAGGGGACTGGTTGAATAAATTATGGGGCATCCCCTTAATGGAATCCTCTGCAGTTCTAAAAAAGAATGAAGACACTCTCTATGCTAATATGGAAATTTCTCCAATACATATTAAGTGAAGACAAAAAAAGTGCAGAAGAATGTGTATAGTATGCTACCTTTTGTGCAGCAAAGGGGAAAATGAGCCTGCTTATCCACTGGTTTTTGTATGTGCATAAAGAAAGTCTGAAAGTTTACATACACAAAAGTAAAAACAGTTTTGCATGTGGGAGGAAAGAGGGGTGAGAGGAGGGAAGGAACATATTTAAATGAATTCCTTAAAGATTTTTTTGAACAGTGTGGATGTACTATGTTACCTATTCCAAAAATTAACTTAAAAAGTTAGAGTGGTATCATACAGTACATGTCATTCTTCCACTAACCTTTTCCAGTTTGCTTTATGTTTTCGAGGCCTATCCATGTGGTCATGACCTTAATCTTTCCATTAATTATGCTGCCTTGAACTGTAGGATCTTACAACTGAAAACGCTCCTTGGGATTACCCAGCTCTCAACTTTCACATTACAAGAAAGAAAACTGAAGGTGCAAAAATGGCAAGTAGTTGGCCCAACAGGTCAATGGCAGAAATGGGGTTGACCACAGATCTTTGCACCCTGATTGGGAGTCTGGCTGCCTTTCTACCCCCTCGCCCAGTGCCAAAAACACCTCCCGATTCTAAAAGGTTAGTAACTTTATGTGTTATCCTTTCCTAGGGGCATCTGCCTTTAAAAAACAAAACAAAGATAAGCAACAACATTCAACAACAAACTGAGTGGTCACCATTTTCTGCAATAGGGATTATTCTGCCCTTAGAAGTCAGAGAGAGATGCTTTGGGGTGAGGGGAGTGATTGGCGGGAACGCTAACAGTGGTGGTGTTGGCAGCCAGGGCTGGAGTAACCTTTCTACTATCTCCTCTTCCTTCTCCTCCAAAATAAAGAAATAGGAAAAGAAAAGGCAAATATAAACAAAAAGCAACTAGGTCATCGTAAGATAGGTTCTGCCTTCAGCTCAGGAAGGAACTAATTAGTGGTTTGGATTGGTGACCGTATTGTTGCAAATATTGTTAAGGTAACAGAATGTTATTAGATTTTTTGTTGCCATAGAGACAGTCAAAGCACTAATAAGCCCCTTGCCCTGCCCCCATAGCGAAGGAGACCTCTGCTGGTCAAGTCCTCTGGTCCATTCCTCTGCCATTAGGCAGGACCCCATTAACCATCCTGACAGGTGAGGACCTTTTAGGATTTATCTAGATAAATGACTTCGGACCTTCTGGAGTTGTTATAGTCAAGCACTGTGTCAGAAGTGGTGAGGACACAAAACCATGTAAGATACGTACTTTCACCTTAAATTAAATGGCGTGGATGGGTACCTCCCAAAATTTTATACCAAAATATTTGTAACAGTGGAGGAGCAGCAGCAATGTGAAGCAGCCCTTCCCAAGCTTGGAATTTTGGTCACATTTGGGATTTTCACATACTATTTCATGCAAATGCTGGAATTCGCTGCTTAATATAAATATGTTTGCTTTAATGTCCACATTTACATTCTATTAACCATTTTTTCTCCCCAGTCTTCTAGTAAAATCGATGCTCCAAGAAGATACCCTGTGTTGACCAGTGACTTTGGATGTCTTATATGTGGATCCCAGCCTGGATCTTTGTGTACTCAAGTTTGAGAAGCATGGATTAGCCAGGAGTTGGCAAACATTTTTTTTTTTTTTTTTGTAAAGAGCCAGAGAGTAAACGTTTAGGCTTTGTGAGCCATACTGTTTCTATTACAAATACTCAACCCTGTCTTGTAGTGTATCAAGAGCAGCCATAGACAATATACACATGAATTAGATGGCTGTGTTCCAGTAAAACTTTATTTACAAAACAAACAGATTTGGCCCATTGCCTGGATTTGGCCTGCAGGCTGTAGTTATCAACACCTGGGTTCGACAATAAATGCCCAAGAGAAATAAGAAAGAAGAGTGGGAGTAGAAATTCCATTGATCATTGAAGGCTACACAGTATTTCAAAGAGCAGAGAGGACATGGCAGCATTATTAATAGATGGCCAGTATAGACAAAAGCGAATATTTTTAGGTTTACATATAGGTAGGAGACAGGAAGGACAGTAAGTAAATCAGTTTGGCTTGAGGAAGGAACTCATGTCCAAGAGAAGCATTCTAAAATATCAAGGCTGGAAGGGACTTTGCTGATTATTTGCTTCTCATTGTATTTCCCATTGATGGGGAAATCGAGGTCAAAAGAGACCCCAGATTTGGAAAGAAGCTGAAGAGTGGTGTGCCTTGAATACTAAGGTAAGGGATCTCTGTTGTGCCATGTACCAGCTAGTGACGTTTCAGCATTTCTTCATTTGAATGTTTATTCATTAATCAACTTCCTACATATCTTGTGACCAGATGTCCGAAGAGAATTTCCTTTGGGATGGAGTTAATTCTCACCCATTGTATACCATTGTGAACTACCCCGTAGAGATAGTGACAAGACACACCTGGAGCAATCAACTGGACAATTGCCAAGGATCCAGAAACTTTAGCTTCTCCTCCTGCTGTCAACTTGCTCTGTAACCTGGACCAAAGCCTGAGCCCTCCTCTGGTTTTCCCCTTCGTTAAACAAGAAGCACTCATCCTTGTCCTTCCATCAGAACCGGTGACCTGTTATTCTGTCACTTCTCTGCCCCTTTCTCCCACCACCAACATCAAAGTCATAAATGACCGTAGGACCCTGGAGTGGGAGGTGCCACAACTTTGCGTGACCCCGATATTCATTCACTGATTTGTTTTCCCACTAATTATTGACCACTTCCCATGCACTGGATGCTGAGGATAAACAATGAACGAGGTAAGCAGGCTTCTGCCCTCACAGAGCTCACATTCTAGTGGTATGAGATGGTGGGGAACATAACGTACAAGTCAACAAATAAAAGAATTTCAGCAGGAGATAAGTCCTGTGAAGGAAATTGAACAAGGTATTGTGATAATGACTAGAGGGGCTCTTTTGGCTGGTCTAGCAAGGGAAGACCTCTTTGAGGAGAGACCTGAAGGATGGGAAGAGCCATCGATGGAGCCTTCTGGGCCAAAGGAAGAGCAAGGGGCAAAGGCCATGAGTGTGCACTGTTCGAGGTACAGAGGGAAGGCGTGTGTGTCTGCAGGGTGGTGGGTGAGGGGAAGATGGATGGTAGACAAAGATGAAGAAGTTGACAACATGAAATTGATGAGTTTTCATCTGGGCAATCCAGTGACTCAATCTGGTTTATATTTTTAAAAGAGCATCCAGGCTGTTACCTGGAGAATGACTTGGAGAGATTAAGAGTGGAAGTAAGATAATCAACAAGGCTTGTCCAGGTGGGAAATAATGGCGGTCTAGGTCAGACAGTAGCCATGGAGACTGAGAGAAGGCACTGGATTCAGGATATATTTTGGAAGCAGAAGAAACAGGACCTGTTGAGTGATTAGACGTAGGCATTTGGGGTGGTGCTGGTGGTGGTACTAGGTGAAGGGAAAGCAGAAATCGAGGATGAGCACTCAGGTTGGGGCTTGAACAACCGGTAAGTTGTGGTATCTTTTACGTTGTTTGTTGAGATTGGAATGCTAGTTTTGGGTGGGGAGTGTGGGGAGTGTGGGCAGTCAGTTGGTCCAACATGGGTGTGCTGAGGCGAAGATGCCTGTGACACCTCCAGGTGGGGATGTGCACTTGGCAGCTGGAGATATATTCTTTGTGTGTCTCCAGTCTTAAAGGGTTAGCGTTCTCTCTAACACCCAAACAACAATCTTGTGAGACTTGATTTGCTTGACCACACATTTTATATCTCTTCCCTGGAATGTCTGGGACTCTAAAGAAGATCTGTGAATTCCATGGATCCATCCTAGATTCTACATTTCGCCTCCGCCAGACATCCTGCTCCCATCTCTGCTCAACCCTTTGCTACCACATGACTTCTCTCCTCATCCTGCTTGGTCCCAGCGTGGACACATTTAAGGGACCTGATACATAGTGGCAAAAAGCTCTTCCCATCAACAGCAAAGGCCTATTTCCCCACATTCTCACCAACATCGGGCAGTATTATTTGCCAATTTGATAGGTGATAGATGGTGACACGTTTCAATTTGTGTTGCAAAGATGTGCTTTTAAACAATAAAGCACTCTCTCTGTGTAAATTGCAATACACAGAATCATTCAAGTGCTCACAATCACGATTAATTACTCAGAAATTTCAGGATGCAGATAATAACAGAGGCTACCATTTGTTGAAACCCCTCAGTGTACCAGGCACTGCAGTCGTGATACCTCTTTTAATCCCCATAGCATCCCAAATGTGGTACATGTTATTATCATCTCTCTTATAATGGATGAGGAAACTGAAGCCAAGGAAAATTAAGTAACTTGTCCAAATGGCATAGCTGGGCATCACACCCCAGGTCAGGGAGAGTGTTCCTAACCATTGCCTGCCTGCCTTCTGCTGTCCTGAGAAGGAGGCCAGCCCAGGACTGTTCCTCACCCAGGATGACAACATTAATTGAACTCCTTCTGGAAATTCTTGTCACTTCTTAGCCTCTCCTTCTAACCTTTCTGTTTTCTCTTCCCAGGTTTCTAGATCCTTTGGGAGGTTTACTTCTCATTGACGTCTGATCATTATAACTCTCTGTGATCCTCCCTCAGCAAAAACACCCAATTCTACAGAGTTCTATAGAAATAAAATGGGACTGAATAACCTATAATACAATTGGACCAAGATGATTTTAAGCATTGTTAAACAGGGTTTGAGAGCACACAATTGGTGATGTTTGTGTTTGAAACCCTGGCAATCTGAGGCTCCTTAATAAATTGGGTATAATTGGAGTTATTGGGTATCAGCCTTTTAAAGACTCAATTCTGATGGCCAAATGCCCTTCCAGGTAGACTGGACTCCCACCAGCTGCTTGAATATGCCCACTTTACATGATGATGTTCTTTCAGGCCTGAAGAGGTGCAATCTTGATCCATTGGCCATCAAAGGCAATGCTACAAGGGAAAGAAGTGGGGCTGTCAACAGAAGAAATTGCAGCCTCAGTAATTTGTGTGGAAGTGAGTGACAGAGCATGACTAACCCACTTACCTCTTGGGGGTGATGAAAAGTTATGAAGTGAGTGTGTATGAATGTCAGACCTTTCAAACCCATGTTTATTGCCAAATCCTTCCCTTCTGACTCTGAGTCACTGTTCCAGCCACCTGCTTCTCACAGCAACCTGCAGTCCTAAAATCATGGGGTCTAGGATGTCACCCTAATTCCTCTCAAGGCATAGCTGTCCCTTTAGAGTAGAATGAAAGTCATATCATGGCTGACAAATCAGGAACAGAGAATTAGAAAGACGGGCTATTTGAAAACCAAAACTGCCTATTATAGGCTCTGTCTTGGAAACAGGAAGAGGAAGATAGACTGAGAGGGGAGGTTAGTTTTTAGTAACTGTTTTTTAAAACTAACAACAGAGGAAAAAAGACCAGAACCACAGACAAAGTTAACATTTCGTACTTCAGAATCATTTGATCGTTAAAAAACTCCCTAGTCTTAGGAGGGGTTGTCCCTAGATAAGTGGTTCTGTTCTGAACTGGGTGAACATGGATGAAATATAGGGTCTCTTCCCCAGATCACTCCTCCTCAGTATCCCATGATGATGGAAATCCCCGGGGTTAACTTTTCTTTCCTTTTGGCTAGAGTTAGGAATCTCATTTAATGCATTCCACTAGTGTGTCTCAGTTTACAGATGAGCTAACTGAGGCAGGGAGAAATAAAACAATTAGAGCAAGTTCATACAGCTGGTAAACCACACAGCCCAGGATTAGAACCTGGATTTGTTTGATTCCAAACTCTATCACACCAGTGGGCCCAGTATATATTCACTCTTTTAGGATTGGGTACCTTCTCTGTCAACTCCGTTACATGGTTCACTAAGCAAGTAGCCAAGAGCTCAGACTGTGATGGACTTTGGGGTCAGGAGGGAGTGGGTTTGAGTCTTGACTCCATCACTGATTGATCAGTGGTGTGACTTTGGAAACCTAACCTCAGTCTACTCAAAAGGAGTGTAGGCTGTGCGGATGAAGTCCAGCAAAGCATGTGGTAAATATTTCACAAGACTATTTTAATTTTTTAAAGCTATATATTCTCTAGTCGTGAACAAGCAATGACAGAACCAAAGAATAGACAACAGTGATCAGAACAGTAACTAACACTGAGCACCCAGGATGGATTAGACGCTGTGTTAAGTCCTCTCCATGTACTATCTTCGTTCGTTCTCCTAACAATTTAATGACGTCTGTACAGTTAACAACCTCAGTGCGCAAAGAAAAAGCACATCCAGCTACAAGTAGAGGAGCCAGGAATTGAACCTCGGTGGATGGACCTGGGAGCTTGTGCTCACCACCAGGAGGTAAGCTTGCATGGGCCTTCTTGGGAAATTGGAAGGAGGTGGTGATACTTAGGGAGGGTACATAGGGGGCTTTGGTCCTGGGGGCAGCACGTGGGCTTTGGGCATTGCAGGGCGGGGAAGAAGGTGACAAGAACAAGGGGAAGACAAGAAACCCATGGAATGGGGAGTTGGGTGTTTGAAGCAGCTGTCACCTGTAAGATGATGTTGAGGTAGAGTGACTGAAGCTGAATTCCCAAAGTGAATCTATTGGATCTACTCTTTCCTTAGAGATGGTCTAGTCTGGTGGTCCCTTAGAGTCCCCCAAGGGGTGGGTGGATGGAGGTTGTGGGGTGAAGGCTTAACAAATGGATCTTCAAAACCCTCTTGTTTACATCAGCCACAGGAATTCCACTTGTTTCTTTTTTTCTGTTGAGGTACAACTTACATGACATAAAGCACGGGAATCTCAAAGATAAAGCGTGATGAGTTTTTATGCATGTGTACATCTGTGTAGCCACTACCCAGATCAAGATAAAGAACACTTTCTGCACCCCTGGGCAGGCTCTCTGCTGTCCCCTCCCAGTCCGTATCCTCCCCAGAGGTAACCACCTACTTGATCTTGCTTGTTTTGCGACGTCATGTCGATGGAGTTACAAAGTTTATCCTCTTTTGTGTCTGGCTGCTTTTGCTCAAAATTATATCTGAGAGATTCATCCACGTTTTCGTGGGTAACAGTAGCCCGTCCTTTTCTGTTGCTGTGTGGAATTGTATTGTATGACTGCACCGCGATTTATTGATCTTTTCCACTGTTGATGAACATTGGTGGTGTTTCCAGGTTTTGGTATTATGAACATAGCTGCCATGAACATGCACGCACAAGTCTTGTGGTGGACAAATGAACGCATTTCTGTCGAGTGTATACCCATGGATGTATCGTGGGGTGGCTGCATGTTTAGCTCTGGTGGGTAGAGCAGCTTTGCTTTTGAATAGATGTTGCATAGAATGGGGGATCCTCATAAGGTTTCACTTGGGGAAAGGGTGTGGTTGCTTAATTTTTTTTTTTTTTAAGAAAAAGTTTAAACTCCTCCAGTGTAATCCTCTGCATTTACAGATGCAGAGACTGAGTCTCAGAGAGGAAAGTGATTTGCTCAGACTCAAACTGCAGCAAAGCCACGTCTAGAACCCGATTACTAGACTGAAAATGTCTTATGGGTTTTTGAGCTCTCTAAAATAGGGGCTACATACCACTCAAACTGGATGCTGGTCAGATGTGGAAAGGACACCACAATTTAAGTCAGAAGCCCTGGGTTCAAGCCCTAATATTGTCACTACACAGTGTGTGACCCAGGGCAAGGCACCTACTGCTGGCAACCTCAGTCTCCTTCGCTTGGAAGTGGATGCCCCTGCTTGACAGCATTGCTGGATTAAAGAAGATCATGATATGGAGACACTGTACAGGCTGAGAAGCATCATAAGTATCATTATTGTCAAACTATATTCTAAGCGGATGCTCTGGTAAGCATGCTGTTTTCTTGCAATATTAATGCCTATAATAGTTCACTGCTTTACATTTTATTTTTCATCCTGATTTATTCATTTTTAATGAAAGCTTTTCCTCTTCCATTAAAAAGCTAGTGTGGCAGACAAAGTTTTCCAAAGCTAGCCACAGTAACGTATATCCCATCCTACATGCTGCTCTTTTTTTTTTTTTTTTTTGCGGTACGCGGGCCTCTCACTGCCGTGGCCTCTCCCGTCGCGGAGCGCAGGCTCCGGACACACAGCCTCAGCGGCCATGGCTCACGGGCCCAGCTGCTCCGTGGCCTGTGGGCTCTTCCCTGACCGGGGCACGAACCCGTGTCCCCTGCATCGGCAGGCGGACCCTCAACCATTGTGCCACTAGGGAAGCCCCATGCTGCTTTTTGATGGGACATTTTTATAATGTGACACATCTCCATTGAAGCTGGGGCAGGGGAGTGTCAGCTTTCTCTCCCCTCACACCTGGACAGACCTTTGTAACTATCTCGACTAACCAAACTTGGCAGCAATGATGATGTGTGAGCATGAATCCAGAGTTAGAGAGGAAAAGTCTACATTTTGGGATATTTCCTAGAGAGAACAGAAACATCCCTGGGAGGAGACATGCAGTGTTGGGTTTTTCTTGTTTTTTTTTTTTTTTCTGATTTCACTTTGTAGTCCTTTTCATTTCTCAAGGTTCTTCATTTAAAGTTTCCACCAAAAGGAAAAAACATATCTAGCTAATGCCCCCTCGGGTTAAACCTGAGATTAGACCTGTGTGCTTCATACATTCCAACTCAGGTGGAGGTTTAATCCTTAGTGAAGAGGCCAGTGACTCCCGGAGAAAGGCCTGGAGGCCAGATCCTCCTCTGGGAGCTCAGAGGGGATGGGAGTGTGGGTGAGGATGTGCCTGGGATGATGGTAGCTCCCCTGAGCCTAAGAGGCCAGCGGACTCCTGGTACCCTGAGCCCTAAAGGCCAGAGGACACCGACAGGTGTGTGGC
The DNA here is from genome assembly GCF_964165515.1 of Mesoplodon bidens. Classification (NCBI taxonomy): domain Eukaryota; kingdom Metazoa; phylum Chordata; class Mammalia; order Artiodactyla; family Ziphiidae; genus Mesoplodon; species Mesoplodon bidens. The sequence goes on along the minus strand of NC_138160.1, from coordinate 171,878,669 downwards.
TGAGAGTCACACAGAGAACTGAATTTTTCCCTCTTGACTTTCCCCTGAGAGCTCTAAGTTTCTGCGAAAGAAGGTCCTTCGGTCAAGAAGGTCTTTATTACAAATTTAAAAATAGTAAGTTCCTCACATACGTAAATTGCTTCACATATTGGGAAGCAGGTTCCCATATGTTACTTATTTGATTTTCCCAATAGCCCTGTAGAAAACCAGAGGCTGAATCATCATCTTCATTATCGTGAGCATCTTAATTTTCTGTTTAAAGGAATTGACAGGGTAAGGGCTTTGTCCAAGATCCCACAGCTAGCAGGCAGAAACGCCAATGAAAGAACCATGTCTTCTGGCTTCTGGGCTAGTTTCCTTTACTGCCTCACAGACTCTGTCCATGGGGGAGTAGGAGTTTGGGGCACCATGGCAGATTGGCAGAGCTAACTTGAGGGAGTTAAATTACCCCCTCACCCTTTCACCCCTCAGACTACCCCAAAACTCTTTGCTTTATGCATGGTGTTGTCTCTGTGGAGTAAAATGCCTTAGGCTGGTCATCTCTGTTGCCTCTATCAGAAAAGAAACACCCTATCAGTCATTTACATTTTAGTGAGAATTTAAGGACTTAAGTTTTCTCTCTCAGAGATACTTGCATTTTACATCTTAGCTCTCATTGTGATTTTTGACACCTGGAAAAGTCATTTTTAGCATCAGTGAGCAGATAGAAGAGGCATTTTCTCAGGGGCAGGGTGGAAGTGCATGGAGAAATTTTATAGACACCCCCATCCCCAATGACATCATGTCAGTAGATGCTAACTACTTGAATCAGAAAAATTCAGTTATCAAATATCTGGATGCTGAGTGCTGGGGACACAGTGATGACTAGACTGTGGTCCATGGAGGGAGTCACAGTTTGGGTGGGGAGACAGGCAAGGAAGCAAGTAATGGTAATACGATCTGGTCAGTGCTATATAGATGTGAGTGTTCAGAGCACTATGGGTGCGTGGGGGAACTGGGGTAGGAGTGGGGGGCACATCAGAGCTTCCTTAGAGGAGGTGACATCATTTGGGTTGAATCTATAAAAGGCAGTGGAACTGCCATCTGTTGAGTATCTTAGTCCAGGTTCTCTGCAAGAGCAAGTCTGAGGGATTATGTGCTGATACTATGGAGGAGTGTAGCCCCAGGGAGGCAGGCGTGAGGAAGAGGTGAGTGTGTGGAGAGAAAGAGAAACGAGCTGGCTGATTGCTCCATCGGGCTGGGCATCCTCCGAGAGGCCTTATGGAGCTCTGTCCCTGCAGTATCCTGTGTGGGGGATGGAGAGGAACTATTTCTTCTGGTTCTTTCCCATTTCTGGTCCCCCAGTGGCTAAAGTTCACCCTGGGGGGAGTTCACTCTCATGCATTTTTAGTTCAAGTCACAGACCCCGCAGCTGGCAATTTCTCTGAGTCTGAGTCTCACTGGTGAACACTGGTAGCCATGGTGCTGGCAGAGGAGGTCCACGTAACCTAGAGGGGGTGCATCGGTGAGGTGCCAGGGTGTTTACATGCACTGGAGTGTCTCATCCTCACAGTAACCCTGGGTTGTGGGTTGCATTGTGTCTCCCCCACCCAAAGATATGTTGAAGTCCTAACCCCTGGTATCTGTGAATGTGACCCTATTTGGAAATAGGGTCTGTGCAGATGTCATCAAGATGTAAATGAAGACAAAGTCGTACTGGTGTAGGGCTGCCCTTAATCCAACATGACTCTTGTCCTTATGAGAAGAGAAGAGACACAGAGACAGTGATACATGGAGAGAAGAAAGCCATGTGCTGATGGGGCAGAGATTAGAGGGATGCGTCTGCAAGCCAAGGAGTGCCGAGGAGTGCTGACAGCACCAGAAGCTGAGAAAAAGGCATGGGGCAGATTCCCCCCTAGAGCCTCGAGAGAGAGCATGGCCCTGAAGATAATCTTGGACTTCCAGCCTCCAGAAGAGTAAAGCGAGAGAACAAATTTCTGTTGTTTTAAGCCACCCGCTTTGTGGCACTTTGTTACGGCAGCCCTAGGGGGAGGGATGAGCCTGAGCAGAGGCACAAGATGCAAATGAAACCTGTAAAATGAGACCGAGGTGAGATGGTGATGTTGATGATGGTGAGAGCTAACAGTGACTGAGGACATCTACTCGGTGACGCTGTTCTGAGTGCTGTATGTTTTCCTCCCCAAACCTTGTAATGGGCAACTTTTATAATTCCCATTTTCCAAACAAGATCAAGAGGCAGAGAGGTTAAATAACTTGCTTAATGTCACAGGCAGTGGGGTTGAAACCTTGTCCGCTGAGCCTGTGGTCTTTGTGTCTACCCTGCATTCATTCACCTAAGGTGGATAAAATGTCCCCTCTGTGCTAGATGCTAGATACGAGGGTGCAGAGATGGATGCAATTTGGTCCCCTCTCCCCAAAGCCCTCACAGTCTTTCTGATCCAATCTAGTTGACTCCACGCACACACTTGGGAGCTGTGCTGTCCAATATGGTAGCCACTAGCCACGTGGCTACTGAGCACCTGAAATGTCGCCAGTCTGAACTCACATGGCTGTAGGTGTAAGGTGCACACCAGGTTTAGAAGACCTAGTACAATAAGGATGTAAAATATCTCATCAATAATTTTTAATACTGACTTTACTGAAATGATTATGTTTTGCATATAATGGGCTAAATAAAATATATCATTAAAATTCATTACACCTTTAAAAAAAGTGGCTATAAGAAAATTAAAGTCACATATGTGCTCACATGACATTTCTATTGGACAGCACTGCTCTAGAATGTGAGTTCCTTGAAGGCAGGGGCTATCTCTGTCCTGTTCAATTCGGGCCCCAGGAGCCAGAACAGGACCTGACACACAATGGTCCCTCAATACATAGTTGTTGGATAATTGAATGAATGAATAAATACACAAATAACCGAATCCAGTCCTCCTCGGCACCTGCTTATCTGTGCCCTGTAAACATAGGTTGAACCTCACTTTTACCTTGCTTTGTCTCTCTGGGCAGTCCCTCAATTTCTCTGAGGCTTATAGAGAGATTGGATGCTACTTTGTGCCAGGGAATTGAGAGGCTGGATGTGTGGTAGAATTTGGAGAATAAAAACGGTCAGAGTATTTCCAACCACAATGGCAGTAACCACTTACTGGAAGCAAACTACTGAATACAAAAAAACATGCCTGGTGTTGTTCTCAGCAGGTATCTGGAGTGAGTCATTTAATTCTAACAACCCTATGACATCAGTCCCACCATCAACTCCATTTGACAGATGGGGGAAATTAAACCTCAGACAGAATAAGTCTTGCCCCCAGGACTACTTAGCTAGTTTCGTACCCAGGTCTGTCAGATAAGACACCGATATGACATAGAGGATGGGGAGAAGGACCCCAACAAGAGTGATCCTGCCCCAGGTCCCTTCCGTTCTGAGGCCCCAGAGCAGCCCCGGACAGCCGATGTCCCAGTTCTCAGGGTTCTGGGGAGCCTGTCGTCTGTGTGGAGTACCACAAAGCATCTGGCCACGTATTGTCTCTGCATCCAGCCATGTCCTCTGTGCATCTAATTCACCAGATGACTGGGCCACCCATAGGCTGGCTCACCTTCTGTGCCTGTGATGTGGCAATGAGCAAGCAAGCGAGTGACCATCCGGGGCAGGGAACAGCCTTCACCATGCCCTCCGATGAGACATCCCTTCCTGCCCTGCTGGACCTCGGTTTCTACGTAGTCCTAGAGAGCAGGACCTCACAGAGAGGCCCCAAACCACGTATCCTGGCACCACTGCAGAAGACATGTCTATTTTCTACGTGTCTGTGTTACTCCATTGTCCCTTTAGAGATTGTGCCTGCCTCTGTGTCTTCCCTGACAGATCCACGGGAAGGCTTGTCCCAGGCAGGTCCCAGCTGCCTCTTTTTCAGGAGTCAGTTCATAACCAGTTGCAAAGCATTGTGGGAAACAAGGAAGCTTACAATGAATCCTCCTTGTAGTGGAGAGAGTGACGGGTTTACACGTGATCTTGGGACCTCGCTTGCACCCAAGCTCCTCACACAGTCAGTCCTCTGAGGGCCATAGGAATTGGGTGGAAATAACAGCAAGGGTGGGCACTTTTTTTTTTTTTTTTTTTTTTGCGGTACGCGGCCTCTGTTGTGGCCTCTCCCGTTGCGGAGCACAGGCTCCGGGCGCGCAGGCTCAGTGGCCATGGCTCACGGGCCCAGCCGCTCCGCAGCATGTGGGATCCTCCCGGACCGGGGCACGAACCCATGAGGGTGGGCACTTTCTAAGTGTCAGCCTCTGTTCAAGGCTCTTTACCTGTGTTAACACCTTTAGTTCCCACCGTGTGTCATTGAGGGAAGAACAGTTGTTATTCCCATTTTACAGGTGAGACAATCAGAGAGATTAAGTAACTTGTTCAAGGGTCAGCCAGTGAGCGGAAGAGGGGAATTCAAACTCCAGAGCCCATCCTCTTAACTGCTGTCCTCTGCTGCTTCTCCATTTTCAGATATGATGTTTATTATTTTTGCAATGATCATAGCTCCTATTATTATTTCCCATTTCATAGATGAAGAAACCAAGGTTCAAAGAGCATTCACAGCTGCCCCAGGTCACACAGCCAGCGAGTGGCAGAGATGGGACTTGAACTCACGTCCGTCAGACTCTGCAGCCTGAACCCTGCCTCCCAGAAAGGGGAAGAAGTGAGAAAAGATAAGAAAAGGTAAGTATAGGGGCTCGGCTTGGAATCCCTCACCACAGGGCAGGTGTTCCCCAGCTTGTGATGTTTGGGTCTAGTGTCTTGAAAAGGATGAGTTTTGTTTTCATGGTTTGGAAATCCCACAGTAGGACACAAACATCATGAGCAATGGCTCTGCCCCAGCTACACCCACCTCTGCTCTTGGCCAAGACTGCTTTCAGGATGTGAGAGGAAAATCTTGCCTCAGAGTTGAAGCCTGCAAACGTCAGGGCTCCCCTCTGGCTCTGGGGACTAGGTGTTTCAGGAAGTGGTTTCATCCTGAGTGGAGAAAACTGTCCAAACCCCATCGCGTGTCACGTTTCAAAATTCTGCTTCAAGGCGATGGTATCGGTGTGCATCCCTGAGGAGTAACAGACACCAAGTGATGGAGCTGGAATCGTCGTTCGGTGGCCACCAAAGGCTGGGGTAGAGCTGAGAGGCTGGCATATAATGAAGTAGGCATTGCCTGGTTTCCTGACCGGCATCACCATCAGCTGATGCTCAACATGCAGAGCTGGCCTTGGGGGAATCCAGGATCAGTGTGACAATAACTCACATTTATGGAGCACTTGTTATGAACCAGGAGTCAGGCTGAGTGTGATACACACACCATCCACCGGATGCTCCGACAATACTGTGACATCGGTTTTATCACTCCTGGTTGAGAGATGGGGAAGCTGAGAGTTTCAGTGGCTTGCCCCAGGGTTGAGCCTGGATCTGAACCCGGGTCAGACTCTATGTGCACAAACTGAACACTTGCACCTTGACTGCTGTGTGGAGCATAGACTGTGTGGAGGCAAGGGTGGAGCTGAAAGACCAGTTAGGAGGTGACTACAGTAGTCCAGGTGAGGCAGAGGGATGCTCAGACTAACATAGTGTTGGAGCAGTATAGTTGATTTACGGTATTATATTAGTTTCAGGTGTATACCTTAGTGATTGAATATTTTTATAGATTATACTCCATTTAAAATTATTGTAAAATATTGGTTATATTCCCTGTGCTGTACAATACATTCTTGTATCTTATTTATTTTATACCTAGTAGGTTGTACCTCTGAATCCCCTTCCACTATCTTGCCTCTCCCCACAACCCTTTCCCACTGGTAACCACTAGTTTGTTCTCTGTAGCTATGTCTGCTTGTTTTATTATAGTCATTTGTTTTACTTCTTAGATTCCACATATAAGTGATAACGTACAGTATTTGTCTTTCTCTGTTAGACTTACTTCACTAAGCATTTAACCCTCCAAGTCCATCCATGTTGTTGCTAATGGCAAAATTTCATTCTTTTTTATGGCTCAGTAATATTCCATCGTATATATGTACCACATCTTCTTTATCCATTCATCTGTTGATGGACATTTAGGTTGCCTCCATATCTTGGCTATTGTAAATAGTGCTGCTATGAACATTGGGGTGCACATATCTTTTTGAATTAGTGTTTTCATTTTCTTCAAATATATACCCAGGAGTAGAATTGCTAGATCATATGGTGGTTGTGTCTGATCATACACTCTTGGTGTGAATCTTGCTTTAACACCTGACTTCACCACTGGACTCTAAGTGCATGAGGACAGGGCTGGGTCTGTTTTGCTCACCAGTGCATGCTCCGTGTCAAGCCCAGGGCGTGGCACACAGTAGGAGTGCGACACAAAATTGTTGACTGAGTGAATGAGCAGGTGTTTAATGCAGTGAATTAATGAGCAGATGGCTTTCCTTTTGCAGAGCAATGCAGGCGCCTCTGAAAGGTTGTTTGAAAGGCAAATATAATACCAAATCTTATTCCATTTACTTTAATTACAGTACTAAGGAGGGGGAATAAATCTTGCCCTTGAAATATAATAAAGTCATATTTTAAAATCTGGACTGTCTCTTCCACTCACTTATTTTTTAAAATGATAATTTCCTGATAAGACATAAATAAGTTCCTGACTTGGCTCCACCACTAACCAGCTGCTGATTGTAGACAAGTCCGTTAAAGTCTGCCTGTCAGTATCTACCTTGTATGGGTCATGGGGGACTGTGGGTTGGTGGTGTGAAAGCACCTTGAAAGCAAGGTCTTATTTATTATCCATTCTTCTCAGCCTTGTTAGTACCAAGAAGGAACAGGCTGTGTGCCTGAGAGAGTTGAGTCGATTTGCAGGGCTGGAGGATTGAGGCCACAGAAAGAAATGAAAAGGAATGAGATTGGTTGAGAAATACTTAAGGTGGGGGGATAAAGGGGAGAGGGGGCCAGAGATCATGAAGGCTGGGGGTTTATGTCTACCAGGCTAAGCAGAAAGGAGGAGGGGACTGATGGCTTCTGAGCTGGGGAAGGTGACCTGAATAAATCACCCTGGTGGCCAAATTCCCACATGAGGGAAGGAAAAAGAATAATCCCCCTTGGCTGGCTCTGTGGTTACATAGGAGCGATGCTGGGCGTCCCCCAGGTGACCTTGGCTGCTCAGGGCTGCAGCTCTGCAGGCAGGTCTAGGAGGCTGCGCCCTGCCTGGCAGCCATGGGAGGGCGGAGCACCGGGTGCAGTCCACTGCCCAGCACAGTCTGGGTTCAGTCACTGGGAGCGGGCAAGGAAGCCCCCAGGCCCAGATCAGGAGCAAAGCCAGAAGGGCAGACTCAGGAGAGGCCCGCGATACAGGGCCCTGGAGCCAGGCAGGGAATGTGAGGAGTAGGCAGCTCAGAGGGGGCATCCTGGAGAGCCCTGCCTGGGTAAAGGGGCAGTGGCTCCACAGCAGCAGGCTTCTGGTCCCCTGCAGGAATGGGGCTCCGTCGTTGCCAGCAGGCGTTTCCAGGGAGGCTGGGTTTTTAATGTGGAACCATGCTTTTGGAGGAAAAACAAAAAACAACCAAACAAAAAAACCCCGCAGGTCCAACAGGACTTCTGATGGCTGTACTTGGGATTCCCATATGTGATCCCATTTGATCCCTTCCCTTCCCCCTCCTCCTCCTAGGGAAAAAGCCCTGCAAACTCAACGAACGAATCCTCTCTCTTTATGAGGGAAAGATAATCTCCTGTCCTGCTTACAGAGAACTGCTGTTGTCAGTTAGGTCTCCCCCAGCCTCGTTCTCCTCGCTGGAGCATTTAGTAGCAGCAACGTTGGTATTAACTGGAGTCAACTGAAAAAGAGTCATTCATTCATTCAACAAACCTCCCTCTAGGTGTCATACCCCTTGGTGCGGTGATGAACACGGAATTTACATTCCAGGGGGCAAGGCCGACTACTAGAAGTAAACAAACATAAAGTGTCAGCTTGTGATAGGCACTATGAATATACACAGGGAGGGGCTTCCCTGGTGGTGCAGTGGTTGAGAGTCCGCCTGCCAATGCAGGAGACACGGGTTCGTGCCCCGGTCCGGGAGGATCCCACATGCCGCAGAGAGGCTGGGCCCGTGAGCCATGGCCGCTGAGCCTGCGTGTCCAAAAAGATACGCAGGGAGAGGAGAGTGAATGACTGAGTCAGTTATTTTAGTTGGAAGACCTGGAGAGGCCTCTCCACCCTCCCTCCCTGGCTCGCTTTCAGTGATTTAACAAGATTTCACGGGGCTTCCCTGGCCTCACTCATGGATGCTAACGAGCAGCTGGGGGTTAGCTGAGTAGCTGCAGGGATTAAAAAAGGGTTTCCCCTCCACCCTCTGGCCTCTGAAATAGGCTCAGCCCCGCCAAGGGGAGCAGGTGCAAAGCTCAAATCCTGATTACGAGTAAGTATTTCCATTTGCCTGTACAGCTGGAAACATCTGACCGGTTGTGTCTGCTGGGAGGAAGGAGGCTGCGGGCTGCAGGACAGCGAACAGCAGAGGCAGGGGAAGCTCCAGGCTATGGTCCTCCATCTCCTGCTCAGACTGCCTTACTCGCAGGGAAACAGACAGACACACAGGACAGGGTAAGTCAGAGTAGGCCTCACTGCACCAATGTGTCTCCCCCCGACCAGGTCCCCCCCCTGCGACGGAAATTTTGCTATTGGATGGTCTCATTTTTTGAAGGTGAAATGGCATCTCGAAATCTCTTCTTTACCAAGGCAGATAATTGTGGGAGGTGTGTCTAATTCCCATCTCAAAGAGAAAAAGTTCTTACCGTGACCCACAAGGCTCTGTGTGAAATGCAGTCCCCGCTCCCTGGGTGGGCTACATAATCTTGGGGGCCCAGTACAAGATGACACACTGGCCCCTGCATTATTGTGACCCCCCTGAGGGCAGAGTTTTGTCTGTTTCGGTTGGATGGCTGCCCTATTGCCAGTGCCTGGCCCCTGACAGAGGCTCACTATGTGTTGTTGTTGAATAAAGGCACAGTGTTTGAGGCATGACGTGGTTGTGTTGGTAGGGTTTCTTTTAACATGTGTTAAGGACTTTCTCTGTGTCAGGCACGGGACTAAGGCAGTGGTTTTCAACGTTGGCTACAAATGAGAATCACTCCAGGAATTCTTAAAAATCCCAGTGCCGGGCTCCACCCCGCACCCATTCTATCAGAATCTAGAGAGGGAGGTATTTTTAAAGATTCCAACGTGAGGCCAAGCAGGGATGACCTGGGGGCCAGCTGTATGCCATTTGTTGTCAAAGACTGCTGTATATCAGAATCACCTGGGCAGCTTGGCTCAGATGCCTGGGGCCATCTTCAGAGATTCTGGACCAGTAAGTTTGAGAAGGAGCTGTCCTGTTAGCAAAATCCCCAGGGGCTTTTGCTTACACTAAAATGTGAGAACGTGAATTATCTTGTTGAACTCTATGTTTATGCCCATTTTACAGACAAGGAAAAAAAAGAGACAAAGAGAGGTTAAGTAGTTTGTCCAAAGTAACAAGGCAGGTAACTGGCAGAACTGGGATTTGAACCCAGGGCTTCTGAAGCCATGGTCTGGGCTTACCCATTGGCTCTCCTGCCTTTCCTCTGTGATGAAAACCTAAGTGTGCTCCAGGAATAGAGGGGCAGGTTGGTTGTGAAAATTAAATAAAGATTAAGGGGGAGCATGTAATACTATTTTGAAGATGGGTAAGTTAGTATTACTACCCCCCATGGGGAGGAAACAAGTCCAGCAGGGACCTGACCTTCGTCCCTGGGGTCACTCAGGCTTTAAGGGGCAGAGCTGGGATTCCAACCCTGGTTTCTGGACTCCAGATCTGGCCTATTTCCCCCAGACCCTCAAGTTCCACATTAGCAAATGAATCACTAAGTACCTAGGGCATCCAGAATCTTTGTTGCTTGCATTTGGCGCATAGTAGGTTCTCAAGCAATGATGCCTAAATGAGTAGCCATAGGGATGGCTGGCTGGCTGGGTGGGTGAGGGAGTAAGGGAGTGAAGGGGCTCTGGGTGGCACACTTGTCTCTCTGGTGGAGTTACTTTCTCTATTTTTCAATTAGGTTGGGACCACTAGAGGGCGGGATCGGACCAGAGAAAACAGTGGCTTCACCACTGTTTCTAGGACTGGAGAAAATAATACGTTTGTGGTGTGGATTTAAACCAAAAGGGGAGGCTCTAATTCACAGAGCAATTAAAGTCAGCATTGCTTTCCCCTGGGCTTGCAGGCCTCTGAGAACCTTTTTCAAAACCACAGGAACACGTGTGGCCACCCCTGACCTTTCTAGATTTAAAATCAACAGATGAAGGGGAAGGGGGGCCGACATCTTGGTTGGCCTGAAAAGTGGATGTTTATAGATAATAGGGAGTTTTTTTTTTTTTTTAAAAAGATGTTTTGTAGCTTCCCAGGCTTTTACAACATTGATGGGAGCTAATGTTTCGAGAAATGGTTTTATGATGAAGTTGTATGCTGAATTCATTTTCTGTAACTAAAACCATATATTTTCACAGATTGCTTTTTCTGCCCTATCATGGGGGGTGTGTGCCCTCGGTGGATGAACATTCTTTCCCCTTACTCCACCCACCCCCTCTCCTGTCCAATAAGCCCTGGAGTCAGATAGACCTGGCTTTGAATCTGGGCTATGTTGCCACTGGTTGTGTGCCCCTTACGTTCTTGGAGGTCAGGGTCATCAACTGGTAAAGAGGGAGAGGAATGATATTGCAGGTTTGTCATGGGGGTTCAAAGAGAACACGTGGAAAGGTCCCAGCTTGGTGCCTCAGGCAGAGCCCTTAGCACATGGGAGCCATCTTTCATGTTACACCCCTTTTGCTTGGGACCAAGGTCAAGACCAAGAAGTAGGCACAAGTCTCCTCGGGAACTCCTTCTAGCTTCTGCTCCTTCCCCTTCTCTCTTCTCCTTTTGCATGAGGCACAAAAAGTTCTGTTGTCAAAAGAACAGCTGAGTCTTCAGTGAGACTTAACTAGTCGCTCCTCCCTGGGGCTACCACTAACTCACCCCAGGATTTGTGTTTTAGGAGATACCTGAATTGGGAGAGGGACCCAGAGGAAAGAATTTCAAATGGTGACCTTTACAACTTAGTGCTAATAATCATTATAATGATAACATTTCCTGGCACATATGATACGGTCTGCACTGTGCTAAATGTCCTATATGCATTATCTTCTTTAATTCTCATTACAAACCCTGTGGGGTAGGTGTTTTATTCTGTTCTTTTTACAGACGGGGAAATGAAGGATCAGAGAATTTAAGCAACTTGGGCTGAGATCACACAGCTATTAGGTGGCAAAGCTGGAGTCAAACTCAGGTCTGACTCCAAAGCTTGCCATTGAGAAGGGGGCTGGGAATAAAATACGTGCACCATTCATGCCACTCCACGTCGAGGTCACAGAGAGGTGTAGCGTGTCAGGGAAGTTGAAGGGAAGGAGAGGGCGCATGTGACAGAGACCCAGAAAAACTTGATGGAGGTGGTGCCATTTGAGCAGTGCCCTGCGGATTAGGTAGGGTTCCAGCAGGCAGAGGTGAGGAGGGAAGAGGGCTTTACAGGTGAAGGAATCAACAAGACCAAAGGCAGAGAGGCTGGCAAGCATGGGGTTTGTTTGGGGGACATGGATGTGTTCAGTAATGCATCACCGTATGAGGCTGGTGCTACCTATCATGATTTGCATTTTATGGAGGAGGAAAGTGAGGCACAGAGAGGGTAGTTAACTTGGCTAAGGTCACACAGCTAAGTAGTAGACCTGGCATTTGACTGACTCTAGAATCTCTTTCAGGTAGAGATCACATATGATCTCAACTCAGTCACTAGGAGACTGCAGCTTCTGGGAGGATTCCAGGCCCAGAAGCACAGCCACACCCAAGGCAGCCCACCAATGTGTGCCCCACCTAGAAGTGGGTGAGGGCCAGGAGAGGGGAGAATACTGGAGAATGCTGGGGAACAGGACAACTGTAGTAAGACTGTACCTTTGCACCACACCTGCCTTTCTTTTCCTCTGCCTTGGCATCCGGTTACTCTCTTGCATCCTTGTACACTGAATAATAATAATAGCTCATTAACCACATGCTGAACCTGATATAATAATGAGGTAAGAGGTGGAAGTTGGTTTAGAAACCTGTGGGTCACGTAGAAGATTCAAGTGCAGCCACCACTCTCCTGCTTCCCTCCCTGGTGGTTCTCTTCCTGGTCTCACAACAGCTCCAGAAAGGTCCTTGAGGCTCAGGGAGTCTGGCTTGCCGGGCTTGAGACTGCTGAGCAGCCTGGGAGGCCGGATCCTGACCCCTGGCCCAGTGCTCTCTCTGTTGCCCCTGCCCTCCAGCCCTCAGAGCCGTTAGGCACTACCGCTCCCTCCTGTCTGTCCTCAGGCGGCAGTTGCCCACGGACCCTGAATGTCCCCAACACCACCACAGATCCTGGCCTCAGGCTCTTGTCACCTGAGAACTCTGCCTAAGGGGGCAGGAACCCCAGGCCACTGGCAGATCTGTTTATGTGGGTTTTAGGATCCATGGAACCCTGACTCATTTCACATCTGTGACCAGAAACCGCCTTGGCCCTGGAGGGACACTTGTAGGGCAGGGGCATAGCCACAGAGGGACCAGGTGCAAATGGAAATCTCTTTTATTTATTTATTTATTTTTAAATTTTTAATTAATTAATTAATTAATTTTTGCTGTGTTGGGTCTTCGTTTCTGTGCGAGGGCTTTCTCTAGTTGTGGCAAGCGGGGGCCACTCTTCATCGCGGTGTGTGGGCCTCTCACTGTCGCAGCCTCTCTTGTTGTGGAGCACAGGCTCCAGACGCGCAGGCTCAGTAGTTGTGGCTCACAGGCCTAGTTGCTCCGCGGCATGTGGGATCTTCCCAGACCAGGGCTCGAACCCATGTCCCCTGCATTAGCAGGCAGATTCTCAACCACTGCGCCACCAGGGAAGCCCCTGGAAATCTCTTTTAGAGGGAGGTGAGGGGTGAGGGGCGCCGGATGGGATTCCCAAGGTAGTGGGGAGGGTGGAGACCCACCTCCGTGTCAGTTATTCATCCATTCACTCAACATACACACATCGAACACCTATTCTGTGTCAGGCAGTGTTGAAGGTGCTACAGAAACAGCAGGGAATAAAACAGATAAAATCCTTGCCCTCATGGTCCCCCCTCCCCCATTCTGCTGGAAATGAGGGGGGCAGGGGTGAGCAACTAAAGCAAATACGTAGTAAATTAGATGATGGTGACGAGTGACATGGATGAAAACAAACCGGGGAAGGCGGGCAGGAAGGGCTGGTGGGTTGGATTCTGTCTGCATACGCACCCTCATTCTAGTTCCAGATGGAGCTAGAATCAGGTTCTCTTTCTTCTAATCAAGCAGGTAATTATTCAGAGAACCCAGATTCACTCCATTTAGGTAAAATGCGGACAAGTCCAATATTTGGCAGGAGACACTCAGAGCCGAAGAGGGACTTGAGGGTGAAGCTGTTCTCTGCTCCATATGGGGCCAGTGCACAGAGCTGAGCTGACAGGGTGCAGGGGGTGCGCCCAGGAACCCGGCCCCCCCTCAAATGGTGCGGGTGGGAACAGTACTTCTGTTAGTGGATCTCAGTGCTAAAGTGCAGAATGGACACGTGTCCTGGTGCCCCAGAGAAACAGAGGGCTTCTTGCTGGATGTTGTGGAGGTGGCCAGGCAGCTAACGCGGTGGGGAATTCTGGGGCTATAAACCCAGAATGTGGCTATAAGCCCATCAGGTTGTTACATGTTAAGTGGGGCTCTGGTGCCTGAGCCAGATCAGCATCAGTCACCTTCTATTTAGGGCCCATAAGCATCTCCTACTTTCACAGTCCATATGGAGGCCCAAGAAACACAGATTTATGAGACAATGGCTTTCTTTTGGCGATATAGTCCCATTCTGAGTTACTGGGGGCTGGGCTTCAACATATAAATTTGGCAGGGGACACAATTCAGCCTACAGCAGATGGGCAGTGGCTAGATCACAAAAGGCCCGGGAGCTGTGTGAAGGAGTGTGGACTTCATCTGAAGGCCAGAGGGAGTCTCGCATAAAGTGATGACACTCGTGTTTGCAGTTTACAGAGTTCTTATAGAAGCAGCGAGGGGAAAGACTTGGAGAAGGACAGGGATGGGTTCAGAAGTGCTGGGGTTGCTCTCTAAGAGAACCTGGCAGAGGGGAGGTGCAGGGGGTAGAAACAACAACTTGTGGTGGGTCACCTGGGGGAGAGGCTGGCAAGGTGAGTTAGACTTCTGGTTTGGACTCCTGGTTGCACCGTGGAAATTGTCACTGAGAGTCCTGGAGGAGAGCTTGGTCCAGGTGAAGGGGTCGGAGATGGGTCCAAGGTGGTGGGGGGGACATGCTGACTTTGAGCAGCCGGTGGGACATCTGACTGAGTGGAGGCTGGTCTCCAGCTCTGGAAAGAAATCTGGATTGAGACATGGATTTGGGACTCATTAGCTCTGGGGGGTAATTGAAGCCATGGGAATGGAGGAAGGAGGGGTACTGGCCATAAGTTGGAATATTCGGAAGTGAGCTGAAAACTCTTCTTGTTAAAGCTGGAGATGTGTGTGCCCAGAATAACTAATGCTCTGCTGATATGGAAACCCTGCTAATTTTCATGCCCATGTTCTCCTGTCTGAGGGGTCACTGGGGGCCTGGGGTGAGGAGAGATCCTTGGGTCTCCTGGGTGTTAGCTCCCTTCCTGAGGCCCGAGAGGAATCAGCTCTTGAAACTTAATGAGTCACAGGACGCCCTCCTGGCTGAGTCAGCCCAGGTCCCCCTGCTGGGAAGGGCTCCAAGTGGCTCTTGGAGAACCACCTGCCTTGTTTATCAGAGGGGCGGGAGGGCAGGGGTGTGACTCCCAGGCCAGTGAGATGCAGTGTCTGGTCTACACGGGGTCAATAATGATGCCAGTGAACAAAAAGCATTTGCTGGACTTTCAGGGTACATGACATAATTTTGATAGTCATAGCACATTCGTCTTTTTAAGGTGTCTTTCTTGGGCTGCTTTTAAAATAATAACAGCTGACATGTATAGAGTCCTCATTGGATGCCAGCCGACGTGCAAAGCGTTTTACCTGCGCCGTGTCAATTCATCCTCACAGCTGGACACTGTAATTGTGCCCATTTTGCTAATGAACACATGGAAGCTCGGAGAGGGAAGGAGCTTGTGCGAGGTTGTGTGGTTTGAAGCAGAGGGGTCTGGATGATCAGCCCAGCAGGCTGATATCAAGCCTCCCACCTTGTCACATGGCTGTTGCCCAGTGTGTTCATTCGTGGAAGGCAGATCTTTGCCTCCCCTGTTTCCCTGGCCTCACAAACACACCCGGGGCTCATTCCTAGCTCCCTCCCACGGGCTGGCATATGACTTGGGCAAGTTGCTTACCTCTCTGTATCTCAGTCTTCCTTCTTTTGTAACATGAGAAAATAGCTCCCACTGGAACAGGACTTTGGAGTGAGTTTAAAGATAATGAGGCATAATTAGCTCCATGCTTGGAACGTCGTTAAGTGTCCGTGGCAGATGGTACTGCCCAGAGATGACCATGACAATATCTGTTCCATCCCACAGGCTCCTTTTCTCATGTGACGGTGACACTTTTGCATTGACCATTGGGTTTAGATTCCCTCTGCTTGAACCAGGATGTACCTTGGTAATCACCTTGGCCAACAGGATGTGATGGAAGTGATGCTAGGTGACTTCTGAGGCTAGGTCATAAAAGTGTCTGCCTAGCGCTCTCACTCTGTCTTGAGACACATGCCCAGGGAGCCATGGGCCAACATGTACGTTGTGTGGTTACCCTGTGGCCGCCATGCTGGAGAGAGCATGTGGGGAGACCCCTCAGAGGTAGAGCCCCAGCTCTTCCAGGCCCCAGACCTCTGAGTGTGTCCAAAAAGTGTATCAACTCCTATTGGCTGTTTGGGAGTTAATGAGTGGCAATAAAGGCTAATTGGATCATCTGAAACCAGAAGGTTTGGACTGTTCCAATGAGGGACAACCAGGATGAAAGCCCTGTACGTGGCAGCCTAAGCAGGGGCGTTCATCCCTCATCTCTTCCCTGCGAGCCCTCTGTAGGCTAAGGTAATGAGACGTCCTTTGTTACGTCATTTTAAACTTTCCCCAACACTTCCATGTCAGTAATCTCATTTCAGCCGCATCATGTGCCTCCAGGATGCAGTAGGACAGGGATTGTTTATTCCATACTCCAGCTGGGCAAACTGAGGCACAAGAAGGGGAGGTGACAGGATTCAAGAACATACAGTGGGTTAGGGGCAGAGCAAAGAAAGTATATTCTCCTTGCCTTCAAAGCCTAGTTCTTCAACTTGCTAGCTGTGTGACCTTAGGCAAGCTACTTAACGTCTCTGTGCCTCAGTTTTTTCATCTGTAAAGCAGGGATAAAGATGGCACTCCTTTAGAGGGCTGCGGTGAGGATTAATTTAGATATTTCATGTGAAGTGTTTAGGACATTACTAGCAGGTAGGGGAAAGCTAGGAAGTGGCTGAATTGGGGTTTCAATCAGGTAGTCTAACTGCAGACTCCACACTGGTGAGCCCAAGTCCTGGAAATTCCCACCAATCCCCCAAAAGGAGGCCAGATAGAAATAGCCCAGGTACTCCCACCATTTCCCAGAGGGCCTAATTCTTGAGTCCATCTTGGCCACCCTTCTCTGTTCACCGTGCCGTGAGTACACGATTCCTCAACTGAAGGCAGCACCGTCACTCCTCTTTTGTTAGTGCAGCCCAGGACTTCACTGGTTCTTTTGGCAGAGTCACACCACACCGTTGACTCATCCTGAGTCAAATCCTAAGTGTTCTTACCACAGGTGCGAGCACCAGGCTGCTTTCCTACCCATCCAGGATCGGTGCCGTTGAAGATTTAACAAATCTGATGACAGCATTGTGTAGTTCGTTAGGTTTTGCTTGTTGGCGTCTCCTGCTTGAGAAAGAACCCAGATGAGCTCCTCCTTCCTGGGTACCTGGAGATACCCTCTATGCTTCTAATATACCCTCCCTTTTCTCTTAAGTTAGTTTGAGTGGCTTGCTGTTACTTGCAGCCAAAAAAGTAAGCCATGGACTGACTTCTGGGCAGTCCACAGGTAGGAAGGAAGGAGGTGTGGCATGGATGTCATGTGTGGTAGAGTGTGGAGAAGGCAAACACTGGGAGCTTGTGCCACGTCCCGCGTCCAAGCCTGTGGCTGGCGTTGCAGTTGATCACGAGTCTTTTTCCTGCTGAGTCTGGATATGGCCTCAACTTTGATCAACTGTCTCTTGAATAGGACAGAGACGGTGTTCTAAGAGGACACTGGCATAATTAATCAGGCGTCTAGAATTTTGGTTGTTTAGATGACTCCCTAGCTCTCTAAATGTACTGCCAGCTAACCCACATTTTGCCAGCTTGCCCACAAGGATGAAATGATATTTTTGTCGTGTCTAATTTCTTGCTGAACTACAAATTCTCTAAGTGGCCACATTGCTTGATCCTACTAGTCTAGCAACACTGTGTATGGTGCTTGCTTAGATGGTCACTGGGTGGTTGTCTCTGGACCCCACAGTGGGTGGGTCGGTCAGAGTGGATGGAACCCAGTCCCAGAGCCCAGTGGGCACCACTTTTGCAGTTGGTGGTGAGATGCCAAGTCCTGTGAGGGGATATCCACCAGGTGCCTTTGCTCAGGTGACATATGGCACATGGCAGATGGACTCTGGTATGTTTACAGCTCTCTGCGTAACTCCTGCTCAGTGTCAAAAGACAGTGCTGGGCTTCCCTGGTGACGAAGTGGTTGAGAGTCCGCCTGCCGATGCAGGGGACGCGGATTCGTGCCCCGGTCTGGGAAGATCCCACATGCCGCAGAGCGGCTGGGCCCGTGAGCCATGGCCACTGAGGCTGTGCGTCCGGAGCCTGTGCTCCACAACGGGAGAGGCCACAACAGTGAGAGGCCCGCGTACCGCAAAAAAGAAAAAAAAAGGCAGTGCTGACTCAAGTGGAGGCTGAGCCATCCCCAGATGCTTTTCCACCTTGTCCTTGGATCCTGCAAGTTATGTCCTAATTGGTCCCCATTCTTCCCCCACCTCAGTCCCTAGTTTAGGGACACCTTTCTGTTCTGGGAAGAGGTAGCTTCACCCTTACTTATATTCTCTCAAATATATTGTCTCTGCGCAAGCCCTTCTTATTCGCCTGTGCCTAGGCTTTTGAAGCTCGAAGTTAGTCATTAACTTTTCTCTTTTCCTCTGCTTTCTTTTATGCCATCGCTTCCTTGAGGGAAGGAATGCAGACTGCCGGGCTGAACAAAAAAGGAGAGAGGCACAGGGGCGTGAGGAAATGCCAGAATGAAAGAGCACATCGGTGCATGTTTTAGAAATGTAATCCCACTACACAAGTTATAGAAACTTGGTCAAGCCAGTATGAGCAAATTAGGGGAGTTTATGATAAGAGTGAAGTTTAGGGAGGGCAGGGGACGAAATTTGTCACAAAGGACGGGGCTCAGGAGCCGGGCAGCATCGGAAGCTTGGAGGAAGGCACTCTCACTGTTGTCACTGTTTTGGGTGCCTTGGTTTCTCATCTCTGCCCCTCTCGGAATGTCTACTTTTTTTTTTTAACGTCTTTATTGGAGTATAATTGCTTTACAATGGTGTGTTAGTTTCTGCTTTATAACAAAGGGAATCAGCTATACATATACATATATCCCCATATCTCCTCCCTCTTATGTCTCCCTCCCTCCCACCCTCCCTATCCCACCCCTCTAGGTGGTCACAAAGCACCGAGCTGATCTCCCTGTCCTATGCAACTGCTTCCCACTAGCTATCTATTTTACATTTGGTAGTGTATATATGTCCGTGCCACTCTCTCACTGTGTCACGGCCTACCCTTCCCCCTCCCCGTGTCCTCAAGTCCATTGTCTACGTCTGTGTCTTTATTCCTGTCCTGCCCCTAGGTTCTTCTGAACCTTTTTTTTTTTTTTTTTAGATTCTATATATATGTGTTAGCATATGGTATTTATTTTTCTCTTTCTGACTTACTTCACTCTGTGTGACAGTCTCTAGGCCCATCCACCTCACTACAAATAACTCAATTTCATTTCTTTTTATGGCTGAGTAATATTCCATTGTATATATGTGCCACATCTTCCTTATTCATTCATCTGTCAATGGACACTTAGGTTGCTTCCATGTCCTAGTTATTGTAAATAGAGCTGCAGTGAACGTTGTGGTACATGACTCTTTGAATTATAGTTTTCTCAGGGTATATGCCCAATAGTGAGATTGCTGGGTTGCATGGTAGTTCTATTTTTAGTTTTTAAGGAACATCCATACTGTTCTCCATAGTGGCTGTATCATTTTACATTCCCACCAACAGTGCAAGAGGGTTCCCTTTTCTCCACACCCTCTCCAGCATTTATTGTTGGTAGATTTTTTGATGATGGCCATTCTGACTGGTGTGAGGTGATACCTCATTGTAGTTTTGATTTGCATTTCTCTAATGATTAGTGATGTTGAGCATCCTTTCATGTGTTTGTTGGCAATCTGTGTTTCTTCTTTGGAGAAATGTCTCTGTAGGTCTTCTGGCCATTTTTGGATTGGGTTGTTTGTTTTTTTGATATTGACCTGCATGAGCTGCTTGTAAATTTTGGAGATTAATCCTCTGTCAGTTGCTTCATTTGCAAATATTTTCTCCCATTCTGAGGGTTGTCTTTTTGTCTTGTTTATGGTTTTCTTTGCTGTGAAAATCTTTTAAGTTTCATTAGGTCCCATGTGTTTATTATTATTTTTATTTCCATTTCTCTAGGAGGTGGGTCAAAAAGGATCTTGCTGTGATTGATGTCATAGAGTGTTTTGCCTATGTTTTCCTCTAAGAGTTTTATAGTGTCTGACCTTACATTTAGGTCTTTAATCCATTTTGAGTTTATTTTTGTGTATGGTGTTAGGGAGTGTTCTAATTTCATTCTTTTTTTTTGCGTTATGTGGACCTCTCACTGTTGTGGCCTCTCCCATTGCGGAGCACAGGCTCCGGACGCACAGGCCCAGCGGCCATGGCTCACGGGCCCAGCCGCTGCGCGGCATGTGGGATCTTCCCAGACCGGGGCACGAACCCGTGTCCCCTGCATCGGCAGGCGGACTCTCAACCACTGCGCCACCAGGGAAGCCCTAATTTCATTCTTTTCCATGTAGCTGTCCCCTTTTCCCAGCACCACTTAGGAATGCAAGGGATTTCTGTACATTAATTTTGTATCCTGCTACTTTACCAAATTCATTGATTAGCTCTAGTAGTTTTCTGGTAGCATCTTTAGGATTCTTTATGTATAGTATCATGTCATCTGCAAACAGTGACAGCTTTACTTCTTCTTTTCTGATTTGGATCCCTTTTATTTCTTTTTCTTCTCTGATTGTTGTGGCTAAAACTTCCAAAACTATGTTGAGTAATAGTGGTGAGAGTGGAGGAATGTCTACTTGACTCCTGTCTCTCAGGACTGGCTTTCATGGCTGTGGTGGGCATATGACATGTGGATCCCCAGCGCTGCCTCTAGCTTAAATGGTGCTTTTGTACCAATTAGAAAAGCTGCCATTTCACAGAAACCATCTACTGAGGACTGTCTTAAAAATACACAAATAAGGGAGGACCACAAATGCAGACGTCCCCTCTAGAGTTGTTTAGTGAACCACTTGTAGAGTTGTGTGCTGTGACTGCAAGGATGCCTCCAGTTATCCTCAGAAGCAGTCACAGAGAAAAATCAACATTCTTGAGTCCTAGCCCCTAGAGAGAAAGAAACTTATCGGCCCAGTCTGGGCCAGGTGTCTGCCTGTCTGTGCTTCAGTCAGCTGTTGCAGGAGGCAGGCTCACATGTACATGCATGTCTTCAGACAATTGGCTATGAAGGTTGGGCAGATCACCCCCAAATGCACATTATAGAGGTTCATCACATTCATGTTAGGGTATTTCTTTGGCAAATCCCCCAAATTTAACACATCACTTAAAATACTGAATTAATAAATCTCAGGATAAAAGTTCTTTAGCAGGATCAACATGGTAGTTCCTTTTGGGGCCGGTCACTCTACAGGTCACCTAAAGCATCATTGTCTGGTGTTGTTGCTTAAAATGGGATATATCAGCTTAAATGTCACTTCTTCAGTAAACCTTACTTGATCCCCTATAGGAAACGATGTTCCCTTCACTCAAACAAGGTAAATGAAGGGTGCTTTTCCAAAGGTGAGGGCAGAGTTAAGGGACTCCACCAAGGGAAGATGATGCCTCCTTGGAGCTAGCAAGAGCTGGCAGCCTTACCTCTGCTGGACTTGAATAGGCAGGGGTGGGAGCAGGTTTTGGGGCCAGGAGAAAGTGGTAGGAGTTGTAGGGATTGTGTAGAGGTTGCCTGGCAGGACCTATGACCTCAGGTAGAGGGAGGCAGCTAGCCTACCAGGGAAGGAGCTGGGAAAGTCAGTATCTCGCCCTCATTCTCTCCTCCTCTCCAATTTCCTGCCAGTGCCTTGATCGGCTGAATCTACCTGGAAGCCAGAGAACCAGAGATCCTGTTGAAACAATCCATACATGTTAGCCTCCCGAGGGCACAAAAGATGGAGAGAGATGGAAAATGGATCTGGGAGTGGCCAATGGAAAATATCCAGCACGTCCCCAACTAGGTACCTCTGCTGTTTGCCCTCCAGATGACTGCATTTCCCCATCATAATGCTCATTCTAATTTATTGTATCTATTGGGAGATTAAGCATGTGGTAAGGATTGTGTCCAACTTGTTTGTTGCCCTCTTCCCAGTGCCTACCACTGTGCCTGCTTTGCAATGGTGTGCAATAGAGCTTGGGAACTGAGTGGGTGGATATGTCTGATGTCCTCTCATGGGCCATAAATGTCTTTGGGAATAGTGAATCTCCCAGCACAATGATTGCACATAAACGGAACTATCTGGTGAATGAATATCTGTGCAACTGTGTGAACGGATGAATTCTAAGGATGGGGCACCTAGAAAATCCCATGGTGCCAAGTTTATGTTAGGATTCAACCCCAAGTTCATTAAATTTAGCAAGACCCGTTCCTTCCTGAGAGGCACGAGAGCTGATACCTGGGCCATCTTCTGCCACCCTGTATCCATACCACCTTGATCTGGTGGCATCCCCTCCATTTCCTTGGAAGCAGACTAGGGATGCTTGCCTCACCCCTAGTTGAGGAATGAGCTGTGACCCAGGCTGAGATGATCAGACTCTCTCTGGGAATCAGCCTCTCAAATCCACCAACGATGGGAAATGTACCCCTCTCCTTGCCTTCTACCTTTTTGTTTTCTTAAGTTGATCAGGGGTAGTGTTTGTTGCATGCATTCAAAAACTGATACACTTGAACACCAGGAGGAGGATTCCAGACTTATCAGGCCATATGGTGATGTGGTTAAGGTCTTGAGCTTTGTAGCTGTACTGCTTGATTTGAATCCCAGCTCTGCCACTTCTTAGCTGTGTGACTTTAGGCAAGTTACTTGTCTTCTCTGTGCCTCAGTTTCTTAATCTTTAAAATGGGAGGATTCAATGAGTTAAAGCATGCAAAAGCATGTGCCTGGCACATGGTGAACACTCAGTAAATATCATCAGGGTCTTGACCATCCAAGCAACTTAAGAAAAAGTAATTGATGGAGTTATACTTCTTTAAACAATGGAGAAAAGAAAATCACAATCATGGAATAAATTGGAATGAATTAGACACTTCTCAAGGGTTACTTGTATCTTCCCACACTCTGCTGTAGGGTAGGTATAGAGAAAAAAGGATCTAGAGCTATTTCTAAAGGAGGCATTAAAAAATGAGCTGGTGCCTTTTTAATTTTTCAAGAAAATCTAGAGGCCAGTGGCTGTATCTGGTATTTACTCTTCTTTTTCTGCGAAGTTCATGGGTTCTTGGCTCTAAATAAGCTTACTTCTCTATAGCTTTCCACAAGGAAATTAAATTTTCAGGTCGTGCACAAAAGTTTAGTTATCACTAATATAATCATCGGTGCTGTTGCTGCAGGGCTGTCGGATTCAAGACGGGGGAGGATGGGTTTCGACAGCAATAAAAATATTCCTCCTCTGGCCCTCCCTCTCAGACACGCAGACACGTGTCCCTCAGGTACACACCAGCACAACCATACACGTCTGTGCACAAAGGTATGGGCTTTCTCAGGAGCAGTTATTATCCTGAATGATTGTTTTAAAGTCAACCCAACCAGCCTTTTGGGCTAGTTAGCTAGTTTAGCTAGTTAGCCTGAGCCAAGCATTGAGGGCACGGGAGAGAGGGGGTGCTCTCAGCATGATTACGTCCTGGTCCTGCCTTCCAGGAGATTCCACAGTGATGCACTAGGGGAGAGAGAGAGACACGTACCAGGATCTAATAAAAGGTAGACGGTGATAAGGGCTACTTGAGAGGTTAAAAAGTTGCTAAAGTTCGCTTTCTTTTTTTAACTTATTTTTTATGTGATTCTGGAGTATTTTCATACACTCTCAGTGTAGTTTTTGGAGTCAGCCAGCCTTGTTCTGTATCCGTCTGGATTTGACTGTGGGATTTACTACTTAAGAGTAGTGACACTCTCTGAGGCTGGTTTCCTCGTCTGTAACAGGATATTAATATCACCTCTCTGTATGCGCTAAGATAACATTCTGCTGCAAATAACAAAGGTCAGATGGCAGTGGCTTAACCAAATAAAAACTTACATTTCTCGAGCTTCCCTGGTGGCGCGGTGGTTGGAAGTCTGCCTGCCGATGCAGGGGACGCGGGTTCGTGCCTGGGTCCGGGAGGATCCCACGTGCCACAGAGCGGCTGGGCACGTGAGCCATGGCTGCTGAGCCTGCGTGTCTGGAGCCTGTGCTCCGCAAGGGGAGAGGCCACAACAGTGAGAGGCCCGCGTACCGCAAAAAACAAAACAAAAACAAAAACAAAACCTTACATTTCTCATGGAACAAGTGGTTCAGAGGTGGGCAATCTGGAGTTGGTACCAGTGCTCAAGGGACTCCTCAAGGACCCAGGGTCTTGCTGCCCCAGCATCCAGGGCCACAAGGTAGCTATTCCAGTTCCAGGCAAAGTGGCAAGAGGCCAGCTGTGTCTGTCCCACTTTGGAGACTTTCTGGAGAGCCCTACTTAGTGACTCCATCTTTCCCTTCATTGGCCACAGCTATGCTGGGATGACCAACGCTACCTGCAAAGGAATCTGGGATATCAAGTATTTTAACTGGACATGTTGTTGCCCCAAACAAAACTGAGGTCCTGTGAGGAAGCAAGAGGGGGAGACCCCAGCATATCTGCCACACTCTCTTGGGGATTGTTGAGAGGATTCCCTGAGAAAGGTCAAACTCTTGGCCCATTGCCTGATGTGTAACTATCATTATCAACTGAGACTCTTTCCAATGTCTTCCCCGAGGAGGATCCCCCAGCAAAGTGGCCAGTGGAGACTTAGGCTCCCCACTGTCCTGGGACTCCCCCCGCCCCCGCTTGTGTGAATCTGACTCATGCCTCATAATGAGGCAATCTCAGCTCCTAGACAAAGTTTTCCCTCATCTCTCTGGTCCTCAAAGGCATCACCTGCTCTTTTGAAAATCTGTAGCACGAAACTGACTATATTACGTAAATGTAATTTAACATATGTTTCCTGGTATGACTAAATTTATATCTCTGTGTTTATTTTTTCTCTCAATAAGATTATAAATTTCTTGGGGGCAGAAATTATGTTTTATTCCTGCATCCCTGCCTCAAAGCTTTCATTACTGGTTCTTACATATAGTAGATGCTCATGTTGAATAGACTGTAGGGTATTGTGAGGCAGCCAACTTTTGTTTAAGTTGCCAGTACAGCTGGGGATATGGTACTCCAGAGATTTATCCACATATGTGCAATAATGAATCACATTCTTTGGGTCATTTGCTATTTTGTCCACATTGGTTTTCAGAGTGGAGATGGCCAAGATGTGGCCTAGTAAACATGGGTTGTGGTCACTCTCTGAAAAAGAGCGGGATAAAAAGCAAGGTTTAGAATGCCTATATGGAATCAAGCATTCACTCATTCATTTATTCGTTCATTCAACTGAGTCCCTGCTGTGTGCTAGACACCATGCTGAGTTGGAACCGCTTGTCCTGTGTCCCTTCCCACACCTTCTTCCCATTCTGAGTCAAGATGAGCTCCTTTGCTCAGCAGTACTCACTTTCTTTAGGTTTTCACTCAAGGGGACTTCCCTGAGCCCATCAATTTCAAAACCGTTTCCTAATCTCGACTCAGCCCCTTGCTTTCAAGGGGGGCCCTGACAAATAATTAAGAGAAAAGAACATGAAGTAGGACTACAGTGGGTGGGAAAGCCCCATACATACTTGCCCCTTTTTTCACCAGCTCATGTCCTAGTCCTTTTAGGGTCCCCAAATGAGCTATCAGTACCCCCTTTTCTCCCAGTCCAGTGGAAAGGAAAGGATTTGTCTTCAAGCAGATTAGATTTCATCCCTTAAGATGAATGAATTCAGCAAATGGTTTCTGAGCCCTTATTATGTATAAAGTACTATGCTGGTACGGGTAACAAGAACACAGAGATATTAAATCAGTTAAGTAACTGACTCAATGTTTGATTAGACTGTGCTAGCTGATGGGGATATCTTCATCTTTGTAAGACTGATAGAGCACTTTCTCTGTGCCAAGCCCTGTGCTTAATGCCATACATAATTTTTTCTCCTCTGAGGATTTACATCAATACTCTGAGACAGGTGGAAGGTAGAATAATTAACCTTTATCTCCTTCAACCCACCCCCTACCTCCTGCTTCCTGTTGAATCCACGAGGGAAGGGAGAGGGTTGGAAACCTAAAGTCAGGGTCTGAGATTCTGGGAAGAGACCACTTGTTGGTGGGGTGCCCTTTGCCAACATGGGGTGACTTCAGTAGAGCAGAAATGACAGCATTTTGGGGTGGCAGAGGCCTGAGATATCTCTCCCACACCTTCCCAGAGGGGGTAGATGAGATCTAAAAATGTCCCCATGTCCCTTGATAGGGGAGAGGAAGTTAAAAAGTCAGAGCCAGATGCCGGCCATGGGGTCACTCTGATGTGGTTTGAGGTGATGTCATGGCAGAGTCTTTGTATGGATGAGCCATAGTCGGGGCCTCAGGATCAACAGAGCCAAGGAGATGCTGAGTCACACGGAGAACAACCTGCATTTACTGTGCCACTATTACATCAGCTGTGAACACTTTAGAAGTGGGTATGACAAGGGAGAAGCCAACACCCAAGCCCAGAGTGATGAAGTATCTCAGTGGAGGCCATACCCGGACCTGCCAGGATGACAGGCTTTATCTGGAACAGATGACCTTCCCATGAGGCCAGGAGGGTGGGAAAAATCCTCCTGGGAATTTAGCTTCCCCCTCAAGGGAGACAAGAAGGAGAGAGAGAGGGGAGAACTTTCAATTCAATGGAATAAATTACCCCAAAGAGACGGGCTTTGGCCAGAGAAGTGTTGGCATTATCTTAATGTGGAAAGATTAAGAGTTTTATTCACCATTTGCAGGAAGAGTGGTTCCAAAACTGTGATTGAGACATTTATATCCACAAGAGGTATTTAGGTAAAAACATCCTCAAATATTTCCTTTTCTAGTCTTCTACTCTTGGCTTTCCTCTCAGAGAGCCTCCTCGTAATCTGAAGTGCCTTCCAGGACCAAGTAGATATTAAACCCATGAATAATGGCTGAGGCTTCATTTGTTGACTCCATGGTTTCCCCGAGGGAACATGTATTTCATATTCATCTTTTAATCCATGGAGAAATTAGAGGATGACTCACCCTTCAAAGCTGAGGGGGAAGACATGATGCCTTTGACTAGAGTCCCTCTGGCTTCTGGTTCCTTCCAGGTAGGGTCAAGGTGGCCCAGTGAGGAGGGCACAAGGGAAGGGGCAGGAGGTGCTGGTGAGAGAGTGGTGGCTATTTTGAACAAGCAGCTCTTCCTGTCAGGGGCTCCATCTTTACTCAGACCCAGGCCCCAACTCAGAAGTTCAGCTCCCTTCTCCAACACCCACTCTTAGATTCACACACTCACATACAAAACCACTCCTCACCACAACAGCTAGCAATGACCCTGCCCTAAGGCCCTTGCCTCTTCCAAAGGCAGGAAGAGGAAGGAATTATGGAAAAAACAACAAAACCAGAAAAACCTACTCCCTTCCTGGGAGTATAAGCAATTCCAGTTAATTTCTTTTGCACCCAGTGAGGGTGCTGAGGACATTGAAATGGGGTGACCTCCGCGGTGTGTGTTCAACTTACAGAAACTCAATATACCAATTTACAAACCAGATCAATTAAGAGCTGATTATGTACTTTATAGGCAACTGCTTTGCTTCAGCCTGTGATTCATTTGAGCAGTTGCTCCCTAGGCATTTAGGAATTTGCTTATAGATCATGAATATTGATGGAAGGCAGAGGGAAGCAGAAAAATAGTTAGGAGGCATTGTCTGCTATAGATCCAGGAGGAATGAAGAAAAAAGATGAAGTACCTCTGAAATTATGTAAATCAATGGGAAAGCAGGATGGACTTCCCAAATTTAATGTATATGCAACTTTGCATAGCATTATAAAATAATAGCTTTTGCAAAAACCTAACATTTACTTTATATAACGAACTTGATAGTTTACTTGCATGCATCCTCACAAGATCTGTTAAGAGGTAGCTATTATTGTCCTCATTCTGTAGATGAGTAAAACAAGGCCCAGGATGTGAAGAAACTTGTCAAAGTCCCAGATGTTTCAAGTTCACATTACTCCATCAATCAATAGTCATAAATCCAACAGTTGGTATATGTCTCTCTCCCTTTCTTTTTTGGTATGAAGTGCAAAGGGTTAATCAGTATTCACGTCTCTATTTGAAAAATGTTCTTTATAAAGGAAACTATTTTTAGATAGAGTGAATTAAAGAGTAAACACAAGTCTCACTGCTGGTTTATTTTCACTGAGTGCACACACTCCTCCAATGATAATTCATCCAGGATGTGAGCTGGAACTCATTAGAAGTCACTGGGCCTGAGGGAGAAGATAAAACCATGATTAAAGACATCTGCGCCCTTAAAGACAATTTATTATCTTGGATTTCATTTTTTTTAAATTTTATTTATTTTTGGCTGTGTTGGGTCTCCGTTGCTGCTCGTGGGCTTTAGTTGCAGAGAGCGCGGGCTACTCTTCATTATGGTGCATGGGCTTCTCATTGTGGTGGCTTCTCTTGTTGTGGAGCACGGGCTCTAGGCACACGAGCTTCAGTAGTTGTGGCTCGCAGGCTCTAGAGCGTAGGCTCAGTAGTTGTGGTGCCTGGGCTTAGTTGCTCTGCAGCATGTGGGATCTTCCTGGACTGGAGCTCGAACCCATGTCCCCCGCATTGGCAGCTGGATTCTTAACCACTGTACCACCAGAGAAGTCCCTTGGATTTCATTTTTAATAGGAGATGCTAATTCATACAAGAAGTCCCCGGGGCAAATGAGTGGTTCACTGTAATTATTGTAGGTCTCTGCAGTGTCCAAGTATGTGCTGGCTCCTGGGCTGGGCGAGGTACCAGGTTTGCGTGGAGGTGCCAGGCCTGGGAACTCCCTGGAAACTTGACCAGCCTGGCGTGGTGGAAGGACGATCTCTCTCAGTGCCACGAAACAGAACATGACTCCAAGTGGTCCCTTAAGAGTTGGCTAATTTTTTCTCAAAAATTTCTCGGGTTATCACAGTGGGAGGCTAAAAACTTGGCCCTTGAGATCAGGTTCAAAGCATTAAGATAGGTAGCAGGTGGCAGAGAGGAGTGACTATACTGAGAGTCAGATTCTCCCAGTTAGCAAAGTGGATGATAATGATCCACAATGGACCTCAAGTCCCTTGTCTGCAAAATGAGGAGGTGATGACACAGCCTCAAGGTCCCTTTCAAATCTGTGATAGAGTTAGAAAGGTGAGGGATGGGGGGAGGCATCCTGGAGTTCAATTTCTTGCTCAGTCCCTTCCTTTACTGGGATGTTGGAAATATGTATAACAACAGCAGCAAAATAATGTTGGTTATTTACTGATGGTGAGACATAATGCTAAATTCTGTAAATATTGAGGCAATCCTATGAAGAAGGCATTGCCCTTATCTCCATTTCATAGTGAGGGAACTGGAGCACAGAGGGACCAAGTGACTTATCCAAGGTCACACGGGTCCAGGTAGTATAACTTCAGCACCTGCATTCCCAGTCACTACAGTCTTCATCTGTAAAATGGGAGTAATGACATATCTACCTCAGAGGGTTACAGTGAGGATGAAATGATATCATGAACTAAAGTGTTGAGCGTAGTCCCCGGCACATGATAATAGCTTGTTAAGTAAACTGGCTTTGTTTAGCTTGGAGAAGCTAATGAGAACAGGAGACTTAAATTATTGCCTTGAAATATATGAAGGATTTTTAATGATTCACTTATATTTGATGAATATTGAGCCCCTACAGAGCCAGACTAAATGCGTTGTATTATTCTTAAGTCTGTGTCATTCAGGAAGAGAATTTAATTTTAAACAGGAGAAATTTAATTAGCCATAAAAATAACTTGACCTTTTTACTGGGTATAAAATTCCAGAGTAAATGATTGCAATCA
The DNA here is from genome assembly GCF_964165515.1 of Mesoplodon bidens. Lineage (NCBI taxonomy): Eukaryota > Metazoa > Chordata > Mammalia > Artiodactyla > Ziphiidae > Mesoplodon > Mesoplodon bidens. The sequence continues at coordinate 171,849,089 of NC_138160.1, read as the reverse complement.
GCTGTGAAGGTTGTATTCATGGTGTTTAAATGAATAGCTTCCAGGTACAATTGTGCAGGTTGTATACTGCACAAAACCAGGGGCTGCCATTTACACCATAGTGAATGTGTGAAAAAGCATTCTTTGGAGCTGCATAATACACAACCTGCATGGCCCTTTGTGGCAGTCTGGCCTATTAGTCCTGAGGTGTTTAGGCTGAAGCTCGTCCTATTTCAGCTGAAGGAATCATGGCTTTGAATAAAAGTTGAGAGTTGAGATAATTATCTAGGAAAGATAAATATGTGGCTTATACAATACAACTCACCATACAGGGTTCCATGGCAGTCGTAGATAATAGATCATGGCCTCAGAATCCCTCTCAACACAACGCTCCAGGGAGTTGCTATCAATAAATCAGATCTGTCACTTTGGCTGAAACAAAAGCTGTTCAGCACAGTGATGAGTAGTCATTCTGGAGTCAGGATGACTGGGTTGGAACCTGAGCTCTGCCACCTAAGATACTGGTGACCTTAGTGAATCAGAAGGGCTGCTTTTGGCTGCAAGTAACAGAAACCAAACTAAAAGATTACAGAGAGACACCCTCTTGAGAAACACTGTAACACCAAAGCTCTTGATGGAACAGGATAATCATATATGAAAAACTTGAACATTGATGACTCAACGCAGAAGTGATTCAGGAGAGATTAGACGTTAAGTGTAAAGCAGATTTAGGAATACCTTGACTAATTTACTTCATATATATATTTAATCAATGTATAAGAGTGATAAGTGGTAGAAAAAATCTAGGAATAAGTAAGTCTAAATGCACTCTTTCACCAAGTATAATATAAAAATTCTAAATGATCAGAGTATAGTGAGTGTCATAGTTTACTTGGCAGCATTTTTTTCTTTCTAGTTGGACACAATGCAGTGGTGCATCTTACAACTGATGGCCTCTTAGATTAGAAGCAATGCAGCTTATCCTATCACAAGAAGGCCAGAGGGAGGGCCATGCCAGGGTTGGCTAATTCAGCAACTCAGCAACATTGTTAGGGGCACAGGTTCTTTTCATCTTTCCACACTGTCATCCTTGGTCTGTCAGCCTGTTCTTTTAGGTGGCTCCCCTCATGGCCCCCAGATGGCAGCCTCAATTCTAGGTACCGTATGCAGGTGACAATGTCCAGGGGCAGATAAGGGAGTGCCTCTCCTGTATCTTGGTTTGGTCTGCAAGGATTCCCATCAGACTTCTATTTAACTCAGCAGTTAAACAGAAACGAGGGAGTCAGCAGAGAACCGTGGAAGGCAGGGCCTCTTAACCTGGGGCTCTCCTCTGTCTGTGACCTCAGGTCATCAAAGACACTCCTAAGATTACATGCAAAATTTAGAGTGTTTGCAAGTTTCCCTGGGAGAGGGCCCACATCCTTTATTGGATTCTCAAAGGGCTCTGTGACTCCAGAAAGGTACAAGCCACTGATGTAATTTTAATTCACTTTATTGAAGAATAATATACATATAGAAAAGTGCAATATTATGAGTGTACAGCTTGCTGCATTTGCACAATCTGAATATCCCTAAGTAACCAGCACCCAAATCAAAAAACAGAACCCTGCCAGGACCCCAGAAGGTGCTTCTCAACCCCTTCCTATCGTACCCCTGCCCCTCCTGGCCACCATAACCACTGCCTTGATTTCTAACTCTGCTAAAGTGTGAAGCTGGGGCTGCATGGGGCTAGCACCCTAGGAACTGAGCCACCATTTCTAGGAGCAAGTATAGACTAGAAAACCACCTTTTGTGGCTTTCCTCCAGCGGTTTTAAGATGGAATTGGATGAGAAAACCACTTTCGTACTATCCAGACATCCCCATATGGCTTTAGCTCAGGGCAGAACCCCTCCAAGCCGACCCCCTCCTTGGGTCTATGACCATCTGACTTGCTGCCAAGGCCGGGCTCTCCCCCAGGGCCTAAAATCTCTGTGTTTCACTCCGTTTGCTGCATTAGTCCCCGTAATCCTGGGGGCTGGGCCTCGGGAAGAACAAAATCTAATTTGGGCATTTCATTTTATGAGTTGGTCATTATTTGGTTTCCTCTCTGGTTCAGAATCAAGGGCCAAGAACACAGGCTCTTAAGTACATAGTTACCGTGGTGTGTTTTCACGCTGCAGCAAGTGGCTAAAATGCGTTGGAGGGTAAGAGGATTAGAGAACGGTGTCTAGTAAATATTAATAGGAAGTCATCCTGCGAGGTGACGCGGAGCATTCCAGCAGATCCGAGGCCGGAGGAGACATAGACAGGATGTAATAGGGTTCAGGATCTATCTATTTGCCTTTTCAAACAATAGTCAAATGAATAACGGTAACTGGATTTCAGATACGGCTTCTGCCTAAGCACATGAAAGCAGGGAACCCAAGCCAAAAGAAATGAGGTGAAGCTCTTTGTGGCCTCACCAAGAATAATGGATACTGTCAGGGAAAAAAAAAAACAAAAAACAGGAAAATTAAATTTCCTCAGAGAAACAGGGAGGGTGTGGGAAGGGAGGTGAGGCAACCATGGCTTCCTTGGCCCGGGTCCAGCGAGCCAGCCCTCCCTGCCAGCCAAACCAGGGGGTGGGTCACAGCCCGTCACAACCAATTACCAGGGGCTGCCCTAATTCTTGAGTTCTATTGGGATCTTGAGGTATTGATTTGTGTTGGGCTCAGCATCGGCTGGGCTTTCAAACTCTTTTTGTTTTGGAGAGACTTTCGTTAAGATGGTATATGTTCTCCTGGGCAGGCCCTGAGCTCAGGAACGACTGTGAAGGTGGTGGGATTGGTTTGAGTCACTTTTCCACACTCTCCGTCCCCTCCAGGCCCCTTGCACTTTGTATTTGCCTTCCACTGCCCCTCACACTCAGCTCTCCCTCTTTCTCCAACCTGAATTGGCCCTACAGGCCAGGGAACTCCAGCCCTTTCCGGGGCCCGGGCTGTGTCATTTATTTATCTATCTATTTATTTAACACCTTCTTTTTTTTAACATCTTTATTAGAGTATAACTGCTTTACCATGGTGTGTTAGTTTCTGCTGTATAACAAAGTGAATCAGCTATACGTATGCATATGTCCCCATATCCCCTCCCTCTTGCGTTTCCCTCCCACCCTCCCTATCGCACCCCTCTAGGTGGTCACAAACCACCGAGCTGATCTCCCTGTGCTATGCGGCTGCTTCCCCCTAGCTATCTATTTTACATTTGGCAGTGTATATATCTCCATGCCGGGCTGTGTTTTTTAATGTAAAAAAGCTGTCATGGGCAGAGATGATACTTTTAGTGTACCCTCTGTGTGTTTTTTGTTTTGTTTTATTTGAGAAAATATATGGCCAAAGCTAATCAGATTTTAGAAAAGCTCTTTAAGGTGCTAATTCATTCCTAATTATAATAGGAAATAAAATACATGTATTTGAACATAAAATAAATAACATTAAAAAGGTGCTTTAACATAAAAAGTTAAGGTACCCTGAATACTTCCATTTAAGTGTGGTAGAGTGAACAGCTCTATTAATCTGGGTTTCCTCCCCAAACCCAGCTAAAATGACGTTAATGAACTGAAGATGGTAAAACCCATAAAGACAAAGAAAGAAAATGAGAGAAGTCAACAGGCTGGAAGATGGGAGGTAGGAGTGATAAGGGGTTTCTTAAAGAGTTAGGGAAGCTGAGACCTAGGAACCTTTAAGGTGGGGGGCTGTAAAGAGCATGTTGACTCACCTCACAGAATGTCTAGAGATTCAGGAATTGGAGGCACTGGGCTCCTCTGTAAGCCATGGTGCAGGTATCCCGAACACAGGATGAGTTTTTTTTTTTTTTTTTTTTCCGGTACGCGGGCCTCTCACTGTTGTGGCCTCTCGCATTGCGGAGCAAAGGCTCCGGTGCAGGCTCAGCGGCCATGGCTCACGGGCCCAGCCGCTCTGCGGCATGTGGGATCTTCCCAGACCAGGGCACGAACCCGTGTCCCCTGCATTGGCAGGCGGACTCCCAACCACTGTGCCACCAGGGAAGCCCCAGGATGAGTTTAAAATCTGATTAAGAAGCAGTTAGACCCCAGGGCCCCACTCCCAGTCTGAGCAGCTGGGCAACTCTCCCTTCCTCATCCCAGCCGAAGACAGAATGTGTCTTCTCTGGAGAGGTTGAACTTGAGAGGTTCTGGGCTTGGGACACAGCTGAGCATAGAGGTGATGTGCTTCATTGGAAAGGGGTATTAAGTGAAAGGCTCTTTGTTGAGTATGGAAGGCCTCAGCTTCCTTTCATCACTCAGCTCCCAGAATGCTGTGGTCAGCCTCACACCTCTACACAGGTAAGATGGATGGTGGTTCTCAGGGGGACTGGACCAATGCAAGAAACAATCCTACAGCTACTGGGTCCTTCCTGGTCGGTGCTCCCCTCGTAAGTGAATGAACAGTCAAAGCCTTTTAGTCTGTTTGGGCTGATTTAACAAAATACCATAGACTGGGTAGTTTATAAACAATAGAAATTTATTTCTTACAGTTCAGGAGGCTGGGAAGTGGTTTGGTGAGGGCCCTCTTCTGGGTTCATAGCTAGGACCTTTTTGCTGTGTCCTCACATGGTTGAAGGGGACTCAACCCTTTTTGGTGTCTCTTTATAAGAGCATTAATCCTACCCGTGAGGGGTTCCATCCTTATGACCTAAGCACGTCCCACAGGTCCCACCTCCTAATCCTATCACATCAGGCATTAGGATTTCAACATATGAATTTTGTGAGGGGCACAGACATTCAGACTATAGCAGCCTCCTCTCATTATAGCCAAATACTGGGGATAGCTTCTAAACAGAAACACAGAAACTGAAAGAAAATAATGGGGAAAACAAAATACGGAGGAAACTAAGACAATGCAGTGATAAAAAGAATGGCTTAAAAAATTAGTATCTTCAGAGAGCTAAGAAGTTATATCTATGAGACAAGAATAAGATGTTATAAAAAGTACTCAACTTTCTGACAGTTAAATATATGTTAACTGGGGCTTCCCTGGTGGCGCAGTGGTTGACAGTCCGCCTGCCGGTGCAGGGGACATGGGTTCTTGCCCCGGTCCAGGAGGATCCCACATGCCGTGGAGCGGCTGCGCCCGTGAGCCATGGCCGCTGAGCCTGCGCGTCCGGAGCCTGTGCTCCGCAACGGGAGAGGCCACAGCAGTGAGAGGCGTGCGTACTGCAAAAAAAAAAAAAAAAAAAAAAAAAGTTAACTGGAGTAAAAGTTTCAATACAAAACTGTGTGATAGTTATAAAGCAGAAACTAATAAAAAACAAAACAAAACAAAATAAAACTGTGTGATAAAGTAGAGGAAATCTTCCTGAAAGCTGGTGAAAAGGAGAGAAAAGAGAGAAGACAAGGAGAGAATAGAGGATCTATCTTGGAAGTCAAACATCAGTTAATAGGAATTCTAGAAAAGGGGAAAAGGAAACTAAAGGAAAAGATAATGTCAAAGAAAGAATATTTCCTGTAGCTGAAGGACCTAAGTTTCTAGATGCAAAGTGTCTGCCAAAGTGTTCAAAACAAAGACAGCAATAGGACCCTCACAAAGTGCATCGTTGTTAAATTCCAGAATGCCGGAAACAGAGACCTTAAAGCTTCCAGAGAGAAGAAACAGATCATGTACGAAGGAGCGAAATCAGAATGGCATTGGGCTTCTTAACAGCTACACTGGAAGCTGGAAGTTAGGGGAAAAGTGTCTTTACATTGTTGAGAGAAAATGACATTCATTCTGGAATTGATTTCCCAGACAAGCTGTGAATCAGTTGTGAGGAATGAAAAAAAGACATGTATGATCTCAAAAATTTTACATCCCATAGCAGCCTTTCTCAGTTTGTGTTCTACCCTATTGAAGAAGTACAATAAGAAAGAGAAATTCATGGAATACAGGAAATAGGGGATCCAACACAGATGAAAGCTGAAGGGAATTCCCAGGCAGATGATGAAAGAGGTTCCAAAATGACAGCTGCGTAGCTGGTCTAGAGAGCATCCAGTACAGGTTGGAACTAAAGGATGGAGGGTGCCAGGATGGGTGTCCCTAAGCAAAAATGTCCTTGAGAGGTTGCCAGTGGAGTTGGGTATGCTGAGAGAAATTCTTAGAATTCCACGGGAATGTCTGGGGATAAATTAGTAACAGGCACATAGAAAGCTAAGCAAACAATAATCTCAGTCACAATCACAACAAAAATAAGGCAAGACAACTGCAGGAAAATCAAAACTTGTGGAAGAAAGAAAATGAAGTCATAGCATGGCCACTTCTATGAGCAATACACACACAGTTATATTATTTTAAGTGCTAGATTATGGTTAACAAAATTGTGATCAGAATATGTTAGGTGAGTGGAGAGAGAGCACGGGCGTAGGGGGAGGAGAACCGTGGAGGAAGGTCAAGGCCACAGTGGGAAATCTATAGATAATGTCTAAAATGGAACATTCAAGAAATACTGGTTCATGAATTTTATTTTCATGTATGAAAATAAATATCTGGAGAAACATTTCAAAGAGCTGAAAGTCACTGGCCTTGGAGAGGGAATCAGGGGTACAAGGACTGATAAAGGGAACTCTTGTTTTTCTGGCAAAGGCCCTATGGAAGTATTTGACTTTTTAAAGGTTTTACAGTAATTGCTCTGATAAATTGAAATTTAAATTTAACAAAGGAAAAAAGGATCTTCTAATCTCACCTTCTACATATTAATTGTCAGTAGTTCAGTGAATATTCTTTTGGCCTTTGTTTTCTATGCATACTATTAAAAATAAAATTTTTAATTTTCCCATCTTTGGATAGTTGTCTTAATGCAAATTTTCTTCCATTTTCTTTCTCACTTGTATCTTCAATACTTTATCCATGTTAGAGAGGTTAGTAATACTAATACTTCTTATTGAATGTATGTTTCAGTAATCACAACTACAACCTTATACTTTGGAGAAAGAGCACTACCTGTGAGTGGGAGAGCCAGCCCTCAGGGCCCCATTTGCTCTGGGCCTTCCCTTCAGCTGGCTCACCATTGGGTGTCATGTCCAAACTCCTATTCAGGTATTAATCAATGAGGGTTTAATAAATTATGGCTCCTCCCAGACATATTTGCAATTTAATGGATAACTCCTGAAGATTAAATAACAAGCATATAACTTTAAGAATGAGCTAGTGATGAAAAAATTCCAGGTGCTTTCACAGGAAGTAGAAGGGATTGTTTTTGTGTAGAGAATGTCCAGTTTAAATATTTTCCTAACCCTACTTCTTGTTCTAGAAGAGGGACTTCCCCACTCTGCGAGGTAGTGCCCTGCCCTCCCTGTGGAACTCCTCTCTGTTTTCCCCCAACCCCAGACAGCAAGGGTATGGGCACATGCTCCAGGCTTGACAGCCCTCCGCCCAGAGCTTTGACTCTTGAGAGTAACACAGAAATGAAGAGCTGCTATTCATGGTGGTGTGCTGTGTGAGCACCACCTCCCTGCTCTTCCTCCCGGCCCCCTTGTCTTGTCACTGCTGCCTGTTCTTGCTACACCCTCTCTGGCTCTAAGGATGGGGTATCTGCTCTCCCCATACATCTCCATCTTTGGGCTGAGCAGAAACCTGGTCCCTCAATTTTCACAGCGCCAAGAAGCCAGGAGGCAACTTCTAAGGGGAACATAGCGATGGCTGGGGACAGTGGAAGAGGAACACACATGCAAGAGCAATACCGCACAGGATAGAACTGCCTCTGGGTCTAGGGCAGATCTGCCTTGCTCACAGCCTACCTCTGTGTTACCTGGAGCAGCGACTTGCCACTTCTGACCTCCTCTTTTCTGGAAGTGCTCTAGGTGTCTTTCAAACCCCAGAGAGCAGAAAGTATTTCTTCTCATGCCTGTGTAAGGACTGGCCTCTTTCCAGGAGTACTGGCAATGGGAATGCTGTTTCTCTTCAGGGTGAACCCCATCCTCTTCAAGGAATTTTGGTCAGGTCCTGTGGCCCAGACAAGACTATCACAAAATAGTTTGAGATGGGTATCTTTCCTACACTCTGGGTGATTTAGTCTTTCTTTTTCTTTCTTTTTTTTTTTTTTTTTTGCGATACGCGGGCCTCTCACTGTTGTGGCCTCTCACGCTGCAGAGCACAGGCTCCGGACGTGCAGGCTCAGTGGCCATGGCTCACGGGCCCAGCCGCTCTGCGGCACGTGGGATCTTCCCGGACCGGGGCATGAACCCGTGTCCCCTGCATCGGCAGGCAGACTCTCAACCACTGCGCCACCAGGGAAGCCCGATTTAGTCTTTCTTATGCTCACCTGTCATCCTAACAAGAAAAGGTGCAATTACCAGTACGGCCTGGGATTGGCACTTGGCGATCTGCCACTCAACACATGTGTCTGCCTAACCAAGGGAGGACAGACATGCAAGTCTCAATATGTAGATGGGAGTCTCAGTCCTGGCAGCCAAGTGAGTGCCCAATATCCACGTGCAAAAGCTCTGGTTAAAGCTGGAGTAGAATATACAGCTCAGGCTCGAGGCTAATTAGGCCTCTTCTTTGCATCCTAAATCCGGGGACCACATACTCAGGCATGCTGACAAGCAGTGGGAGACATGCAGCGGATCCCACATCCATTTGCCCAACCTGCAGCATGGACCGGGATGGCAAGCTTGCCTCCACTATCCAGCCGAGATGGGCCTGGAGAACCAGCCAGAGTAACTCTGCTCACAGTAAAATGTCAAGGGATGGTCAGTTGGATTATCCTCCCCTCTTCTGTGCGGAGGAGTAGGTAGGGGATGGAGAGGGGGACAGAAGCATGTCCTTCCAGGAGGGAGAAGGGGAAAGGATGCCCCACAATACCTAACAGAATGTCTGGCACTTGCTGTCTGCTCAGTAAATGTTTATGAATGAGAAGCAACAAATGATCAGAAGCTAATGAGAAACACAAGACGAAGAGGAGCTCAGAGAAGTCTTCATGGAGGAGGGTCACCTAGAGTCATCTTCCCCATCCCTCTGTGGCCTGAGACTGGGGCATAGCTCATCTGAGATTGTATAATTAAAATGTCTCCCTACATAGCTATGGAGGTCTATGGCCATGGGAGCAAAATTATCTGTCATCAGTTCGGTTGGGTGTTGGCTGGAACTTTTGGATCCATTAGTAATTGTCACTGAAGTTGAATATAAATAAGTGATATGATCTAGATGTCCTTAAATTTCACCCCACTAAAATTACCTCATAAAACTTGGACCTTCTGCAGGATTACTGACGAAAAGAAAAATAAATCTCAGTAACGCTTCCATGCACCCTTGACTAACAACTGAATCATATCCAAAAGTCATATACCAATTGTGGAGTCTCTCACCCACTATTCTGATCAGTAAATCACTCCAGCAGCCAGCCCACACCCACACATGGATTTTGGATGACAAGTGGCACAACTGGAAAAATTTGAATGTCCCTGGAAGCAATGGCAGGAAGGATTCTCTCATTGAGTGAGAGAACTGAGTACGGAGAAAAGCTGGACAGGAAACATCCAGGGGGTGGTGAGCACACCCAACTGGCAGATGAGCTAATCTGCTCATTAATCACTCCGCCGCTCTGTCTAAAGGAAGCATTTGATGCTGGTTTCCCAGAGAAACTGCCTTCTTAGGGGCAGAAGGTTATTGACAAGAATTTACAGGTGCTTAGGGGATATTCCTAAACATTGTGCATGACCAACATTGTGAGAAACAATGTTGGGGCTGACCTGCTCAGTTCAGGCCTCTGCTAAGAAGCCAGCATTTTATTTTAATTAATTGTTTGATTAATTAACTAATTAAAATCGAAGTATAGTTGATTTACAATGTTGTGGCAATCTCTGCTGTACGGCAAAGTGACTCAGTTACACACATAGAGACATTCTCTTTTTTATATTCTTTTCCATTATGGTTTATCACAGGATATTGAGTATAGTCCCCTGTGCTATACAGTAGGACCTTGTTCTTTTTTTTTTTTAACATCTTTATTGGAGTATAATTGCTTTACAGTGGTGTGTTAGTTTCTGCTTTATAACAAAGTGAATCAGCTGTACATATACATATGTTCCCATATCTCTTCCCTCTTGCGTCTGCCTCCCTCCCACCCTCCCTATCCCACCCTTCTAGGTGGTCACAAAGCACCGAGCTGATCTCCCTGTGCTATGCGGCTGCTTCCCACTAGCTATCTGTTTTACGTTTGGTAGTGTATATATGTCCATGCCACTCTCTCACTTTGTCCCAGCTTACACTTCCCCCTCCCCATGTCCTCAAGTCCATTCTCTAGTAGGTCTGTGTCTTTATTCCCATCTTGCCCCTAGCTTCTTCATGACCTTTTTTTTTTTTTTAGATTCCATATATATGTGTTAGCATACAGTACTTGTTTTTCTTTTTCTGACTTCATTCTGTATGACAGACTCTACGTCCATCCACCTCACTACAAATAACTCAATTTCGTTTCTTTTTATGGCTGAGTGACATTCAATTGTATGTATGTGCCACATCTTCTTTATCCATTCACCTGATGATGGACACTTAGGTTGCTTCCATGTCCTGGCTATTGTAAATAGTGCTGCAGTGAACATTGTGATACATGACTCTTTGAATTATGGTTTTCTCAGAGTATATGCCCAGTAGTGGGATTGCTGGATCTTATGGTAGTTCTATTTTTAGTTTTTTAAAGGACCTTGTTCTTTAACCATCCTGTATATAATAGTTTGCATCTGCTAATCCCAAACTCCCAGTCCATCCCTCCCCCATCTTCCACTTGGTACCCACCAGTCTGTTCTCTATGTCTGTGAGTCTGTTTCTGTTTTGTAGATAGGTTCATTTGTGCCATATTTTAGATTCCACATATAAGTGATATCATATGGTATTTGTCTTTCTCTTCCTGACTTACTTCACTGAGTATGATCATCTCTAGTTGCATCCATGTTGCTGCAAATGGCATTATTTCATTCTTTTTTGTGGCTGAGTAGTATTCCATTGTATCTTCTTTATCCATTCATCTCTCAATGGACATTTAGGTTGTTTCCATGTTTTGGCTATTGTGAATAGTGCTGATATGAACATAGGGGGTGCATGTATCTTTTTGAATTATAGTTTTGTCTGGGTACATGCCCACGAGTGGGATTGCTGGATCATATGGTAATTCTGTTTTTAGTTTTCTGAGGAACCTCCACACAGAAGCCAGCATTTTAAACACTAGAAGACCAGCTGGCCCTACCTCAGACCATGCTCCTCTCACCCCACCCAGTCAACAAATCTATACCAGTGAGCTAGTTCTTTCTCAGAGTGGTCATGCCAACCTCACACTTTTGTTGCTGGGGCAAGGGCAGGCTCTGAGTGCTTTGGGATAAAGGAGGCACTTAGAATCTATGCCTTTCCCTTGGCCACCAGATGCAGAGCCCCACATTTGCCAACAGAACCCTCCCCCCATCTCTGTAGGCAGGCCTCCTTCTCTTCTGCTGTGGCTGGGCTTCTACCATGTGACAGAGGACATAGGGGCATGGCCACAGTCACCTCCAAGTGCACAGTCACCAAACCTAGCAACCTTGGGAGAAAAACAGAGGACTTAGAGTTCAGAAGTCTTAGAACAACGGAAGAGACTCTATTACTCTGTCTTGGGTCCATTGCCCTGCCTTTGAACCAGTCTCTCCAGCCAGGGAAGTGGGGATGGGCCATATACTAATTATTTCGGAGGGATGGAACTGGATTGGCAGTCCCACCAGACTAACAAGGGAAGCCTAGCGAAGCAGCAGCAATGCCATGAAAGGAGGTGTGTGTGTGGGGAGGCTGTTATCCAATGAACCAGAGGAGAGAGAGACTAGATAAAGCAAAGTAGCAGATGTCTCGCACACTAGGGAAATCAGAAAAAAAATGAGCAGTAAGGTTTGGCAGAACGTGGAGAAATTCTGAAGTAGATGGCAATACCTAAAGATTTCTTTAGGGTGCTAGAGGCTTTAGGTGTGGATGGAGAGGAAGTTGGTAAGACATTAGCCAGGCCCTGACATTGCTGGAAAAGTGACTGCAAGAGCCAGTCATGCCTCTTCCTACATAAATGTCAGCAGACTATGCCTGGCTGGAGGGAGCACGATACGGACCCTTGGTGGCTTCTTGGTTTAAGCTTATTTTCTCTAACTTAAATAACAAAGATGTCAGGGCCTCTTTCTCACTGATTTAGGAGGTTTCTTTCCCATTGCTAGTGGTCACTGAGCTGTCAGGAAGGCTGCCAATTTACGTAAAGGAAATTTAGTGCTTTTGTTTAAACCTTGGAGAAATTCATTACATCCAGAAAGGCAGTTTGCATCATGGCACATTGGGCTCTGATGGAACCCATGAACAGGGAGGAGGGTGTTGAATGTTTAGAAACATGAGAGTGACCACAAGCACCACAGGGAAGATGGGGTCAGCTGAAAGGAAATCTGCTGATTTCCTAGGAGGGGGAAGGGGAAGTCAATAAAAGTGATGTTGTCTCCTGACGTATCGCCCAGGTAGAGTTTTGGTGTGGCAGTACATATCAAAATCATAAATGTGTTTGCCAGGTGTAGTTCCTGAGGCTGAATGTTAAAGGGTGCTTGGAGTGTTGGTTAAGAAGGATTCTGAAGCAGTGTCTGGGCTCAGCCAGAAGCAGTGCTATAATGGATACAGGGAAGCATTCCAGTGTCAACAAAATGGAGCATGGTGGTATACATCCACTATATTTGTCTTCTTCAAGGATGCAAAAATCTAATTTCCAAGGTGTTACCCCAGGAAACAATTACAATGGAAGAAAAAAATGCTGTATGCCTCAAAAGTGTTCTTCTTGCTCTCATTTACTGTAGCAGCAGTTTGTCCTACAGAAGGGTAATGGGCACTTGTCAGAATTAAATTGTTGACCATGAAGATCATGGAGAAACTCAGGAAAATGTGGGACATACTAATGTTAAGGAAAAAGAAAACATTTATGTGTAAGAAATGATTGCAAATAGGTATAAAAAAGACATATAATAAATACATATTTGTGTGCATGTGGGGGCCATTTCTTTCATGTTCATTAGTGTATAGAACCCAGTTCCTATCACACAGCAGGTACAGTAAATACCTGTTGACTATTTCATTGCTAACTTTATACATTTTTACAATAAAATAGTTCCCCAAAGAAGGAATAAAAGCTAAAACAAAAAATCCAAACTGCCGAAAATTAATGTGTTTGCAGAAATAACAATTTGTTCTGCTTTCTCCAGTCAGCTTGGCATCACATTTAGACTCATTCTAGGACTTCACTGAGTAACTCCAAAGACATCTGTTAAACTCTTCCAGGCAGTCACATTTATCAATAAAGACTTATCCACTCTTGTTTTACTTCCAGATGCTCAGGCTTGGGCTTCTGAAATTCTGAAAGCACCCTTGTTTATTTTTCTTCCAGAGACTGTTGACTTGCCCCAAAGAACGTTTTTCTTTCATTTTGTGTAGTCAGAGAGGTAACTAACTACAAGAATGCCTTCAATAGCATCTCCAAGGCCAGCTGAAAGCTTTTGATGGAATTCAAAATTCAGATCTGAAGTCTATGAATATGGTTACTGAGTGATTGACAGATCAAGGCCAGGTATCAGACCTCAGGTGTTGACAAAACCTCTGCTCACTGGAGTGAACTCCAAATATGTGGACAAGTGATCAAATACTGTGTAACTTCCCTAACTTCAGGAACTCTCATAATATTCCCTAATTCCATCAAACAGTAATTATTCTTTTCTCTGAACTACACAAAACACTCATAACCCCCAACTAGGAAATTAAAGTTATTTTCAATTTCCTTGGGCAAGGCAAAGGCAAAGGTAAATTCACAGTCTGTAGCATGTGTGGAACTAGAAAAGCATTGAAAATGTGATGGGGAGTTACAGTGTAGGAAAATCATCCAAAGACAATGCAATATTTAGCTGATGGCAATCTCAGGAGATGAGAGCTGAGGACAGAAGCTGCCGGACGAACAGGCAGTATCTCTGGGAGCAGAGAACACATGGAGAGGGGAGGCAGTGATCGCAGTGATTTAGACCAATCAAGAAGGCCACGGTGTATCTGTCTATTCAGTCTCATATTCTAGAAAACACAACGTCAGTGCATTTCACTGGGTCGAACGTAGTCAATTTACTACCACATCTAGTTTACTCATTATACAGCACTCGTCCTCTGTGTCTCTTCGCCACTCACCTAAATATCTTCTGTTCCCAGCCCCTTCGTTGTAATACCATCATTTTTAAAATTACAATAATGCTTGCATTTATCTCGTCTACCAGTTTTGCTGAATGTCTACCATGAACAGGCAGTATGTGAACATCACGGGAAGAGAGGGAGCAATAAACAATGGTCAGGGACACAGGTAATTACAGTTTGGTGGTATGATACCAGGATGAATTAGGTGCTCTCAAAGCACTAAAGAGGAGGCCCAACCTTGGTTGGCAAAGGCTTTCTGGAAGGGGTGACAGATAGTCTACTTCTGAAGATAAAATGGCTTGGGTGGTACAGAAGCATCCTATATCACCTACAATCCTTCTCAGATAAAAGAACTGTTAACATTTATGTGTGTTTTATTCTAGTGTTTTTTTTTCTATACACAGGTAGGTAGATATATAGATATGGTAAGAATAATGATGATTATACAGATATACATAGGTTTATAGAACTGTGATCATAATCTCTATGTATCTTTCAGTGCTGTCTTTTTCATGCTTTTAAATATGTATTGAAAACATGGATTTTGGTAGATGAATAATACTGTATTGAGTAGATGTTTCATAATGTATTTGATCATTCTCTTTGGGTTCATCAGAGTTTCCGTTTCCAAGCCACAAAACCCAACCCAGGCTAAATTAAGTGGAAGAGGAATTTACTGGAATAATATTACGTAGCCATAGAATCTATGGAAGGGCTGGGAAATAGGCTAAGAACAAGAGCAGGAATCAAGATAGACCCAGCACTGGGTACTGTATTTAGGGTTGACCACAGAAACAATGCCTTTAGCATTTATTGATACTTAGGTGTCAGTGTTCTGAGAAGGAGCATCTTTCTGACCAAGCCTAGAAAGTAAGTCCCACCCTACCTACCTACAGAAAGTAAGTCCCACCAGACTTACAATAGGAAGTGGGGCCCTGTGTCCCATCAAGACTCAGCCAATAGGGCCTTTCCCCAAACAGGAAAGGCATTAGGATATGGCTAGCAGAAAACCCCTAGGAATATCCAGTACCTCCTTATTGTTGGATGTTTATTGTTAGTTGTTTCCTTTTTCCTTTGTATTATAAAACTATTGAATGTTCTACAGAATCGTTGAACATCTCTCTGATTATCTCCTTAAAATACATCCCCTAGAAATGGAATTTCTGAATAAAAGAGTGTGAACAGGGAAGCAGCCGCATAGCACAGGGAGATCAGCTCAGTGCTTTGTGACCGCCTGGAGGGGTGGGATAGGGAGGGTGGGAGGGAGGGAGACGCAGGAGGGAAGGGATGTGGGAGCAGATGTATATGTATAACTGATTCACTTTGTTATAAAGCAGAAACTAATAATAAAAAAAAAGTGTGAACATTTTTAAGTATCTTGATACCTATTGCCAAATTACTTTTCTGAAAAGTATCAATTTAAACTCACTCTTGGAGTGTGGTGTGTATGAGTGCACCCATTTTCTGTGCTCCACATTGGGCATTATCATTTTTGGGAACCTTCATGTTCACTCCTTTCTAGTTTGTACTCATATATTCAGCCTGTACCTCTTTTTTATTTATTTATTTTTTTTGCGGTACGCGGGCCTCTCACTGTTGTGGCCTCTCCCGTTGCGGAGTACAGGCTCCGGACGTGCAGGCTCAGCGGCCATGGCTCACGGGCCCAGCCACTCCGCGGCACGTGGGATCTTCCCGGACTGGGACACGAACCCGTGTCCCCTGCGTCAGCAGGTGGACCCTCAACCACTGTGCCACCAGGGAAGCCCCAGCCTGTCCTTCTTTAAAATTACGTTTTGAAGACAAAGCACCTAGTGGCACAGCAAACAATTCAGTAAATAAGTTGTTTATTTTCTTGAGTTTATTTGAAATAATTATCTTTATTGATTTTCTTCCCCATTAATTTGATTAATTCATGGGCTGCTGCTTTTAATATGCTGTAGAGAAGCTGTTTCTTTTTCCATTCTGGAAGGGAAGTGTTTACAAAGCAGTGAGTGCGTCTGATATAACAGAGGATTGAATTCTCCAGGTGAGGTTCTGAGGCTGTTGCTGATGCTGTCCTGGGCATCTTCCTCTCAGACCTCCTGGCAGCAGGGGAGGGCACATCTCCAGAAGTAGGTACTTTCAGAGAGCCATGGCAGTGATCTAAGTCCAGCAGCCCTTAAACTGGGATGAATATGAAACCCAGAGAGGTGATGAAATATTTCATGACTCTTCTATCAACTTAGAAGAACATCTTTTTTAGCAAGAAATTGAAAGGCATGAAGAATGTTAGGACCTGGGCTTCCATCAAGAGAATGCAAGTGGGGTCCAGGAAGAAGCACTTAATGAGAAGTCTGGGCCCCAGAATGCTAGTCCCACTTTGCCATCAACTAGCTGTGTGGTGTTGGAGAAGCCACTTACACCTCTCTGGATTTCACCAGGGAGTAGGCCATAGGATCTTAAGGGAACTTTCTCTTCTGATAGCCAAGATTCTAAAGTTACTTTGGATTTTTCAACATTGTTTGACTTCAAATGGCAGTGGTACTCAAACCATATCTTTCACTTTGCTGTCAGGTAGGAAATAACTGATTCATTAAACACGTGTCTTTTCCCCTTACCCTTGGGCTCAGAAGCTTCTCTGGGGCCTGCAAAACTAGCCAAAAGTCAGGCATAAAAGAAACTAAATTCTTCCAGAGAAAAGCCACTTCTTTCCTCTATTTGCATAATTGGATTCTAGTGTTCTGCCCTTGTCAAGTTCTCTCCTACTTGTAGACATTTATGCAAATGGGTTGTAACTGTATCATTTTATTGTTGGTCATTAACCATGGGTGAGTCCCTTTTTAAACTGGGCTTATGTGGCTTATTAAGTATTCCCGTTCACGAGGACTAGAGATAAGTCTGGACTAGAGATTTTGGATCACTGACATGAACAACCATCAGTGGGTGTCTGCTTGGCAGGCAGCCAAGTTGGTGCCAAGCTCTGATTGGTTGGATGCTGTCATGGCCATGTGGCCTCAGGTCCGGGCGATGGTGCACATTCATGGGATAGTGGGCAGGGGTAACCTTTCTGTGAGGGGATGTTGAGCTTATTGAAAAGTTTACATAGCATAGAATTGTTTTCAATTTTCCCTAAGTAACTACCTGGCAAGGCCCAGAATTGGATCAGATCCAATTCTGCAGATAAAATGCCCCCAAACACATTTCCCCTGGAGAAAGACTGAAAATGTATGCACATTTATATCTGTCTATTTAAGCAAATCTCATTAACATGAATGATGCAGAAAAATATACAGTGATGGAGTGGTTCATATTCTCATGCTCGTCTGGAAGGGAATTCATTATGGTCCAGCAGAGGTTAGCATTTACTGAGACTGTTTCTATCAATACATGAGGTTTTTACAAATATAAGACCCTAGTCCAGGGATAGCAAATACATGGTACTTGAGCCTCAACTCTCTCTCCCAAACCCAGAGCAGACATCACTAATGGAAGACGGCATTCTTTCCTGCTGGACCACCAGTCAGACATCCAAGAAAGAACCTAATCTCTCTCCCTGCCCCAAGGTGTCAGCCAGCTTGTCCATTTGGTAAGTCACCTCTCTTGGAGAGGAGAGGAGATCCTGTTACTTCTTGGAGATGACTGATGGAACAAAATCGAGTGCTTCTAAGCTCATCAACCAGTGTACCAGGATTTTCATTGTATTCTCAGAGGCTTAACTAAGTCCCCAGAGTTGAGGGTAGTGAGTGATAAGTACTCATGATTTCTGGGGAAAAAAAAGGTGCTAGACACTATACTCATCCATGGAGAATTACTAAGAGTCAGCAAAAATGGTGCCTCCTGTCTATTGCTTACTTCCAGCCTACATAAGAGGAAGACCAGAAATTGGAGAAGATGGGGTTAACAGAGGGGATGTCTTAGGAGAGCACTTTGGTTTCCCCCCACCCCCACCACTACCACTTCCAGACAAATAAGAGAACTCTAGAATGAATATCTGCAGGTACTGAGGGTGCATCCCCTTGCCTAGAAGACTCTGCAGGGCAGGAGGCTGGCTGGAACTGTCTGCAGTGGTGGAGTCAGGAGGGAGGGGAGCAGTGGCAGCAACAGTCCTGTGTCATTTGTGGGACAGGATGAATGTGTTTCCCATGGGCTGGGTAGGCACAGTGGAGGGTAGGCAGGATTCAGGCACTCTGAAAGGGCTTCCACCCCAGAGGGCTACCTGCCCACTCCTTTTATCCAAGTGTCGGTTCAGAGCTTACATCCTCAGAAATGCCTTCTCTGACCACCTAGACTAATACAGTGCCCCCTTCAGTCAACCGTTTATTACACCTCCTGGTTTATTTCCTTGGTAGCACTCTGGTATCTGTCCAAAAAAAATTTTTTTGGGGGGGGGAGGAGTTAAGTGTGGAGAAGTGAAGTTTTAGAGAAGGAATCTCAAAGAGGCCACTCTTTTTTTTTTTTTAAATAAATTTATTTATTTTTGGCTGCATTGGGTCTTCATTGCTGCATGCGGGCTTTCTCTAGTTGTGGCGAGCGGGGGCTACTCTTCGCTGCGGTGCACGGGCTTCTTATTGCTGCGGCTTTTCTTGTTGCAGAGCATGGGCTGTAGGCACAGGCTCAGTAGTTGTGGCTCGCGGGCTCTAGAGTGCAGGTTCAGTAGTTGTGGCACACGGGCTTAGTTGCTCCGTGGCATGTGGGATCTTCCCAGACCAGGACTGGAACCCATGTCCCCTGCATTGGCAGGCGGATTGTTAATCACTGTACCACCAGGCAAGCTCGAGGCCACTCTTTAAAGAGTAAAAAAAGTTCCATAAGAGCCGGGACCATATTCATCTTATTCACCATTATTCCCAGTGCTCAGAATAGAACCTGGTACATAGTAGCTGCTCAATAAAAATATATAGACTAGTAAATCTCTTCCAACCAAGAGCCCTGAGAGATCAATAGACAGCAACTGGTTCTGCGAAATGCAATTTCTCAAGTCTGCGGCCTCCTTGTCAGTGTTTGAGTTAGAAGGGTTTAGTGGGAGAAGAGGGCAGGAACTCTTGACTGGAATAAAACTTGTGTCCTCCCCAGGTTTCTATTTTTCCTATGCCTCACTGCCTGGATGATTGAGAAGCAACTCTTTAGCGAAATTCTTTCCTTCTATCCTGGGCTCTCCTAGTCTGCAAAGTCTGCTGCCCCCTGGAAACTCACATGGGCTCTCAGTCAGTTTTGATTGATTTGCTCTGCAGTGATGCACTCTCCTCAGGCTTGATATGCCTCCAGGCTTCAGGGAAAGTTGAGCACCTGCCCGGATGTTTGGAGACAATCTAGAAACTTGGAAACATACAAAGGCCATACATTTGCTAGTACTGATTGTGGCTTTCTATACATTCTCCCGCAGGATGTGAAATTAAAATCATTTAACTTAAGCAAATGTGTTTCCTCAGTGATAAGGACCCCAAATAAACACATTTATGAGAAGAACATGGGAAAACTAGGGTAGTTTTTAAAGGCATTCATTTTCCCATGCTTCTGATTAGAATCACAAATGAAATCTCTAACAACCCCAGTCATATAGTGATGAAGGAAATCACAGCCTGTCCTCTCTGTAAGATCTCTTTTTTGAAAGATAGAAATAAAAATCCCTTACCTTTGAATAGCACTTTGCAGTTTACAAGGATTTCTACCTGTGTTATAGCATTTGATTGAAAAAAAAGTTAAACCATCGGATAAATTTTAAATCCCTCATAAAGCTGAAGAATCTTCTGGGTGTTCAGTAAATAAATGAATGCCTGTTTGAGTGCAATGTTGAGACAGAACTACCATTGCATGTTCCCTTTAGAGTTAGGATTATCCATCAGATTGACCTTGAGTGACAGATCACATTTAAAAAAATCAGATAAGGCTGTCTTGAAAACTAAAAGGTACAAAAAGTTCCAATCAGGTCCATATTTAAGATTTTCTGGGCCCAGAGTGAGAGTACCTGCAAATAGAGCTTCACTTACATATGTATGAATACTTAAAATGTATAAACCAAACCAGGAGACTGCTAAATAAAATATATTCCATGCTCCTACCTTGATAAGTAGACCTTCATAATGCTCTGGAAGGCCGGTTTTGAATTGGGAATTCTTGAACACCTCAGAGGAGTTCCCCCGTAGAACATGGCGGGGTAAGGAGAGTCTGACTTGGGTGCCCCTCCTTCTCTTCCACTCTCCATCCTGAACCACAAGGGGACTTGAGTGCAGGTGAGTGCACACCCAGCCCCACACCAAGCAACATCCATACCCTCTCAGGAAAGTGGACCCTGGGTAAGAGGTCTGCATGGTCCCAGAAGTGAACTCAGGGCTATTTAGGCAAGAAAGAGGTGGGTGCAGGAGCCAGGTAGACAAGTTCCCTAGGGCCCTGGGAGTCCTCACTCCACGGGGAGAGGTGTGGTCAGAGGAGGGAGCAGACAGGCCTCTCTAAAGTGCAGGGGCCTGGGCAGGGCCTCTCTTGTCCAGGTCTAAAGGAGGTACTAAATCCAATGATAGTTGGAATTAAACTGAGTGTTGTTTGCTCTTCAGCTTGTATCTAGTTACCCTTTACTTTAAGTAAACATCTATAAATGCTGCACTAATCAAGGGCCTATTTAAAATGATGCTCAATTTAGTTTTGATTTTTAAAAATTATTTGAGGCTACTTGGGATGGAACATCTAATAGAACACATGGACCTAGATTAGAAGTAGGAAGTAGGAAGATAAAGTATGCTGGCACTAGTCTATACAGATGAATCAAAAGAGCAATAACCATAATAATAATGCCTTTAATAATATAATCCTCTGGTTCCAAAGCTCTTTCATTTATATATGTATTCGTATATATGTATCATTTTATTCTTATAAGAATAAGCATCGGGCTTCCCTGGTGGCGCAGTGGTTGAGAATCTGCCTGCCAATGCAGGGAACGCGGGTTCGAGCCCTGGTCTGGGAGGATCCCACATGCCGTGGAGCAACTGGGCCTGTGAGCCACAACTACTGAGCTTGTGTGTTTGGAGCCTGTGCTCCACAACAAGAGAGGCCGTGATAGTGAGAGGCCCGCACACCTCGCCAAAGAGTGGCCCCCGCTTGCCACAACTAGAGAAAGCCCTCACAAAGAAACCAAGACCCAACACAGCAAAAATAAATAAATTAATTAATAAACTCCTACCCCCCCACCAAAAAAAAGAATAAGTGTCAGTATTTGAAATTTGAAAGATGCATACTCCAGGCAAATAAAAAGGAAACATTGCTTCTGCTTGACACTTTGAGGAGTACCTGTACAGAGTCCATTGGCCTGAGGAGGCAGTATAGGAGGAAGAATCAAAGATGCCAAATAGACTTCAACTTGGGGCCAACTCTGATCTGTCCATAGTGGCTGCCTGAAGTGCTTGATTCGGAAAATCTCAGGCCATGCCCAGCCTTTGTGGCTGGTACTGAATTAGGTCAAGGGAGGGGCCAAGATGGCATGTATGCCATGAAGGTGCCACCTCTGGGCTTGAAGAATGCATGTGACAGACAATAAGGGTAAGCAGGATTCTTGGGGTCATCCTTAATGTTTTGAGGTTGTCAGCAAGGAGGAAAATCAATCCAAATCCTTAACAAGGATTCTGATATTCTTGAATATTTCTGTCTTCCTCAAGCAAAAATGATCCATTCTGGGTTTCTTTGAGAAAGATGCTGCTTTCAACATGCTTTCCTGGTATGGAAAAAGATTGGCTAGACACCTGCTAAGGTGTTCATTGGTGATAACTGGATTTATATGAGACTTGGGTTCTCTTCTCATCTCTGTCACTAACTAGCTGTGTGACCTTGAGCAAATCCCTAACCTCTGGACCTCTATTCCCTTATCTTCAAAACAGGGATATTATCTCAGTGATCTCTCAGAATTTTGTGAGGCTTAAAAGAGATAGTACCAAAGCAAGCCTTATATATATATATATATATATATATATATATATATATATATATATTTTTTTTTTTTTTTTAAGAAGATGTTGGGGGTAGGAGTTAATTAATTAATTAATTAATTTTTGCTGTGTTGGGTCTTCGTTTCTGTGCGAGGGCTTTCTCTAGTTGTGGCAAGCGGGGGCCACTCTTCATCGCGGTGCGTGGGCCTCTCACTATCGCGGCCTCTCTTGTTGTGGAGCACAGGCTCCAGACGCGCAGGCTCAGTAGTTGTGGCTCACAGGCCTAGTTGCTCCGCGGCCTGTGGGATCCTCCCAGACCAGGGCTCGAACCTGTGTCCCCTGCATTAGCAGGCAGATTCTCAACCACTGAGCCACCAGGGAAGCCCCCCAAAGCAAGCCTTTGAAATTAAAGAAAACAAACAAACATTGTATAGATGTAAACCATTTTGACTCCACTGAAAAATGAGCAAATTGGACTAGGGTAGCGTTTCCCAGAGTGTGTTGCTTGGAACATTAGTTTCATGGGATGTCAATAGGTATTGCACTAAAGCCATCAAACAAACAAAAAAATGTTCTGTGGTGAAATAAATTTAGGAAACTCTGGGCTGAACAAACTTAAACAGGCATCATTACCACAGGAATTATTAGCTTTTACTATTTTTTAAAAAAATAAATTTACTTTTGGCCACATTGGGTCTTCGTTGCTGCACGCGGGCTTTCTCTAGTTGCGGTGAGCGGGCTTCAGTAGTTGTGGTACGTGGGCTCTAGAGCACAGACTCAGTAGTTGTGGTGCATGGGCTTAGTTGCTCCGCGGCATGTGGGATCCTCCCAGACCAGGGTTCGAACCCGTGTCCCCTGCACTGGCAGGCGGACTCTTAACCACTGCGCCACCGGGGAAGCCCAGCTTTTACTATTTAATGTGCACTGTGAATCTTTAAAATTTAACAGTCCTTTGGAAATCATTGAACAATCTGCTCTCTAAGTTCCCTCAAACTTGAATGCTCTCTGATTCATGTATTTATTAACAAAGGTTTATAGAGCCCCTATTATGGGCAGACACTATTCAGTGTACAAAACAGAGACAAGAAAATCCCTACTTTCATGGAGCTTACATCCTAACGGGATTTGATGTCACTCATCCAAAGGATGCTTGTGCTTAGAGAAGAGACTGCTATCCCTTAACTCAAAGAAATGAAACTTTCAAGTAGAATTGTCGAAAACAGAGTGGAGAAGGACAGTTTATGGGCAAGTAGGGAAGACTGCTCTTAATTGTGACTTTTGTAACTCAGCCTCTGAGCTGAGGTTAAAACATGACCTTTGATCTGAAGAAGAGGATGGCTACTGCTTCTTGGGGGCACAAGATCACATTCATCCACTTATTCACTCATCCATTTATCAAATAACTCTGGGCATGATATATGTCATACATGGAAGTGTGCAAGATACAATCTGTACCCTCAGAGCCAAATTCCAGGAGGGCAGGCAGATAAAGATGTGAGTTTGCAACTCAGCATGTTCTGTGTGCTATAGTGGGGTGTAAAGGGTGATATGGGAGCATGTTAGCAGGGTGCCCAACCTCACACTTCAGAGAAGGCATCTCAATGGACATGACGTTTAATCTGAATTATCCAGAGGTTGATAGTTTATTTAGTGAACTGGCTTAGGGTGAGTGGGGGAAAATGGTGAGTAGGAAAAGTCTTTAGATAGTAGAAACAGCATGTGGAAAGGCCTAGTGGCACTCCCAGTGAACTTGTGCACCCAGAGTGGAATGAGCAGGAAGATAGCTTCATGTCTGTCTAGGATTCTGTGCATGACATTCTTTGAAAAAGCATTTTGTTGTTGAACTAAAACTTGAAAATCACTGGGGTTTTTGAAAAGGAAATTCCTGAAGCCCCTGCCATCTTTATAAGTCTTAGATTCTTCCCCTTCTATCAGTCTCCCTCCCCAAAGTGTTTACATCTTCATGGGGAATTTTAGAAGATTTAGAATCTCTCAATTCTCAAACCCAAAGGAACACATTACTACTGGCACATATATTCATTAGAACTATTTTGGTGATAAATGACAGAAAACAGAACTCAAGATGACTTTAGCAAAATAGTATATTATCTTACATAACAGAAAAATCCAGAGAAAGTTTGATCTGGAGGCTCTAGACCCAGTCTCTCTCCATCTCTTACATTCTCTGTCCTCCAGGTATTCTTCATTTTTAGGCTCAATATGGTGGCAAAATGGCTGCCAGCATCTCTATGTCTACATCTTCCATGTCCAAGTCTAGTGGAAAAGAGGGTTGTTTTCCTGAAACCACCATACAGGTATCTGTACTCACTCTGATTGCACCACCTTATGTCATGTGCACATCCCTGAACCAATCACTGTGGCCCCCTGGGATAAAATTACAATGATTGCACAGGCCTGGATCACATGATCCAATCCTTAAGCAGGAATTCAACTGCATAAATTTTTAAAATCTTATTGGCTTTATTTGTGATTCATGAGTTGAGCAGCTTCCCATCGAACACAAAGAAAGGAACTCTGAAGAGCTGTACAAAATGAAAGACTTTTATAGGCAGAAGGGGGCAGGACAAGTTACTAGCAAAGAGTGGATTGTTTGTGGTAAAATCACCTTCCTTTATGGGACAGCAAGAGTCTATCAGGCAGATTAACTCATTAGCGCTAACCAGGTAATTCCAGGTTGACTGGTTTAAGATCCCACTCCTGGAAGAGGTTGAAACTGTAATTAAGTTAGGTATTATGTCTCGGATTGGTGACTTGGGATTAGCATAAGCGGCTCCATTTTGGTCCGGCTATCTCCTTTTTAAACTTATAGTCCTTATAGCGATCTGAAATCTTCCTCCTTGTAACTCTCTGCTGGCTTCAGTTCTCTCGTGTCCATAAAGAGAAATCCTTAGTTCATTGGAGGTAAAATGGTAGACGATGGCCAAATCTGGTCCGAGATGAGATCATTGCTCAGCACACTGTTTTTTTTTTTGTTTTTGTTTTTGCGTTACGCGGACCCCTCACTGTTGTGGCCTCTCCCATTGCGGAGCACAGGCTCCGGACACGCAGGCCCAGCAGCCATGGCTCACGGGCCCAGCTGCTCCGCGGCATGTGGGATCTTCCCGGACCAGGACGCGAACCCGTGTCCCCTGCATCGGCAGGCAGACTCTAAACCACTGCGCCACCAGGGAAGCCCCCACCACACTGTTTTAAATACAGTCGATCATGGGTGCTTCAGGTGGGCAGGCAGGGTCTTTTCCCTGTGGTCTCCACAAGTCCCTGTTATCATATTCCCTGAGAGCTTCAAATATTTATGCCTTCTGCCTGAAGGGATTTGATTTTGCAATTCTGGTCTAATTCTTTCATGTGGTACTTGATCAGGTACTTGGAGACTGTAGTGTGACAGATTAAAAAAAAAAGAAGAAGAAGAAAAAAAAGAAAAGGAAAAGAATGGAACTTGAATTTACACAGCCCAGTGAATTCTTGTCCTTCAAAGCATCACCTTGGGGGTGATGCACACTTTTTCCAACGATACTGCTTTTGCTCAAAAGGATTTTCAGGGCTTCCCTGGTGGTGCAGTGGTTGAGAGTCCGCCTGACGATGCAGGGGATACGGGTTTGTGCCCCGGTCTGGGAGGATCCCACATGCCGCCGAGCGGCTGGGCCCGTGAGCCATGGCTGCTGAGCCTGCGCGTCCGAGTCCGGAGCCTGTGCTCCGCAACGGGAGGGGCCACAACAGTGGGAGGCCCGCGTACCATAAAAAAAAAAAAAAAAAAAAGGATTTTCAAACTCCTCTTGGAATTGTTTTCAGAGCCTGAAGCAGATTCTTTGAATATCCTCACTGGTGGCAAATCCTCATTCTTTAAGAGTGGTTCTGATTTTTGGAAGAAGCCAGAATCATTGAGAGCTGAGTGTTGATGAACAGGTTGGCTGGCACGGCTGACTGCCTCATGCTTTTTTCTGTGTCTAGAGCAAAGTGCAAGTATGCAGTCATGAGGCTGAGGTCCTTGTAGGCTCATTTAAAATTTTTTGGTTGTTTTTTTACTTATTTTTTTTAATTTCATTAATTGAGTAACCAACACATTTGCGTGGTTCACATTTCAAAGGGCGCTATAGGATAAGCGGTGAAAAGCCAGTTTCCCATCCTTGTCCCCCGGCCACCGAGCTTTCCTTCCAGGTTTTGTATGTATTCTTCCAGACAGTCTCTGTGTATCCCTTAAATGTCTTGAAGAAGGCCCAGAGAGGCATCTATAAATAAGTGAAGCTTTGCTTGAATGCCTTTCACGATCACTTCACTACGTTGTGTATAAATTCTGATATGTATATGCCAAACACAAGTCTCATTATTTTATAGTTATCTGACATTAGGTATAAACTGTTGCCTTCCTTAGGGATAAATTGGGATCCTGAGAAGTCTCTGTAATGGGAGGTGGTGTCCTGGCCTAGTCACCTGAGCTGTGTGTGAGACCTGGTAAGTGACTTTATCTCTTTGAGATAAAGAGATATCTCTTTGGTTTCCTCATCTGTAAAATGCAAAGCAGCCCCCTCATAGGTTATTGTGAGGATTAAGTGAAATGATGCATGAAAATGAGCCAAGGAGAATGTGATGGTGAATTTTTAATGGTAAATTTGGCTAGGCTCTGACGCCCAGTTGTTTGGTCAAACACCAGTCTAGATGTTGCTGCTGTGAAGGTATTTTGTAGATAAGATTACCATTTACAATCAGTTGACTTTAAGGAAAGCAGACTACCCTCCATAATATGAGCAAGCCTTATCCAATCAGTTGAAGTTTTCCAGAGAAGAAGGAATTCTGCCTCAAGACTGTAACATAGAAATCCTCGCCGAGTTTCCAATCTGCGTGACCTGCCTTATGGATGTCAAAGTCAAGACTATAACATCAGTTCTTACCTAAATTTCCAGCCTGCCGGCTTGTACCTGCCAGCCTCCACAATCATGTGAACTAATTCCTTGAGAACCCTGACTGATTGCAGCGGGAGAAAACTCTGGATTTTTGAGTGTGTGTGTGTTGGGGAAGGGATTGTTTTAAAAACAAAACAAAACAGGTTTTGGTCCTGGCTCTTCCACTGGCCAGCTGAAAAGCCCTGAACAAAACTTGGTACTATTAAGCTTCTAGTTTCCCCACCTGCCTAAAGCCTCTCAAGGTTGCTGGAAGAAAGATGCTATGAAAATGATTTGTCAAGCATCACAGACATGCAGGTGATTATTATCTGGTTATGCCTTCCTTTGAATGAACACATATCTTTAGGATCACCCTTTGGTGGCCCCCAGACCTACATCTCCCTAAGATGTCCCTTTCTTGGGCATTGATTCTTATCTCTGTCTCGGGCTGTCGAGCCCATACCTGGGAATGAAATCCAACCCTGCAGCGAGTAGTTGTCAAAGGGGCTGCAGAGCCTCAGAGGGCTGTGAACCCACAGGCATGAGGAAGTAGAGGAGGAAGGTACGAGAAAGTGGAGAGAATTGTTGTGGAGGTGGGAGCAGGGAAGGGGGAGGGGGAATGAGAGAGGAAGGGGTCATGTGCCAGGCTGGCTTCCCGGGTGCCAGGGCTGATTTGCTGGGGTAGCTGGGTCTTCACGGCAGATTGCAGGCTGATTGCAACAGATTAGCCGGGACTTAAAAGGGGCCTCATCAGAGTACATGAATACAGCACTGAGTGTTCTATTTCTCTCATCCTGGGGCTAGAGCCAATCAAACAGGAGAGGGCCGGAGGGTGGCGGGGAGAGGCACCATGAATAACCTGCCTCCTTTATCATCACAGTGCTTCAAAATACCACTTGGTCCCATTTCCACTTTTTTTTTCCTCTGCCAGGGACTCAAGGGTGGCACTTGAGTGGGGTGAAACTTTCTGTAGTGTCTGAGACGCCCCCCATGTTGCTGCCCACCCCATCCTGATGTTCTACATCTCATCACTCAGCCCTCTTCTTTCATACCACTTATCACAAGCTGAAATTATTTGATAAGCAATTATTTACACAAAACCCTGCTCTTTCCACTAGAATGTGCCATGAGATCAGGAACCTTATCTAACTTGTTCATTCCTGTAGTTCCAGCTCCTGGCAGGGTAGTACATGGTAATGCTCAAAAAATGTTCATTAAGGAATGGGATGGATATATAACATCTACCGAGCACTCTCTCTACGCCAGGCAAGGAGCCCAGAGACGTATAGGCGTTTCTCCTCTTAATGATAGTTCTCTCAAGGAAGTATGACAATCTTTATTTTACTGATAAGAAAACTAAAGCTCAGGCTGGTTAAGTAACATGTTTCTGGTCACACAGTCAGAGCTGGGATTCTAATATGGGTTTGACAAAGTATATAGGCTCTTAATCACTATGCCAGGAATAGAATATGCTTTATCTGCAGTGCCAGCATTAACTGACTGGCAGTTGCTTCCAGGAGCCCTTTAGCTAGAAGAATTTTGAAGCAGTTTCCTGACTTAGTGGGAAGAGTGCTGAGATCAGTTAGTAATGTCTGCAAGGGGTGAGGTGGGATGTCTAGTGGTAGTGGTACATGTGCTGTCTATTTGCCATTCTTACAATATATGATATCACCTCCCTAAAGATGTACAACAGAGGCAAAGAAAAAAAAAGAAGAGAGAGAGAACAACTAGGAGGCAGAGTGCTTGGCTTCTTTTCTGTCCCTAGTTTTTCACTCCTTGCATTTGTCTTTTCTTTGCAATGGGAACACAGCCACCTACAGGATTGTTTGGAGGATAGAATGTAATCAGAGGTAGGAACTAGCTTTGAAGGGTCTTGCAAGCAGAGGTTGAGATATTGCTTCATAAGCTGACATCGTGATGATGGGGGGGAGGGTCCTCAGGTAATGTGATATTTCTGTGGGACTCTAATACCTCTGTGCAAATGTGCTGTTATTATTTCCCAAAGGCCCTTCAGTGAACAAAGGGAGCAGGGAGTGTGGGGAGGTAGGTGACAGTCAGGCTGCTGAGCTGGATTTTGGGGACTGGCGCCTGGTTGTAGGTAAGCCTTTGCAACCCACTGGTCATGGGGTGATCACCATGTATTTACTCTGCCCAACAGAAACCTGGGAGGGGGTACAGTATATTGTTTAAGATTGGAGCTTGTAGATTTTAGGTCCCAAGTTTGCCACTTACTGTGTAAACTTGGAAAAGTCCTATAACCTCTTTGAGCCTTGGTCGCTGACTTAAAATAGCATCTGTCTTAGGGGCCTATTGTGAGAATTAAATGAGACAACATGTGGAAGGGAACAGTTTGGCTCTGGTATACAGCAAGCACTCAATGCATATTTGTTATTGTCTGTGAGGAACCTATATGCCTATGTGGAAACTGGAAAATCAGGGCAGTTATCTGAATCTATCTGTGTTGCCCCAAACCAGGTGATTGACGGTTTTTCATTTTTGTTTGTTTTTTCCCCTAGTTTACATCTGGTGGTTTTGAATACCCAGCCTCAGTATTTCCAGGACCTGAAAAGAGAAGGGCAGGGTTGTTCAGACTGTGTTCAAATACACAGCCTGAGGTCCTTGTTGCTGCTGTCAGGCATCTCTCTAAACAAGGGGAAAATCCATCCTCTCACTGCGTGCTGAAAACTGTGCTTTGAGAATATTAAGTTGGGCGTTGCTTCATTTGCCCACAATGGAAACCCACTGGGCCAGGACAGCCCTCCTTCCCCTCATTTTCCATAAGAAATGGCTTAGATCCTGGTTACCTATGGTGACGGCTGTCATTTATTGAACCCTAAGTGTGTGCTGGAACTTTATGCTCTTGGCAGCCCTCTAAGGCAGCCACTATTCCCATCCTGGTTCTGCAGAAGAGACAATTGCAGCCCAGTATGTTTGAGTTACTTGTCCATAGCCAGGTAGTGGCAGAGCTGGGATTCAAACCCAGGCCAGCCGGGCCTCAGCAGCAGCATGCTTACCACCAAACCACACTGTCTTCTGGAAACTCTGGCTTGATGAAGATGTCTGTTTGGCAGAGGGAGTAAAATGCCAGATATATAAGTCAGGGGCAGTGGAGACCATGGAGGGATGGGAGCTGTGGTTCTTACTCCCTGCTGCACATCTGAGTCACCTGAGGAGCATTCATAAGCTAGGGATGCTTGGTCTGACCCCCAAAGACTCTGATGCTCTTGATCTTGGATGCAGGTGGAGCTTCGCAGGTGGTTCTGGTAGGTTTCCAAGCTTGAGGACCACCGGAGCAGCAGAAGAAGGTCAGGAGGGGGTTAGCAAATTCCTCATGGTTAGGAACCTTTCCACTTCCTCCTTGCAAGGGGCTGATTCACCTTGCAGGTGGTGTACCTTTATCTCAGTATCCCCATTTGCAGTGTGTGGGCAATGGAGCTCGACAACACTGCAGGGTGCTGGGTAGATAAACAGCTTGTAAAGTGCCACTTAAATGGAAACCATTGGGATGAAGTGTTCCTGGGGCTTTGATGTGACCCCATTTCAGTTTCAGTGTGGTGGTACTCTGGGCCACATCCCTAGCCGTCTGGATCATCAATAACCACGTGGGACCAGGATTCGAGGTATCTGCTTGCACAGCCTGGGGTAAGCAGGGAACTCTGATCGCCCCGTCCTTTGGCTGAGGAACAGTGTGAGTGGATGCATAATTCGAACCATTAACTTGCTCTCAATATGGAGAATGAGATTTGTGGCTCCCTCTCACAAAGGAAATATGAAGCAGTAAACACACTTCCAGTTATGGATGGGGCTAAACACACCATTAAACTGAATGCTAATGGCTGTCTTCTGCTTCCTGTGAACATTTCACCGTGGCAACCAGCAGGTGCCCTTTCCTTGCCTTCTCTTTCATCTTCCCATAATTCTCTTCTGCCACAGCTTTTTGGATAATGGGCACATGCCTGAAATAGTAGTTAAAAGGAGAATTAGAGTCTTTTTTTAAAAAAAGCAAGTTAGATTGGAGTAGATTTCCAGCTTCTCACACTATTTGCCTGTAGGATGTAGCAGTCTCAGGTACTGAGAACAGGCCAAGACACGTGAACATCTTTAATTGATGTATCTTTATTTATTTATTTTTTAATAGATCTTTATTGGAGTATAATTGCTTCACTGTACTGTGTTAGTTTATGCTTTATAACAAAGTGAATCATCTATACGTATACATATATCCCCATATCCCCTCCCTCTTGCGTCTCCCTCCCACCCTCCCTGTCCCACCCCTCTAGGTGGTCACAAAGCACCGAGCTGACCTCCCTGTGCTACGTGGCTGCTTCCCACTAGCTATCTATTTCACATCTGGTAGTGTATATATGGCCATGCCACTTCCTCACTTCGTCCCAGCTTACCCTTCCCCCTCCCCATGTCCTCAAGTCCGTTCTCTATGTCTGTGTCTTTATTCCTGCCCTGCCACTAGGTTCATCAGTACCATTTTTTTTTTAAGATTCCATATATAAGTGTTAGCATACGGTATTTGTTTTTCTCTTTCTGACTTACTTCACTCTGTATGACAGACTCTAGGTTCATCTACCTCACTACAAATAACTCAATTTCATTTCTTTTTATGGCTGAGTAATATTCCATTTTATGTACGTGCCATATCTTCTTTATCCATTCATCTGTCGATGGACATTTAATATACTGCCTACTGAGGGCATCAAGCCTGGCCTGACTTCTGAAGCTTGGTCACTAAATTGTGGAAGCAGCATAACTTAGGGCTTAAGAATAAGAGCCCAGGGCTTCCCTGGTGGTGCAGTGGTTGAGAGTCCGCCTGCCGACGCAGGGGACGCGGGTTCGTGCCCCAGTCCGGGAAGATCCCACATGCCGCAGAGCGGCTGGGCCTGTGAGCCATGGCCGCGGAGCCTGCACGTCCGGAGCCTGTGCTCCGCAACGGGAGAGGCCACAACAGTGAGAGGCCCGCGTACCGCAAAAAAATAAAAAATAAGAGCCCAGGAGTTTGACACTTCGATATAAATCCTTTGCTGTTGCCTAAAAGCTGGGTAAATTTCCCTCTATGTGCCTACTTTCCTGTAAATTGGGGATAATAATAACCACTCTCTCATAGGGCTATTGTTGGGGGGCGGGGTGGAGGTGGAATGGGGTAAGGGAGTGGGCTGGTTAATGAAAAATGAGTATAAAGTTCTTAGTATAGTGCCTGGCACATAGGAGGCGCTCAGTAAATGGTAGCCATCCATTCTGATGATGATGGTGATGAGTAACATTGGCTGGGTGATTTTAGGCCGTTAACTTCCCTGAGCTTCAAATCCTTCATCTGTACAAGGCAAGCTAACCACAGCACCTGGGTCATTTGTTTAAAGCTCTAGGTAAGAATTACATGATGAAAAGTACTAGGCACAGGGCTTGGCACATAGTAAGAGTTCAATAAGGACTTGCTGAATGAATGGAAAAAAATATATAAATGCTATACTGGCTGAAGAAACTCAATCATCAGACCCAAAACGTTTAATATTAAACACAGAGAGAAAAACATACCAGTAGCCCTGGACTTTTTGTCAGTTTCATTGTTTTTAGCAGCTGTGGACCTTCCTTTGCTTCCTCTTTCCTTGTTGTGCCCTCTCCTTTCAGTGCCTACCAAGAGCCTATGCTGAAAAAGAGAAAGCACGATTCTGACATACATAAATGAAACCCCAGTATCACGATGGGCACCGAGCAAGGCCTCAGACAGGAAGGGCCGTAAATAACAGAGCCGTCTGCGCACAGTCGCTCAGCTAGCGAAGCTGGCCATGGGCTCTTTGTCTCCTGCCCCAGCCCCTTAAGTGTCCAGCATCCTCACCTTGGGCTCCCCCCCACCACTGCCGTCGAGCGCCCCCTCCCAGGTCTGCTCTGCAAGGCGGTGACTCATGCTCTGAATCTGACTCCTCTCAGTCTTCTGCCAACTCCAGCTCCCCTAGCTGTCCCATCCCAGCCCTCCCCGGAAGAAAACAACCTGGTAAACCAGGGACTGGCATAGCTGCTTAGTCAGCTACTCTCGGGAGTAATTGAAATGTTTTTAGATAGCATTTATGGTTTTAATTTCTAATTATAAAAGGGATACATGTTTATATTAGAAAATTTCGGGAAAAAAATTTGCAGAAAGAAACCAAGCACACAGAAGAAAATAAAAAGCCTGAGGCCCAGGCAACAACATCCCAGGCCAAGTTAAATCAGCATTACTATGGATGGGGTCCTGTATCATTAGTGTTTTTTTAAATTTCAGAGGTGATTCCAGTGTGCAGGCAAGCCTGGACAATCAACTTAGAGACACTTGCCAGTAGCACTTTGAAGTATTTCCTGTATTTTTTATTTTTATATTTGGATCATACTGTATATACCATTTGAAACCTGATTTTGGGAATTCCCCGGCGGTCCAGTGGTTAGGACTTTACACTTTCACTGCTAAGTGTGTGGGTTCGATCCCTGGTTAGGGAACTAAGATCCCACAAGATGCACAGTGCGGCCCCCCCAACCCCCCCCAAAAAAAGAAAAAAAAAGAAACCTGATTTTGTTTTCTGTAGCCTAACAATATGTTATGAACATCTTCCCAAATCATTAATATTTTTCTATGACATGATTTTTAAAAGTGGCTATGTAGTTTTCCATCTTATGCATGCACCATAATTATTTTTAGCCTATTAACTATTATTAGACATTTTTCTAAAATTTTGCTGATTGAAATAATACTGAGATGTATTTTTACTCCTATCTGTGATCACTTACTTAGCTAACACATATAGTATATAACCATATGCTGGACACTATTCTAAGGCATTACATATATTTCATTTAATCTTCACAACCAGTCTATCAGGTACCTACTATTATCACCCCCATTTTAGAGATGAGGAAACTGAGGCTCAGAGAGGCCATGCTCTGGAATTAAAATTGCGGGATCAAAAAACATGAACATTTTCAAGGCTTTTGAAACACATTGCCAAATGGCCCACCACAAAGGTTTTATCCTTATTATGTGAGACATATGTGAGGCAAATCAGGGGGTTTTTGAGTTTGAAAATAATTCTATAACCCAATGAAATCTATCAATTTAAAACCTCTCCTTATTGTAGGTCTTTTATGTATGTTAAAAAAACCTTTTATAGTAGGATTTTAAAAAATGATATCTATTAGGTGTAAAGTGTGGTTTTATCATTTGTAAGCAATGTGCCAAGCATAAGAGTTGGCATTGTTCTAAGGACGAGCCTGAGTATTCATCCCTCTCCAATTCTCTTCTGTTTTCTAACCCTCTTCTTTGGGAGAATGTTTTTGGTAAAGTAGAGCAATATCTCCTGGAAGAGGTGCTACTAGAGGAGAGGTGGCATTATCAGGTAGAGAAAAATTTGTTAGGCTTCTGATGAAGCGACCCGAAGCCTCTTCCTCAAGGAAATCTGATTCGACTCTCTCCAGCTGCTCATGGGAATGAATGGAACTGGTTTTCTGAGAGCTCAGGAAGGAGGGCAGAGGGGGCCTCACAGCTGAGAGGACAAGGGAGCCCCAGGAAAGAGCAGCAGATAGGTGAGAGAGAAGAGACTTCTGGAAGCCCCTTGAGGGACTCCGTGGGCCCTGAGGTGTCTCAAATACAAAGCTTTGTGTACCGGCCCCCTGGCTTTTCTGTGTATTTGTCAAGTTCAATCATTAGCTTGGCTATTATTATTTTTCTTTTGGAAGAGGATTGCAACTATATAAGACTCTTCCTGTCATCCCCCCGACCACACACACGCTGATAGTACCCACATTTCTGAGAGGTTTCCTACTTATAGCAGGAGAGCAAAAGAACTTACCACTACTATGAACTCCTTGAGGACAGGGACCCATGTCTTTTTTTTTTTTTTTAATTATATTCATTCTCAGTGGCTCTGGCAGGTCATAATTTTCATTTCTATTCACAGAACACCCCATCTTGTTAATTGATGCTTGGATGAGAGTTATGTTAGTGAGCTTTACTTTGGTTGCTACAGAAGCTCAATTCAAACTGTATTAAAAAAAGGGGGAGGGCTTCCCTGGTGGCACAGTGGTTGGGAGTCTGCCTGCCGATGCTGGGGACACGGGTTCGTGCCCCGGTCTGGGAAGATCCCACATGCAACGGAGCGGCTGGGCCCGTGAGCCACGGCTGCTGGACCTGCATGTCCGGAGCCTTTGCTCCGCAACGGGAGAGGCCACAACAGTGAGAGGCCCACGTACCGCAAAAAAAAAAAAAGGGGGGGGGGAGAGTCTAGGATGGAGAGGAAATATGGTTGAATTCAGAGTTTTGAAGGATGTTGTCTGTCTGTCTGTCTCTCTCCTTCTCTGGTCTGGCCTCATTCTCTTAAAAATGGACTCCCTTCACAAGGTCCATGCCTTCTCTTGGATTTTACGTGTGAATACTGGGTGAGAAAAGTCTTCTTTTGTCTTGGGCCCAGCTAATCTGGGTTGATGAGGCTGGGAGCTGCCTGTACCTGTCTCTTGCTGTGTGATCCCAGCTTAACCTCCTGGAGAGAGAGGACTGTTCTCCCTAACATCCATATGTTAGTCCTAGAGAGGGACTGGCTGACTTGGCTTGAGTCACACCAAATCAATCAACTACTGCATCTAGTGGAATAAAGTATAAGAGAAGCCGGACCCTTTATATGGCACCTTGTGTGGTAACAGGCTGCACCTGGCACCCACAGAAAAGGACTGGAAAATAGTGTCAGGAAGACAAACCAACAAAGAACTGTGTTCAGACTCACTGTGTTCCTGGCCTAGGATTTCAGATGGTCAAATTAATTTGGGTTTTTATTTCCGTTGTTAATGGCATATTCTTTCTAGTACTTTTCTGTCTGTAAATAAGGTAAACACTTGTTTTCATCAAAATCTGAATTTTTAACCCTTCTCCTTCAGTCATTGCTTCCCTGTAATTTAAAAAAAATGCAGATATCTTCACATTTATTGCCAAATTTTTCAAATGATGAGGTCAGCCTTCGAAGCCTCCATGTCTAGACCAGTTACTTACTCTAATTCCTTTTAAATATGGGGTCCGGACACACTCCTCCACTGAAGCAGCCTCTTGCAGGCCACTCATGACCCCTGGGTCACTGAATCCATTGTCTTGCTTGGTCACGTTCTCCTGGCCGTTGCCAACACTTCATAACGTGTAATCTTACTTTCTAGTGCCATCTCCATTTGGGGAGCAAAGAATGTCCTCATGAAGGACCTGGAAAAGCTGTTTCTCTACTTGGCACTTCTGCCTTTGGGGGCTGTCTCGTTTTGTTCTCTGTCTATAAATAGAAGAGGGACTCATTGTTTGCCCCTCCACCTTTCATCTGGCTATATTTTGCCTTTGGCTGGCAGAACGGACTTGTGGAAAGAGCACAAGCTTTGGAATTAGATAAACTTGGGTTCGCATCCCAGCTCTTACTGCTTACTTGCTGTGGGGCCTCCAGTGAGATGAGTTTTTTTTTTTCAAACTTCTTTGAGCATCAGTTTTCCTCTCCTGTAAATGGAGGGAAACGATAACACCTGCCTCGTAGGATGGCCTATAGCTTCATGAGTAATGTGGAGGCACAAGGCCCAGCACCCCAGCAGACACTCAGAAGATGTGGATCCTCCTACTCCCCCCAAAGGATATTTGGTTTGTCCTCTGTCCCCTTGGGAATAAGCTCTGTGATGAATCACCACATTTATATGTCCTATAAAAGTTGCCAATCTGTTATATAGTTTTAAATATATTCATGCTTTCTATA
This sequence comes from Mesoplodon bidens, assembly GCF_964165515.1. Taxonomy (NCBI): domain Eukaryota; kingdom Metazoa; phylum Chordata; class Mammalia; order Artiodactyla; family Ziphiidae; genus Mesoplodon; species Mesoplodon bidens. Next base: position 171,812,420 of record NC_138160.1, on the reverse strand, counting down.
TGCTAAAGCAGCTGGCCATTAGAAACAAACTTAAAGCTAACTACTCTTTGGTTAAGCCTTTCCTACTTTTTCTTCTATAGAACACAGCCTTTTTCTTTTATTCTTTCTGGTGTACAGACATTTCTCCCTTGCCCTCTCCCCTCCATCCTCTTCAGCATCTGTTCCGTTCTCCCGTGGAAAGGGCACACTCCCTTTCAGGAACTGTTCCTCTTTCACAGCATCTGGTTCTGGAGTGGGGGGCTAAGGAGAGTCATGGGACCAAAGCTCGACCAATCGTAGTATCTCATTCCCTTGCCATAGCAGTTGGCTCAGTGGTGGCCACGGGATCCAAGTTTGGTTTATTGGTGTCCTTCTCTTGAAATTTTACTTGTGGGTTCTGGGAGAGAGAAATCTTCTTTCTCCTTGGGCGTTGCTAATCTGGATTGATGAAGCCCGGAGCTGCTTCTGCCTGGTCTCCTGCTGTGTGGATAAAGCTCTTCCATCTTAGGAGAGAATGAATCCAACACATGGAGAGAAGCAGGGAGCTGAGATACGGGGTGAGGAGGGAGGGGGAAGGGTGAGAGAGGTGATATCATCATTTGATTTCCTGAGGACATACTAGTCCTGACCTTGTAAGATATGAGCCAGCGAATTCTGGTTTTTCCTTAAGGCAGATTAGGTTTGGTTTCTGCTCCTCTTGAAGTCAGGCCCCCTAATAAATTTATCGGTCTGTTTAAAGTAACGACTACCTTATAAATGAGACGTGTATATGTCACCACAAAATCTGACAGCCAGTCAAAGTTACTGATAAGACATAGAGTCATATATTGAGTTCCTACTAAGGGCAAAAGGATCTGCAAAGCCCCTTTTACATTTGTATCACTGGAACCCTGCCTAGTTCCTGGAACATAGAAGGTCCCAGTATGTATATAGGAATAAAGCAGGGCATGAAGGAGTATCTGATTGGTTCAGCTGGCCAGTCACCATCCAGTCCAGGAGAGTCCCATTGGCTAGGCCGCTGACTCCCACGGGGGCTTGGCCAGTCTACAGCTTGGCTATCAGTAAGTCAGGCCAGTTGTGGGTAGGGATCTGTGATGCAGAAAATAGCCTCTTTTGCATAAGGAATTGTTTAATTTGACTGTGGGATAGCAAGTTCTTGAGTTTCACAAAGGGGACAGAATAGCAGCCTGGCACTTAGCTTGGCTTGCCCAGGCCATTTGAGCCCTCAGGGAAGGGTTTGGAGAACTACTGGGGGAGCTCCAGGAAAAGCTGAGCTATTCCTGTCCTGCTGAGGGTCTCCCCTTGGGCTTCTCATCCAGAGGAGAGCAGTGACTCCAGACCAAGGCGGGAGTTCTGTGAAGCCACGGGAGCCTGAGCACCTGCCGGAGGATGGCTGACTCCAGACTGACCTGCTGAGGCCTGCCGGTGAGAAACAAGCCCATGCCGTGGGGAGGCCAGCCAGCCAGCCAGCGCAGCAGCCATCTGTGCTGGGGATGAGAGCCTGGGGAAGCAGTAACACTGCTGGTGGCGGCCTGTCTCTGGCCGTGTCCCCAGGCCTTGTTCCCACTGTAAGCTGACACTGGTGGAGCGGGGCCTCTCACGTCTTCCTCAAGGGGTCAGGGGGGCTCAGGGGCAGAGTCTATTCTCACACACTGAGCAGCTGCCTGTAGGGGCTGCAGAGAGTGTGAGGAAAGCAGCCCCTACAGAGCGGGCTTGGTGCGGAGGACTTGGAATTGGAGGGTTGGCATTTGAAGCTGATTTTAATCTTGGCCCCGTCTCCACAGCAACAGAGTAAACTGGGAGGCAGTGAACCGTACCCAGAGGGGTACCAGATAGAGGTCTGGAGACTCAGGGATTCACCCAGTTCTCCCTAAGCAGTTGTAGGACCAGGGCCAAGCCTCAGTCTTCTCATGGTACATTGAGGGAACTTGGGTCACATGCGCTTGGAGGATTTCTCTTGGTGAGAAATCTCACCTTGGTGAGAAATCTTAACCTCCCATCAAATGATTGATCTAAATTCACTTGCTGTGTTGAGATGACCAATCTGGAAAAGGTAGGCCTCACAGTTAACTTTCTTCGTAGGCAGTAGGGGATGGATGAGAAGCAACATTATTCCAAACATAATGACAGTAGTAATAATTGTTATAATAGTGATGACAAAACAGCCATTTAAAAAATACGCGCTCTAAACCAGGCACTCTATTTTATGGTACATTAGCTTATTGATCTTTTACAACATTCCTCTGGGGTGGGTGTTATGATTCCTGTTTTGGAGATGAAACTATTGGCGTTCAGAGAGGTTAAGTTACTCGCCCAGCATCTCACTATTAAAAAGGTGGCAAAGCTGGGGTTTGAAGCCAGGTCTGCTTGCTTCTAAACCCTATGTTCTTGTCTACTCTGTTATCAAGTGGATGAGTGGCGCCTTCTACTTTCTGCTGTGAAAACATAGGTACATAGAGGCTCAGAGCCCTGCCTAGAAGACAGGGCTGATTGTTTCCCAGTTGTTAGTATGTCATACAAAGCCATCAGCAACACAGTCCCAGACTTTTTTTTTCAACTTCATTCCACACTTTTCCCCATCACCCCCACCAAACTCATGGTCCACTCAACACACATTTCTGCTCAGGCAAGATTCAGGTGCCATCACATTTTTAAAGATGTTCTCTGATTTCCAAGCAATTAACCACAATACCCTTTTGCTTCTGCTATGGCATATATCATATTCTGTAATTATGTTTTAGTCACCATTCATTTAATGAATATTTACTGGGTGATTCTGTGTGTTTGACATTGTGTTAGGTGCTTGTGAATGTTTTCCTGCCCACTTTCCCTGCCCTCCAGGTACCCAACACATACTAAAACTCACAGATTTTTTTTCAGAGATGTGTCTTATTTCCCTTGAATCTCAAGTAATTGACAAAGCCTGATATATTGGAGATGCTCAACAGCTATTTGAAAAGTGGATGCATGACCCAGAACCTACCTACTTTTGAATAACTGCCTGTTTCGTCCCTATAGATCCCCCAAATAGATTTTTAGACGCTTGTAGACAGGAGCTGGGTTTTATTTTGCTTTTGTCCCCATTGCTGGGTCCAGAGAAGGAATTTAATATATGTTTATTGAATGAGTGATTAGTGAGAAGGATGAGTTCTGGGGAATGAATATGCTAACTCTGCAGGTGTTGATCAAGCACCCACCATGTGGATACCACCAAGATCATTGCTTGAGTGGGCACCATGGTGAGTAAATACAATGTTGATCTTACGTCCTCAGGATGCTGAGTGTCTAGTGATCGTCTTATGCTTACAAACTAACTCGGGAAACAGTCAGCAGAGAGAGAAGTCAGGCACCAACCAGACACCTACCCTGTCCAGAATCACTGCTGGTCCCTGGCCATGTCCTCAGCCCCACTGTGGCTCTGATTCCCACAGCTTCCCTCCCTCAGAGGGCTCTCTGCCTCTGGGTAGAAATGAATGTGACCTGTGAAAGAGCCCTGAGTTCTTGCAAAGATGATTGCCTCATCTAATTCAACATGAAATAAAGTAGAAGGAAGGATTGTGACCCTTCCTGAGCCCAGAATCATTGCTCTTACTATTGGAGGGAGCTAGAACAGGTCATTTGTCCTGATTCTAATATTCTGTTTGTAGAAATCATTGTAACAGGGTGGAACTATGTTAACACCTGGCCAGAAAATTCTTTTTTGGAGGTAAACTATCTTGAGACCCTAAGGACAAAGTTGTCAGGGACAAAGTGATGAAGAGAGAACTGATTTTTTTGCATAAAAATAAATAGGGAGTTTGCAAGAGGGAATTTGAAAGAAGAGAGGAAATAGAAGGGAGAGGACCCAGCAGGGGGATATTGGAACTTGAAATTTGCATTCGTGGAAATTTTAAGAACAGGGATGTATAATTTTATTTATTTATTTATTTATTTATTTATGGCTGCGTTGGGTCTTCGTTGCTGCTTGTGAGCCTTCTCTAGCTGTGGCGAGCAGGGGCTTCTCTTCGTTGCAGTGCACGGGCCTCTCATTGTGGTGGCCTCTCCTGTTTGGGAGCTCAGGCTCTAGGCATGTGGGCCTCAGTAGTTGCGGCACATGGGCTCAGTAGTTGTGGCTCGTGGGCTCCAGAGCGCAGGCTCAGCAGTTGCAGCACACAGGCCTAGCTGCTCCACGGCATGTGGAATCCTCCCGGACCAGGGCTCGAACCCGTGTCCCCTGCATTGGCAGGCGGACTCTCAACCACTGTGCCACCAGGGAAGCCCGGGATGTGTAATTTTTGATTGCATGTTTTTTGTGTATGAGTGTTGTAAATTTTCTGTCTTCAGTAAAGACACACACATACTCACACACACCCTTGTATAAGTGGGTCTTGGTGGGGGGAGAAAAGAAAGAAATTGCAGAAAAATTGCTGAGTTTCTTGTTTGTATCAGCACAGACAGCTCACACAGGATGGTGAGATTATCTATAAACTAAAATAATCCAATGGAAGCAGGTGATTAAGACAAGAAGTAATAGATATCCTCAGAAGGGTGGGTAGGAATGAGTATTGTGCATCACGTGTAGGATGGGATTTCAAACCAATTTTTTATTTGACCTTCAAAGAACAACAGCATTCACTAGGGTTCTTTGGTTTTAAGTAACAGAAATGGATTTTGGCTAAAAAACAACTAAAGGACTTTATTAGGTGGATTCTGGGTAGCTCACAGAACTGAAGAGAAAATTGAATAGTCAGGTCACACTGAGTAGGAAGTAGAGGATACCTCTTCAGGCATCCCCATGGAGGTGAGTCAGTCCAGCTTTTTGCCATGCTAGTGAGGTTCCCACCAAGATCAGACCTCAGAGAGAGGAAGTCCTATAGAGGAGTCTGGGTCACATGTGCTACCACCCATCCCCCTACTTGGCTGCAGTAACATGGAGTCATTGATCGTCATCATTGACCGTCTTCTGAGAGAATAAGAGGAGACTTTTCAAAGAAAGGAAAGGGGGTGCTTTAGCCAAAACTCAGAGGAAGGGATGCTGGGCAAGCAGAAATAGCAAATGTTCACACTCACAGGGTACCTCAGCTAGGAGATGTTGCTGCTCTATGTATTGTTTGTAACAATACTTAACACAAGCACCTGGTACAAATTTCAACCATGCAAGAAGGTATGAAGATACAGTTGGGCTTCCCTTCACCCATAGAGGCCACCACTCTTTCCTGTGTCTCCTTGCACAACACACACACACACACACACACACACACACACACTACAGTTGCCACTGTGAGGGCCTGCTCCCCAGTCTCTGAGCCCTCTGAGGGCAGAGCCTCCTTATTTGCCTCTGGGGTACAGCTAGAACAGTTTGGCTCCCTGCAGAAGTTCAGCAGCCAATTGCTAAGAGCCAACTTCTTGCAGGAAAGAGAAGGGGGAGGCAGGGGGGACAGATTCTGTCTGAGATCACTCGGTGCCTCGCTCTGTGATCTATGAGTTGCTTTTAATTTCCTGTGCTTGGCCGCCAGCAGCCTGATGAAATAAAGGAGATAGCAGGGCTGGCCCTGCCTGGCCTGGGGCTTGTCTGCTTGCTGCAAGGCCATGACCTCCAGACCTTGAAAAGAGAAGAGCTGAGTGTGCTCCCCCCTCCCCCAAACCTCTCAGCCTCCTCTATGTGAAGGGGGTGCAGAATGGGCTGCTCGAAACCAATACGCTTCCCAGAGGGGCAGTGCAGAGTTCACTCCCTGGGCTTTGGGGGCAGACAAGGATAGTTTGTCTTCTGGTTCTGTTGCCTACTGGCTGGTTGCCTCATTCTCTGAGCCTCAGTTTCCTCAATCGTAAATGGAGGGTATTAGTAGAACCTACCTCACTAAGTTCTTAGGAGGATCCAAAGAGCATGAATTCAATGTATGAAGCAAGGTGCCTGGGACCTGGCACATACTAAGTTGGTGGTTGGTATCAGTATCATTCTTTCTGTTTACCACATGGTCACAAGGCTCGCTCTCAGCAAAATGGCCCAGTTGGTGACTTTGTCTTCTACCTTTCCTCTGAACACACCTTTCCCTTCCAGGTACAGTGTGGTCTGATCTTTCCTCATCTCTTCTGACATAGACAGTACTAACTCCTTCTACTGCTGCTGCTGCTACTGGCATTCCTACCAGCATCACCACCTGCCACTGATTCAGTGTTGACTTTGTCCCAGGCATGGTGCCCTGAATGTGGGGTGTGCCATCTAATCTTTACAACAACTGCTGTTCCCACTCCAGGCTGAGAAAATGGAGTCACAGAGAGTCAAGGTGATTTCCTCCTGATTGACTGAATAATTAAAATTAGCAGTCTGATGGTCGTTTACAGAAGGATGTAGAGATTTAATGGATTATCTCCATCACTGGGTTTGTATTTTCAAAGTGTTCTTCAGAAAGAGGTCAGAGCTTACTCTGAAGGAATGAGTTGGTGATGGGAGCAAGTTAATCTTCTTTGATGGGTTTGGGGAAGAAGGAATTGTGTGGGGAAAGAAGGAATGCTTTCCTACTACTCTTGAAATAAAACAGAAGCCATTGCCCGCTCCATCTGAAATTAAGATCAATCCTAAATGTATCGATGAGAGAACAGTGCAAAATTCCCTGCTGTTTTTTTTGCGGAACAGGTAATAGAGTGGTCATTCCCTGAGAATTCTACTCCCTGGTGCATGAGATTGGTTAATAAACACAGACTCAAGATGTAAAGAAAACCAAAGACCTTGCCCCAACTTCAGTGAAGTTCCACTGTTGGCTGCTGAGCCTTCACCCTGAGCAGCCACAGGGTTTTCTGCTCGTAGATGCAGCAGGTTGTTGCTGCAGCGACCTGCTGACCTGGTGCCTGGCCGGTGACAGGGACAGGACAAGGGAAGGGGGAATCAAGAGAGTAGGGGCTGGACACTGACCCCAAACATGACACATCATTTAGCTCCATCGGCTCTTAAGGGATGATCAGTCTCGTTCTTTTTACAAAGACTTCCAAGGAGTGGGAAGTGATCAGGCTGAGGTTCCATACCCACAGTCAGTGACTGCCTTGCCCAGAATTCACTTGAATTAGTGTGTTCGGTGAAAATAATCAGAATATGAAATATTTACCCAGCTCACTGTTAATCAAGGGCTTTCACCTTCTTCCTTCCTTCTTTGCTTCCCTCTTCATCTTTCCCTCCTCCCTCTCCCAACCTTGTGTGTTTCCAACCTTTTAAAGATGAGTAGAAAGGACATCTCATGCCTACGTCACACTAACATGAGTGGCAGAAGAGGGACCGAGAGTCTAAATGCCAGCCTTAGCAGTGGGGCAATCCTGTCTCTGTTACTGGTAGCCATAAGTCCAAGAGCAAGTTTCTTCATCTCTCTCATCCTTTGCTTCCTTGTCTGGAAAAGTACAATAACAGCAGCTACTTCAGAGGGTGACTCTGAGGACTAACAGGTATATAGAGTGTTTATCAGAGCACCTGGTACTGAGCAAGTGCCCAGTGAATGTCACTTTATTCCTACAGTCCTAAACATTGTCATCATGTAGACTGTGTGCAAGTCAGCTGACTTTATGTGTTGGCCTTGAGTTTATACTGTGCTTTGCATTGTAAAAGGTATGTTTTGCAATGCCAATTAAAATATAATTCACTTTTCACTTGGCGAAGATGTTAATACCCAGTGCTGGTGAGCTTGTGGTGAAATGGGAGATGGGCCTTCTCATCAGGGCTTGCTGCATTCACACAGTGGCGGGGGCACCTTACTGTCTTACAAGGAGGTGAGCCTGGTTCTTATGCACCAATGATGGGATGGAACATGGTGTCAACTCTGGGGAAGCGAACTTTGATGTTGTGCATTAAATGCTGTAGAAAGTTCCACTGGAGGCAAAGCAAGATAAACTAATGTCTAAAGATGATAAGAAGTGACCTGTAGGGATTTGGACAAATCAGTAAGCATTCTTCAAGGAGTGGTATTAAAACAAGGGAAAGAAATTGAAAATGACCCATCCATGTGTGTATGGTCAAGTGGAGGAGGAATGTTTCACACTATTGTTCATCGAAATGGAAGAGTAACCCTGAAAACTGGAGACCTTAAAAAACTACCTGCAAGCCCATTTGGATGACTCACAGACCTCTCGACCTTACCTGTCCACAACTGTATTCTTTTTTTTTTTTTTGCGGTACGCGGGCCTCTCACTGCTGTGGCCTCTCCCGTTGTGGAGCACAGGCTCCGGACATGCAGGCTCAGCGGCCATGGCTCACGGGCCCAGCCGCTCCGCGGCATGTGGGATCTTCCTGGACCGGGGCACGTACCCGTGTCCCCTGCATCGGCAGGCGGACTCTCAACCACTGCGCCACCAGGGAAACCCCACACCTGCATTCTTGATTCCATCCCACCCATTGAACCCACTGCAGTTGGCTCCACAGGTGCTCAGTTCAAAAACCCAGGGCACATCCTCAAGTTCTTCATTTTCCTAACCTTCATCCAAGTGATCAGAATTGCTGTGTTTTCCACATCCACCATGCATCTCTCATCAGTCCCCTTGTCTTCTCCCTGCTACTCACCTCATAACCTGTACAATTACAAATACTGTAACTGCTTTCCTTGCTTCTGCTTTTGCTTCTGTGGATCCTTTATCCACACAGCAGGAAGTGACTTTAGGGATCTGGGCAAAGACCTGGAGAGGACCTTTGGTTTTTTTTTTTTTTGCGGTACATGGGCCTCTCACTGTTGTGGCCTCTCCCGTTGCGGAGCACAGGCTCCGGACGCGCAGGCTCAGCGGCCATGGCTCACGGGCCCAGCCGCTCCACGGCATGTGGGATCTTCCCGGACTGGGGCACGAACCCGTGTCTCCTGCATCGGCAGGCAGACTCTTAACCACTGCGCCACCAGGGAAGCCCTGGAGAGGACCTTTGACAATATAAATCAGGTCACATCACTTCCTTGTTTAAAATCCTCATCAGTAAGATGAGGATGGTGAGCACACCTTCCTCCTCGGGTTGATGTGAGCAGTAAAGGAGAGACCTCACCTTCAAGGGTCAGCACACGTGTACTCAGGAATAGTAACTCTCCTTATGGGGGGCATGATGGTCCCTGCCCTCTTGGACCAAATTCCTTTGATATTGACTAGGAGACAAGGGACCTGTCCTCATTTGCTCATTAGTTACCTGACTTCATTAGCTATGTAGTCTTGGATAAGCCACTTAACATCTTCTGAGCCTCAGTTTTGTCATCTGTGAAATAGGAGTAACAATAGTACTTGCCTCTAGGTTCTGTGTATTCATTGAGATAGTGCATAAAGTGCTTGGCATGATGCCTGTCACATAATAAGTGCTGAAATAATGGTAGCTGTGAGTTCCTGTTATAATCGTTACATCTTGTGTCTGTCTGGGAGGTGGTTGGCTTTCACCAACCACCATCTATGGTGCCCCCCACTGGCATGATTGCTACAGTTTGCCTTACCTTTGGCTTAAGGACAAGACTCTAGTACTCATTATCTGGCAAATAAAATAAAGATGGACACGCTGGGAGCATTTTCTCTTGCGTCTGCCTTGGCTCCTTGCTATTTTGGAACTGTGTGCTGTGTACCTTTTGCAGGTGAGGCCGCTGCCATAGCAGGACTGGGATGCCACATGCAGGGTAACTGGCTCTGAGTTCTCCACCCCATTGTTGACTTTGGCATTCAGGACTTTGGTGGAGGGCTGCCATGGTTGCATTCCTCAGAGCAGCAAAGAGAAGAGAAAACAGTGCAACTCTTGCCAATTTCCTTGAGCTCCAAGGGAAAGAAACAAGTAACATGAGTAACAACATGAAAATGAGATTGGGGGTGTGTTGGAATGAGCTGAAAGCCTTAGGGGCATGCTTCAGGAACATCGCTGTTCCATCTTGGCTGCCCAGGGTTTTTTATTCTGCTGGGTGTAATACACTAACAGAAGGGAGGTAGAATTTCAATGATGGGGGTAGGGGTGGAGACAAGAGCCCTAGTGATGTGGTGGCTGCAGAGAGGGAATAGACTGTGGGAAGACTGGAGAGAGAACGTAGTAATGCTATGGTAGACTAACAGATTTCCTGTGTAGTGTGTGACATAAACCTCTCACCTTCCCCAATTCAACTCACCTGCGTTCATCTCCAAGGTATGGGGAATTGGGTTTGTTTTGGGGAATGTGTCAGAGTACGAATGTAAAATCAAGGTTGGCATTAAGCAAGAGCAGAGGCAGTCAAAGGGAACCCTGCATGGATTGATCACTATTGTATAAAGATGCAGTAACTTGCTTAATTATATAGATCTCACCCTCCACATGAAATTTAAAAAGTGGTATGCAGAAAGTCCTCAGATTGCTGTATTAGTGTGAATTAATAAGAAAAGCTGGTTGGCATAAACCTCTCCTCCTCCCACCCTTACTCCTTGGAAATAGAAGCAACATTGTTTAGCTAAAGTCAAATTGAAGGAGATTATATGGACGCTTTGGAAATAGGGAGGAGGAGATAGGAAGTATTTCTTCAGACTAGAGAGAGGCAGAGATACCTCGAGACTTTTTTTTTCTTTTTAACTCTATTGCAGCTTAAAGAAACATTCCAAAACTTGGTGACGTAGAACAACAACAACGTTTTTTTTTTTTTTCTTTTCAACAACGTTTATTTTGCTCATGGATTGGTAGTTTGGCCAGGATTGGGTGGGAACAGTGTGTTTCTCTCTCCACTCAGCTGGGGCGGCTGGAATCCTCTCATGGTTTGTTCATTTGCATGCCTGGCAATTCATGCTGGCTGCCCTCTGGGGCCCTGTCTGGGGCTGCCAGCCAGCACACCTACACCTCTTCCTGTGGCCTGGGCTTCCTCTTCACTACATAGTGGCCAGGTTCCAAGGGTGAGCACTGTGGGAGTGAGAGCCAGGCAGAGCTGTGTCGCCTTTTCTAACCTAGCCTGGGGAGTCCTGCAGCATCACTCTAACTGCATTCTACTCATTAGAAGTGAGTCACCAATTGTATTAATTTGCTAGGGCTGTCATAATAAAGTACCACAGGTTGGGAGTCTTAAACAACAGAAATTTATTTCTCACAGTTCTGGAGGCTAGAAGTCCAAGATCAAGGTGTCAGCAGGGTTGGTTTCTTCTGAGGACTGTCTCCTTGGCTTCTAGATGGCTGTCTTCTCCCTGTGTCTTCATATGGTCTTCTGTGTGTGTGTGTGTGTGTGTGTCTGTCTGTCTGTCTCCTGATCTCCGCTTCTTACAAGGGCACCAGTCAGACTGGATAAAGTCCCAACCTAATGGCCTTATTTTATTTACCTCTTCAAAGTACTATCTCTGAATACAGTCACGTTTTGAGGGACTGGGGGAGTAAAGCTTCAACAAAGGAAAGCTTTACTCTTTTTTTTTTTTTTTGCGGTACGTGGGCCTCTCACTGCTGTGGCCTCTCCCGTTGCGGAGCACAGGCTCCGGACGCGCAGGCTCAGCGGCCATGGCTCACGGACCCAGCCGCTCCGCAGCATGTGAGATCTTCCCGGACCGGGGCACGAACCCGTGTCCCCTGCATCGGCAGGCGGACTCTCAACCACTGCGCCACCAGGGAAGCCCGAAAGCTTTATTCTTTGATTTAAAAATGGAGCTGAGACAAAGTGAGAGAGTGGCATGGACATATATACACTACCAAACGTAAAATAGATAGCTAGTGGGAAGCAGCCGCATAGCACAGGGAGATCAGCTCGGTGCTTTGTGTCCACCTAGAGGGGTGGGATAGGGAGGGTGGGAGGGAGACGCAAGAGGGAGGGGATATGGGGATATATGTATACGTATGGCTGATTCACTTTGTTATAAAGCATAAACTAACACACCATTGTAAAGCAATTATAGTCCAATAAAGATGTTAAAAAAAAATGGAGAAACGAGGTGAGCTCGCACTCTAGAGCAGAAACGAGGCGAGCACGCGCTCTCCGCAACAGGCCGTGGGCGGGGCTGCTTTGTAGGGCTTTCGTCAGCGGGGAGGGGAGGGGCCGGAGTCCTCGCGGGGCTGGCACAGCTGTGCCGCTCCCGCTCCAGGTTGCGGGGCGGGGCACGACATCTCTGCACGCAGCCGGCTGCCGCCGCCATCTTGGATTGTGTCAGGTGCAGCCCTTTAGCGCTAAGAACTCCGGTCTGAAGTGCTGGGTGTGAGGCCTCCGCACGCAGCCAACTGGGAGCAAGTGAAACCAGACTAAGCACAAAGGAAAAGAAAAGAAAAGGTTAGACTTTGTTTTATTACCGGATTCTGTTTTATTCCGCGGGAATTGTTAATGGGTTTTTCTGGTGACAAATCCCTCCTCCGTCCCGCTCCTCATTCTTGAGGGGCGCTGAGGGGCAATGGTCCATCTCTGTAAATGTTTCCTGCTGATTTGGGGTGTCGTCATAACCCCAGGTAGAGGAGCAGAGAGAGCTTCTCCCCAGCAGCCTTTAGATGTGTTTGATTGTCGCCAGGCCTCAGCCCTGACTGTTTGTAGCCCTGAACGACCACCATTTGAAGTTTTATAGGTTCTAACTTTTGGAGACAAAGGATACCTTACAGTTTAGGATGCATGGGCCAAATATTAGCAAGAAGTTAGTGGTCATTAAGGGGCCCAGGAAAGGTAAAAGCCGAGCTTTTATGCTAGGAGGGCCTGTTTCACCCCGCTCCAAATTATGCTGAATAGTTTGAAGGTAGGGCCGGTCTTGTTTGCCACCATTGCCACAGTGGCTGTTACCTTTTTTTTTTTTTTTTTTTCTTGCGGCACGCGGGCCTCTCACTGTTGCGGCCTCTCCCGCTGTGGAGCACAGGCTCCGGACGCGCAGGCTCAGCGGCCATGGCTCACGGGCCCAGCCGCTCTGTGGCATGTGGGATCTTCCCGGACCGGGGCACGAACCCGTGTCCCCTGCATCGGCAGGTGGACTCTCAACCACTGCGCCACCAGGGAAGCCCGGCTGTTACCTTTTTTGTATGGTGACAGTGTTATATATGGTTCCCCTGGCCAAGGTCACTAGTACCCCTATGAGTGCAGTGATTCCTGCAGTTAGTAGTCCTTTCCTGTTTCAGGTTGGGCGTGACAGATCAGTGAAGTTCTAGCCTTCTTCAATATCCCTGGTCACACTTTTGTTGTTGTTTGGAAGAGAAGCTTCAGGTTAGGGAGAGGTTCATACGAGTAGTTAGGGTGGTCCATTGCCGCAGTATGTCTTTCTGGAGTTTGGGGCTTGGGGGGGGGTCTCTTCACTTGAGTATGATGTCCCCACGGAGTCATCCTCTGCAACTTCAGGGCAGAATGAGTGGTTAGCGTCACCAAGTAGGGTCCATTCCACTTAGGAGTGAGTTGGTCATGTGGGCTGCTGGTTTTCCAGGTTTTTAGGTTCACCCAGCCACCTGGCCAGAAGGAGTGGAAAGCCAGGTCCGTGGGTGCTGGCAGCACCTGGTTACCATATTCTGTGAGGGCTTTCATGGTTTCTCCTACCTAGAGGCATACTTGAGTTGTTCCATTTCAAGGGTGTCCCTTCTCTCAGGCTTGGGGAATGGGTCTACCATACATGAGTTCAAACGCAGTTACCTTTAACTTATCTGTTAGAGCTCACCTCATGTGGAGCAGGGCAATTGGGAGTAAACTTAATCCAATTTTCTTGAGTCTCCCGGTGCGGCTTGACTAAGGTTCATTTTAAGGTCTAATTGGATCTCTCTACTTTCCCTGTTGATTGTGGAGTCTCCAGGCTGAGTGTAAGCGTGTAAGGTCCGTTTTATTCCTAGGGAACTTGTTATCCTTTTTGTCACTTGAGACACAAATGCTGGGCCATTATCACTTTGTAGGGATCCTGGGAGTCCAAACCTGGGCATTATCTCTTTTAGTAATACTTCAGCCACTTTGGCTGCCATTTCAGTTCTAGCAGGGGATACTTCTCCCCACCCTGAAAACATGTCCACTAGTATCGAGAGATACCTGAAGTTGCCTGATGCTCTTGGCGTGACAGTGAAATTGATCTGCCCAATTCACACGTTTACACACACACAGATTAGACTATTTTATTACATGGATTCTATTTTTATTCCCCAGGAATTTTTAATGGGCTTTGCTGATGACACCTGGTCAGAGGTGCCCATGCCTCCCTCTACCTTGCCCACAAGTATCCTTTCCCATAGAACCTGTATGTTATTTACCTCCCTTTTTATATTTCTTAAAATACCACCAATGAAAGATTCAATTATGTTGACATATTCCTCTGGAAGGCTTGAGGGGCAATCAGTTGGTTCATTAATTTTGTAACAGGACATTTTGGTTGAATCTGGGACTGATTACCTACTCCTCCATTAGTATGAAGAAGCCTTGATTTCTTCTGGGGTAAGATGGCTGAGCTCTTTGTCCTTATATGGTTAGGAGCACAGTGCCCCCCTGCTCCCCTGGGAGAAAGACATAGAAACTCCACCCTAATCTCCTGGAGGCTCAGAGTTTGAAATTTGCCCAATGGCCTGTAGTAACCTCACCGTAGGCAGATTGCAAAGGGCGATGAGGCCCCAGAAAGAGAATTCTCTGTGTGTGAAGGAGGATCGCTTAGATGGGCTGTCTTTTGAATCAAAGGTGAGACACAAAACGAGTGTCATTCTGGGTCTGTGGGAGAGGCTGACCCAGCATCATTCCTGGCACTTACAACAGGTGGAAACACAACCCACAACCTTCTATCCACCGTTCTTTCAGCCTCAAATCAACTCCAAGACTCTGGCACCAGAAAGGACAAACTGCCCAAGTAAATGCCTATTCTTTGCCTACTCTTCCCCCATCACATCAGTTTCCATAGAGCAAAATATTAATAAATTTGACTACATAAAACTTCAAATGTCTTTATGGAAGCAAATTCCACAAAGTCAAGAGACAACAATAAAATGGTACACAATATTTGCAACACATACAATAGACTACGAGGTAATTCCCTTATTTTACAAAAAGCTCATACAGATCAATAAAAATAAATATGAACAAACCAACCAAGAAATGGGCAAAGGATATGAAAGGCAGTTTACACAAAAGCAAATGCAAATAGCCAATAAATGTATAAAGAGATGTTCAACTTTCTTCTAATTAAAGACATGCAAATCTAAACAACGAGATGCCATTTTTTATGTATCAGATTGGCAACAATCTAAAAAGTTTGGTAATACCCGATGTTGTTGAGTGAATAAAGAAACAGAGACTCATTTACAGTCGATGAGCATGTTATTGGATGTACTATTTTAGTTGGACATTTGGACAACATCATTCCTAATTGTAAATGCATATACCCTTTGATCCATGGGCAAGAATTTAATCCATACATACATTCACAAAATATACCAGATTATAGCTACAAGAATGTTCCTTGCAATATTGTTTGTAAAAGGGAAAAATTGGAAAGGGCCATAAATAGGGTTGGTTATTCCAGCTATGGCATATTCACGTGATGGAATATTATGCAGCCATTAAAAAGAATGTGCTAATAAGCCATCTCCAAACTCTTAGAGGAGAAAAGCAAATTTTAGAACAGTATGCACAAGATGGTCCCATTTGTGTGAATAAAAATATATATATGCTAATGTATGCATAAAACACTTCTGGAAAGATTGATACAAAAAATTTTGAGAATGGGATAGTAAGGAGTGAGAGAAAACAATTTTACTTTTTGTTTCATACACTTCTATTATATTCATGTTTTTAAAAAAATGATTTGCATGTCTTCATTTTATTTTTTTGGAAAGGTTTACAGAAATCTCCTTATAGCATAATAGCCTATTTACATGTCTCTGTTCCATATGAGTGTGAACTTACTGGTTAGGGTGGGGCCCAGGAGAGGACATCTCTGCATGGGCCAGATGACATGTAGCAATGCCAGCCTGATTTATGACATCACATGAGATATGCAAGTGTCTTCTGTGAACAAAGTAGAACAAAAAGAGTGAAATGTCTGGGTTAGTGTTGAAACTCCTCTGTACTTACAGACTGGTGGCAGATAGGAAAACTTGGATCACAGTGATATATATGCTTTATCTCCAGCCCCCCAACTTCTGGCCAGTTCTGGTTACAGTTTTAGGTAGGATTGTAGTTTGGGGCAGAAGTGAAATGTGCCATCCATTACTGAAGGAAAAGAGGGTTTTGCAGGTATCAGTTCTTGAACACAGTACCCCAAGGATGAAAGGGCAGTGCTTTGACTACATCCTATGACTTATTTTCCAAGCAGGAGTACTGGCTCATGCAGGGACAAGAAAGAAGTCTGGTGACTGTAGGGTGATTCTGCATAAGAGCATAATGAAGATACGTGGCATCAAACCACTCTTGTATGCAGTGAGTATCAGGAAGAAAAGTGTAACCCGTCATGTCAGTCTTACAGCCAAAGTGTGTGGCCAAAGAAAGAATGTAAAAATTTCAAATGAACTCAAGTTTTTTACTTCCAGTTCTCATTTACTGTGGAAATAACACACAATTTATGACAGTTCTTGAACCTGAGCAGGCATCAGAATCACCTGGAAAGCATTTTAAAAAGATTGCTGGGCCCTATCCCCAGAGTATCTGATTCAGTAGGTCTGAGATGGGGCCTGAGAATTTGCATTTCTAGCAAGTTCCTAAGTGATGCTGATGCTATTGGTCTTAGGACCACACTTTGAAAACCACTGGTTTAAAGGACACTTTATCAATTTTTTTCTCTCCCATCAACGACCCTTACATCCCTTAGCTGTTCTCAGGATCTGTCCTTAAAACTCACTTAGAAACCCATCTTCTTTTATGATCCCTAAACCTTTTATCTCTTTTCCCCTTTCCCTTTTCCTGCCATGTGCAAGTGCCAGAGAATGCATCTGGCCTCCCTGAAAGGGTTTGTTCCCTGAGAGGAACAAATTAACCAGGCAAAGCCAGACTCCTCTTTCAAGGATAGGGAGAGGACTGGGAACACTCATTATGTTCATTTTTGTCTACTCCTCAGACGAGTAGAAGTTCATCTTCTATCAGGGGCTGGGCATCCCCCCCCCCGCCCCCGAAGCACGCAGCAGGGGGTAGCTTTGGTCTCTGAATCTGCCCTGAGGCTGCCTAAGGATGGGGCCACAGAGGGTCCTTGTCGCCTCATTCCCAGAAGGGAAATTTTGGCAAGAGTAGAGAAAAGCCATCCAGAGTGCTTGTTTTTAGAAGCTCACTCAGTGGGGCCTGGCTCCCTGCAGAGCCCTCTCTGTTCCTCTTTCCCGCTTCTCATTTTCTTATTGCCAGGGCCTCTCTTCTACCTGCTCAGCTGGATGCTCCAGGGGGCTGCCTTCTAGGGCAGGGATTATCCCAGAGGGGACCAGGGCTCCTGGGGAAATGGAAGTTGGATAATTCTTTTGTTGGAAGATAATAGGACCTTTCTTCTTCTCTCCATTTTCCAAGTAGGAAAGAAAAGAAGGAAGAAAGGAGAGAGGGAGAGAAGGAATCTGGTTTACAGTTTACTTAGGTACCACCCTTCCTCCTCCTCTGAGTGACATTAATCTCCTACTAGACACGGCTCTTGAGCAAATTCAAAAGTACTTTTCTGGAGAAAGGGGAAACTCTTTCCAGAGGGCCCAGCTGTTAAATGTGTGGTCTCATAGAGCAGTGCTTCCTAAGCTTTGAGAGAATGGGAATCTCCTGGGGGAGTCTTGGTAAAATGCAGATGCTAATTCAGGAGAGCTGGGTGGGGCCTGAGACCCTACAGTTCTAACAAGCTCCCAGGAGACGCTGATGCTGCTGGTCTGTGGACAATACAGTGTAGCAGGGTTGTAGAGTGCTTAAAACTAGAAGCAACCTTAGAGATAAATTTGAATCCAATCCTTTTACAAATAAGACACCTGAGCCCTGAGTGGTTGTGTGACTTCTCCAAGGTCACACAGCTGGTTAGTGGCAGAACCACTATTACCAGTTCAGCACTCTTTCCACTTCCCCAGGAAGGAAGCAAAGCAAGAATATAAACCAGGTGCCAGACACACTAGAATATGAATGCTTAAAAGGAGCATCTGGACCTGGGGAAGCCAACGTCCAAGTCCACTCTGCCAGTGGTCCCCAATTTGGGACTCTGGACTGTGATCCTCTTCACTAAGGAGCTGGTTGCTACTGAGCAGTCACCTAACAGCCACAGATTTGGGAAAAGCAAAACTGCTGTGGTTTTCCCACGTCTTGGTTGGGCTTGGTAATTTATGGTGGCTGTCAAGTTATTTTATTTTATTTTTTTTTTAAGTTAGAATCTTAAGTGAGTGCCTTTGTGGTCCAGGTACCTCCTGAGGAGACAGAATTGCCTGGAATAATGGGGCTGTGCTGGGAAAGCTGGCATCCTCACCAGGGCAAACCCTCAGGAGAAAATCTGAGAAGAACTGAATGGTATACTAGAAACCCAGTTGATGTTTGATTCCTGAGAGCCCTTGCACCTTCCAGGCCCTCTCATTTTCATATCGCTCCTCTTCATCGTTTTGAAAGTAGCACTTTGTTCAAGACACCTGGGAATCCTGGAATTGGAAGTAAAGTTTCCCAGGAGGGAATACATTTGTTCTGTAGTGCTGATCAAGCCAAACCACTGTGGCGAGCTGGGTTACTACAAGAAGGCACCCTAGACTGGATGTTTAAAGACCTAGATTTCAGGCCTGATTCTGTTACTTATCAGCCCTTGTGAGGGTTTCTGGGAAAAATGGTACTGTTCGTTCATTCATTCGTTCACTTATTTATTCATTCAGTCAATCCACAAACATTTATTGAGCACCAACACATGCATCAAACTTCAAAGACACAAAAAACCCTCTATGCTCTCAAGGGATTCATAGTCTAATATGAAAGATGGGTAAACCAACTATTTATTATAATATAGCTATGGGAGGTGCAGGAGGAAGCATGGTGCTTGGAGGATAAAAGAGAAACAGTGACATCAGATGTGTTGGTGGGAGAAGGCTTCCTGGAAGAGGTTATAGTTGAATTGAGTCTTGAGAGAAGACTGGGAAGGGGGGAGTTGCAGAAAGGGTCTTCTAGGAAGAGAGAACAGTATGCACATGGCTGGGGCCTTGGAACTGCACAAATCGCTCAGGGGATTGCTAGTTTTTATGTGCAATTGGACCACAAGGTTCATGGTGGTGTGTTGTGGGTGGGGTCAGGCCACAAAGACCTTGTGTACTAAGCTAAGGCCCAGTTTCAATGAGATAAAGCTGTGAAGAGAAATTTTATGTAATTAGTTAATAATAATAATTGTAATCATCCTAATTACATTCATTAAACCTATTACTAAAAAAAAAAACCCAAAAACCTATTACTATTATTTAATCCTCACAGTAAACTTATGAAGTAGGTACTGATATTGTACCTGTTGTTGTGTAGATACAAAATTTGAGGCCCAGGGAGGGTGAGTAACTCAAAGCCATGCAGCTGAAGTTCTGATACAGAGGGCTTACTCGTGGCCCCATCAGATCCAGAGCACCCTTTCCTAACAAATATTTTTAATCCTCCTTTATTATCGTGAAATGAAATTCAAACATGATATTCATTTAGATACATAATTTAAAAAAACAATATAATGCCCACCTGTAATATAAATAAAAATAAAACAAACATAATTTATAATAGAATAATACATATTTCAAAGTGGAAATGCTCAGACCTGACTATTCTAGAAGCATTAGGAAGTAGTTGATGGTTGTACATATATGTAGAATCACCTTGAATGCAACAGCTATAGATGCAGACTTACATCTCTGTGTTAAAGGAATGAAGTAAATACTGTGACCAGTGATGCTGAGAGTGAACTGATTTTCTGAAATAGTGAGCCATCCTTGGTAAAGTTTGAATGACAAAGTGCAGTATTCTCTCCAAGAGTGGTGGCAGAAGTGGGATATGAACCCTGATCAGCTAATTGTGCAGTTTGAGCAAATAACCCCTATATGAGGACGATTGCTCCCTCATGGAGGTTATTTCATGTCTCAGGGGTGTCGTGGGTAGCTGGGAGGGGCCTGAAGAGACCCCAGGGAGACGAGGGTATGGTGTTGCTGAGCTCAGGGTTTCCCATAGAACTTTGCGATGACAAGTTGGGCTACCTTGCCTCTTTGACCTTATATTCCCAGTGCTTGGGGTCTCTTCAATTCTGGGCTCTTGACTGAGTTTTCCCACTCCTTCATTAGAGGCTTCTAAGTCTTCTGACTAAGCTATAGCAGGACTCTAACCTCATCTAGCAACAGATGGAACATGTAACACTTATTGGACTTAAAGAATAAGACTTGAGAACAAGAGACTATTCAGTAATTTTTACAAGTGTTTGCTGCACCCCTGTTTTTTTTGTTTTCTTTTGTTGTTAACAAACCATGCCAAACCTTAGTGGCCTAAAACAACAATAATTGAGTATTTCTCAAGATCTTATGGGTTGACGAGGAGGTTCTTCACATGGTGCTGGCTAGGGCACTCAGATGCCAGTAGGTCACGAGGGACTGTTTTTCCCTTCCATATGGCTGCTTGGGCTCCCTCACAGCATGGCTGCTAGATTCCTAAATGAAGGCCTCTAAGTGGCCAAGGCAGAAGCTGTGGGTCTTTTTTAAGGCACAGCCTCAGGAGTTACACAGTCTCATTTCAGCAGTATTCTTGTAGTCAAAACAAGTCGTGGGGCTAGTCCAGATTTAAGGGAAGGTTAATTAGAGTACATTTTTTGATGATAAATTGCAGAGAATTTATGGCCATCTTCACTTCACCAAAACCTACTATGTTCAAGGCACACTGCTAGGTTCTTGGGGATATTAATGGTGAGCAAAATCAGACATAATCTTTACTCCTTGTGAGTTTATAGTCTAGTGGCAGGAGAAAGAAATCAGTTAGCCACACAGGTACTTGCATAAATCAAAGGGCTAGGTAGGGAGGTGTTTGATGTTATAAGAGCATAAAAACAGAGAACAAAGTCATAACAAAGAAAGTCAGAGAAGACTTAACCTGAAAAATTAATACTCAAGCTGAGATCTGAGGAATCAATGAAGGCATCTAAGTTGTTTGTATGCCTACATATGGTAGCTCCTTGACTAATTTTTGTTGAATGAATGAATTAATAAAAGAGTGATGGTTGTGTGCAAAATTTCTGTGGCAGGAAAACCAGTGTGGCTAGAGAGTGGAGAAATGGAGGGTGTGGTATGAGAGAAGGCCAAAGGAGGACAGCCCGTTGTAGACGCTTGAAGCCGTGTTGAGGTCTTGGGTCTTCAGCTTCAGAGTGATGGGTTTTAAGCCAGGACAAGTTGATCTAATAAGGTTTGGGCTTTGAGAAGGTCACTCTAACTGTAATATGGAGAATCAAATGGTTTGGAGTGGTAGGTGGTAAGTGGGAGGAGCATAGACGAGGGATAGAGGGAGGATAGTTAGGATGCTATACAGTAGTCCAGGCAGCTGGTGGCAGTGTGGCGACCAAATGATGGATGTAAAGTTAGAGAAAACTCTGAGGAGCTCTGTCAAGACTGTGGGAAGGAAATGGCTCTGAACTGGTGGCCAGTTCCTCTTCTGTCAGCTCCTCCTGCCCTGGGAGCCTGTGGAACACACAGGTAGTCTGGACCAACCAAAAGTCTCTGAACCCTGGAAGGCAGCTTGTGGCAATCTCAGAGAAAGTCACAAGAGAGGCAAACACAACTTGTTTTCACCCCCAGAGCTGTAGTTCAGGCTGGGGCGCCTTCTTTCACCTCAGGTTCTGAAGAGGACTATTGATTTCTGCAGCTGAGACTCTAATTGGGGCATTTATTTTCACTTGCAAGTCTCTCCTCTTATCCTGCTCTTACCTGGGGGCAGCGAGACCATGGCTGTGGAGATCGATGGCTGTGAACAGGGTGAGGTCGAGGAGAGCAGGGTTCTTTACTCACATGTATGCTGTTCCAAGGCGGTGCATGAGTCACGGTCAACTCCCTGAGACACAGGAGCCACAGAAACAAGGGCCACACATCTAGGATTCAACATCAGCGGCATGGTGAGAGTGTTGCTTTTAACTTTTTTTATTGTGGAAAGTTTCAGACTTATTCAGAAAAAAAATAGTATCATGAAGTCCATCATAAGCTCCAACAATGAGCAGCTCATGGCCTCTCTCCCCTCCTCTCTCTCAATTTGTATCACTTGGAAGCAAATTCTAGACAGCATTTAATTTCATCTGTAAACATCTTATTTTTTTAAATGTAGGGACTCTTTAATTTAAAAAATAAGCTTAGAAACATTAACAGTCGGAAATATATTTGTAATTATGATACAATGTTAGGCATTAAGACGATTCTTTGATATCATCAAATAATTAATAGATGTTTGTGCACTTTTCCCTAATTGTTTTATTTTAAAAGTTTCTGTTGTTTAATTTGTTCACTTGAATTAGAATCCAAATAAAGTTCATACACTGTGATTGACTATTATGCCTTTTAGGTCCCTGGTAATCTATAGGTTTTTCCTCCATTGCTCTCTTTTTCTTTTTCTTTTTTTTTTTTTTGCGGTACGCGGGCCTCTCACTGTTGTGGCCTCTCCCGTTGCGGAGCACAGGATCCGGACGCACAGGCTCAGCGGTCATGGCTCACGGGCCCAGCCGCTCCGCAGCATGTGGGATCTTTCCGGAACAGGGCACGAACCCGTGTCCCCTGTTTAGGCAGGAGGGCTCTCAACCACTGCGCCACCAGGGAAACCCCATTGCTCTCTTTTTAAATGTTTTTCTTTCAAGACTTTTGTAGAAGAAACTGGGTGGGGTGTCTGGTAGAGTTTCTCCCACCTTGATCTTACGGTTGACATCTCTGTGGCGGCATTTAACAGATTTCCTTGTCCCTTGTGCTGTAACTGTAACTTGGTAGTTGGATGTTGAATTTTGATTACATTCACAGTCAGTTGTTTTTTGGCAGTGCTGCGTCATTGGTGATGCTCTGTTCTTCTATCAGGAGGCACACAGTGTCTCATTGTCTCTCTGCAATATGAGCAGTCATTGATCATTGCTTAGATCCAGTCATTCATATTACAAAGTGGCATGGACTAATTCTTTTCTTTCTTTAATTGTTCACTTAAAATTTTTTACTTCTATTTTACTTTTTTTTGAATATTATTTATTTTTTATACAGCAGGTTCTTATTAGTTATCTATTTTATACATATTAGTATATATGTACATAATCCCAACATCCCAACAATGGGAATGTCTTTTTGTTTTTTTATTCTTTATTTTTTTATACAGCAGGTTCTTATTAGTCATCCATTTAATACACATCACTGTATACATGTCAATGCCAATCTCCCAATTCATCACACACACACACCCCACCACCCCCTGCCACTTTCCCCCCTTGGTGTCCATAACGTTTGTTCTCTACTTCTGTGTCTCAATTTCTGCCCTGAAAACCGGTTCATCTGTACCATTTTCTAGGTTCCACATATATGCGTTAATATTACTATATTTGTTTTTCTCTTTCTGACTTATTTCACCGTGTATGACAGTCTCTAGGTCCATCCACATCTCTACAAATGACCCAATTTCGTTCCTTTTTATGGCTGAGTAATATTCCATTGTATATACGTACCACATCTTCTTTATCCATTCATCTGTCAGTGGGCATTTAGGTTGCTTACATGACCTGGCTATTGTAAATAGTGCTGCAGTGAACATTGGGGTGCATGTGTCTTTTTGAATTATGGTTTTCTTTGGGTATATGCCCAGTAGTGGGATTGCTGGGTTACATGGTAATTCTATTTTTAGTTTTTAAGGAACCTCCATACTGTTCTCCATAGTAGCTGTATCATTTTACATTCCCACCAACAGTGCAAGAGGGTTCCCTTTTCTTCACACCCTCTCCAGCATTTGTTGTTTGTAGATTTTCTGATGATACCCATTCTAACTGGTGTGAGGTGATACCTCATGGTAGTTTTGATTTTCATTTCTCTAATAGTGATGTTGAGCAGCTTTTCATGTGCTTCTTGGCCATCTGTATGTCTTCCTTGGAGAAATGTCTATTTAGGTCTTCTGCCCATTTTTGGATTGGGTTGTTTGTTTTTTTAATATTGAGCTGCATGAGCTGTTTATGTATTTTGGAGATTAATACTTTGTCCGATGATTCATTTGCAAATATTTTCTCCCATTCTGAGGGTTGTCTTTTTGTCTTGTGTATGTTTTCCTTTGCTGTGAAAAAGCTTTTAAGTTTCATTAGGTCCCATGTGTTTATTTTTGTTTTTATTTCCATTACTCTAGGAGGTGGATCAAAAAATAGCTTGCTGTGATTTATGTCAAGGAGTGTCCTTCCTATGTTTTCCTCTAAGAGTTTTATAGTGTCCGGTCTTACATTTAGATCTCTAATCCATTTTGAGTTTATTTTTGTGTATGGTGTTAGGGAGTGTCCTAATTTCATTCTTTTACATGTAGCTGTCCAGTTTTCCCAGCACCACTTACTGAAGACACCGTCTTTTCTCCATTGTATATCCTTGCCTCCTTTGTCATAGATTAGCTGACCATAGGTGCGTGGGTTTATCTCTGGGCTTTCTATCGTGTTCCATTGATCTGTATTTCTGTTTTTGTGCCAGTACCATACTGTCTTGATTACTGTAGCTTTGTATTAAGTCTGAAGTCAGGGAGTCTGATTCCTCCAGCTCCGCTTTTTCCCCTCAAGACTGCTTTGGCTCTTTGGGGTCTTTTGTATCTCCATACAAATTTTAAGATTTTTTTGTTCTAGTTCTGTAAAAAAATGCCATTGGTAATTTCATAGGGATTGCATTGAATCTGTAGATTGCTTTGGATAGTATAGTCATTTTCACAATATTGATTCTTCCAATCCAAGAACATGGTATATCTCTCCATCTGTTGGTATCATCTTTAATTTCTTTCATCAGTGTCTTATAGTTTTCTGCATACAGGTCTTTTGTCTCCCTAGGTAGGTTTATTCCTAGGTATTTTATTCTTTTTGTTGCAATGGTAAATGGGAGTGTTTCCTTCATTTCTCTTTCAGATTTTTCATCATTAGTGTATAGGAATGCAAGAGATTTCTGTGCATTAATTTTGTATCCTGCAGCTTTACCAAATTCATTGATTAGCTCTAGTAGTTTTCTGGTGGCATCTTTAGGATTCTCTGTGTATAATATCCTGTCATCTGCAAACAGTGACAGTTTTACTTCTTCTTTTCCAATTTGTATTCCTTTTATTTCTTTTTCTTCTCTGATTGCCGTGGCTAGGACTTCCAAAACTATGTTGAATAATAGTGGTGAGAGTGGGCAGCCTTGTCTTGTTCCTGATCTTAGAGGAAATGCTTTCAGTTTTTCACCATTTAGAATGATGTTTGCTGTGGGTTTGTGGTATATGGCCTTTATTATGTTGAAGTAGGTTCCCTCCATGCCCACTTTCTGGAGAGTTTTTATCATAAGTGGGTATCGAATTTTGTCAAAAGCTCTTTCTGCATCTATTGAGATAATCATATGGTTTTTATTCTTCAGTTTGTTAATATGGTGTATCACATTGATTGATTTGGGTGTATTGAAGAATCCTTGCATCTCTGGGATAAATCCCACTTGATCATGGTGTACGATCCATTTAATGTGTTGTTGGATTCTGTTTGCTAGTATTTTGTTGAGGATTTTTGCATCTATATTCATCAGTGATATTGGTCTGTAATTTTCTTGTTCTGTAGTATCTTTGTCTGGTTTTGGTATCAGGGTGATGGGGGCCTCTTGGAATGAGTTTGGGAGTTTTCCTTCCTCTGCAATTTTTTGGAAGAGTTTGAGAAGGATGGGTGTTAGCTCTTCTCTAAATGTTTGATAGAATTCACCTGTGAAGCCCTCTGGTCCTGGACTTTTGTTTGTTGGAAGACTTTTGATCACCGTTTCTATTTCATTACTTGTGATTGGTCTGTTCATATTTTCTGTTTCTGCCTGGTTCAGTCTTGGAAGTTAATACCTTTCTAAGAATTTGTCCGTGTCTTCCAGGTTGTCCATTTTATTGGCATATAGTTGCTTGCAGTAAACCCTCATGATCCTTTGTATTTCTGCAGTGTCCATTGTAACTTCTCCATTTTCATTTCTAATTTTATTGATTTGAGTCCTCTCCCTCTTTTTCTTGATGTGTCTGGCGAATGGTTTATCAATTTTGTTTATCTTCTCAAAGAACCAGCTTTTAGTTTTATTGATCTTTGCTATTGTTTTCTTTGTTTCTGTTTCATTTATTTCTGCTCTGATCTTTATGATTTCTTTCTTTCTGCTAACTTTGGGTTTTGTTTGTTCTTCTTTCTCTAGTTCCTTCAGGTGTAAGTTTAGTTTGTTTATTTGAGATTTTTCTTGTTTCTTGAGGTAGGCTTGTATAGCTATAAACTTCCCTCTGAGAACTGCTTTTGCTGCATCCCATAGGTTTTGGATCGTCGTGTTTTCATTGTCATTTGTCTCTAGGTATTTTTTGATTTCCTCTTTGATTTCTTCAGTGATATCTTGTTTATTTAGTAACATATTGTTTAGCCTCCATGTATTTCTGTTTTTTATGCTTTTTTCCCTGTAATTGATTTCTGATTTCATAGTGTTGTGGTCAGCAAAGATGCTTGATAAGATTTCAATTTTCTTAAATTTACTGAGGCTTGATTTGTGACCCAAGATGTGATGTATCCTGTGGAATGTTCCGTGCGTACTTGAAAAGAAAGTGTAATCTTCTGTTTTTCGATGGAATGTCCTATAAATATCAGTTAAATCTATCTGGTCTATTGTGTCATTTAAAGCTTGTGTTTCCTTATTAATTTTCTGTTTGGATGATCTGTGCTTTGGTGTAACTGAGGTGTTAAAGTCCCCCACTGTTATTGTGTTACTGTCGATATCCTCTTTTATAGCTGTTAGCAGTTGCCTTATGTATTGAGGTGCTCCTATGTTGGGTACATATATATTTTTAATTGTTATATCTTCTTGGATTGATCCCTGGATCATTATGTAGTGTTCTTCCTTGTCTCTTGGAACATACTTTATTTTAAAGTCTATTTCATCTGATATGAGTATTGCTACTCCAGCTTTCTTTTGATTTCCATTTGCATGGAATATCTTTTTCTATCCCCTCACTTTCAGTCTGTTTGTGTCCCTTGGTCAGAAGTGGGTCTCTTGTAGACTGCATATATATGGGTCTTGTTTTTGTATCCATTCAGCAAGCCTGTGTCTTTTGGTCGGGGCATTTAAGCCATTCACGTTTAAGGTAATTATCGATATGTATGTTCCTATTACCATTTTCTTAATTGTTTTGCGTTTGTTTTTGTAGGTCCTTTTCTTCTCTTGTGTTTCTGACTTAGAGAAGTTCCTTTAGCATTTGTTGTAGAGCTGGTTTGGTGGTGCTGAATTCTCTTAGCTTTTGCTTGTCTGTAAAGCTTCTGATTTCTCCATCAAATCTAAATGAGATTGTTGCTGGGTAGAGTCATCTTGGTTGTGGGTTCTTCCCTTTCATCACTTTAAGTTTATCATGCCACTCCCTTCTGGCTTCTAGAGTTTCTGCTGAGAAATCAGTCGTTAATCTTATGGGAGTTCCCTTGTATAATATTTGTTGTTTTTCTCTTGCTGCTTTCAATAATTTTTCTTTGTTTTTAATTTTTGCCAATTTGATTACTATGTGTCTCGGCGGGTTTCTCCTTGGCTTTCTCCTGTATGGGACTCTCTGCGCTTCCTGGAGTTGGGTGGCTATTTCCTTTCCCATGTTAGGGAAGTTTTCGACTATAATCTCTTCAAATATTTTCTTGGGACCTTTCTCTCTCTCTTCTCCTTCTGGGACCCCTATAATGCGAATGTTGTTGCGATTAATGTTGTCCCAGAGGTCTCTTAGGCTGTCTTCCTTTCTTTTCATTCTTTTTTCCTCATTCTGTTCCACAGCAGTGAATTCCACCATTCTGTCTTCCAGGTCCCTTATCCATTCTTATGCCTCAGTTATTCTGCCATTGATTCCTTCTAGTTTATTTTTCATTTCAGTTATTGTATTGTTCATCTCTGTTTGTTTGTTCTTTAATTCTTCTAGGTCTTTGTTAAACATTTCTTGCATCTTCTTGCTCTTTGCCTCCATTCTTTTTCCGAGCTCCTGGATCATCTTCACTATCATTATTCTGAATTCTTTTTCTGGAAGGTTGCCTATCTCCACTTCATTTAGTTGTTTTTCTGTGGTTTTATCTTGTTCCTTCATCTGGTACATAGCCCTCTGCCTTTTCATCTTGTCTATCTTTTTGTGAATATGGTTTTTGTTCCACAGGATGCAGGATTATAGTTCTTCTTGCTTCTGCTGTCTGCCCTCTGGTGGATGAGGCTATCTAAGTGGCTTGTGGAAGTTTCCTGATGGGAGGTACTGGTGGTCGGTAGAGCTGGCTGTTGCTCTGGTGGGCAGAGCTCAGTAAAACTTTAATCCACTTGTCTGCTGACGGGTGGGGCTGGGTTCCCTCCCTGTTGCTTGTTTAGCCTGAGGGGACTCAACTCTGGAGCCTAGCTGGGCTCTTTGGTGGAGCTAGTGGCAGACTCTGGGAGGGCTCACACTAAGGAGTACTTCTCAGAACTTCTGTTGCCAGTTTCCTTGTCCTCATGGTGAGGCACAGCCACTTCCTGCCTCTGCAGGAGACCCTCCAACACTAGCAGGTAGGTCTGGTTCAGTCTCTTATGGGGTCAGTGCTCCTTCCCGTGGGTCCCAGTGTGCACACTATTTTGTGTGTGCCCTGCAAGAGTGGAGTCTCTGTTTCCCCCAGTCCTGTCGAAGTCCTGCAGTCAAATCCCGCTAGCCTTCAATGTCTGATTCTGTAGCAATTCCTCCTCCCATTGCCGGACCCCCAGGTTCGGGAGCCTGACGTGGGGCTCAGAACCTTCACTCCAGTGGGTGGACTTCTGTGGTATAAGTGTTCTCCAGTTTGTGGGTCACCCATCCAGCCGTTATGGGACTTGATTTTTTTTTTTTGCGATATGCCGGCCTCTCACTGTTGTGGCCCCTCCCATTGCGGAGAACAGGCTCCGGATGCGCAGGCTCAGCGGCCATGGCTCACGGGCCCAGCCGCTCCCAGCATGTGGGATCTTCCCAGACCGGGACATGAACCCGCGTCCCCTGCATCGGCAGGCGGACTGTCAACCACTGCGCCACCAGGGAAGCCCATGGGATTTGATTTTATTGTGATTGCACCCGTCCTGCCGTCTCCTTGTGGCTTCTCCTTTGTCTTTGGATGTGGGGTATCTATTTTGGTGAGTTCCAGTGTCTTCCTGTTGATGATTGTTCAGCAGTTAGTTGTGATTCCCGTGTTCTTGAAAGAGGGAGTGAGAGCACGTCCTTCCAGTCTGCCATCTTGAGCCAATCTCTGCATGGACTAATTCTATATTTCATCTTTTTTTTATTAACTAGAATACCTCTATTCAGAGAAACTTCAGCACTTTGGTTATGGTGGGGCATAGCTCTTATAGGAAAATATAATTAATACTCAGTTATTTTCTTTAATTTACCAGTTTTGTAAATAATATGTTGGTGCCACAGCAACCTCTATGGGTGATTAATGAGTGTTTTTACATATCATGAATTTAAATATATCAGATGTGATTTGTTGGTTAGATGCTCAAATTATTCCATCTTTGGCTGACGGGAGTCTCTTCAAGTTGGCTCCTCAGTCTTTCTGATATAATTGTTATAATCTTTGATAGCTTCTTTGCTTTCTGGTGTGACAAATTTTCAGTCTCCTTTTGTACATTTCCTGCCCCAGACATGAAATCAGTCATTTCTCTGAGCAGCCTTGGTTTCCTTTAGTGAGAAATGGTGTTTAGAGATAACAGTTTAGGCACAGAAGTGCTCATTGCTTCTGGATTGTTGGTTTTAGGCCTTTTCTGTGGCTAGAACTAGGAAATATATATCATACTTATATGTATCATACAGATAATTTTTTTAATAGATCTTTATTGGGGTATAATTGTGTCACAATACCATGTTAGTGTCTGTTGCACGACAAGCAAATCAGCCATATGCATACACATGTCCCCATTATCCCCTCCCTCTTGAGCCTCCCTCCCATCCTCCCTATCCTACCCCTCAAATTCAGAACTACAGGGCTTTTACTCACTAGCATGTATCTTACACCCATCTTTCCTTTCTCCCATGTTGAAAATCTTGGTTTTCCATGAGACAAAATTATTGATTTGACTCCTCCTACAACAGTCTCAGAATAACAATACCAACACTACTGGCATCAAATACAATGACTAAAAACAGCTTCTTTTCCCCCAGTTCCTTTTGTCTTTAGGATATGTCTCAGTGGGGATGTGCAGTCAGTTAACTATGCTTTTCTTCTTTTAATTTTTAATTTAATTAATTTATTTATTTATTGGCTGCGTTGGGTCTTTGTTGCTGCACATGGGCTTCTCTATTTGTGGTGAGCAGGGGCTTCTCATTGCAGTGGCTTCTCTTGTTGCGGAGCATGGTCTCTAGGCACGCAGGCTTCAGTAGTTGTGGCTCGTGGGCTCTAGAGCGCAGGTTCAGTAGTTGTGGCGCATGGGCTTAGTTGCTCCGTGGCATGTGGGATCTTCCCGGACCGTGGCTCGAACCCGTGTCCCCTGCATTGGCAGGTAGATTCTTAACCACTGCACCACCAGGGAGGCCCCTAACTATGCTTTAAAGTCACTTTGAATAGTTCTTCTCCCTGTGGCTATGCCAACAACTGGTTATACATTTGAGTTTCTTTGCTTCATTTTACCTTGAATTTTGTGCTTTGTACAACAAGATATATTTTTTAGAAAGTCCCTGCTACTTCCACCCATTTCCCTCCTTCTTGCTATAAGTAACCACTTAAAATTTTATTATTTATCTTTCTGTTGCATAGATACTGATACAGATATAGATAGGTAAATAATATTTCCTGTGTTGAAGTTGTATCCACACTCAGATAAATTATAGTATATTATACATACTTTTAATCATTTTATACACTTGATAATATATCCTGAATCACAAAAAAAACTGGATTCAAATCACACCTGTGTCTCTTACGTGACCTTGGGCATGTATCTTACGCTGTCTGAGCCTCAGTTTCTCATCTGTAAAATCAGAGCAATAATATCCACCTTCAGGGGTTGTTATGAAAGTTACATATGTGTATTAAGTACCAGCACAGCATGTGACACATAGTAGATGCTCAATATGTAGTAGCTTTAATGGTTCTAAAGATTCTGTATTTAATTTTTATGTATCTCCCATTTGATGACACCCTATCATTCCCCATCAGTATCCTACAGTGAAGCTTAAGAGGGGTGGATGGGCAATTTGAGTCATTGCATAAAGATTCAAAGAATTAGAATGTTAATACTGGCAAGAGCACTGAGAGAGCTCAGCAACTATCCTGCTTATTTTGGGGGGAGAGAACTAGAGACCTAGAGAGAGCAAGTGATTTGCTTAAGGGTACAAACCAGGATGGGAAAAGTCTGCTGTTGAGTCTTTTTCAAGGTAACTTTTCTCTAAAGCAAAGTTCATCTTCTGTAGTTGGTAGAAGTTTCTCTGTACTGCATTCTCTCTGTAAAAAGAGAAGCTGGGTGAGGGATGGGTCAGGGAAACTATGCCTTGAAGAGAGTTTCTTCCCTCCCTTGGTATGTAAACATAGTAACATGCCTGGGGCTGCTCCTTATCATGGAGCAAGGGCTCATGAATACATCCAGTTAGGGACTGTGTCAATGATAAGGAAGTTCATGGAGCAGTCCTTTATCCTCAGGGGGCTTTAGCACAATTAAAAACAACTTCAAGTTCATTTAAAAACCAAACATGGGCTGTAAAAATGTGTGTCAGTGCTTAAAACAATAATGCATTTTAATAGCATTGTCTTGTTTTCATTACCTCAACCTTTGGAGATTGTAACTGTTATTAAATACTTCTGTTTTGCATATATGGAAACTAAGATTTAAGTAGGTCTTGTGACTCCCTAAATTACACAGCTAATGAGCAGGAAAGCTGGGTTTACATTCAGATCTGTAGTTCCCACTCCCATGCTCTTCCTCAGGTGCTCACAAGCTGTTGATGCATTTCCATTCTAACCTGTTTCTGAGTTCGTTTGTTTGGGGACAAAAAGAAGGATAAAAGAGAAAGGGTATATTCTGGAACAATTTGAAGGCACTTGATATTTAACTAATTAGCTCAGCCATTCTTTCTTTTTTTTTTTTTTTTTTTTGCGGTAGGTGGGCCTCTCACTGCTGTGGCCTCTCCCGTTGCGGAGCACAGGCTCCGGACGCGCAGGCTCAGCGGCCATGGCTCATGGGCCTAACCGCTCCATGGCAAGTGGGATCTTCCCAGACCGGGGCACAAACCCGTGTCCCCTGCATCGGCAGGCGGACTCTCAATCAGTGCGCCACCAGGGAAGCCCTAGCTCAGGCATTCATTCTCTGCTTATTCAGTGCCGTAAGAGTCTGGACTCTAAAGCCAGACTGCATGGGTTTGAATCCTGGCTCTACCGCTTACTAGCTGAGCAGGTGACTTCCTTTCTCTGTGCCTCAGTTTTTTCATCAGTATACTGGGGATAATAGTGCCTACCTCGTGAGTTGTTGAGTTCATTTGTAAAAGCACTTAGAACTATGCCTGCTCCATGCTAAGAGCATTATAATCGTCCTTATGTTGCTCTTGCTGCTGAGGGATGTGTTTGGTGATCTGTGTTTCAGTGAAAAGAATCAGGAGTCCTGGGCTCTGGGTTACGTCTGCCCCCAAGAGCCACGTGACCATGGGCAGGTTATCTGTCACCCTTGAACCTCAGTTTTCTCACCTGCAAAAGGAAGGGCTTTGACTCCATGATCTCTAAAGTCCTTCTACCTTCAAGTTTCAGTGTTTTGAGGGGTCTGCCCTCTCTCCTTATCACAAATATGGGAACCCATCTTAATAGCATAGTCTTTATAGCCAGAAGCTCATTTAAAAAATGTTCCTATTTCACTCTTAACAGAAAAGGAAAGGGAGGCTGATGCCTTTTTTCCCCCCGAGTCTTTTTTCTTTTCTTTTTTTTTTTTAAATTGAAGTATAGTTGCTGTACAATGTTATATAAATTACAGGTGTACAATAGTGGTTCACAGTTTTTAAAGGTTATACTCCATTTGCAGTTATTATGAAAGTATTGGCTATAGTCCCTGTGTTGTATAATATAGCCTTGTAGCTTATTTTATACCTACTAGTTTGTACCTCTTACTCCCCAACTTGTATGCTGCCCCTTTCCCACCTCCCTCTCCCCACTGGTAACCACTAGTTTGTTCTCTGTATCTGTGAGTCGGCTTCTTTTCTGCTATATTCACTAGTTCATTGTATTTTTCAGGTTCCACATGTAAGTGATATCATACAGCATTTGTTTTTCTCTGTCTGACTTACTTCACTTAGCATAACACCCTTCCAGATCCATCCATGTTGCTGCAAATGGCTAAATTTCATTCTTTTTGATGGCTGAGCAGAAGGAAGGGAAGTTTATGGCCTTTTCTACATGTATTTCTCTAAGTGTGATCCTCAGACCACCCACTTCAGAACTACCTGGGCTGCTGTTAGAAATACAGATGCCTGGGCTTCAACCCACCCACTGAGTCAGAACTTGTGGACGTGGAGCCTGGATAACTACCTGTTTAATAAGGATTCCAGATGAATCCTATGGCAACTCATGTTTGAGAACTACTGGAGAAGGGAAGAGATGAAAAAGAATGTGAGTTTTGGGTCAGGTAAACCAGAGCAGGATTCTCAAACTTGAATGTGCACTTTAGTTAGTTGAGGATCTTGTTAAAAGTGCAGATTCAGATTCAGGAGGTCTGAGGTGGCGCCCGAGAGTCTACATTTCTTGCAAAATTCCAGGTGAGGCTGAAGCTTCTGGTCCACAGACCACACTTTGAGTAGCTAGGCTTCCTAGCTCCATTCATGAGCTGTGTGACCTAGGGAAAAGTACTTAATTTTTCTCAGCCCCAGGTTCTTTATAAAGAGGGAGAAAGAAGTACCTACATCATAGGGTTGTTAGCTGGATTAAACCAAATAACGTATAGAAAGCTCCTTGCCATACCACCTAGCGTGTTAGTAGTTAAAAAAGTTGTAGCCCTATCTGTATATCTACATATCTGAATACTACAAATAACAAAAGTTCCACACTCTCAGGGAGTGGGATGCTGGGGATGTGCATTTTTAACTGAGATCTGTAGGTGACTCTTAAGCGCGAGAAAGTTGATAACCCTGCACTCTGTCTCTGTCAAGGACAGGAAAAATCCCCAACCTAATTCTGAGTTCTCCAAAACCCACAGGCATCGGTTTGAAAATGTTTTACTTAGGAAGCCATGTGGTGAGGCCTTCAATAAAGCTGTTGCTCCCCAAACAGCACAAATAATGAGAGTTTTTTGAGTCAGCTTTCATGGCTTTCTAAGCAAATGTACATTGGAAGACTCCTGCTTCCCCTCAGGATGTCAGAAATGGACCCAAATCATCAAATGCATGAACATGGCAATCTGACTCTACTATCCGGGCATGCATGCCAGGAGATAAATGGGGAGGGGTGCCTGGGACAGAATGCCGAGTCATTGGCTCAGAGCTCTTGACCTTGACTGGGGTTCCTATGGGAGAGAAATCTGTTTGTACAACAAACCATTTCCCTTTCCATGTGGGGCCTCTGGCTGTAACCTGACCTGGATTTAGAATCTGAAGTTTTCATTTATTGAGTTTGGGAAATGCAATTCAGCAAATCTTTATTGAGCATCCATCATGCCGGGCACTGTGCTAGGTGCAGGGACCCAAGACTAGCAAGACAGTTAACATCTCTGGGAGGGGAGGTGGCAGGACATAATAAGTACATAAACTAACAAATGAATAAATAAGACCATTTTAGATTCCGACGAGGGCTAAGAAGGAAATAAGCAGAGAAATATAATAGGAAGAGACAGAGTGAGACTGTAACTTGAAGAGGTCAGGGAACGCCTCTTTGAGGAGATGATAATTTAGGTAAGGCTCATAGCATGAGCATGAATTGGCCCTTCAAAAAGGAGAGGAAGAACATTCCAGGAAGAAGGAACAGTGTGTGTGTAGACTCTGAAGAGATCAAAGAACTTGGCTTGTTGGAATAACTGGAAGAAAACCAACATGGCTGGGGAGTGTGTGTGTGGGGGGGGATGTGGGGGGAGAAGTGGCCCCAAATGAGGTTGAAGAGATGACTAATAAGAATAGATGGTACTTCTTGAGGGCTTATAGTGTGCCAGGCCCTGTTCTAAGTGCTTTGCCTGTAGTAATTCCTTAATGCTCACAACACTTATCATATCCATTTCACAGATGATGAAACTGAGGCACAGAATGATTAACCAGGGTCAAAGTCAGGTAGGACCTGATCTAACAGTTTGCAGTGTCTGTTCCCTGCAAAATATGAGATCAGAAAGCCTAATTTGGGGACCCTTGTTCTCATGCCTTGTTTTTTTCTAGGCGCCTCTCCTCACCCTTTTGGTATTATTACCTTCTCACCCCCCCTGCCACGTTTATTTCCCCATACCCACCCCCCTTGGTTACACAGACTATTATTGATAGAAAGGAGAATTTGAAAGGCTGGAAACTGTGGAAATGGGGATTCTTGTACTTTTGGACTACCATGCATAGCCAGCTGGTTGTTATTAATAATTTTTCTCTTCACTTATAATGACATTAAATAAATATTCATTAAATGCAGTGTGGCACAGTGGTTAGGGTAAGGAATCAGGTGGAACAGATTTGAATGTCAGTTCCCCCATTCATTATATATCGTGGAACCTAAGAACTTATCAGTTATTAGAAACATCATTAAGGTAATAAAAATGGATCAGGGGAAATACACTATACCAAAAATGTACATCAGTTAGGAGATTATCTTTATTCCAGAGATGTTAAAATGTGAGGGTGAATAAACATGGTGTTTTGGAATCAAGGGAATAGGGTGTGACAGTGGAGCGATTTCTCCAAACCTCAGGTATGTTGTCTACAAAATGGGTGCAAGGACCCCTACCTTGCCAGGTTATGGTGAGCAGGTGTGGAATTGTGAGCACAGGCAGACTGAGTATGTTCTCAAGGTGCCAGGGAAGAAGGACAAGAAGTGTGACAAGTTCAGCTTTGATGAATGAATTCCGACTTTTGCAAAGATACATCAAGAAAGAAGCTATTTTAATTTCAAAATGCATGCAGGCTTTTAAAATTTGTTTTGCCACGTGTAGTTAATCTTTACGTTGAATATAGTTGAGGGGGTGCACTGTCTTTTTTCCTGTGCCCAAGTCTTCTGGAAGTCTTATCTGAACCCCGTTGGGAGGAGTGAATGAAGTAATGCATGGTGAGTGATCAGCATAGTGCCCAGCACATAGCAAGGGCTTTGCACATGTGGTTTTTTCCATCATTATTTCTTCACATCGGACCTTGGGTTCTCCACTGGGAAGATATAAAGAACCATGACTAGGGTGACCAAATAATTGTCACCTAAGCTGAGGCAATTTTGAGAGTGCAAGGAAGTACTATTATTAATTAAACAGTAATGATGGGTATAAACTGAAACTATCCCTGGTAAGCCAGGACGTGTGGTTTCTGTAACCACAAAGCCCAGATCCTATTATCCAGGAATTTTCTGGCTACTGGAGAGATATTAACAAATCCATTGCCCCCACATGTCATGGGGTTCAAAGCCTCTCCAAGGCATGGACAGCAATCTACCTATGTAAGAGTTCTTTCTTACGTCAAAGTTTCACATAACAAAAGATTTTGGTTTGTACGTGTGACTTTATTATATTAGAATTTTTCTTTGTAAAAGCTTCAGCAAGCCATGGGGATACCGTTCTGTGTGATGTAACAGAAATTCCTCTCCCACCTAGGGAGAAAAGACATTCATTCTAAATTATGATGTCACAAGGAGAAGAAAGCCAATTAATTTCAAACTCTGCTAACCTGGAATTTGTGTTAAATTTGGCAGAGGCTGGGACTGGTCTTCCCTTTTGTTTTTGGTAAATGCTATTTACTATTTACTATTTACTATAGCTATTGGTAAGTGGATTTGTAAAAATGGATTTGTTTCTTCCATATGCATGAAGTGGAAGCCTGGACATGGGATTTAGAGGGAGTTAAAACTACATGATAATAATAGCTGATATATTCTGAGTGCTTACTGTGTCTCAGGTACTGGGCTAAGCTTTTCATGTATATTAATTTATCTAACTCTCACCTCAGCCCTTATGAAGTTGGTACATGAGGAAACTGAGGCCTAGCGAGGTTTGCTTAATTCTGCACAGTTAGTAGGAAAATGATGGAGCCATGAAACAAGTTACTATTCTCTACTATATCTCGAGAAAACTAAAATATCTTACGTACTTTTAATTGACGTGAGGCATTATCCAGGGGATGCAGAAAAAAATAAAACATTGTGTAGGTAAAGTTTACCTTCACTGTGAAGCCCACTGCACCTTGTATGTATAGCTTATATTCTAATTATAAATTTTCATTTTTGTCTTCCTTCTAGACTTTGAGCAACTTGGTTATATGCAGATCTGTCACATTTGCTGTCCAGCACATTGCCTGGAACTCATATTAGTGCTCATTACTTTGTTTACTGA
The DNA here is from genome assembly GCF_964165515.1 of Mesoplodon bidens. NCBI lineage: Eukaryota > Metazoa > Chordata > Mammalia > Artiodactyla > Ziphiidae > Mesoplodon > Mesoplodon bidens. The sequence continues at coordinate 171,775,045 of NC_138160.1, read as the reverse complement.
TTGATATTTATTGTTTAATATTTACTGTAGGCCCTCTGTATGTCAGACACTCTGCTGAGTGTGGGGATAAGCAATGAAGAAGACCCACCTGGCTCTTGTTTGAATCAAGCTCGTTATCCCACACCCCTACTGCATCATTGTGCAATGAATAGCCACAGGAAGGACAAACTGAGCCACAGAGCTTGAGGAGCCTTAAATTCTAACATGCCTCAGAGTCTCAGGCAAGACAGAGCCTTTAGGTTGAGAATAAGGGGGAGAAGTGAGCTGTTGAGTAGGCAAGAAAAAATTATGCAGTTTCTTTCAAACCCTAGGGTATATACAAATCATCTTAGGTACTTGTGAAAAATGATGATTCCAGGCACTGCTTCCAGAGGATATGATTTAGTGGGTCTGGAGCACTCAAGATCATTGATTCATTTATTCAACAAATATTTCTTGAGATCCTACTATGTGCCAGTCACCGTTTTGGAAACTGGGGTTCTGCAGTTAATAAGCTAGACATGTCCTTACCTGTAGGGAGCTTACATCCCAGTGTAATCTCTATCAGAGAAGATAAAGATGAGTAAGATCATTCCAAATTGGGAAGAATGTTATGAAGTAGGAATGTTATGAAGTAGGGTTGAAGAATGGCCTGCAGGGAGGGGTAAGGGATTACTTTATACTTTGGCGTCAGAGGAGTCCTCTGTGAAGAACTGACATTTGAGTTGATTCTTGAAGCGTGAGAATGAACCAGCCATACACAGAGCTGGGGAGGAAGGTTCTAGGTAAAGGTTCTGTGGGATTGCCGTGTCCAAGGAGCAAAAAGGAGACCAAGATTGGACTAAAATGAGCTACAAGATGAGGTCAGAGAGAGAGGCAAGTGCCGGATCATAAAACACCTTGTAGGCCACGATAGTGAGTTTGGATTTTATCTTAAGAGCAGTGTGAAGCTTTAGAAAGTATTGAAGCAGCAGAAAGCCATTATCCTTAGACTACACTTTGAGAAATACTGATAGTGTGGCTTGGCCTTAGCCAAAGAAATAGGCTCATGGGAAACTCACCTTATCACCTTCCCACCCTGTCCCATCATTTGCTCTTCTCAGGGTAGCTACTGTATGCAGTGGTGGTCATCTTTCTCTGTCACTGTTATTACCTGAGGGCTAAGTGGACACATTTGGCTGAGGAGCCGTGACAAACAGTTGACACAGTCACCTCATAAAATGGTTGTGGCTGATTAAGTAAGGGGCGTACGCTCCTTCAGAGTCCCTGGTGTCCTGAAGAGAGAAAGAACAGCTGTTTCCTTTGCACTCATTAAGGACTTAAGCCTTCTTCATATTAAAGAGTTTCCATAAACAAAACCAGAGATTACTGGATGTTCCCACGAAAATTGTGTAATTGAAAGGCGTCTGTAAAAGGGGGGCTCTTGGTGTTGGCGAATGGCATGATCCAGAGGCCTGGGGGGCCAGAGGGCCAGGGCAGATTCCCAAGCTGCAAGGGATTGTCCTTCTGGATTAATGTAGTTCTTGAAGATGAATCCTGAACCTGAGGAAGTGATCATAATAATGCCTGTTTCCCAGCCTTGGCCTCAGACTTTTGATCCAGCACTGAGTTTAGCCTGCATGGCCGTTCCTTCTCTCTGAGCAGCTCTGGGTCCCTCTTGCACTAGGGATGCACCGTCAGTTTGTCTTCCCCAGGTGGCAGCGGACTTTTCTTCTTGTGCTGTTCTTGCCTTGGGGAGCGTCTCTGTCTTACATCCCCCAAATGCAAGGTTACTGAGAACTTCTGGAATCTTCCAGAGAATTCAGGTCACATTAGATGGTGCTTCCGAACAAGTCCTCTGTAAGTGTTGAGACCCAGGCCAGCCCTCCACCCTGTTCTCTGAGAGCTGCCTTCCCTTTGGCTGCCATGTTTATAGGATGTGATCCTTGCCTTCCTGGCCAAGGCTGACAGGATGAGGTATGGACACCTGAGTCAGTGTGGGCCAAACAAGTTCTCTGTCCTGAAAGATTGAAATGAAGATCCAGAGATGCCATCCATTTCCAGTTGGTTGCTAGAATCAAAGACATAGGAGCTCTGGATCTGTGTTGTCTAGTTTCTGCCACTAAGCATGGGTCATTTGAAATGTGGCCAGTACAAATTGAGATATTCTGGAAGTGTAAACTATACATTAGATTTCAAAGACTTGACATGAAGAAAAAATTTAGACTATCATTAAATTTTTTTATATTGATCACATGTTGAATTGTATTTTGAATATATTGATGAAAGCTATATTTAAGAAATAATTTTACTTTTAAACTGATTTTTTAATGTGTCTACTAAAATTTTTAAAATTACATTTGTGACTCACATTGTATTTCTCTTGGAAATTGCTATTCTTGATCTTGTCACATGTTCCTGGAGACTGATCCATAGGGAAATAAGAATGAAGCAAATGCTCAGAGAGATGCAGATACAGATGAACACATGGCTCCAGGAGGAGAGAGAGATATTGATGGAGAGGGGAAGAGAGGGAGAGAGGGGAGGGAGGGGGAGAGAAGAAGGGGTGGGGCTGGAGGTGGGCCAGAAAGTGTCAGAGCCAGAGAGTCAGACAGAGACAAAGAAAGTAACAGGAAGAGTCTGCCTCGGTTCCTGATGACAGTTCGGTTCTTGGTTTCAGTCCATGGAGAGGCCTGTCAGCATTTCCAATCATTTGGTTCTAAGATGCAACTCCATGTTCTTTTAATAGAATGTCCTTTTTGGCTTAAGTCTATTTGAGCTTACTTGCAGTGAAAAGAGATACTTCTGAGATGCAATGATCTATCAGTTGCTGAAACACAGGGTTAAGGTGAGAGTATAGATACCATCACATAGCCTAAGATGGCAAATAGCTGGCACATTTGCTACCAGTTTCTTATCCATGCCATGCCGGACATTGCTAATCAATCACAACCCCAGGCGTGACTTTAGAATCCTTTTCAATGATAGATATCTGGTCAACCACCCTCAATAGAGTAGAAATGGCATATGAAGAAAATCCTATTTGTTATTCTTGAGAAAAATCACTGAAGTAAAAGCCTGAGGAGACACAGATTTTTGGTCCAGTTGAAACATGAACTTTTTTTTTTTAAAGTCATTTCATTTTTCTAAGCCTCAGTAGCCATATCTATAAAATGATAGTGCAGGGTTGTTGTGAGAAATGGGTATAATAATAGACACTGTAGCCCTTGGAAGTCAAAACACAGATGCGAGTTGCTGTTCTGACCAAGGCCCTCAGCTTTCAGGGCCAATCAGGGTCTCTCCTCCTCTGCCCTCAGCCTCAAGACATCTTTGTAGTAGAAGGGCCCTGGGTTTTGAAAACAATTCCTAGTAAGCGTTGTAAATGAAATGGAGCTGTTTTCAGAAGTCAACCAAAGCCCATCAATTTCAGGTCTTCTTATTTTATTGTGTTTTATTTTCTGCACATAGGAAGTTGTCACTAAGAGGCAGTACTGACGAGTCATTTTGGAAAATGACTCATCTGGAATTTGCTGGAGGTGCCTGAAATTGGTAGAACTTCAGCCTTTGGGAGAAAAAAAGGAGGGGTGTGTGTGTGTGTGAGAGAGAGAGAGAGAGAGAGAAATTGATTTATGTTCCTAAGTTCTGTTCTGTTGCTGAAGCATCTGGAAAGCAGTTCTCAGAGAGCAAGAGCACAGTACGACTGGGTCTGGGTCTGATGCAACTGGTATTTCTTCTTGGGCTATTAAAGTGTTTGTTGAAGAGACAGGGCTGTGGATTCACACTAATGAAATCACTCATAATTATGGGAGGAATGTAGGACGGTTTTTGTTTCAGATGGTCTTTCTCACTTCCCCAATTAGCAAAATCAAAATTGTGAATACGTATGATCTAATTTGGGGCTTCAAAACTATGGCCACCATACCCATAATGCACTGATTTCCTCCTTCAAGCCCAGAGGAGACTGTCATTGTGGCCACTTCTGAGTTATAATCATGACCAAGGGGATGTATCTTATCAGACACTGTCCATCGTCCCATGTCCTGGCTTCAAGAGCCTTCATCCTAAGAAGTCAGGAAGCAACGTAGTAACTTTGATAATAGCTAACAGTTATGTTGCACTTAAAATATGCCTTATTCTAAGAGTGGCATGGACATATATACACTACCAAACGTAAGGTAGATAGCTAGTGGGAAGCAGCCGCATAGCACAGGGAGATCAGCTCGGTGCTTTGTGACCGCCTGGAGGGGTGGGATAGGGAGGGCGGGAGGGAGACGCAAAAGGGAGGGGATATGGGAACATATGTATATGTATAACTGATTAAATTTGTTAATTAAAAAAATTTTTAAAAAAATATGCCTTATTCTATCCTAAGCACCTTACACATATTCACATAGTTTAATCCTCACAACAACCCAAAAGGTTGTTATTATCCCCGTTTTGTAGATAAGGAAACTGAGGCAAAGAGAGATGGGGTGATTCGCCCACGATCCTTCAGCTGGTGAGTGGAAGAAGTCACACTCTCAGTGACTCTGTGAAGACCTGGGCCACTAGGCAGGGAGAAATGAATTCCAGAGCTATTATGAGGAAGGATGAGCTCTACTCATATCCAGAAATAACAGTGCAGAATGTCAGAGCGGAAAAGGAAGTCAGTGACCGCGCTGTCCTCCCGGCTTATTTTAGGAATGAGGAAACTGAGGTCCAGAAAGGTTAAGTGATTTGCCTGAGATCATGTAGAGAGTCAGAGGCAGAGCCAGGGAGACCTCAAGTGTCCTGACTCCTGTTCTGTCGTCAATCCATGATTCCCTCACTGCTGTGTGGTCCTGATGGTAAGTCCTGTCCAACTGCTGCCCGTGGCCTTTCAGGTTAGGTCTCTTAGGATGCTTCCTGCTCCTGTGCTTTGGCTGATCTTTCCTGCAAAGGGAGAATTGAGGTCCCAGTCTTGGAGTTAAAATGTCATTTCTGACTCCTGTCTTTCATCTGTCATTGTCATCAGTCCACCCTTCACTTTCCCATCAGACTTTTTCTCACAACTCTGCCTGACAGTTCATCTCTTCTCTTCTCCAGAGCCTCAGCAGTCCTTCCTCTCCCCTAGGATGTGTTGATGTAGAGGACCACATCCCTGGGCCACACTGATGGGTCCGGGGTTGTGCATGTGACCTCATCTGAGTCAATGACACTCACTCTTGAGACTTAGCCAAGGGTTATTATTCTCTTTCCTAAGGAGTTGCTAAGCTCATAGGATATAAGCCTGGTGGGCAACCTGAGATCCTGTCAGAGAACAAAGCAACACAGTGACAATCCATGGACTTAATTATATAAGCCAATACTTTCATTTTTCACTGAAGCCAGTTTGAGTTGGATTTCTGCGAATTTATAAACAATTCTGCAATACTCCTAATATACCAATAGATTGGTATTTTCTCAGGTTTGTTCCTAGACTCTCCATTACTTAGATAAATATTGAGTATCTACCATAAGTATAGGTAATGAAGACCGATAAAGATGAGCAGGACACAGTCCTTGCCTTCAGTTGCCTACTAGTCTAGCAGGGGAGTGAAGACTCATACTTAAGTGTCTAACATACAAAGTAGAAGGTAAAAGTGGCCTGGGGATATGCAAACAGTATGCTGTGGAGGTGTAAAGGAGGAAGAGTCCACACTCAGTTGGAGAGTAGAGTAAGACATTTCTTTTTTCTTTTTTAATTTATTTATTTTTATTTTTGGCTGCGTTGGGTCTTTGTTGCTGCGCACGGGCTTTTCTCTAGTTGCGGCGAGCAGGGGCTACTCTTCATTGCGGTGCGCGGGCTTCTCATTGCGGTGGCTTCTCATTGCGGAGCACGGGCTCTAGGCACGTGGGCTTCAGTAGTTGTGGCACTCGGGCTCAGTAGTTGTGGCGCGCGAGCTCTACAGCACAGGCTCAGTAGATGGGGCGCACGGGCTTAGTTGCTCTGCGGCATGTGGGATCTTCCTGGACCAGGGCTTGAACCTGTGTCCTCTGCATTGGCAGGCGGATTCTTAACCACTGCGCCACCAGGGAAGCCCGACATTTCTTATAGTACATAGGATTTGAGATAGAATTTGAAGATTGGGGAGGAACAAGAACAATTCCAGACAAAGAAACCAACGTAAACTAAAATGTAGAAATGGAAACTTTCTGGACACAAAAGGGAATAAATATGGAAAGTCCAGATTTTTCAGAGCAGGTATTTCAAAAGGGCAGGTATCAGAAAATTCAGTTCGTTGTGTCAAATATGACAAACTATGGCCGCATTAATATTATACTAATGTCATTCCACCTAGGACCATGTCTGTTTGGTAAACAGCTGTATCTTCAAAATGTTAAATTTTTTTGAATGAATGAATGAATGTTTACCCCTTTCCCCCACTACACAGAAACCCCATGAAGGCAGCAACATGTTCTTGGTCTCCATTTTATTCCCAACTCATAGAGCAGTGTCTGACAGCGTGAATGCTCAGTAAGTATTGTTGAATAAATTAATGAATGTTATGGAAGGCTTTCAAAGTCAGACCAAGGGCTTTGTACCCAGCTCGACAGATAATGGAGGGTCCTCAAAAAATTTAAGGAAAACTCAATATTTAATGAGCACCAGCTATGTGCCATCCACTCTGCAGATGTGTGACATGATCAGGGCTGTGCTTTAGAAAGAAAGACTGGGTAGCAGTGGAGAGAAAGAAGAGACATTGGAGTAGAGAGTCAGCTAACATCACTATTAACTCATATTGAAAGTTCTTGGAGCCTGATCGTGAAGACAGTGTTATTAGAATAGAAAGCGGAGAACAGCTGTGGAAGTAAAATGGCAGATTTGGTACCAGTGTCAGAAAAGAAGTTGGGAAGAGAATCTGAGGGATTGTGGGGCAAATTGTATTTTCCAAAGATGGCCACAACAGTATCTTCTTTCCCACCACGTCAAAAATAAAGCCTAATTCCCCTACTCTTGAATCTGAGTGGGCTTATCGTTCAGTTGCAACCGAAACAATATGGTGGAAGTGACATACATGACTTCTGATGGGAAGTCATAAAAAGTGACCCAACTTCTGCCGTGCTGTCTGGAATAATTTTACCCTTGATATCTTCAGTCACCATGTAAACAGCCTGACTACTCAGAGGTTGCCATGCTCTAAGAAAGCCCAAACTTGTCCCCATGGAAAAGCCGCAAAGAGACCCCAAGACCACACTCAGAGAAAAGAGAGAGATGCTTGAATGGACCCAGCAGGTACAGCCAGCCCCTCACTGTTCTAGCACTATTAAGAGACACCAGGGAAGAACCACCCAGCTAAGCCCTTTCTGAATTCCTGACCCACAAAAACTATGACAAATAATAGGTGTATTTGGTTCCAGTCATGTTGAGTATACAAAAGGATCCTGCAGACATGATATCCAGCTGTCTGTGAGGAATATGGATCTGGTATTTATAAGTAAAGGCCAGACTAGGGAAATAGATTGAAGTGTCAATTGAAGAGATCTGAAGCTATGAAGTTGTGGGAATAGATAAGTTGTCAAGGGAGATAAAGTAGCCAGAATAGAGGAGGGCCCAGAGCCACATTTGGTTGGGCGAGGAAGAGAAGCTGGTGTAGAATAAAGAGATGTTATTAGATAGCTACATAATTATTAGTTGGTTCCTATGCTTACTGTCTGGCTTCCCTGACTAGACTTTAGATCTGTAAGAGCAATGATCAAATCTGGTTTTGCTGCATTAATAAGTACATTAATCAGGTTTGCTACAGTAACAGACTACCCCGTAATCTCAGTGGCTTTCAGCAACAAACACTTCTTTTGCGCTTTTGTAATGCTCATGTTCTGCTGTTGGTCAACAGTAGCTCTGTTCCAGGCAGCCGTCTGCTCCATGTACTTTCTCGTGCCAGGATTCAGTGGAGAGAACAGTCTTTATCTGGGACACGCTGCTACTAGGAAGGAGAGGCGGAGCAAGAGGCCTGCAGAAATTGGTGATAGCTCTGAAAGCTTCTGCCTGGGTGTGTCGTATGTCACACCTGCTCCCATTCCTTTGGCTAGGGCTTGACACGTGGCCAAGCCAAAAGCAACCTGCAGGAAGCACAGCAAGTTACATTGCTCTGAGTGAATGTGTAACCCTCTTAGAGAGATGTGGGTGAGTGTGAAAGACTGCAAACCACAACTTACCCCTCCCACCAAAGTAACCCTCCTGCCTAGTACAATCCCTAGCACCTAGCAGGAGCTCACAAATATTTGTTGAATGAATGAATGCTTGAACATGATCAGGGAGGTACGAGAAGATCAAAGGATAGGCATTGTTTAGAAACGCATGGAAGATTTGACCTCTCAATTTCAAAGAGAATCTGAGAGCAGAAAACAATAGACTTTATGAATCCAATGAGCTCATTTAAGTGTATTGCACATATAGGTGGACTATCTTTTTTTTTTTTTTTTTTTTTTTTGTGGTACGCGGGCCTCTCACTGCTGTGGCCTCTCCTGTTGCGGAGCACAGGCTCCGGACACGCAGGCTCAGTGGCCATGGCTCACGGGCCCAGCCGCTCCGTGGCATGTGGGATCTTCCCGGACCGGGGCACGAACCCATGTCCCCTGCATCGGCAGGCGGACTCTCAGCCACTGAGCCACCAGGGAAGCCCCTGGACTATCTTTTTTCATGGACAACTTCACAGACGCCTGACTCCGGTGTGGATCCTGCAAGAGAATTCATCTGCCCACGGTTCCAGGACACTTCTAGTCTGCATCCTACCTGAAGACCACCCTTCCTTGATTGCTAGTTCCATTTGGATCTCTTAGAAATGGGAGCTGTTCAGTGTGACCTTAGGATGCAAATGCTCAGTGCACCTAGAATTTTGTGAACTCTCAAAGAATGATGTGAAAGGAAAGAAGTCATTCTCCACATCTTTTGCTTGGAACAGGATCGGGTCATGCTCTTTGAGAGCGCAGAGAGGTCATTGCAAAACCAGCTGTGGATATGGAGGGGTTTCAGACTGGGGGAGAAAAGGGAGTGGGCGTTGTTGGCCCTGGTAAACAACAGAATGAATGGGAATGCTGCTGTGTTTTAACTTAGACATATTCATGCAAGCCATGCTTGTTAGCTTTTTCCATTTTTAATTCAAACTAATGAAAAATTGAAATGAGATGTTCCATGAGATTTAGCCAAACTGAATAGGTCTTGTGGGGTCTGACTGCAAAATTAGTTATGGATGGCTTTTGGCAAAAGCCACTACTGAGATTAAAAGACCGCCTGCCTGTTCCTAAAAGGTGTGCACTGTGAGGGCCCAGGTGGTCTGTTGCAAGGTTCCCTGTTGTCCCATTTATAATTAACCTAGAAGATAAAAATTTTAAAAAAATATGGAAATGGCATAGAGATGCAACAATCTGTGAATTAGAAACCATGAGAAAAGCAACCATTGAATGATTGTAATACCTTCCTTACATGGAGCTGAGTATCTCACGTGAATTTGTCTGTCTTCAATATCTGAAACTATTTTGGGTAATGAATTCTGATCCTCTGAGTGTCTGGGCTTAACCTTATCTTGAACCCTCAGTGTGAGCAGAAGGGAGAAAGTGGAACTTAGTCTTCTTTTCCTTCTTGCCAATGGGTAGTTTGGTAGAATTTCATGTTAATGCAGCAAGAGCCTGTGGATTAAATCCAGTTAGTTTTGTTCTGTCATTGAGATTTCATACATCATTCTGGCTTGCCACCCATCTTGAAAATTGGGGAGAAGGATGAACACAGATTAGTCCTCATTGCTAGCAAGCCTTCAAGTGTTAGTGTTCCATGTTCCTGCCACACTGAGCTGCTCGGTTCCCCAAGCATCTAAGCTCTTTCCGGGCTCAGGGCCTTTGCAGGGCTGTTGCCCCTGCCTGGTACATTTTATTCTGCTCTCTTGTCCTGGCTAACTTCTCAGGTCTCAGTTTTAATATCCTTTCTACAGAGATGTCCCTAACTCTCTGTACTCCTCCCCATTCCATCTGCACTGTGTTCTTCATCCATTGAGCTTGCTCATGGCACTGTGCTCTTTCACCATTTGTGATTCTCTATTTGCCTGTTTGGTTGTTTACTGTGAGGGCAGGGACAGTATCTGTTTGGTTCCCCACTGCTTCCCTAGCACCCAGCAGAGTGCCAGGCATGTGATGCTTATAGTTGCTGGATGAATAAAAGTTACAGTAAGTAAGTAAGATATTATAAGAGTAAGTTAGTTAAATCCAGGAATGTTTCACTTTAGAGATGGAAAGACCTTGGAGGTTATGTGGACCTAATACCAGATCCACGTACTCGATAGCACTTTTGTTGTTTTCAGTCTATTCTATGAGTAATGCCACAGCTTATTTATTCTTCTGGCAATTGGCATTTGGTTTGTTTCTGGTTTCTTGCTATAATAAACAATGCAGGTATCAACATTCCTATGTATGTTTCTTTGTGCACACTTGCAACAATTTCCCTAGAGCATATGCCTAGCAGTGGAACTGCTAAGTAATAGGATATGCATATCTTTATCTTTACAAGATAACACCATTTATTTCCCAGAGTGGCTTTTGGCAATCATCACTCCCAGTAGCTGTGTATGAGTGTTCCCGTTGCTCCGGTTCCTTGGCAACATTTGATTTGAACAGATTTCTTAACATTTACTAACCTCGTGGGTGCAAAATGGTGGTTTCAATTTTCATGAGTCCCATCTGTTTAGGCCAGAGGTCGCCAGCCAGCTGTGCATGGCTGAATGAGGCCTGCAGTCTGGATGCCATCCACGGATGTGTTTTGTTTGACCGAAGGGTGTTTTTGAATCAAAAAATTGAATTAGTTGCCAACATTTGAAAATTGGAAGATTTCACTTCAGAATCTGGATTTCTGGGTTTTTTTCTTGAGGGAAAAATGAGATGACATCACTACCCAGAACCCTTATTCACACCTGACAACAACTGGCAGTGGTTGAGAGGCAACTGCCTCTGCTTGTCAGGCAGGGGATATGCTTTGAAAATCGGCCAGAGTTTTACAGCCAACCTATACCCTTTGGTTCTCTTAGCTTCCTGGCTCCTGTAGGTTTTTAAATAGTCTGCCCTGTTTTGCATCTTCATAAATAGAGAAAGGCCTCAGAAGTGGGGTGGTGGTAGAGGGTACCCTCTCCACCCAGGTTAGACCAGGAATAGCCCTGCACAACAGAGCCCTGGACATATGGTTCCAGATAAAGTCTAGAACAGTCGCTAAGCTCAGGGCTGCTTCTTTCCTAAAACCTCTCTGTTCATTTTCGTGTGCTGTGTGCTCCCCCTTCTACCCGTTCCTTGGATGTTGTCTTCCCTGACTCTGAACTTCTGAGCCTCTTGGTCCGCACTCCTTTTGAGCCACCTATTTCTCTTCACCATGTATTATGGTTATTTGTGTACTTGCCCCCTTTCCTCTCTTTTGCTGAAAGCTCCTTGAGGTTTGGGACCCATGTATTTATATGTCTGTCATTTTAATGTTTATATTTGTTTTTTGTTCTTCACAGTACTTTAAAGTGGTGGCTTGCACACAGAAGTTTCATTCATTCATTTCAACACACATTTACTAAGTGCTCATATGCCAGGCTTTGTGCTAGGCGCTAGGACCATGAGGTGCCATCATTGCCTTCAAGGGTGTGACAGTGCCCTGGGAGAAAGGGCCATCTTTGTTCATGCATTCAGTCTCCCAAACAACAGACTTCTGTGGAATGCCTACAGCGGGCCAGGCACTGTGCTAGGTGCCGGGAAGCAAAAACAGTCAAGAGGGACTTCCCTGGTGGCGCAGTGGTTGAGAGTCCGCCTGCCGATGCAGGGGACACGGGTTCGTGCCCCGGTCTGGGAAGATCCCACATGCTGCGGAGCAGCTGGGCCCGTGAGCCATGGCCGCTGAGCCTGCATGTCCGGAGCCTGTGCTCCGCAACGGGAGAGGCCACAACAGTAAGAGGCCCGCGTACCGCAAAACAAACAAACAAACAAAAAAAAAAAGAATACGCCTGCCAATGCAGGGGACACGGGTTCGAGCCCTGGTCCGGGAAGATCCCACATGCCGCAGAGCAACTAAGCCTCTGCGCCACAACTACTGCGCCTGCACTCTAGAGCCCGCGAGCCACAGCTACTGAAGCCTGCGTGCCTAGAGCCCATGCTCCACAACAAGAGAAGCCACCGCAGTGAGAAGCCCATGCACCACTACGAAGTAGCCCCCGCTCACCGCAACGAGAGAAAGCCTGTGCACAGCAACAAAGACCCAATACAGCCAAAAGTAAATAAATTTATTAAAACAAAACAAAACAAAACGAAAAAGAACCAGACAAGATCCTTGCATCACGGAGCTTAGAGACTAGTGAGGAAACAGATATTCAGTTGCCTGTAACTCAAGAAGCTGACCTAGTCTGAGAGTTGGAGGGGGGCAGGCAAAGTGAGACTTGAGCTAAGATTGGCATGATAAGCATATGTGAAAGCCTTATGATGTGAAGGAGGAGGCCCAGCTCATAGACCAGGAAGCAGAGTCATTGTGGATAGAGCCTAGAGTTTTAGGCACAGGGTAGCGGGAGATGAAGCCGGAGATGGAGATACGGACTAGACCCCAAGAGGAAATCAGTGCAGTCTAGTGTTTAGATGCTAAAATGGAGGTGCCTAGAATGGAGACATTCAGTTTTTGATTGAATTAATGCACACGTAAGTGAATGGATGACATGGATGACGCTTCTAGAAACACACCATCTAATAGGATAGATAGGATGTCTAATAAACAGGTTATTGTGGTTCTTTAATCAGGAAGGGGCAGAATGGATGTTGAACATTTCAGAGACCTGCAAATTCTTCACTATCTACAATAAGAAGAATGCAGTGAGTCTGGAGATTTATTAAAGATGGGTGGCTCTTTGCCCTCACACCTGACTGAAAAAGGAATAGCCTTCCCCAGGCTTCTAGAGTCCCCAAAAAGAGGAGGATTGTTGCCTGTAGAGGATTAGCTGAAATAGGTCCATAATGGGCCACAGCCCTAAGTTATTGACAGCACTTGGCACTTAGCTGTAAGGAGCAAGTCTTAGTTCTTAAGCTCTTGCCTTGCCAGTATACCTCAGGGTTTCCGAGGTGAACAATCCTAATAAGTAGGTTTTTTTCCCTCCCTCTACAGCGTTCAGGCTGACTGAACGCTTCCTGCCCCTGAGTTGATATTCTAGGCCATGCCTGTCGCAGACCTGAGTCAGGAACACAGTTGAAGACTAACGCATCCTTGGGAAACCTCCCCCTTGATCCAATGACACTCTTAAGAGTGGAGGAACTTTTTTCTCATAGAATTTATCAAAGTTGATTCCTGAAAATTAGAGCGAAGATGTATAAGCCCCTGCTGTCCTGTGGCTGGGTCGTTTGTTTGTTCTGTTGTCAGTTTATCAGCTATTAGCAAAAGGAGCCTCCTGTTGCACTGAGGCTTGGTGCCATGTTGGTCCCTTTGCTCACTCCATCCTTTTGCCTGGAATGCCCTCCTTCCTTTCAACGGTCCTGTCTTCCAAGAAGCCTTCCCCAATAATGCCAGACCACAGTGCTACACCTCCTTCCTGGCCTGCCTATAACTCTTACCAATTACTCTATACTTTCGTATTTGATTATATTATTTATTCTTGCACTTTTTAATATGTATATGTCTTGGTTCTTCCACAAGATTACAACTTGAAAATAGGCCGGCAAGTAGTTGTTGAATATAATGAATGATATGTAAAACTTAAGGACAAGGACTGAATGATATCCTTCTTTGCTGGCCCCTACTATATTGAGTCCATTGATGGGATCATAAGAAATATTCAGAAAATATTTTTGTTTGTTTGTGTTTTGGGTTTTTTAATTTTGTTTTGTTTTTTCCTTTTGTGATTGGTTTATTTCACTTAGCATATGTCTTCAGGGTTCATCCATGTTGCAGCATGTATCAGAATTTTCTTCGTTTTTAAGGCTGAATAATCGTGTAGACTTTTTTTATTGAAGTGTAATTGATTTACAATGTTTCAAATGTACAGCAAAGTGATTCAGTTATATATATTTATTCTTTTACAGATTCTTTTCCATTATAGGTTATTATAAGATTTAAACATAGTTCCTTGTGCTATGCAGTAGGTCCTTGTTTATCTATTTTATATATAGTAGTGTGTATCTGTTAAACCCAAATTCCCAATTTCCGCCCCCCCCCACTTCCCCTTTGGTAACCATAAGTTTGTTTTCCAAAGTCTGTGAGTCTGTTTCTGTTTTGTAAATAATTCATTCCTATTCTTTTTTAGATTCCGCACGTAAGCGATATTATATATGTCTTTCTCTGCCTGCCTTACTTCACTTAGTATGATAATCTCTAGGCCCGTCCATGTTGCTGCAAATGGCATTATTTCATTCTTTTTGATGGCTGAGTAGTATTCCATTGTGTGTATATATACCACATCTTTATCCATTCATCTGTCAATGGACATTTGGGTTGTTTCCATGTCTTGGCTGTTGTAAATAGTGCTGCTATGAACATTGGGGTGCATGTTTATTTTTGAATTAGAGTTTTCTCTGGATATATGCCCAGCAGTGGGATTGCTGGGTCATATGGTAGCTCTATTGTTAGTTTTTTAAGGAACCTCCATACTGCTCTCCATAGTGGCTACACCAATTTACATTCTCACCAACAGTGTAGGAGGGTTCCCTTTTCACCACACCCTCTCTAGCATTTATTATTTGTAGACTTTTTGATGATGGCCATTCTGACCAAAGTGAGGTGGTACCTCATTATGGTTTTGATTTGCATTTCTCTAATAATTAGTGATGTTGAGCATCTTTTCATGTGCCTCTTGGCCATCTGTATGTCTTTGGAGAAATGGCTATTTAGACCTTCTGCCCATTTTTTTTTTTTTTTTTTTTGCAGTACGTGGGCCTCTCACTGCTGTGGCCTCTCCCGCTGCGGAGCACAGGCTCCAGACGCGCAGGTTCAGTGGCCATGGCTCACAGGCCCAGCTGCTTCACTGCATGTGGGATCTTTCTTCCCGGACCGGGGCACAAACCCGTGTCCCCTGCATCGGCAGGCGGACTCTCAACCACTGCGCCACCAGGGAAGCCCTCTGCCCATTTTTTGATTGTGTTGTTTGTTTGTTTGTTTTGATATTGAGGTATATAAGCCGTTTGTATATTTTGGAAATTAATCCCTTGTCGGTCTCATCATTTGCACATATTGTCTCCCAGTCTATAGGTGTCTTTTCATCTTGTTTATGGTTTCCTTTGCTGTGCAACAAAAATACATATTTTGTATATCCACTGAAGCCCACCAGAGGTGATCTGTGAGACTGAGGGCACACAGCTCTGGTCCCAGCTAGGTCCAGCCCCATGATCACACACCTCCTGCCAAAACGAGCCTGAATTCCCTCCCAGGTCATGCCTTTAGACTCTGTACACAAATTCTAGAACTGTTGATTTTCTCCTTTAAACTACCTTCAATTTCAAAATGATCTGCTTCACCTGCCCTGGTCTTTTTGCATGAGTCTGCTTGGAGGACATCTTTGAGCCAAGGGCTTGATATTATGGTTTTTGTTGTTTTTATATTACTACTACTTTCTAACATACCTCAGTGAAAGTGTAACGTCACCACAAAGTATACAGTCTAAATTCTTTATAGAAGATGATGCGATTAGCACGATGTCCATTTAAAAGCACGTCCACAAGACCCGAAATTGAGCTGCCAGCTGCTCCCACCATGTTTCGGAACTACTCAGAAAATATCTTTGAAGCAAATTAAATGAACAGAAGTTAGGCTAAAAGCACTGTATCACAGTCTTTAAGAGCATAGACTGTGGAATCAGGTTTCTAAGTTACCAGCTAAGGACTTAGACAAGTTCAGTAATGTCTCTGTGCCTAAATCTTCCCATTTGTAAAATGTGAATTGTAGTAGAGCCCACTTAAAAAGGTATTGATGAAGACTGAAAAAGATAATGCATATACACAAGGCTAACCCACAGCCAAGATGAGCTGCAAATTAGAATATGAACAATTTAACTGTGCAGGAATATTGAGGGTTTGACTAGGGCTTCCCATTATAAAAGGAAGCAAAGAAGTTGATGGAGCTTAGTTTATTGGAGCTTAGAATCAACCTCAAAATACAAAAGGCCTCCAGGGACCATTCCAAAGTGAGAGGTAGCGTGTGTAAAACAGAGCAGGATAGAGCAGAACAGTATTTCTCAAATTTGCAGCCCTCATACCAAGTCAGTGTAGTTATTCCCTTTTCACTCTTTTTCCATTCTCAGAGAGAAAAGTGTGATGGAATTTTCATTTGATAGAATCAGTTTGGTGGTCCTTGTTTAGCTCCACTTGAACCCTTGCTAATCTTCTTTTTTTGGTAAAGAGAAGCATGTACCTCGGGCTGTAATCCTTTGATAGAATACTGTATATTTTTAGCTGGAATTCAATATCATTATTCTGCTATTAAGTTTTATGACTATCTTTTAAAAAAATAATAGCCCTGTTTTTTTTTCTTTATTATTATTATTTTTTGGCTGTGTCAGGTCTTAGTTGCGGCATGTGGGGTCTGCGTTGAGGCATGTGGGACCTTCGTTGAGGCATGTGGGACGTTTTTCGTTGCAGTGCGTGGGCTTCTCTCTAGTTGTGGCATGAGGGTTTTCTCTCTCCAGTTGTGGCGCATGGGCTCCAGGGCCCAGGGCTCTGTAGTTATAGCGTGCAGGGTCCAGAGTGCATGGGCTCTGTAGTTTGTGGCACGCGGGCTCTCTTGTTGAGGCACGCAGGCTCAGTAGTTGCGGCGTGTGGGCTTAGTTGCCCGGTGGCATGTGGGATCTTAGTTCTCCGACAGGGATCAAACCCGCGTACCTTGCATTGGAAGGCGGATTCTTTACCACTGGACCACTGGGGAAGTCCCTATGACTGTCTTTTATAAGTTAAGTAATACTGTCTTTACCATTAATAGTACACATAATATAAAGTTTCCTTTTACATTTTTTTTAGCAAAAAAGATAGTTTTTTTATACATCTGTATTGGAGTATAATTGCTTCACAATGTTGTGTTAGTTTCTGCTTTACAACAAAGTAAATCTGCTATATGTACACATATATCCCTGTATCCCCTCCCTCTTGAGCCTCCCTCCCACCCCCCCATCCCACCCCGCTAGGTAATCACAAAGCATTGAGCTGACCTCCCTGTGCTATGCAGCAGCTTCCCACTAGCCGTCCATTTTACATTTGGTAGTGTGTGTATGTCAGTGCTACACTCTCACTATGTCCCAGCTTCCCCTTCTCCCGCTGTGTCCTCAAGTCTGTTCTCTATGTCTGTGTCTTTATTCCTGCCTTCCCACCAGGTCCATCAGTACCATTTTTCTAGATTCCATATATATGTGTTAGCATATGGTATTTGTTTTTCTCTTTCTTACTTACTTCACTCTGTATGACAGACTCTACGTCCACCCACTTCACTACAAATTTCTCAGTTTCGTTCCCTTTTATGGCTGAGTAATATTCCATTGTACATATGTGCCACATCTTCTTTATCCATTCATCTGTCAGTGGACACTTAGGTTGCTTCCATGTCCTGGCTATCGTAAATAGTGCTGCAGTGAATATTGTGGTACATGACTCCTTTTGAATTATGGTTTTCTCTGGGTATATGCCCAGTAATGGGATTGCTGGGTCATATGGTAGTTCTATTTTTAGTTTTTTAAGGAATCTCCATACTGTTCTCCAGTGGCTGTGTCAATTTACATTCGTACCAACAGTGCAAGAGGGTTCCCATTTCTCCACGCCCTCTCCAGCATTTATTGTTTCCAGGTTTTTTGATAATGGCCATTCTGACTCGTGTGAGGTGATACCTCACTGTGGTTTTGAGTTGCATTTCCCTAATGATCAGTGATGTTGAGCATCTTTTCATGTGTTTGCTGGCAATCTGTATGTCTTCTTTAGAGAAATGTCTATTTAAGTTTTCCGCCCATTTTTTGATTGGGTTGTTTGGTTTTCTGATATTGAGCTGCATGAGTTGCTTGGATATTTTGGAGATCAAGCCTTTGTCAGTTGCTTTGTTTGCAAATATTTTCTCCCATTCTGAGGGTTGTCTTTTTGTCTTGTTTATGGTTTCCTTTGCTGTGCAAAAGCTTTTAAGTTTCATTAGGTCCCATTTGTTTATTTTTGTTTTTATTTCCATTACTCTAAGAGGTGGGTCAAAAGGATCTTGCTGTGATTTATGTCATAGAGTGTTCTGCCTATGTTTTCCTCTAAGAATTTTATAGTTTCTGGCCTTACATTTAGGTCTTTAATCCATTTTGAGTTTATTTTTGTGTATGGTGTTAGGGAGTGTTCTAATTTCATTCTTTTACATGTAGCTGTCCACGTTTCCCAGCACCACTTACTGAAGAGCTGTCTTTTCTCCATTGTATATTCTTGCCTCTTCTATCAAAGATAAGGTGACCATATGTGCGTGGGTTTATCTCTGGGCTTTCTATCCTGTTCCATTGATGTATATTTCTGTTTTTGTGCCAGTACCATACTGTTTTGATGACTGTAGTTTTGTAGTATAGTCTGATGTCAGGGGACCCGATTCCTCCAACTCCGTTTTTCTTTCTCAAGATTGCTTTGGCTCTTCAGGGTTTTTTGTGTTTCCATACAAATTGTAAAATTTTTTGTTCTACTTTTGTGAAAAATGCCATTGGTAATTTGATAGGGATTGCATTGAATCTGTAGATTGCTTTGGGTAGTAGAGTCATTTTCACAATGTTGATTCTTCCAATCCAAGAACATGGTATAACTCTCCATCTGTTTGTATCATCTTTGATTTCTTTCATCAGTGTCCTACAGTTGTCTGCATACAGGTCTTTTGCCTCCTTAGGTGGCTTTACTCCTAGGTATTTTATTCTTTTTGTTGCAATGGTAAATGGGATTGTTTCCTTAATTTCTCTTTCTGAATAGGAATGCAAGAGATTTCTGTGCATTAATTTTGTATCCTGCAGCTTTACCAAATTCATTGATTAGCTCTAGTAGTTTTCTGGTGGCATCTTTAAGATTCTCTATGTGTAGTATCATATCATCTGCAAAGAGTGACAGTTTTACTTCTTCTTTTCCAATTTGCATTCCTTTTCTTTCTTTTTGTTTTCTGACTGCCATGGCTAAACCTTCCAAAACTATGTTGAATAATAGTGATGAGAGTTGGCACCCTTGTCTTGTTCCTGATCTTAGAGGAAATGTTTTCAGTTTTTCACCATTGAGAATGATGTTTGCTGTGGGTTTGTCATATATGACCTTTATCATGTTGAGGTAGGTTCCCTCTACACCCATTTTTCTGGAGAGTTTTTTCATAAATAGGTGTTGAATTTTGTCAGAAGCTTTTTCTGCATCTATTGAGATTATCATATAGTTTATATCCTTCAGTTTGTTAATATGGTGTATCACATTGATTGATTTGTGTATATTGAAGAATTCTTGCATTCCTGGGATAAACCCCACTTGATCATGGTGTATGATCCCTTTAATGTGCTGTTGGATTCTGTTTGCTAGTATTTTGTTGAGGTTTTTTGCATCTATGTTCATCAGTGATATTGGCCGGTAGTTTTCCTTTTTTGTGACATCTTTGTCTAGTTTTGGTATCAGGGTGATGGTGGCCTCCTAGAATGAATTTGGGAGTGTTCCTCCCTCTGCTATATTTTGGAAGAGTTTGAGAAGAATAGGTGTTAGCTCTTCTCTAAATGTTTGATAGAATTCCCTGTGAAGCCATCTGGTCCTGGGCTTCTGTTTGTTGGAACATTTTTAATCACAGTTTCAATTTCATTACTTGTGATTGGTCTGTTCATATTTTCTGTTTCTTCCTGGTTCAGTGTCGGAAGGTTGTATTTTTCTAAGAATTTGTCCATTTCTTCCAGGTTGTCCATTTTATTGGCATATAGTTGCTTACCGTAATCTCTCATGATCCTTTGTATTTCTGCAGTGTCAGTTGTTACTTCTCCTTTTTCATTTGTAATTCTGTTGATTTGAGTCTTCTCCCATTTTTTTCTTGATGAGTCTGGCTAATGGTTTATCAATTTTGTTTATCTTCTCAAAGAACCAGCTTTTAGTTTTATTGATCTTTGCTATTGTTTCCTTCATTTCCTTTTGATTTATTTCTGATCTAATCTTTATGATTGGTTTCCTTCCAGTAACTTTGAGGGTTTTTATGTTCTTCTTTCTCTGATTGCTTTAGGTGTAAGGTTAGATTCTTTATTTGAGATTTTTCTTGTTTCTTGAGGTAGGGTTTATTGCTATAAGCTTCCCTCTTAGGACTGCTTTTGCTGCCTCCCGTAGGTATTGGGTCATCATGTTTTCATTGTCATTTGTTTCTAGGTATGTTTTGATTTCCTTTTTGATATCTTCAGTGATCTCTTGGTTATTTAGTAGTGTATTGTTTAGCCTCCATGTGTTTGTAGTTTTTACAGATTTTTTCCTGTAATTGATATCTAGTCCCATAGCATTGTGGTCAGAAAAGATGCTTGATATGATTTCAGTTTTCTTAAATTTACTGAGGCTTGATTTGTGACCCAAGATGTGATCTATCCTGGAAATGTTCTGTGTGCACCTGAGAAGAAAGTGTATTCTGTTGTTTTTGGATGGAATGTCCTATAAATATCAATTAAGTGCATCTGGTCTAATGTGTCATTTAAAACTTGTGTTTCCTTATTTATTTTCTGTTTGGATGATGTCCATTGGTGTAAGTGGGGTGTTAAAGTCCCCTACTATTATTGTGTTACTATCAATTTCCCCTTTTATGGCTGTTAGCTTTCGCCTTACTTACTGAGGTGCTGCTGTGTTGGGTGCATAAATATTTACAATTGTTATATCTTCTTCTTGGATTGATCCCTTGATCATTATGTGGTATCCTTCCTTATGTCTTGTAATAGTCTTTATTTTAAAGTCTGTTTTGTCTGATATGAGAATTGCTACACCAGCTCTCTTTTGATTTCCATTTGCATGGAATATATTTTCCATCCCCTCACTTTCAGTCTGTATATGTCCCTAGGTCTGAAGTGGGTCTCTTGTAGACAGCATATATATGGGTGTTGTCTTCATATCTATCAGCCAGTCTGTTTCTTATGGTTGAGGCATTTAATTGATTCACATTTAAGATAATTATTGATATGTATATTCCTATTACCATTTTCTTAATTTGGGGGGGTTTGTTTTTGTAGATCCTTTTATTCTCTTGCATTTCCCACTTAGAGAAGTTCTTTTAGCATTTGTTGTAGGGCTGTTTTGGTGGTGCTGAATTCTCTTAGCTGTTGCTTGTCTGTAAAGCTTTTGATTTCTCTGTTGAAACTGAATGAGATCCTTTCTGGGTAGAGTAATGTGGGTTGTAGGTTTTTCCCTTTCATCATTTAAAATATATCCTGTCACTCCCTTCTGGCCTGCAGAATTTCTGCTGAAAAATCAGCTGATAACCTTATGGGGATTCCCTTGTATGTTATTTGTTACTCTTCCCTTGATGCTTTTAATATTTTTTCTTTGTATTTAATTTTTGATAGTTTGATTAATATGTGTCTCGGCATGTTTCTCCTTGGGTTTATCCTGTATTGGACTCTCTGCGCTTCCTGAACTTGATTAACTATTTCCTTTTCCCTATAATCTATTTAAAATATTTTCTCAGACGCTTTCTTTTTCTCTTCTTCTTCTGTGACCCCTATAATTCGAACATTGGTATGTTTAGTGTTGTCCCAGAGGTCTCTGAGACTGTCTTCAATTCTTTGTATTCTTTTTTCTTTATTCTGCTCTGTGGCAGTTATTTCCACCACTCTATCTTCCAGCTCACTTATCCGTTCTTTTACCTCAGTTATTCTGCTATTGATTCCTTCTAGAGTATTTTTAATTTCAGTTATTGTGTTGTTTAAAACTGTTTGTTTGGGCTTCCCTGGTGGCACAGTGGTTAAAAATCTGCCTACCAATGCAGGGGACACAGGTTCGAATCCTGGTCTGGGAAGATCCCATATGCCGCGGAGCAACTAAGCCCCTGTGCCACAACTACTGAGCCTGTGCTCTAGAGCCTGTGAGCCACAGCTCCTGAGCCCACATGCTACAACTACTGAAGCCCGCACGCCTAGAGCCCGTGCTCTGCAACAAGAGAAGCCACTGCAACGAGAAGCCCACTCCATGCAACGAAGAGTAGCCCCCACTTGCTGCAACTAGAGAAAGCCTGTGCAGAAACAAAGACCCAATGCAGCCAAAATAATAATAATAATAATAAATAAATATATATATATTTAAAAAACAGCAAAAAACTGTTTTCTCTTTAGTTCTTCTAGGTCCTTGTTAAACATTTCTTGTATTGTCTCCATTCTATTTCCAAGATTTTGGATTGTCTTTACTATCATTACTCTGAATTCTTTTTCAGGTAGCCTGCCTGTCTCCTGTTCATTTGTTTGGTCTTGTGGGTTTTTACCTTGCTCCTTTGTCTGCTGCTTATTTCTCTGCTTTGTCATTTTGTTTAACTTACTGTGTTTGGGGTCTCCTTTCTACAGGCAGCAGGGTTGTAGTTCCTCTTACTTCTGTTGTCTGTCCCCAGTGGGTGCGGTTGGGCCAGTGGCTTGTGTAGGCTTCCTGGTGGGGAGGAGTGGTGCCTGTGTTCTGGTGGGTGGAGCTGGATAGTGTCCTTCTCATGGGCAGGGCCACGTCCCGTGGTGTGTTTTGGGGTGTCTGTGATCTTAATATGATTTTAGGTAGCCTGTCTGCTAATGGGTAGGGTTGTGTTCCTGTCTTGCTAGTTGTTTGGCATGAGGTGTCCAGCACAGGAGCTTGCTGGCTGTTGGGTGGAGCTGGGTGTTAGTGTTGAGATGGAGACCTCTGGGAGAGCTCTCTCCGATTATTACTCCATGGGGCCGGGAGTTGTCTGGTGGTCAGCATTCTGGACTTGGCTCTCTCATGTCGGAGGCTCAGGCCCGACCCCCAGCCGGAGCACCAAGACCCTGAAAGCCACATGGCATGGAAGAAAAGGAAGAAGAAAAACAAAACAAAAACAAACAAAAACAAACAAAAAACAAACAGACAAAACCCCAAGACAACTGGTAAAAGCAAAGCTAAACAGACAAAATCACAGAAAGAAACATACACACATGCACTCACAAAAAGAAAAGAGAAGAAAAAAAAAGAAAACCAAGAAGAAGAGAGCAACCAAACCAATAAACAAACCCCAAAATGAAAACAAACACTAAAAATTAAACTAACAAAAAAATAAAACCAGAAACAAATTAAATGCAGAAAGCAAACTAAAAAAAAGGCAATGAAAGCGTCAGACACACAAAAATGATCCAAAAAATGTAAAGACAAAGATGAAAACAAAAGGAAAAAATACAAAACAAAGTAGTAAAGTAAAAATAGAAAAATGTAAAATAAAGTTTAAAATGAAAAGAAAGCAAAACAAAGAAAAAAACAAACACAAGGAAAAAACACAATAAAAAAGTACAGTAGAAAAAGTACAGTAGAAAGGGGAAAAAAAGAAAATTGAAATATATTAAAAATAAAAGCATAAAAAAGAAAAGAAAAAGTAAATAAAAATTAAAAGAACAATAAAAAAGAACAACAGAACAGCAACAGAAGAATTAGTGATATTTTTCAGTGTCCTTGCTCACACAGTGAGCCATGGCCAGTCCCTGCCTGCCCAGGAAGTCCTCCAGTACTTCTAGGTAGTCTCTGGACTTGCTTTGGGCACTCTGGGGCCATCTCAGACTCTGATCTGGCCTTAGTCCTGCGTGTACTTGCCCCCAAAGTCTACAGCTGCCCCCAAAGTCCGCAGCCTCAATTGTGGAAACACTTTCTCTCTGTTCAGGTATTCCACAGATGCAGGGTCCAAAGTCCACAGCTGCCCCCAAAGTCCACAGCCTCAATTGTGGGAACACTCGTTGTCTGTTCAGGTATTCCACAGATGCAGGGTTTACCAAGCCGACTGCGGGGATTTAATCTGCTACTCCTGTGGCTGCGTGGGGATATTTCCCTTTCTTTTCTTTGGCCGCACAGCCCTTGGGGTTCAGCTTTGGTTTTGGCCCCACCTCTGTGTGTGGGCTGCCCTCAGGCATCTGTTCCTTGCCCAGGCAAGAGGGGGTGAAAGCAGCCGCTGATTGTGGCTCACTTGCTCACTCAGGGGGTGGGGGAGGGAGGGATATGGCATTCACAACTGGGATGTGTGGGGAGAGCCTGTGGCAACAGAGGCCAGTGTGAAGTTGCAAGAGCCTGAGGCACGCCGTGCGATCTCCCAGGGAAGTTGGCCCCGGATCTCGGGACCCTCAGCAGTGGGGGGCTGCACAGGCTGCTGGGAGGGTGTGGACAGTGACCTGCCTTGCACACAGGACCCTTGATGGCAGCGGGGGCAGCCCCTGGGGTTCAAGATAACAGCTGCGGCTTGCGCTCGTGCTCCCGTAGGTGTTGCCCTGCCATCTGTGAGCGCAGAGCCGGAAGCTCCTATGCTTCCCCAAGGCACCCTGCAACAAAGGTCTCCTGCCTCTCTGACAGGCCTAGGCTTTTTCCCAGACTCCCTCCCGGCTAGCTGTGGCACACTAGCCTCCCCGCAGGCTGTCCTCACACAGCCAACCCCAGTCCTCTCCCTGGGATCTGACCTCCGAAGTCCGAGCCTCAGCTCCCAGCCCCCACCTGTCCTGGTGGGCAAGCAGACAAGTGTCTCAGGCTGGTGGGTGCTGGTCAGTGCCGATCCTCCGTGTGGGAATCTCTCCGTTCTGCCCTCCGCACCCCTGTTGCTGCGCTCTCCTCCGTGGCTCCGAAGCTTCCCCACCACGGCCCCACCACTGAGGGGGCTTCCTAGTGTGTGGAAACTTTTCCTCCTTCACGGCTCCCTCCCAGAGGGGCAGGTCCTGTCCTGATTCCTTTGTCTCTTTTCTTTCTTTTTTCTTTTGCCCTACCCAGGTACGTGGGGAGTTTCTTGCCTTTTTGGAAGTCGGAGGTCTCCTCCCAGCATTCAGTAGGTGTTCTGTAGGAGTTGTTCCACGTGTAGATGTATTCTTGATGTATTTGTGGGGAGGAAGGTGATCTCCACGTCTTACTCCTCTGCCGTCTTGAAGGTCTCCCTGAAAGAGATAATTAAAAATTAAGTAAATTTTTGTAGGAGTATAGGAGCTCCACAGTAAAATCAAATATCACAAAGGTGGAACACAAATGACTGACTAGAAAATCCTTGGGCTGATGGTTTGGGACTGAGTTCTATACCAGCTCTGCCCTTCAGCAGTTATGCAACCTTGGAAATGCATTTCCCATGCCTGAGTCCCCCATTTTCTGACCTGTAAAGTGAGTGAGTTGGACAAGAGAGAATTGCCGTGGTTCTGTCCAGCTTGAATATTCTAGCATTTGGTCAGGGTAAGTGTCAGAAAACCTTCCTTGATGGTGGAGGGATGACTTGGCTTTGAAGGATTTGCTTTGCAGGGAGGTGGGGAACAGTGAGGCTGAACAGAGGCACCGTGCCAGGGACACACGGGGTATATTTATTCTCTGGCTATATTTATTCATGCTTACCAGCCCTAAGTTGCCATCCTTATTTTAGGGCTGAAAATGTTTGTTTCAGGCACCCAAACTTTGAATAACCCAGTAAATCTATACCAACATGTGGCCAATTCATCTCTTTCTTATTTCCCCAGATTTCCTTTCCTATGACCTTGGAAAAATATGTATTTACCCCTTCTAAAGAAAATGCTTTGGGTGGGTCCTGTTCTCTATTTTCTGTCTATTATGCCCATAGCTATCACTTACCAAGCTTTTAGCATGTACCAGGCACTCCGTAAAGCACTTTAAGTATGTTATATAGCTTAATCTTGCAACAGTTTTGAAGAGGGAGATACTGCTATTATCCCCATTTTACAATGAGGAAACTGGGGCTCAGAGAGCTTAAGTGACTCACTCAAGGTCACATAGCTTGTAAGAGGCAGAAATGGGATTCAAATACAGGTCTGTTGGATTCCAAAGCCCATACTCTGAAATCATTACATTATACATTATTAGCATTTTCTATATGTTTTTTTAATCTTAAAGTGAAAATCAAGGAGTTGCGAATCTAAAGTTGAGGGTTTCTTTCTTTTTAAAATTTAAATGCTTTCAATATATGTTAATAGAGTGGGATTCTCTCACGTTATTAAAATCACAAGTGTGTGGGCTATGCCAATACAGGAAAATGTTTAATGTGAAATAGCCCTGGGGAAACCCAGTGCACAGGGGAGTGTATGATTGCAACTCTGCTAAAGTAATTTTAATATACAGTGGCACAGACTGTGCAGAATTTTGAAGGATTTAGATAGTTCAGAGTTTAATGTGTTTTAGACTTTTTTTCCTGCAAGTTTACTTAACTCCTAAATATGCAAATTTATATGGAGAAGTAAGGACTTTTTTTTGAAAGTGAGTAAACAAGAGTAATTTTTAAAGGAGCCCCACTATGGCTAGACCTCTGGATTCACACATTATAGGCCCACCTGAATTATTTAGTGAGCAGGTGATTCCAGGAGACAATTAAAAAGCTCTCCTTAACTCCCAGTCCTTTATTGTCCTGAATCAACTTCATTGAATCAGAATTTAGTAAGAATGTTCCTCTTCCCAGAAGTTCGTAAACATTTTGGGTAACCAACCATATGAAAAATACACATGTGAACATGCATGTAATACTTTGCAAACAGTTTCAGTGGACCCATGGGCCCCTGGGCTCAGGTGAAACACCGTGCTAAGAAAAAGTCTTCTGAAGTCCCAGCCTGGACAGTTGGAATAAAGTTGGAGTGAACCTGAAAGGGTCTGGGTTTCATGGCAGGAGAGCAGAGGTGTTCCTCCCAGTGGTCTCTTACCTTGGTGTGGGGGTCTTGTGGGTGTTTTTTACAAAGGACGTTCATGACTGTTTCATCTTCACAACCACCTTCCAGTCTAGACAGAGCAAATGATTTGTACTGCGGTTTTAAGAGTGCAGATTTGGGAGCTGGTTGCTAGGATTAAAATACAAACTTTGTTATTTACTACCTATGTAATATTGGGCATGCTAGTTAATTTTTCTAAGCTTGTCTCTTCTTCTGTAAAGGGCAGATGATGATAATGATGATGATGAGAAGGACATTTGGTAGCTTCCTGGGTTGTGACAATTCAATGATACATGTCATGTAAGCACTTAGCACAGTGTCTGGCTGTGAGAAAACCCTAAGTACAGTCACCCTCCATATCCACAGGTTCCAAATCCTCGGATTCAACCAACTATGGATCAAAAATATTTGGAAAAAAAAAATTCCAGAAAGCTCCCAAAGCAAAACTTCAATTTACATATCATTTGCATTTTATTTACACCTATTTACATAGCATTTACATTGTACTAGGTATTATAAGTAACTTAGAGATCATTTAAAGTATACGGGAGGATGTGTGTAGGATATCCGCAAATACTGTGCCATTTTATATCAGGGGTTGAGCATCCTTGGATTTTGATTTGGGGATCGGGGAGGTCCTGGAACCAATCTCCTATTGATACCAAGGGACAACTGTAAACGACTTGCTTAGGCTAACACAACCAGCAGTGAGCCTCTATCTCAGATCATTCATCAACTCCAAGTCCACTCCTTATAATTTATGATAAATTATAATGCATTCATTTTGTATTATCTTTCTACTGCATGTAATCATGTAGCTGTGTAACTTTATATGGTTTTCCCCTTTTTTCTGTTTCACATAAATTAGACAGTTTTTCAGAGAAATTAGTGAAATGGATCATGAAGTATTCCTGTCAATAAATTATTTCATAACAAGGTTAAAAGTTTGTTCCTAAGACATACTTGTAAAATTTTGTCATTTAGATCAACGGCTTCACTGAAGAAAGCATGCTAATAATTTAGGTGAAGTTGCCGGTGACCAGTTTCAGCCCCATCTCTGCCATGCTTCCTCCTTGTTCTCTCTGAGGTCCTCCTTCCCTGATTCTGCCCCCGACAGGCTCCCTCTCAGCACCCCCATCTTTCATATCTTGGTTCTAGTGTTACTTCCTCAGTCTTCCCTAACTCACCCCCCCTCCCCCTCCCCTGTCCCTATCCCCACCTAACTAGCAGTCCCTCTGCTTTAAATTCTCCTTTTTTGTTGTTTTATCTCTTTTTAAAAATTAAATTGAGTAATTATTTGACTCATACCTGTTTTATCTACCAGACCATAACAGACAGGAAAGCAGAGCCTGTATATTGTGCACTCACGCTGCGCTTAACTTTTGGTTGAATAAACAAATAAACAGTTTTGTTTGGGCACTGACTCTGTGCCCAGCCCTGGAACAGCACATATTGTACCTCTCATCCTCCCATCAAATTTTCGGGCAGGTAGTGTTTTATTCATTTTATACCTCGAGAAAGTGGAGGGTCTGAGGGGATAAGTAACTCACTTCAGATTACAGGGTAGGTAAAATGGCAGAGGCCCACTAACTCCCATGATTTCTTGAGGCTCAGGGATACCGCGGGCAGTGAAAGACTGCAGTCTCTGTAAACTCTGGAGGGCTGGAAGCAGGATTCATGGAATTCTCCAACACCCCAGAGAGCAACAGTCCACTGCTAGTCAATTAGAAGAGGAATCATCAGAAACCCAATCCCCCTGACTAATGAGGTGCCCAAAATTGAAATGTTGCTTATAATCTCTTTCTGCCTAGACTATCTGGACCAAAATTCGAAGGTATTAAAGAATCATTTTCATTTTTCTAAAAGAAATCTAAACACTTGAACGTTAAAAAACAACTTGTCGTCGGAGAGAAAGTTAGAATGGGTTTCAGTATTAACTTCTTGATGATGTTTGAAATATGCCGATCTTGTTGGAGCAGATGTGCCACAAATGGTTTCCAATGTCCTGTTAAACCCTGGGATGCCTTAGAGGCTGTAAAAATAAAATTCTGAACATAATTTCATTCTGGCAAAGGCTGGGCAATAATTCTGGATTGGACCAAAATAACTTAATTGGCTCAGGCATAGAGGATCAATGGCATTCTCCAGTTGGTGAACTTCTTATGTGAAGATTAAATGGAATCATGAGATTGTAATTAGTCATAATTATAGCAATAGTTTCTTCTGTTTTTGTCTCTTTGCTGAGGCAGTTGCCCGTGATGGCTTTGGAATAACTTGTTCCTGAGCCTGGGAAGGGCTCTGAAAAGGAAGTTTTCCATTCAACTCTCAAATACCCTACTTACGCATTAGGACAAAAATGAGTTACTTTTAGAGTTACTCATTTCAAAAGCTTTTAAATTTCTTCTTCCTCAGATGGAAGTACTGGGTTAGGGAAGCACCTAGGGCCAGCTATAGGGTGCAACCAACTTTGTCGCTGATGGAGAAACAGCAGGCCTAAGGTGGGAAGACCAATAATGAGGAATGAGACCAAGTGGAAATTCATTCCCCTCGGGAAGGCCATGTATCAGAGGTGCTACCTCACACCAGGCCCTCTGCATGACTGCTTTTTTGCTCTATTCCAGCTGTGGGGTGTTAATGGGAGGTAAATTGCTACCAGGATGTCTGGAGCACATCCCCTGTGGGATACTGGTTCTACTCTTCCATCTCCCATCTGATTGCCGAGTTCTGTTCTTTTCCTCCACTCGATAAGAAAATCCTTTGGTGAAAATATCTGTCAGTTCATTCCTTTTGTGAGCCCATTCTTTAAAGAGATGGAGAGTAATGCGAGTCCTGGAAAATTCTAGAAACCCCCTACCCTAGGCAAATGCACACTCTTTGTTTGACTCCGGGCCCTACTGAGGTCTGGAAACATAGAAGACAGGGTTAGGGTGCATTTTACAGCTTCTCTAGAAGGAAGGTCTATCTTGTGAGTTTTTTTAATAAATAAATTTATTTATTTATTTGTGGCTGCATTGGGTCTTCGTTGCTGCACATGGGCTTTCTCTAGTTGTGGTGAGCGGGGTCTACTCTTTGTTGCGGTGCACAGGCTTCTCATTGCGGTGGCTTCTCTTGTTGCGGAGCACGGGATCTAGGCATTCGGGCTTCAGTAGTTGTGGCTCATGGGCTCTAGAGCACAGACTCAGTTGTTGTGGTGCATGGGCTCAGTTGCTTCGTGGCACGTAGGATCTTCCTGGACCAGAGCTCGAACCTGTGTCCCCTGCACTGGCAGGTGGATTCTTAACCACTGCGCCACCAGGGAAGTCCCTGGAATTTGCTTTCTTAAAAGACTCCCAAGGTGTGCATTAATGTTTGAGATCAAGGGTCATAGTAATGAGAGCTCAGACTTTAAAATTAGACAGTCTAGATTTGAATGTGGCCTCTGCCATTTACTACTTGTGTGACCTTGGGCTAGTAACTTAGCTTCCTTTCAGCCTCAGTTTTCTTACCAATAAAATGAGGGCAATAATACCACATAGGATTGTGAGGATAAAAGATAATGTGTGCATAGAGAGCACTTAACCAAGTGCTTTTATATAAGAAGTATTCAGTATGTAGTTTTATTAAAACGTAAAACTATCAGAGAAGGGAGCAGGCCTAAGAAAGCTCACAAGGAACAGATAAATATTATGTTTGAACTATGGCGCACCCCAGAATATGACATAACATGCTTTTTTGTTGATGATTAAATAAGGAATGCAAAGGATGTAAGCAGTATTAGTTTTATCATGACCATTTCCTCCTTTTCCCATTATAGTAATGCTTTTACTGTGTGCCTCACAACCACATTGCTTTACTCCTCTGGGATCCTCTCCCATTGGCCCCTGCCCCTGTTATTGAATGAAGAAATTAGATTCATAGAGATGACTTCCCACTCTTAGCTCTTGACTTGAGCTGAATCCCTCATAGAGAGCGCTCTGGCTGGGGAGTGGTGGTGGCACCTGCTTTGTCCTGTGGGGGCCTGGTTTTTGT
Organism: Mesoplodon bidens; assembly: GCF_964165515.1. NCBI lineage: Eukaryota > Metazoa > Chordata > Mammalia > Artiodactyla > Ziphiidae > Mesoplodon > Mesoplodon bidens. The sequence continues at coordinate 171,744,317 of NC_138160.1, read as the reverse complement.
GCCAACAGCCTGCATGTTGGGAGGAATGTCTGGAACTTCAAGCTGGCATTTGCTAAGTGTCAAAGCTCTGAGCAGTTCCTTTCTAACTGAGCCCCAGGGAACCTCAGGGCCCAATGTATTAAGCAAATGAAGAATCTTTGGGCCCTAGGTCATGCTGATGGATGCAGCACTCTAGTCCTGCCTGCCAGATCTGTATAGGTATGAAGCATTCCAGGATCTGTTCAGTACAACTTCTCAAGTGAAAAAAAAGCCAGCAAGCCACATAACAAGATAATAAGTGCAGGAGCAAAATGACTATGTTTGGCTGTGCTGTAAACATGCTTGGAAGAGTTTGAAGGAATGTCTAAACCTGAAAGACAAGTTGGGCCTCATCTTTAAAATTTCTTTTAACTTTGATGATTTAAGATTTTTAGATTCCAGGTTCTATCATGTTATACAAAATCGCTTCTCTTAGGAAGTCTCTCTCTTCCGCTGAATTTCCAACAGTTGGAAACAGGATGGGTGACATCTGCAGTTGAAACCAGGCCATGTTATCAAACAGTTGGCAAATCTGAGTTATTCTCTTCTCACCAGAATGGGTGCAGGGTTGCATGTTAATTTACAATTACTCAGAAAGTAGATGGCAAAGGCTTCTCTTTTGTCAACGCGTGGACACACAAATTAGGTAGTATTGAATGGGCAATGAATATTGCATTTCCACCTTGCCTCATGGTGCCAGTCACCTTAAAGGAGACCATTATCACCTCAGCAGTGCCTCACACTTGGTTAGATACCCCAGACTTGCTGGATTTTGGCCTCAAGTTCTCAGCTGAATTCCGTCACTGACCCTGCTGGGTATGAACTCCAGTATTTCCAAGTGGTCTTTGGTTCTGACTGTATGACAGAGCAAATTCATAGAAAGACTGAATAAAAAATAGAATTTTTTTAAACATCTTTATTGGCGTATAATTGCTTTACAATGGTGTGTTACTTTCTGCTTTATAACAAAGTGAATCAGTTATACGTATACATGTGTTTCCATATCTCTTCCCTCTTGCATCTCCCTCCCTCCCACCCTCCCTACCCCACCCCTCCAGGTGGTCACAAAGCACCGAGCTGATCTCCCTGTGGTATGCGGCTGCTTCCCACTAGCTATCTATTTTACGTTTGGTAGTGTATATATGTCCATGCCACTCTCTCACTTTGTCACAGCCCACGCTTCCCCCTCCCCATATCCTCAAGTCCATTCTCTAGTAGGTCTGTGTCTTTATTCCCGTCTTGCCGCTAGGTTCTTCATGACCTTTTTTTTTCTTAGATTCCATATATATGTGTTAGCATACGGTATTTGTTTTTCTCTTTCTGACTTACTTCACTCTGTATGACAGACTGTAAGTCCATCCACCTCACTACAACTAACTCAATTTCCTTTCTTTTTATGGCTGAGTAATATTCCACTGTATATATGTGCCACATCTTCTTTATCCGTTCATCTGTCGATGGACACTTAGGTTGCTTCCATGACCTGACTATTGTAAATAGAGCTTCAATGAACATTGTGGTACATGACTCTTTGAATTATGGTTTTCTCAGGGTATATGCCCAGTAGTGGGATTGCTGGGTCGTATGGTGGTAGTTCTATTAAAAAATAGAATTTTGTAAAACATCTGGCACGAAAGACAGAAAAATCTCCAGGTGCCAGAAATGAAGATACAAATGAAAGCCAGGACAATAATGGAGGGCTGGCATTTCAGCAAAATTTCTGACCCAGATATAGGCTCCAAGACCTGAGGGTTGGGGACCTGACACCCACTAGAGGTATAGGGGATGTGACCTCAAGCCCTCACTAGGCAGGAAAACTAGAACTAAGCTTTGGCATAAAGCTGGGGGCCTTGACAGGTTGTACTTCCCATGGAATGGCAACTGTAACAACTCTACATTTGAGTCTAGGAAAGAAGAAAGCTTGCCACTTGTCTAGGGCCCTGGTTTAAAATAAGAAAAAAAGTTACATCCAAGAAACTAAAACCCCAGGTCTGTGCCACATATGGGTATGGTATCCAAATGTGTACTGCTGATAAGTTAGCACAAACTGCTCGGGTCAATTAGACACCTAGGGTACAATCCAAGCAATTGTAAAACTATTTTATTTGGGACATTTTTACAACTCAGGGCACAAAGAATGCACAAAAGAAAATTAACCACCGTGAGAGAGAGCCAGCTGGTACAGCAAAAGGATAATGAGTGCCCCAAGAATCAGAAATAATACATAAATATGAGACTGTAAAATAGGTATATTTGAAATGATTAAAGATGTGAGAGAAGGAATAGTATGACAAAAAGAAGCAGAAGATTTCAAAGAAATCTACAGATAGAACTTGTACATAGGTTGGCCAACTGTCTCGCTTTGCCCAGGCCCGAGGGACTTCCCAGGACATGAGACTCTCACTGCTAATAGAGTCTCTGGCAAACCAGGATAGTTGGTCACACTGTTTCAGCTGGTAATTGAAGAGATTTTTAATAAAGGGACCATTTATAAACTTGTGGACAGAGTTTGGGGAACCCAACAAGGAAGGATGCTGTACCCTGAACCTAACAGTAATGGGGAGCCATTACCACCCCTAAGCCTGAAGGGGCAAGGAGAGGGTGTGGTTACTGAAACCCAGATAAGCTAAATAAATAAGCTCCGTGGAGCGTGCTGCCTGATAGGAGCTTTTAGTGGAGAGAAACACAACAATTTCCTCTTACCTTCCCTCTGAACTCCTGTTGGGGCCTCCCATTGGCTTAACTCAACTAAAAACCAGAGGACAAAGGAGCCCATTGACATAGGTCATATAAGTCACCCTACTGAGACACAGTGACACAAGGTAAAGAAGGATGCAGAATGGATCTTGACTGGCAAATGAAAAATAACCAGGACAAACACACAGTGAAACTGACCATCTGAATACCTGTATATGAAACTTCTTGTGTTTAGCAGGTCATACAATATCAGAATGAGGAGAAAGAGTATCAGGGTGAGAATTAAAAGAACTGAGCCTTGGTGACACATGTGGGATTCACAATCCATGGGACTCTGAGAAAATATCTTTCTTTACATCACATTATCTATTAATTATGAAATCTTTCTAGAATAGAGGTCTCAAGCTGGAAGTCCATGGATCAAATCTTAATGCATATGTGTATTGTTTGGCCAATACAATATATTTTTTAAAATATTTATTTATTTACTTGGCTGCACCAGGTCTTAGTTGTGGCACATGGGATCTTTGTTGCTACATGCGGATCCTCCTTGCGGCACTCGGGATCTTTTTTTTAGTTGCAGCATGCGGGCTCTTAGTTGTGGCATGGGGGAATCTAGTTCCCTGACCGGGGATCGAACATGGGCCCCCTACATTGGGAGCCCGGCATCTTAACCACTGGACCACCAGGGAAGTCTACAGTATTTTAAAATAAATCTGAATGAATGAACAACATTGAAAAAGTCAGGAGAACTCACCTGTTTAGGCAGCACCCCTGCCTCCCAGTTCCCAAGGCCCCACCTGGCCGACTTCACTCATTTGTATTACCTTCCTGGTCCCCATGGGAGTTTGAATTTGCAACCCTTGAAGGAGCTCTTTCAGCTTTAACAATCTGTGAAATTTAAAGCATGCTGTATATGTTGCGTATGAACATAGGCTTTTTGAGTTTTCGAATCTAGGTAGATTCTGAAGTTGGCAGGTGTTTATTTTTGCATATCTTTCTTTACATCTCAAACACAGCACATATGCAGTTTTATGAAGCATATGGTTTTCCATGTGCCTAACTACACTTTGTTGATTTTTCCTTTTCCTAAGTTCTCCAAAACCCCAATAGAATAAACACAAGCTGCCACTTGGAAAACAATTCTGAGGAAGAACCCAGCTGGGGTGGAAAAAGTGAGGGGACCCAAAAAGTTGCCAAGTGGCCATATTCTGGGTATGAGTTTCTACAGTTCATGAAGACCATGATTTTTTTCTCCCCCTTTGCATGGTATATGGTGAGCATGGGTGTGACACAGCTCAGGGGTGGGATTGCCTTTTACATTTTTGGCTTATGGTGGAGAATGGAGCAAAAAAGTAAATTCAGCCTTTCTGTGGCAGACCTTGAATAGAAACACCTGGAAATGTCTTTCTGGGTGATGGGCCCTGGGTTTTACACCTCCTGCCAATAGTCATGGCCAGAGGTCACAGCAAGAAGAAGATTGTTTTCCAGGCTCAGGGAAAATATAAGTCTGAAAAGGAGTTTTTCTCCACAGACCAGCCCTGCTTAATAGATGCTAACAGTGAGCTTGTCAGGCCAGGGAACCTTGAGGTAGCCATTAGTAGGAATTGCAGTAACATTCCCAGAGGGACTGAGAAACTGGCACTGTCTAGCCAGCATTTGGTACTGAATCTGACTGCTTGCCAGACTTACGAAGGATTTCCCCTTCAGCCCTCCCTCAGCACTTACCCGGTACACTGTTTCAGCCATTGCTGGAAAATGATGAGGCCAAAGGATTAAAGTGTTGAAAGAGAAGCTTCTAAGTCCTTTTCCAGAATAAACAAAGATTCTGGGTTGAACATAAATTGTGTGAACATGTATTAATTTTCCTCTGGACAAGACTTGTGCTAATCCCCTTTGCCTCAAGGAAAGGTGAACGTGTTTTTGAGTGTTGCAGGCTGAATTGGTACCTGATGAAGTTGTAAAGGAGCAAATTTTGTCTTACGGTCTCCTGTTCCCTTGCATTGCCCACCATTTGCCATTCCTAGGCCTGCCTGCATCCCTGGCACCTCCTGTTGTCTTTATGCACCTGTCTTACCTGCTAGCCACCTGTCTGTCAGCCCCCACCACAACTTTCCTCTCCTGTGTGCCCCTGTGTCAATGAGGTTTCCTGCTGGGTTGGATGCCCATAGAATTTAGTGTCCAAACCAGGACGGTTTTTTTTAGAAATATTGGGGTATAGTTGATTTACGATACTGTGTTAGTTTCAAGTGTACAGCAACGTGATTAAGTTAACTTTTAAGATTGTATTCCATTATAGGTTATTACAAGATATTGAATATAATCCCCTGTGTTATACTGTAAATCCGTGTTGCTTATCTATTTTATGTCTAGTAGTTTATATCTGTTAATCCCATACTCCTGATTTGTCCCTTCTTCTCCCCTGTGGTAACCATGTTTGTTTTCTATCTCTATGAGTCTGTTTCTGTTTTGTATATAGATTCATTTGTATTATTTTTAGATTCCACATATAAGTGATATCATATAGTATTTGTCTTTGCCTTACTTCACTAAGTATGATATTCTCTAAGTTCATCCATGTTGTTGCAAATGGCATTATTTCATTCTTTTTTATAGCTGAGTAATATCTCATTGTATATATATAACACATCTTTTTAATCCAGTCTTCTGTTGATGGGCACTTGGGTTGTTTCCATGACTTGGCTATTGTAAATAGCGCTGCTATGAACACTGGGGTGCATGTATCTTTTCAAATGAGAGTTTTTATGTCTTCTGGATAAATACCCAGGAGAGGGATTGTTGGATCATATGGTAGCTCTGTTTTTTTTGTTTTCCAAGAAACTTCCATACTATTTTTCATAGTGGCTACACCATTTTCATCCCACCAACAGTATAGGAGGGTTCCCTTTTTTCCACACCCTCTCCAGCATTTATTATTTGCAGACTTTTTGATGATGGCCATTCTGACCGTTGTGAGGTGATACATCATTATGGTTTTGATTTGCATTTCTCTAAGGATTAGTGATGTGGAGCAGCTTTTCATGTGTCTGTTAGCCACCTGTATGTCTTCTTCAGAAAAATGTCTATTTAGGTCTTCTGCCTATTTCTCGATTGGGTTGTTTGTTTTTTTGATACTGAGTTGCATGAGCAGTTTGTATATTTTGGATATTAACCCCTGTCAGTCACATGGTTTGCAAATATTTTCTCCCATTCCATAGGTTGTCTTTTTGTTTCATTGATGAAAACCAGGACACTTTTAAGAGTAAAAAAAGAGTGTTCTAAATAATTATACCTACATGACAATATTTTATATACCCAGAGAATATACTTGTGTTTCCACACGGGCCTTCTAGCAATTTTTAAAAAATTAAAGTGTAGTTGATTTACAACGTTATATTAGGTTCAGGTGTACAACATAGTGATTCAATATTTTTATAGATTACACTCCATTTAAAGTTATAAAATATTGGTTGTATTTCCTGTTCATCCTTATATCTAGTTCATTTCATATGTAGTAGTTTGTGCTTCTAGTGATATTTATATCTTGAACCCAACGAAGTTCTCTAATGTTGGGGATTCTGATACTCTGACATAGTAGCAGGTTGAACAATTTGGGGGCAGGTAGGGCTTTTGTACCTGGTCAAATTAAACCAAGTGAGTCTAGCTAGGGAGGCCCATTTGGAAGTAAATAAATCTGACACCTACCCTTAGAAACTTTTAATTTAATTTGGAAAGTTAGTACTGGTGGGGATGAAAAAGTCCTTGAGACAGGTTTAGAGAAAAAAAGTGATGTGTATTACTTTTTTTTTTTTAGGCCGCGCTGTGCGGCGTGTGGGATCTTAGTTCTCCAACCAGGGATCAAACCCGTGCCTCCCGCATTGGGAGTGTGGAGTCTTAACCACTTGACCGCCAGGGAAGTCCATGTATTACTTTATTTTTTATTTATTTATTTTTTTGCAGTACGCGGGCCTCTCACTGTTGTGGCCTCTCCCATTGCGGAGCACAGGCTCCGGACGCGCAGGCTCAGCGGCCATGGCTCACGGGCCCAGCCGCTCCGCGGCACGTGGGATCTTCCCGGACCAGGGCACGAACCCATGTCCCCTGCATCGGCAGGCGGACTCTCAACTACTGCACCACCAGAGTAGCCCTGTATTACTTTTTAATAAGAACAAATTCTAACGCTTTATCCGCTCACCTCCCAACAATGAAAAATGAAACACTGAACTATTATTGACATGGCTGGTAACTTTTATCCTGCAGGCAGGCAAAAAGAAGTAACTAGACCACAAAATGCAAAGAATTGTTAATAGGTGGAATGAGTGAAACAAACTAGGGGCAGAGACAAACAACCAAGAAGAGCCACTTTGGGGGTGGTCAAGGAGGGTCTTCTGGAGGAGGTGGCATTTATCCGAGTCCTGAAGCATGAGAATGACCCAGCCATGTGAAGGTACATGGGAGGGTATCTAGCAAAGGGGATAGCACGTGCAAAGCCCTGGATTACTAGTGCATGCTCAAGATCCTGAAAGAAGCTGATAAGCCTAGAGGGTGGGGATGGTCATGTATCAGTACTGTATTCATTTCTGTACATTGCTGAGTAGTATTCTGTTGTATGCATATGCCACAATTTGTTTAATTCATCAGTTGATGAACTTTTAAGTTGTTTATAGTTTTTGGCTGATATGAAAAAAGGTACAAATATTTAAATGTAAGTCTTTGTGAAGCTGTATGTTTTCATTTCTCTTGGGTACATATTTAAGAGGAGTTCCTGGGTCATGTGGTAGGAATTGCCTGATTGCTTTTTATTTTTGTTCCTGTATATAGGTCATGCTTTCTTGTTTCTTTATATATCTCATAATTTTTTATTGAAAACTGGGCATTTTAAGGAGTATAATATGGCAACTCTGGAAATCAGATTCTCTCTCCCCCCGGGGTTTGTTGTTGTTGCTGTTTGTTGTGGTTATTGTTGTTAGTTTGTTTCCTGACTTTTCTGACCTATTTCTGTATTGAGTGTGGCCACTGAAGACACTGCTTGGTTAGCTTAGTGGTCAGCTAATGATTAGACAGAGATTGCTTTAAAACACCAGGAACCAGTATGACTCCCACTCTTTGCAAAGGAGCTGTGTATGAATGTTTGAGCATGCCTTGAACACTCAGCCAGGCAATTGACAACTCTACTTTCTCTCTCAATTCCTGCTTGCACAGAGCCTCAAGGTCAGCCAGAGGTGAGAGTGTAGGGCTTTCTCAGGTCTTTCCTGTGCCTGTACACAGTACCATGCGTTCACATGGCCATTTAGATTCTCAGGAATATGTCAGAGCTTTTCAAAGCCCCATACAGATACCTCATTCCCCAAGTTTTCCTTTTAAGCTTTTTGTTAGTTCATTGTGTTATCATCCACCTCAGACAACCATGAAATTAAACAATTGCTTGTAACTGTTTTTGACAAATGCCCATAAGGAGAAACTGGGTGAGTTCTGACTCAGGTCAAATAAATACAGCCTTTCCAGTGAGATCTTCCAGAGAACTACCAGACATGTCAAATAATGACAGTTCTTTGAGAATGGGGCTTTGAAGTAGCTCCAACCCCATAATACCTCCTCCAGTGGGTGCCAGGATGCTGGTTTTTACCATGATGTGGGACTATTAGCTTTCAAGCATACTCTGAAGCTGGAGAGTGGGGATGGAACAAGGCAAGTTAAAATGCTGCAGAGCTTGTGTTCTTGTTGACTTTCATTCATTTTTCTTGAATAAATGCTCCCCAGATTTCTGCTAGACTGTTTAATTTCCAGAGTTCTGAAAAAGTTGATTCTAACCGTTTTGGGGTTTTTTTTGCCAGTTTTTCATTGCTTTTATGGAGGAGAGGATCTTCAGAGATCCTTTCTCTGCCTTTTTCCTCATTTTAAAAAAAATTAATTTATTTACTTATTTTTGGCTGCGTTGGGTCTTCGTTGCTGCGTGTGGGCTTTCTTTTTTTTTTAGTTGCGGTGAGCAGCGGCTGCTCTTCATTGCGGTGCGTGGGCTTCTCATTGCGGTGGCTTCTCTTGTCGCGGAGCACCGGCTCTAGGTGCGGGGGCTCTAGAGCGCAGGCTCAGTAGTTGTGGCGCATGGGCCTAGCTGCTCTGCAGCATGTGGGATCTTCCTGAACCAGGGCTCGAACCCGTGTCCCCTGCATTGGCAGGAGGATTCTTAACCACTGCACCACCAGGGAAGCCCCTCCTCATTTGGTTTTAATTTGCATTTCCATCATGACTAATAATATTGAGCATCTTTTCATGGGCTTATGTACCATTCTTATATTTTTTGATGAAATGTCTGCTCAAATCTGTTTTCATTTTTTACAAATTAGGTTATTTGTCTTCTGGCTAGTGAGTTCTGAGAATGTTTTGTGTATTTTGTATACAAATTCTTTATCAGATATATGTTTAGCCGACATTTTCTTCCAGTCTGCAGAATATATTTTCAATTTTTGTAATGGTATCTTTCAAAAGCAATTACATTTTTTGGATGAATCTACATTTATAAATTTTTCCCTTTTATGGTTCATGTTTTGTGTCCTTTCTAAGAAATCCTTCCTTAACCCAAGGTCACAAGATTTTATACTAGAAGGCTTATAACTTTACTCTTATGTTTAGGCTTATGATCCACTTTGAGTTCATTTTTTGTATATGTATATCCACTTGTTCTTGCACCATTTGTTGGAAGGCTATCCTGTTCCTCACTGAATCACCTTGACACCTTTGTCAAAAATCAATTTACCATATATTGTGGGTCTGTTTATGGATTATTTATTCTGTCCCATTGTTTAATTTGTCTCTCCCTACATCATTATCACACTGTTTGATTACTGTGGTGTCACAGTAAGTCTTGAAATTGTATGGTTTAAGTCCTCCAGTTTTCTTCTTTGAAGAGTTGTATATTTAACTGCCTGCAGTATTTCAAAAGTGGTTGTGGATTTTATCCTCCAAACAGCAGTGCATTCAAGTTCCAGTTTCTCCACAAACTTGTCAACATTTGGATTGCCTTCTTTTTTTTTAATTTCAGGATTCTAATGGGTATGAAGTGGTACCTCACTGTAATTTTAATTCACCTTCCCTTGGTAACTAATGATTTAGAGCACCTTTTCATTTGCTTTTTGGCCATTCATATGTCTTCTTTTGTGAAGTTTCTTTAATTGGGATTTTTGTTTTTGTACTATTAATTTATTTTTATACACACAGTCACACACATATTAATTAATCCATCTTCTCACAGTCTATGACTTGTTTTTTCATTTTCTTGATTGTGTCTTTTGATGAGCATTAAGTTTTTAACTTTGATGAAGTCCATTTGATCTTTTATCTTTTACAGTTAGTGCTTTATGTTTTGTATCTAAAAAAGCTTTGACTTCTCCAAGGTTGTGAATTATTTTCCTAAGTTTTCTTCTAGAAGCAGTAGAGTTTTATTTTTTATATTCAGATCTATGATTCACTTTGAATTATATTTTTGACCATATAGAGATTAATTTCTTTTTTTTCCCAGATGTTTATCCAGTTGTTCCAGTGCCAGTCCGTACTCTTTTTGAGCTGCTTTGGTGATTCTTTGAGGGATATTAAGCAGAGAAGGAATGTGATGTATTTTTTTAAATTAATTAATTAATTTATTTTTGGCCATGTAGGGTCTTTGTTGCAGCGAGCGGGGGCCACTCCTCGTTGTGGTGTGCAAGCCTCTGTGGTGGCTTCTCCCGTTGCAGAGCATGGGCTCTAGGGCGCGCAGGCTTCAGTAGTTGTGGCGCACGGGCTTAGCAACTCTGCGGCACGTGGGATCCTCCCGGACCAGGGCTTGAGCCCGTGTCCCCTGCATTGGCAAGCGGATTCTTAACCACTGCACCACCAGGGAAGCCCGAATGGGATGTATTTACTGATGTGAGGGAAGTGGGTGGGAAGCAGTGGGGAGACCCATGAGGAGGCTACTGCCAGCAGTCCAGACTTGATATGATAGTGGTCACCACCAAGGCAGCGGTAGTGAAGACAGAAGAACTAGAACTGTTTGCCTAGGCTAATAGTGACTGATCTGTATTGATCCTGCTTGCTTCCGACTTTTTCCCATCTCTACAGTTTCAGCACACAGAAAGGGACAGCATAATATGTTAGACAATAATGAGTCAAGTGTCAGGAGTTTTTTGTGCAGGCTCTGCCACTGAGACTTAACTAATCTTGTGATTTCTCATTGAAACCTGTTTTCCTATTAAAAACTAGGTCATCAATGATGTCCTCTTCTACCCTAAAATTATGGTTCTCTGCTGTTCTCTGAATACTCCAGGAAAGGTGGCCAATGAATTCCTGATGTCAGTAAACTCTCTTTGGTCCTTACCTTATTTGAGCTCTCTGTAAAGTGTAAACTTCATTAACGACTACTTTCTTCTTGAAACTCTCATCTTGCTGGGCTGCAGTGCCTCCACTCTCCTGATTCTCCAGTTTTCTCTCGGGCCAGTTTTTCTCAGTGTCCATCAGTGCCTCCTCTCCCTTTGTTCAATTTCGGAATGTTGACCTCACCACAGTTCTTGTTATGGCCATCTTCTTCTTCTATATCTCTTTTGGGCTGTCTCACTTATATTCATGACTTCAGGTTACTGAGATGCTATTGCCTCACAGAGTTCTGTCTCCAGGTAAGGGCTTCCTCTCTTGAATTCTAAACTTCGTCATCTTTTACATGGTCATCTGTACTCGACTATCTCCGAAGTCCAAAACTTCACTCATTAACATCTCCCCCTAAACCGTCTTCCCTCTTAGATTCCATGATGAATGACACTTATCCAACCTCTCAATTTCAGATGCCTGCGAGTCATCCTAGACTCCTCTCTCCTTGACTCTCCACACCCAATCCCCCAAACCCTTTTTTTCCTTTCCTTATTATTTTTCATGCTCCTGTCTCAATTGGAACACTTCAAGGATGAAGGGGGCACAGTTAGTAGTTAATCCAGGACTACTGGTGTAAATCAGGACTGCTCTAGGCAAACAGAGATTGTGATTAGCTTGGAGCTGAGACACAGGAAGAATTTCCAGAGTGGTATGAGAAAGCACATTGCTTTCGAAGAGCTGCAAGCGTTGCAGTCTGGCTAGTCTAGGGTGTGTGTGTGTGGTGGGGGCGGGTAGAATAGTGAGAGATGAAGCTGGAAAGGTAATTGCAATGTCAGGTTCTGCAGGTGTAAAATGTCTTTTACCTTTAGAATTAACCATGAGTGGTAGATGTTATTGGGAGCCTGCTTAGCATTCTTTTCCTCCCCTTCCTAACAACAGCCATTCCCATGTAACCACGTGCTTCAAGAGAAGCTGATCCTACCCCAGCTCCACTGGTGGATTTAATTGGTCTAAAGGTCACAACTGTCCCTTTGCCAGGATTTGTTTCATGGAGCACATGAACCTACTCTAGCCAATGGTATACTAAGGGAATCTCTTGAAGGGTTTCCAAGGAAAGTTTTCTCATTCCTAACAGAAAAGCAAAGGGATTGCCATGTCTCGATGTCATGCCTGTAATGGCTGCAGCCATTTTATTTCCAAGTCTGAGGTTGAATCAGTCATTGATGGTAGAGTGAAGAGATGGAAAAAAAGCAGGATTCTGGATGACTGTGTGAGCTGCTAAGCAACCAATCCCTTCCCTACCTCTGGACTTCATTAAATATGAAGTGATACTTGCTTTATTACCTAAGTCCTTTTTGAGTTGGAATTTTCTGTTACCAATAAAAGAATAACCAGTAATGCTCTGAGATTCTGAGAAACTTAAGGATGTGAGATAATGGCCTTGATTTTGTGAGAACTGGGGCAAGTGTGACCTGCCTGTCACTTCCTGTCTCTGTCACTTGTTTGACAACTATTGCTGCGATTTACTTTCCCTTGTATTGTTGTCTTTCTGTTATTTTTTGAATAACCAATAGTCTGAAAACTTTTTGAATCAAGGACAGAGGTAAAGCCTTTTACTTCTTTGTAGCCCCGCAGCCTTTCACATAATCCACACGTTTCTGTTTATTTATTCCACTCACACAGATTCTTTCAGAAGATGACTAAAATGTTACCTCTAAATGGAGATAATAATTAGCCTCATCTTCACTGTCTTCCTCCTGAATGTGGAGGGAATTACTGGATGAAAGAATAGGAACGTGGTGGCCATGTGGCCTATTGCCCCGGAGTACTATTTGGAGATCAGCCTGGTAGGGAAATGACCAGATGTTTGAAGTGAGCCACTGGTGAGTGAAAGAAATAAGTTAGCTGTCATACTTCCCATTTGCATGGACAGTTTCTGCATTGCAAAGCCACTGGTGCCAATTATGTCACAAGGCTGCAATTGATCACTTAACCTCTTCCTAAACTTGGAGCTGGAAGACCCTGGAAGGTCAATTAGACCTCCTGAGTGTGGGTACACTAGTGTCCATCTGTTACAGGCATTCCTGGGAGCGGTGGCTCAACTCAAATCACTACCCAGGTACACAGGTGTTCCTGGATCTGATGGAGTCACCTGTAGTGCATGAGGAATGGCCAGGTAAAGGTAACAAGCAGGGAGGTAGAGGGGTTTATTAGACAGCTCTGAAGAAGCAGAGGAAAGACAATGGTCTAAAATTTGGGGTGTACCAAAAATAGGCATCTTACAGCTTAGTTGAAGACAGAAGCAGAGTCTCTTTCTTCCCTCCTCTTTTTCTTTGGACATTGATTTTTTTTTTTTGAGAATACTAGTAATATACGTTTTTTTTGTGAAAAAATTTGAGAAATCGAAGAATGTATAAAAAGAAAATAAAAATCACCTATACACTTACACCTATACCTAATGTTTCAGCATATATCCGTTTGGGTTTTTTCCCTAATTGTGTGCTCACTTATTCAGTCAACATTTCCACAAATATTTAATGCTTCTGTGTGTACCAGGCACCTTGCTAGGCACTGGGAATACAGTTGTGATGAATAATATGCATGACCTTTTACCTCATGAAACTTTGGGTCTAGCAGAAGTGACACACAACTGCACTAAGAAGTATTTAATCTCAAATTTGGCAAACTCGACAAAGGACAAACCCTGAGTCTTCTGAGAAGATGGGGGTCCTAACCTAGCCTGTGGTGCATCAGGGGGATCACCTAAGGAAAGGACCCTGAAACTGAAACCAGAATAGTGAGAAATTGCTGGCCAGAAAAGGCAGGCATGTGTTGAGCCAAGGAGATAAGGGCAGTGGGCAGGCAGGAAGCAGAAGGGAACAGGAAGACTCTTTGTGGAGGGAACAACTTTCCTGGGGCCCTGATGAGGAGACAGTGACTAGATGGGGGATTTGTGGAAGTTGGAGAGGGAAATAGGAGTCAGATCCTATGGGGCAAGTGTCAGCAAACTACTGTCCTTGGGCCAAATCCAGCACACCACCTACTTTTTAAAATAAAGTTTTATTGGAACAGAGACATGAGTACTCACTTATGTAATGTCTATGGTTGTTTTCATGCTGTGATGTCGAAAATGTATAGTTGCTACAAAGACTGAGTGACCTGCAAAGCCTAAAATGTTTACTGTCTGGCATTTACAGAGAAGTTTGCTGACCTCTGCTTAAGGTCTTGCAGTTGGGCATGTGGTGAAATTTTTTAATCACAAATACAATGGGAAGGCTTTTGAGAGGAAAGCAGGGAAGGAGCCTAGTCAGATTTCCTTTTAAAAGGAGAACTCTAGGCACAGTGGTGACCCTTTGCAGATACAGGGAACCTAAGAGTGTCCAGGAGAGAAGAGCTGGTGGTTTGGACTAGGGTCCGGCCAAGTGGACACTGGCAAGTGCACACAGAGAGAAGCACATGCATACCTTGGGGACATTGGGTGTTTGGTTCAAGTACACCACAGTAAAGGGAATATTCAATAGAGAGTCACATGAATTTTTTGGTTTTCTAATGCATATAAAAGTTATGTTTACACTATACTGTAGTCTAATGCATATACTAAGTTTTCAGTAACATTATGTCTAAAAAAACAGTGTACATACCTTAATTAAAAATAGGTTATTTCTAGGGCTTCCCTGGTGGCGCGGTGGTTGGGAGTCCGCCTGCCGATGCAGGGCACACGGGTTCGTGCCCCGGTCCGGGAAGATCCCACATGCCGCGGAGCAGCTGGGCCTGTGAGCCATGGCCGCTGAGCCTGCACGTCCGGAGCCTGTGCTCTGCAGCGGGAGAGGCCACAACAGTGGGAGGCCTGCGTACAGGAAAAAAAAAAAATGATGCACATTTTTAAGCTCTTTGATCTGTATTACTTAATTGCTCTCCAGAAATGTCATTTTAATTTATACTTCTGCCCATCTGTGTGGCTGAGGCCAATTTTGGTTCAATAGGCACCATATTGCCCAGAGTTGGGTGTCAGAATCTGTCCTATGACTTAAAAAAAAAAATCTCTATTGCTTCCAGCTCAAGGTATTACTGCTTGAAAAAATTTCCATGTTTGAAGGGATGTTTGTAAGTGCTGGCCTGTAAGTTGAACTTTCTCTGGTAGAATAAGAGCTGTGGTTGACATCCAAGGTAGGAATCCTGGCACATGAGCCTTTCCTGTTTTACCTCTCCTTGGTGTGATAAAAGTTAAGTTACAACCTGAGTCACTTTATACCCCTAGTATTTGTTAGCTGGTGTTCTGGTCCACATCTCCTGCCTCCAAAGAGGCTTTTGTTTTATGTGGCACTTCCATCTCCTGCCAAGCTCAACAGCCTTTATCCAGCCTAGCAGTTTCAGCTGCCACCCACTAGCAGCTGGACTAATGAAAACTTTTGGCAGAAGGAGCAGGTTTATATCATCAAGGAAGCTTTCTGGGATCATAGTGTAGCGAAGTGGGAGGTCTGGCTTTGGAGCCAGGTAGCCCTGGACAAGAACCCCAGAATCACCTATTACTGGTTGTCTATCTTGAGAGGCCACGTGACTATTCTGACTTCACTTTCTCATCTGTAAAATGGACTTTTAGTAGCTAGCTCATGAATTTTTGTGAGGGGTAGCAATAAAGCTGGTCAGGTACTGAGTCCAGTGCCTGGCCCTGAATGGGATAAATGATACTTTGTTAAAAAATAAAGCAGGAGTGGTGGTGTCTGTGGAATTTGAGGGGGCCGCTCAGCTCCCTAAACTCTGAAACTGTAAAATCTCTTAACGCACCAAATTGATCACAGTTCCTTATTTAAGATTGAGGAATGATGTCTGAGAAGGGAGAAATGATAAGTGAGGTTAATTTTCCAATCCCTGGTCAGCTCCCAAACAGAAGTAAGATAATCATGGATAAAGTGCAGTGCAGGACCTGTCTTCCCCAGATGCCTTTCTCACCAGCTGGATGTACCACCTGAAATTCCTACTGCATATTTAGGTTAAAATGTTACTCCTGTTAAAATCCACGTATCTTTTATGGGAGGTGGAAGATGAAGTGGATGTGAGCTCTGACACTTATTAGCTGTGTGACCTTGGGCAAGTTACTTCATGTCTCTGTGCCTCAGTTCCAGCATCTGTAACAATGGGAATAATAAAAGGGTTTGGGGAGGAATAGATAAGATAATGCGTGGGACATAAGTGCTCAGTAAAAGTTTGCTATTGTTAGAAGCTATTACTAAACTCTGAGAAGATGAGGAGGGTGATGAATGACTCTACTGGGAATATATTTAAGTTGCTTTCTCTTTCATGTAGGTCAGCCTTCATAGGCTTTCCAAAATAGTCACTGTTTACCATTCCTGTTTCACCTAGGAGGGCAACTCTCAAAGAGATTAATTGGACCTGAGTCACATAGCTTCTGCAAGATGCCCTCAAGAAACAGGATATAATGCCCACCCCCTTTCAGCTGTGATCCTCATAATCCTCCCAAATAACTTTTCAGCCTTCGCAAGAGAGAGCTAGAGGTGGTAGCCCTTGAAATCCACCTTGGCCACTTTCCAAGACAGTCTGTATTGGAGAACTCCCAAATGCTCTCCCTTTTGTAGGAAGACAGGGCCCTTGGCTTGCAGAGCAAACTGCAAAAGCAAGGTCAGATCCTAAACCCAGAGGCCATAGAGATTTTACATCTCAGCTCCTATGGCTATGACTTGGCATTTAGAGATGAAAAATCATCTCCAAAACTACGTAGGTGACTTATTTACAGATTATTGATCCCATTGTGTACTATGGCCAAATCCACTTCTGGCCTTACTCCTGGTAATGTGGGGGAAATACCATGGTTGCTGTATCTTGGGTACATTTCCATCTGCCAGGCATTCTCTTGGTTCCCAGGGGCAGTGAGTCAACAGTCTGTCAATACTATGGATTTAGTGTCTTGATGTGGGTTCTGGTATGAGAGTTTTTATAATGCTTTACACACTTTCACCCCCCACTGGCCACAATTATGATGTCAAACCCAGAGGCCAGACACAGAAGTCTTCACTCTCCTCCAGCTCTAGATCTTCTGCCTGATGGAGTCAGGGTATCCTTATTTCATTCAACAGGTAGTTTATGAGTTCCTACTCTGTACCCAGCACTGTCCCAGAATAGAAGAAAGGAAGTCTCCAGAAAATTTGGTGTAATTCAGATGAAACTGAGCTCAGACAATAATAATTATAATATCTCCTATTTATTAAGTACTTACTTTGTGCTCTCCACTCTGCTGGGAACATTAGAGCTCATTCTCCCCAAAGCCCTCAGTTGTATGTCTACTGTCTTTCCCATTTTACTCTTAATGAAAATAAAACAGGTTAAAAAGCTGGGCCCAGATAGCACAGCTGGGCAAGTGGTGAATTGGATTTCAAACCCACTACAATTGATTCTTGTTATTTATGACAGTTATATTCTATAAAGTCTCCAGTCTCTTAGTGAATACTGAACCATTGCTTTTAGGGAAAATACAGGAGTAGGGTCCCCTTGTTATCCCACACCAGCTGTAAATGTGTGTGCTGGGTGACTCAAATTGGTCACTGCTTTGCACATGTCTGTAAACGACTGCAAAGTGCCATGAGTATTGATTTTGGAGTTATAAATAAATTTTAGCAAGCTGGCAAATTCAGAAATATGGAAGCTGTTAATAATGAGGATTGGCTGTAATCTTATTCCAGGGCATCTTTCTGCTCCTCTTCATACTTCACACTGCTGTGGTTGACAGCCCCTAAGATAACCCCCAGTGATTCTCACCTCTTGGCCTTCACGCCCTTGGTAATCCCCTACCCTTGAGAGTGTCCTAGACCTAATGATTGATTTCCAATAAATAGAATGTGGCTTAAGGTAATAAGATGTCACTTTCAAGATTCAATTAGAAAAAGACTATGGCTTCCGTCTTGGACATTCTCCCTCACTCTCTTGTTTACTCTGTGGGAAGCCAGATACCATGGTATGAGCTGCCCTATAGGGAGGCTAACATGTCAAGGAATTGATAGTTCCAGCAGAGAAATGAGACCCTTGATACAGCAAAGAACCAATTCCTGAGTGAGCAGACCCCTCCCCAGTCAAGCTTCAGATGAGACTGTAGCCCTGGCCAGCATGTTAATTGTAGCCTTGTAAGAAACCTGAGTATCAGAGGCAATAAGCTAAGACAATTTTTAAAATATTTTAAAATGTTGTATTAAGCCACTAAGTTTTAGGGTAATTTGTTACATAGCAAAAGATAACTAATGCAACCAACTGCTTGTAAGCTAGATTTGTTATATTGCATAGCATTACCTACTATGAGCTAAGTTCTTCATGTGCTCTATTGCATTTGATATTCACAGTGACCTGGTAAGTAACTAATGCTACTCTCATTTTATAAATAAAAGCAACTGTCCATCAGAAGGGTTGGGTAACTTGTCCAAGGTCACACAGCTAAAGGCGGAACAGGTTTTTGACCTCAGATCTGATGAACCCCAAGCTAGATTTAATTTGCATAATACTGTGGAGCTGACATTGGAATGCAGGCCTCCTGACTTCATTTTTTCCACTTACTTGTCATAGAAACAACGACCAGGTCCATCAACCCACAGTCTAAATAAAGTTAAGATGAAACCGAACAAGACTGGGGGTGAAACACAGTGGTAGTACTCAGTGTCTGCCACTACTCCTTCCTAATCTTCATCTACTGAAAAATCCCTTTGAGCCAAGGACTGTGTCATTGTTATTCCTTACAAAGTCACCAAGCCGGGCTTCCCTGGTGGCGCAGTGGTTGAGAGTCCGCCTGCCGATGCAGGGGACGCAGGTTTGTGCCCCGGTCCGGGAGGATCCCACATGCCGTGGAGCGGCTGGGCCCAAGGCCTGCGCGTCTGGAGCCTGTGCTCCGCGGTGGTAGAGGCCACAGAGGTGAGAGGCCTGCGTACCGCAAAAAAAAAAAAAAAAAGTCACCAAGCCTGGAATCTAGCTGTATTAGTCTGCTAGGGTTGCCATAACAAAATACCACAGAATGAGTGTCTTCAGCAGCAGAAATTTATTTTCTCACAGTTCTGGAGGCTGTAATTCCAAGATCAAGGCACCAACATGGTTGGTTTCTGGTGAGGTCTCTCTTCCTGGCTTGTAGACAGCCATTTTCTCTCTGTGTCCTCACATGGCCTTTCCTCTATGCAAGCATGGAGAGAGCAAGCTCTGGTATCTCCTCCTCTTCTTAGAAGGACACAAACCCTATTAGATCAGATTAATTACCTCTCTGAAGGCCTTGTCTCCGGTACCTCACACTGGGGTTAGGGCTTTGCATACAAATTTGGTTGGGGGTAGGGGACATAATTCATTTCATAACACTAATCAACACTTGTTTAGTGTTGATATAATGACCATTATGTCCAAAGGTAGAGGTTAAGAATGCCATTCCCAGAGCATGAGCCTGAACCCTGATGCTGAAAGGAGCCAAGGGGATATCCAGCAATCCAATCAACTCCTTACCTCTCAAGTTCTTTGTCCCTAACAGAAGCATAAAGACTATAACCCCTGCATGGAATGCCTGTACTTAGCGTATGTTTAGCATTAGTAAATAGCCCTATGATCCCAACATCCTCATTTTACAAATGAGGACCCTGAAGCTCAGAAAGATACAATGACCTGCCCAAGGTCATAGAGCTGGTTAAATGGCAGGGGCAGGACTGAGTCTAAGTCCTCTGGCTCCCAGCTTTGTGCTTCTTCCCTTTGGCCAGACTGGGAGATGGGTGTCCTGAGAAACCCTTAAAAGGAGAATACTGAACAATCTCCTGGAAGTGGGTGGTGTACTGTGTGGAGGGGACTGTGGACGGTGTCGGAGGAATGCACTTCCATCTCGGTTGGGGGAGTGTGTTTTGTGTGGAGTGTGTGGCATGTGTATGAGACGTGGGATGTGTGTTGGGTGTGTGGGGGCATGTGGAATGTGTAGGAGTGTCTGGGGAGGTGGAGTGTTTGCAGGTGTAGAGGCTATGTAGTGGGTTTGTGTGTGTCACGGGTAGTAAGCATGGGGTATGTTGTGCTTGTGTGTGCAGGCACATGTATGTGTGGTCTGTGGTGTGTGTGGAGTTTTGGTGGGTGGCACAAGTCAGCTCAGCCTGCACTTTTGTCTTCCTCGTTATTCAGTGTCTTCTCTTGGGCCCCCTCTTCTGGCATAAAAGCCCCTCTTGCAACCCACAAGGGTAGGGATTGGCAAACTTCTCCTGAAAAGGACCAGACAGTAAATATTTTAGGCTCTATGCACCATATGGTCTCTGTTACAACTATTCAACTCTTCCATTTTAGCTTGAAAGTAGCCACAGACAAAATGTAAACACATGGGGTGGCTGTGTTCAAATAAAACTTTATTTACAAACAGGCTCGATTTGACCTAAGGGATACAATTTGCAGAACCCTAGAATTAGATTCCAAACCCAGATTCTCAGATTCCAAACCCAGGACTCCTCATGGCTTTGTCAACGACCCTTCCTTCTGGCTGTGAGCCTCAATGTCACCACCACCGCCGCCAACACTGTCATTATCCTGCTCCTTTCAAGCACTGTACTCGTCACCTTGCAGGCATTTTTACATTAATCCCTTCAAAAATACCAAGAGGTAAGTATCACTCCCCATCTAACAGATGAGTGGACTGAGGCTTAGAGAGTTAAGTAACTTGTCCAAGGTTACTATAACTACTTAGTGACAGATTTGGATCTGGCTCTCCTGAGTTATAAATCCCAAGCTCTCAATAAATTCTCTACTAGCTCTTAATAGATGGTTTTATTCTAGCACAATGAGAAAAAATCACCAAAGTGAAAAAGAACATAAAGTAACAAGTTGAATCTCTTGATCTCAGTTGTAGGCTTAGGGATCTAGAGCCGTGATTACTAGGCTAGTGGTTACCTGAAGGGTCAGCATCAGACTCTCCTGGGGAGATTGTTAACATGCACACACATTCCTGGGTTGAGCCCTCAGAGATTTTTTTTTTTTTTTTTTTTTTTTGCGGTGCGCGGGCCTCTCACTGTTGTGGCCTCTCCCGTCGCGGAGCACAGGCTCCGGACACGCAGGCTCGGCGGCCATGGCTCACGGGCCTAGCCGCTCCGCGGCATGTGGGATCTTCCCGGACCGGGGCACGAACCCGCGTCCCCTGCATTGGCAGGCGGACCCCCAACCACTGCGCCACCAGGGAAGCCCCCAGAGATTTTGATTTCATAGACATAGGATGTGGCCTAGGAATCTGCCTTTAGACCAGAACCCACAGTGAGTCTGGTCTAGGTATCCTAGGTCCAGTGGGAAGCATCACAACTTCTGAGATTCTGCTGGAAAACCCTGTAATCAGTGTTGTAACTGAGATGCTTTGAGATGTCCATCTCTGGGTCTCTGGTCCTGTTGAACGACTCAGTGGCAGCACAGTTTTTGCCGATATACTGCTGATAATGACCTAATATTACGCCCTTAGCGTAACTGTTCCGCTTGAAGTCTAGCCCTCGGAGGACAAGAGACGAAAGGTCTGTTGTTCTTTTTTCCATTCCTGTGTCCTCTAGACCAATTCCTGGCATGTCTGTGCATACCAAATGAGTTAATTTTATCAGAAACCTTTAATACCTTAATGTGGACATCTCTAGCTGCACTGTGGCTTTGGAGGGGGAAAAGGGGGATCATCTGCATTTGAACCTTCTATAATATCACTAATACAAATAAGTAAGGGATGACTCTACTTAGCACACAAAAGTTTGGCATTTATGGGAATGTGGAGGTTAATGCAGATTTTGAACAAATGATTTTTTTCCTGCTTGGTGATTTAAGCACTCACATCTATCTCCTTACAGCAGCATCTTAGCTACAGCGCGAGGCAGTGAGAGCTCTGTTTTGGAAGGTGGTCCTATCCTTTCAAGTTGACAACTTGCTTGCCTTTTGGTCAATCCCCAGTGGCCTGCTCCAGGCCCATTCTTTGCAGAGGTGTCCCAATCTCCCCATGAATGAGAACTGATTGTGCCATTGCAGTCTTGCAGGTGCTGTGCATCATTCTGAGCAAGTGCAGGGCTCCTTGGCTTCCACTTCAAGCATGCCATGAGTGCTCAGTTGGGACCACTGGCTTTCTCCCGCCTGACTTCTCATCTAGTGTATATTGCTTGTGTAGGGGTGGTGGACAATGAACAATGTCCTGTAGTTTCATGAAGATACTTGTTCTAATCAAATATTTCAAGGTCCAGAGTTCCGAATCGCGTTGCCATATGTGCTATGGGAAGAAATTATGTAAGTGTGTGTGTGTGTGTGTGTGTGTGTGTGTAAAACAGATCAGGTCTATCTCCTCATCTGTTAGAATAACAGAAAACAGCTCAGGCAGAAACAGGAAACAGAGGTCAAGAAGTCCCATTTGTGACACAGAATAACCTCTGCCTTCGGATATTTCATGTAATGACTTTAAATCACAAATGCTGGGTGAATCTTGGCTCCACCACTCACTGCTCTGTGGTCTTGGCCATCTGCCATAACCTTGCTAAGT
Organism: Mesoplodon bidens; assembly: GCF_964165515.1. NCBI lineage: Eukaryota > Metazoa > Chordata > Mammalia > Artiodactyla > Ziphiidae > Mesoplodon > Mesoplodon bidens. The sequence goes on along the minus strand of NC_138160.1, from coordinate 171,721,774 downwards.
CTTAGTCTCCTTATCTGTAAAATGAAAGTAAGAAAAGTGCTTCCCTCATTGGGTTGTTGCAAAGAAGAAATGAAACAGTATTTGTAAAAGTGCTTACATGCCTGGCATGCAGTAGGTGCTCAGTAAATGGTAGCTTTCTATTCATTGGATTTTCATTCACAAAACATTTATGGGCTGCCTTTTATGCACCAAGTACTGTTTTTAGGTACTGAGGCTAAAGCAGTGAACAAACAGATAGGAATCCCTGCCTTTGTGCCTAAAGGGTCAGACAAGTAAATGGAACTTACATGGTAATAAGGGCTATCGCAAGCACAAAGCAGGGGAGGGTGCTGTGGAATGGTAGGGTGGGCTCGGCTTAGTTTCCTGACCTCCCACCTGGGAGCTGTGTGAGGACTGCAGTGTGGGATACAAGGAATGGCTTGGGAGTATTGGCAGGTTGTGATGACTGGAGAAATCTTGAATAGGAGGCGTAAAGAGATTAGTTCTGACCTGACAGCGTTGAGGCAGAGCATTCGGGGACGAGATGGGGGTGACGGTCTTTCAGGAGCACACAGAATTCTGGGGCCCTCTCTTTATCCCTACGATTAGTTAGTGGAGGTTAGGGAATGGGTGCTTTTATAGGCCATGATTATTATCTTAGCTATAAAAGTTTCCTAGCTTGGGATCAATGGATGGGGGTGAAAGGGGCTTCTGGAGGTCCAGAAGTTTTATGCCAAATCATGTACGTTTGTGCGGGGAGAAAGTTCATAAATTTAATCTCATGCTCAAAGGGGTCTGTGACCAAAACAGGGTTGGAACTGCTTGTCTCCATGATTCGTAGGAAGGATGAGCACACCAGACAGTGCCAGTTTATGGCTGAGGTCCTCACATAACTATGAACAGTGCTTCCTTTCACTCTCCAAGCTGTCTAGATGACTTTTTGGTCTTTCAAGCTTTCAGGCCCCTACCTTACTTCTTTGTCTAACATAACGTCTACATCTCTCAGATGACTTTCAGCCCTGGATTGAAAAGAAGAGTCTAGAACTCTGTTCAAGTAGGTTGGGGTTACTAGTTATACCACTCAGTAACTGCCTAGGCTGATGTCCCCAGGTGCCACCTGCCTGGAGAGGAAAGAACATGAGCGGCTCTAGTTTAGGGACCAGCGGTAAGCTTTCAGAGGGCTCCTTCCAACGTTGTGGAGAGTGTGTTCTTGCTCTTTTCCTTAAAGCCCCTCTCCCTTGCTTCCTCATTTGCCACAGACTGTGATAACCTGACCGTTGTGCCGATTCAGGCATTAGACAGGATGAAGCAAAAAACCCAAAGCACCTTGGTAATCAACAAGATTAATGATTAGAGCTGAAAGCACCTAACACTGGGGACTTAGGTGGCGAAAATCCTTAATCTCTTTCCACTGAACTGAGCTTGAGATGTGTGTCTGCGTGTCCGAGGGGCTTAGCTACAAGGGTGGCTGGAATATCCTTCCCTTAAGGCACTGAAAACATCTGAATTTTGCTTCCTAATCATTAAAACCAACAGAAGTAAAGGGAAAGTAAATGTTCAACAGCATAAAGAACCAACAGAATTAAATATAGTTGATTGAGTTAATTTTAGAATGCCCGCCCCCTGATTTTCTACCACTTATTTATTTATTTATTTATTTATTTATTTATTTATTTATTTATTTATTTATCTTTGGTCTGTTTATGAGTTTACCATTTTCTCTGCACAAGAAAAATTTTGGCTAATGATTTTGAACTCCTTTGGGTCTTCTAACCTTGGAGAGCCAGGACATAGAGTTGGGTTCAGGATAGAGGGAGAGAAAGAATAAAAGATCAAGAAACTGGGAATCAGAGTCTCCATTGAGACACGTACTCTAGCCTCATTTCTCTTTGTCCTTTTTGCGGGGCTTGCTGCTTAGGTTTGGAGGTCTAAGGCCTTCTGTAAATAACATTACATTTGCTCCATGGTTTGGGAGTAATAAGAGGAAAACAACTGAGGTATGCTTTCCAAATGACTCCTATTACTTATAAAATTATTGAACGTAACAAAAGATTATCCAATATGAAACTATCTCATTTAAACCAAACCTTCCTCTTAAGGTACACCGTCACATAGGCACATACACATTCCTTTGGGACAGGGGGAGGCCACAGTACCTCACCTTTTCCATGGAAGCTTGCTACAGTCCATGTGAGGGTGGATTGAAGCTCTCTTTCCAGCAGTCACCTAGCCTAGCACTGGGGATTGGATCTAGGGTGAGGTCCAGAGTCCCCAGGCAGAGACAGGACCCTCAAGCACCAGAGCATCAGGACAGCATGAGCCCTCCATGGGGAGCAAGTGTCATGGTGCTATGGAAGCTCAGGGTTCTCATACTTGGTACACCTTACTAGTTTGGCTAGTATACATGCTGGCTCCATCAGTTCCACCTGTCAAGCTGTAAAGGCACAGACTTTACATTTATGCAAATCAGGCAACTCTAATGTGTATATCCTGGTAGTACATGGTGGCTCTCCTGGCAACATTGGTATGATAAGGTATTACATGACTTTGAGTCATAATTTAACATGTAAACCATACTTTGAAAAGGCCGTGGTTCATGTTTGGCCTGCAGGCATACTTATTTGTTGTTGTGTAGTTTTTGCCCTGAGAGTGTTTGGGGTTTTTTGTTTTGTTTTGTTTTTTTGTTTTAATCTTTATTGGAGTATAATTGCTTTACAATGTTGTGTTAGTTTCTGCTATATAACAAAGTGAATCAGCTGTATGTATACATGTATCCCCATATCCCCTCCCTCTTGAGCCTCCCTCCCACCCTCCCTATCCCACCCCTCTAGGTGGACACAAAGCATTGAGCTGATCTCCCTGTGCTATGCAGCAGCTTCCCACTAGCTATCTATTTTACCTTGGGTAGTGTATATATGTCCATGCCACTCTCTCACTTTGTCCCAGCTTCCCCTTCCCCCACCCCATACCCTCAAGTCTGTTCTGTACATCTGTGTCTTTATTCTTGCCCTGCCACTAGGTTCATCAGTACCATTTTTTTTAGATTCCATATATATGCATTCGCATATGGTATTTGTTTTTCTCTTTCTGAGATACTTCACTCTGTATGACAGACTCTAGGTCCATCCACCTCACTACAAATAACTCAATTTCATTCCTTTTTATGGCTGAGTAATATTCCATTGTATATATGTGCCACATCTTCTTATCCATTCCTCTGTTGATGGATATTAAGGTTGCTTCTGTGTCCTGGCTATTGTAAATAGTGCTGCAATGAACATTGTGGTACATCTATCTTTTTAAAATTTAAAATAATTTTTCACTTATTTATTTTTTTAACATCTTTATTGGAGTATAATTGCTTTACAGTGGTGTGTTAGCTTCTGCTTTATAACAAAGTGAATCAGCTATACATATACATATATCCCCATATCTCCTCCCTCTTGCGTCTCTCTCCCACCCTCCCTATCCCATCCCTCTAGGTGGTCACAAAGCACCGAGCTGATCTCCCTGTCCTATGCAACTGCTTCCCACTAGGTATCTATTTTACATTTGGTAGTGTATATATGTCTATGCCACTCTCCCACTTCGTCCCAGCTTACCCTTCCCCCTCCCTGTGTCCTCAAGTTCATTCTCTATGTCTGTATTCCTGTCCTGCCCCTACGTTCTTCAGAACCACTTCCTTTTTTAAGATTCCATATATATGTGTTAGCGTATGGTATTTGTTTTTCTCTTTCTGACTTCATTCTGTATGACAGACTCTAAGTCCATCCACCTCACTACAAATAACTCAATTTTGTTTCTTTTTATGGCTGAGTAATATTCCAATGTATATATGTGCCACATCTTCTTTATCCATTCATCTGTCGATGGACACTTAGGTTGCTTCCATGTCCTGGCTACTGTAAATAGAGCTGCAGTGAACATTGTAGTACGTGACTCTTTTTGAATTATAGTTTTCTCAGGGTATATGCCCAGTAGTGGGATTGCTGGGTCGTATGGTAGTTCTATTTTTAGTTTTTTTTTTTTTTTTTTTGCGGTATGCGGGCCTCTCACTGTCGTGGCCTCTCCCATTGCGGAGCACAGGCTCCGGACGCGCAGGCTCAGCGGCCATGGCTCACAGGCCCAGCTGCTCCGCGGCATGTGGGATCCTCCCGGACCGGGGCACGAACCCGTGTCCCCTGCTTCGGCAGGCAGGCGGACTCTCAACCACTGCGCCACCAGGGAAGCCCTATTTTTAGTTTTTTCAGGAACCTCCATACTGCCCTCCATAGTGGCTGTATTAATTTACATTCCCACCAACAGTGCAGGAGGGTTCCCTTTTCTCCACACCCTCTCCAGCATTTATTGTTTCTAGAGTTTTTGATGCTGGCCATTCTGACTGGTGTGAGGTGATACCTCATTGTGGTTTTAATTTTCATTTCTCCAGTGATTAGCGATGTTGAGCATCTTTTCATGTGTTTGTTGGCAATCTGTATGTCTTCTTTGGGGAAATGTCTGTTTAGGTCTTCTGCCCATTTTTGGATTGGGTTGTTTGTTTTTTTTATATTGAGCTGCATGAGCTGCTTATATATTTGGAGATTAATCCTTTGTCAGTTTCTTTTTTTTGGGGGGGGGGTAGTACGCGGGCCTCTCACTGTTGTGGCCTCTCCCATTGCGGAGCACAGGCTCCAGACATGCAGGCTCAGCGGCCATGGCTCACGGGCCCAGCAGCTCCATGGCATGTGGGATCCTCCCGGACCGGGGCATGAACCCATGTCCCCTGCATCGGCAGGTGGACTCTCAACCACTGCGCCACCAGGGAACCCCTGTCAGTTTCTTCATTTGCAAATATTTTCTCCCATTCTGTTTGGGTTTTTATTGTTGTGGTTGTTGTTGTCTTTGACACTCACTTTTTAAAGGAGTGAGATTTCACATGATGATCTGACTTTTGTTGTTTGTTTTTTAAAATATGTTGTCTTTTGCCTTTTTAAAAAAATTTAATTAATTTATTTATGGCTGTGTTGGGTCTTCGTTTCTGTGCATGGGCTTTCTCTAGTTGTGGCAACAGGTGGCCACCCTTCATCGCGGTGCACGGGCCCCTCACTATCGTGGCCTCTGTTGTTGCAGAGCACAGGCTCCAGACGCGCAGGCTCAGTAATTGTGGCTCATGGGCCCAGTTGCTCCGCAGCATGTGGGATCCTCCCAGACCAGGTCTTGAACACATGTCCCCTGCATTGGCAGGCAGGTTCTCAACCACCACACCACCAGGGAAGCCCTGTTGTTTGTTTCTTTTATCACAAGATCTAGTTTCCCTAAGTCCTTATTAGCAGCAGCTAAACAGGAGCAGCCATTTGCTCTCCATTTAGCCCCCATTTCTGCCTGGCACAGCTCTCTGTCCTTGCAGCCTTGTCACTCTGCCACCTGGATTTGGAAGCCCCTGTTCTTCTCCTTGGTAAATTTGGTGGCCCCTAAGTCCCCTCCTGTAGAGTCTGGCTGGTCCAGACTGGTGATATCCAAGGCTGTATCTAAGGAAGGAACTTCCCAAGGACCACCTCAACTCTTCCCAGATAGTAGATCTGTACTGCTGGCTGCCATCTACAGAGCTTGGCACACTGCGAACGAAGTAGACCCAGGATGAAGATCCAGGTTCTCTGATCTTTGGCCCAGACTATTCTCTGCTCCTTTTTTTTTTTTTTTTTTTTTTTTTTTTTTTTTTTTTTTTTGCGGTACGCGGGCCTCTCACTGTTGTGGCCTCTCCCGTTGCGGAGCACAGGCTCCGAACCGCGCAGGCTCAGCGGCCATGGCTCACGGGCCCAGCCGCTCCGCAGCATGTGGGATCTTCCCAGACCGGGGCACGAACCCGTGTCCCCAGCATCGGCAAGCGGACTCTCAACCACTGCGCCACCAGGGAAGCCCTCTCTGCTCCTTTTTATCTTGTTATCATTTTGAGTGTGTTACCTTGGTGTGACATCTATTTCTCCCCCTCCCAGTGGAGGCCCCTTAGTATGTTTTCACTCTCCCAGCTAGTCAGTGGTCATGAATTTGACAAGTACTGCAAATGTGAATTTTCTGGGTTGCATCTCCCAGTTGGAGTCTATGGCAGTCAACATTTTCCCAGGATGTTATCTCTCAGCAAGACTGAAACCAAAAAGTGGCAAGCAGGCAATCAAAAGGTATTTATTAGTCCCCTCATCTTTGTTCCACTCTGAAGAAGTATTACATTTAATTCCTCTTAGAGCAGGTGACAGACATCTGCTTAAGTAAAGGGAGAATTTATTGGCTCCAGAAATCCAAGCATGAATATCAAGTCATGGGAAGGGCAGGGTCACAGCTGGGCCTTGGAAAAACTAGAAGCAGAAACTCAGCAATATCAGGACTCTTTGTTTGGTCCCCGCATCTACTATGCCCTGCGTTGGCGTCGTTCTCAACATGGTAGAAAAATGTCCACCAATGTTTCCTCATTTTACACTTTCTGCTTCTGTCCCTGGGGAATGACTTCCTCATTGTGAGTTCTCCAGAGCCTATGAAAATTCTCTGATTGGTCTAACCTAGGTCAGGTGCCTGTCCCTGAACCAGTCAGCCATGGCGTGGGTGGGGAAGGAGGGAGGTACTCATTTAGTGTGAACCAGTCAGCTGTGACCTGGGATAGCTTCTGTTGTACTATGAAGATAGCTTCCCCTTGTGGAAGGGGGTAAAAATGCAGAGCATAGTCCCAGAAAAGGAGGGAGGGAAAGCCTTGGAAAACTGTCTTAATCTGCTGGTGTTGCCATAATGAAATATCATAAACTGGATGGCTTAAACAACTGACATTTATTTCTCATGGTTCTAGAGGCTGGAAGTCTGAGATCAGGGTGCTGGCATGGTTGAGTTTGGGGGAGAGCTTTCTTACTTAATTGCACACAGCCACCTTCTCTCCGTGTCCTCACCTGACTTTTTCATTGTGCGAGAGCCCGGGAGGGGAGTGAGAGAGAGCACTAGCTCTCCAGTGTCTCTTCTTATAAGGGTACTAATCCCATCCTGAGGACCCCACCCTCATAACCTCATCTAACTCTCATTACCTCCCAAAGTCTCCATCTCCAAATACCATCACATTGGGAGTCAGAGTTTCAACATATGAATTTGGGAGGTCACAGACATTCAGTCCATAACAAAGAGTAAACATTGCATCCAGTGTATCTGCCTACAGGATCTTACAGTTGAGTGGGGGGTTAAGATTTATGTATAGAAGCATTGGTGATAAAAGACTGCACTGCATATAGCTGATGTGTCATTGATTATTTGGAGGCGGCATGTGAAGAGGGAGCGCGTGTAATCAAGGATGACACCAGACACCGTGCTGGCCTTCTCAGATTGGGATCTTGGGATAGAGGGAGCTTGAATTAAAGCTGATCATTTTTCCTGGTGCCTCAGTTTTACTCAGAATTGGGTGTGGGAGGAGTACATTAAATCCAACATACAACACAGATACGTTATAAAGGATAATACGAAATTTGTATAACCTTTAAAATAAAAGTACAGTTTACAAGATGAAGAAATTCAGGCTTTTTGGCCTGGGGTGCCAGTCCCCTTCCCAATACAAATTGATACTCTACTGTGTCAATAAAACTTTGTTGAAGAAGTTTAAAAAGCCTGGAGGGGGTCTTCCCTGGTGGCGCAGTGGTTGAGAGTCCGCCTGCCGATGCAGGGGACACGGGTTCGTGCCCCGGTCTGGGAGGATCCCATGTGCTGCGGGGCGGCTGGGCCCGTGAGCTATGGCCGCTGAGCCTGCGCATCCGGAACCTGTGCTCCGCGGCAGGAGAAGCCACAGTAGTGAGAGGCCCTCGTACCGCAAAAAAAAAAAAAAAAGCCTGGAGGGTAACTGGGAGTTCTTGAACATTGTTTATTAAGAACTATATGTTCTTGGAGTACTTAGTAGCTCCTCTGGCCTAAAAGAATTTGAAGTGGGTGGGGAGGGATGAGACAGGCTATAGAAGGAGATCCCCGAGTTCCTTCTGATGACAGCATACTGTGTTGATTTGGTTTTCTGTTTTACTCGGGGAAGCAGGATTTCTGCAGTGGCACTGCAAACCAGATGAGGTTTAATTAGCTTATAGTTCTATAACCTCAGTTTTGGGATCTCCAGACTGTCCTTGTGATTTGCATATCACCTTCAGGACTTCCTAGGTAAATGTTGCTTAAGTAATGCAAATGAGTAGAGGTATTTTGCTAATTAGAGGGATTAGATTTAAGGACACCAGGCCTCAAAAAAGACAGACTAGAGAGACGGGTAGCTTTTTTTTTTGCGGTACACGGGCCTCTCACTGTTGTGGCCTCTCTCGTTGAGGAGCACAGGCTCCGGACGCTCAGGCTCAGCGGCCATGGCCCACAGGACCGGGGCACGAACCTGTGTCCCCTGCATCAGCAGGCGGACTCTCAACCACTGCGCCACCAGGGAAACCCACGGGTAGGTTTTTTAGTGGAGAAAGAATTAGTTTGGAAACTTGAAGATCTCCCGAGGATGGCTCAGCAGCACCTACTTTGTTGTTTTTCCAGCTATTCCAGTGGAAGCCACACCCTTCTCATCTAAGGCACATCTCTTCACATGTGCCCTGAGCACCTTCCTCCCATCCTTATGTTGGGTCAGTTGATTGCCGGTAATTGTCACTTCTCTTGTATACTTGCAGCCTCTCCCTCTCCGCTGGTATCTTCTTACATCTACATTAAAGGTGGAGAGGCTCTTCTCAGCTGTCTCCCATGCTCTTGTTCATTCCCCTCCAGCCACACTAGCCTCCTTGCTTCCTGGCTCACTCCTGCTGCAGGACCTTGGCAGTTACTGCTTCTTGCTGGAATGCGTTTCTCCCAAATATTCATAAGTTTCCTTTCTTCCTTCAAGATGTTGCTCAGTTGTCATCCTCTTGATGAAAACTTCCTTGGCCTTGAAATCAAAAATTTCTACTCTCCTTCCTCAAACTTATACACATTCCCACCTTTTTATCTCCTTGGTACTTACTATTATCTGCTTTACTATATATTTTCCACTTTTTAATCTTTATTCTCTCTCTCGCCCACTGGAATATAAACTACGTAGGACAGGTTTTTTTTTTTTTTTTTTTTTTTGTCTTCTGTTTACTAGTGGATTCCTAGGCCTGGCACATAATAGGGACTCTATAAATGTTCATTGAATGAATAAATTTAATCATTTGAGTATCACCGCTACAGTTTTTGCCAATATGTTTATTTTAATTGGCTCACTTTTTAAACTCAAATTAATTTTCTTACATGGAAACTTTATATCACTGTTATTAGTGGAAAAACCAGTATCATTTTTTATAAGTAAAAAGTATGCCTCAACATGTTTGTAATAAACACATAGCTATTAAATAAACAAAAGTTTATTTCTGTATCACCCAAACTAAACTTAATTCCAGTGGTATTGAAATGACATTTTGGGGAACATTGCATTAAATGTCCATATTTCTTGAGGTTCTGCCCTAAATGACCTTTTCTATATAGTATCCACGGGTAAACTTATCAGTAGCAAATGGTCTTATTTTCCACATTGTTCAGACAGCAATTCTCTGATACCAGCTGGGTGTCCTGTGATTTATTTCAATTCTGACCCTAACTACCTGGAGTTAGTGCAGACCCCATACGTTAAGGGCAAAGTCTTTGAGAGACTGCCCCCACTTCATACACCAGCCACAAGTCTCAGGGACTACCCACACTTCTGAATGACTATAAATTTAGGGGTTCCCATGACCCCCTCATATTCAATAATTAGCTAAAACAAATCACAGAACCCACTGGAAGTGCTATACTTATGATTGTAGTTTTATTATTAAGGATATAACTCAGGAACAGCCAAGAAATGCATAGGGCAAGATCTGAGGAGAGGGGAGGGACACAGAGCTTCTATGCCCTCTCCTCATGGAATCCAGGCACATCAACCTCCCATCACAGCAATGTGCTCACCAATCAGGAAGCTCCTCTGAGCCTGGGTGTCCAGAGTTTTTAATGGAGTTTTATTATGTAGACAGGATTGAGTAAATCACTGGTCATGTGATTGAACCCAATCTCCAGCCCCCTTCCCTCACTGGGGGTTAGGCTGGCCCAAAGTTCCAACCCTCTAATCGTGTGTTTGGTCTTTCTAGTGACCAGCTCCCATCCTGACACCATCTAGAGCCCACCAAGAATCATCTCATTAGCATAACAAAGACATTCCTGTCATTCCGGTAATTCCAAGTTTTTTTTATTAATTTTTATTGGATTATAGTTGATTTACAATGTTGTGTTAGTTTCTGCTGTACATCAAAGTGACTCAGTTTTACATACAGCCACTCTTTTTTAGATTCTATTCCCATTTAGTTCATTACAGAGTATTGAGAAGAGTTTCCCTGTGCTATACAGTAGGTCCTTATCGTTATCTATTTTAGATATAGTGGTACATATATGTCAATCCCAATCTTCCAATTTATCCCTTTGTGCCAGGAACTGGGGACAAAGACCAGATATATTTTTTATTATATCAGACACCTATATACACATGAATCACAAATTCATTATCTCAGCTCATATCTCTCCTCTGAAATTGAGACTCTCAGATCCAGTTGCTACCTGGGTGTCTTTTTTAAGGATACCACGGTTCCTCTAATCTATCAATGTCTAAGAATAAAGCCCTCTCCCCATCCCACCACCCTATCCAACAGATATACTCTTCCTCCTGTATTTCCTCTTAGTAAATATCATATTGCCATCCACCCAGCTGCCCAAATCTGAAACCTGGGTTTTACCCTTAATTCTTCTAGCTCACATTCTATACTGTTCCCTCATCTTTGAATGTTAATTCTCTGTCTCCCTTTCCTGTCCTACTTATCTAGATTTCAGCTTAAAAGTCATGGTGCCCAGGAAACCTTTGCTGGTCTACCAAAACTGGTTAGGTGTTCCCACACTTCCACAACCATGCCACTTATCACTCAGTGTAATAATTTCCTGTTTGTCTTTCTTGCCCACTAGCTTGGTGAGGGCAGTAATTGTGTTTATCTTACTCACTTTTGTATCCTTGCATCTGGCACATAGTTAGCACTCAGTAAATATATACTGAATGAATGAATGAATGAAATGATCCAAAATTGGAGCATTTCAAAATAAGATTTCTATATAATTATTTTCTATACTAGTGATTACCCACTTGCTATAGGTGATGCTCTGGTTTAATCTTATTTTGAGAATTAAATGATTTATGTATTTCATAATACCTGGCTTATAAGTGCCTTCACTCATACATTTATTACTTGGCTATTTATTGAATATCTGCTGATGGGAGAAGCAGTGCCCTGGGGCTGGGGATGAGTGGTGACCCTGTCAATCTACTAGGAGAATCATATGTAAACAAATTGGAATAAAATATGATAGATCCTATGAAAGAGATACGAGCAAATTGCTATGGGAAATACTGAGTGTGGTAGATTGGATTATTATTCCCATGCCCTCTGCCACATAGTTTCCAGTGCATGTCACAAGAGTAGGCAGTATATATATTCTCATCCCATTCACTTGGGACTTGGTTATGTGACTTGCTTTGACCAATTAATCTAAGCAGAAGTAAAGTCACAATGTGCCAGTTCCGAGCAGACAGTTTAAGAAAATAATAAGTTTTTGTCAGATATCTCACAATTTGCCCATAAAGAGTAAGTTCCAGGTAGCCATTGCTCTCTTGGCCTGAGTCCTGGAATAAAGACACATGGAGCAGGTTTAAATTTAAGCCATAGATTGCAGTTTAGCTTAGGCTAGCTGAGAGGAGCCACTCCTCAGGCAACCCACATTCCCATAAACATGAAATAGATACTTTTTGTAAGCCAATGAAATTGCAAACGGTGGTGTTTTTTTGCACAGCATTGTCACAGCAGAAATCTGACATACACTGAGTATTCATCTAATGACTTTGGTGAGGGTATGAGATGTAAGGAAAAGGCTATGTGGCTGTAGATATTTCCCAGGACACAAAATGCCCCCAATCCCCTGCAGGTTGCAGACTGTTAAAGAAAAAGTCAATGCAGTGAACTCAATACTTTATTCCATACACCATGAAGCCCGGGATCCACACATGGCAAGATTTAAACACGGGGGCTTCCTAAAGGTATCTGACCTATTCATACTGGAAAATCTATCTTGTATTCACAGATATTTCTCCCACAGCTTGAGTTTTCATAACGCAAACTAGACGGTGTGGCATTGATCAATTAAAACATACTGTTTGTGCAGAACATTAGGGCTCTGATGTAACCACAGGGGAATTGGTACCACTTGAATGAGAAAAGCTGGTCTCCCAAGGCAGGGAAGCACATTGCTACTGGTCAGGGTATTGAGTTTCTCAGTGTGGGTTTTCTTTTGTTGGCCCTTCGTAGTTGTGAATTCAGGTACAATTTATTTCATTTTGTGCTAACAATGGATAGCAAGGGGATAAAACTGTAAAAGAAGCTCTTTAATTCCTAATCTCTTTTTCTCCACTGCTACAACTTCCTTGTGTTTTTGTTTTAAATGGGAAGCAGGGGAAGCAGTCAAGGATAGTAGTTATGAAAAAGCCCTATGAATTAGACTTCTTTGAATTAGACTTTGAATCCAGGCCCCATCAAGAATAGCGTAAAAATAACTTAGGCTCTCAGCATCTGTTTCTTCATCTGTAAAATAAGGATAATAATAGTGCTTATCTTGGGATTATGAAGAGTCAGTGAAATAATCTTGTGAGGTTTAGCACAGTGCCTAGCAGACAATAAACAGTCAATAAATAATAGAATTTATTATAGGGAGAATTTTGTTAGTGCAGTTTTTCTTAGGAAAACAGCTGTTCATTATAGAAAGACAGGCTGTGGCATGGCATTTACTTTGACTTTTTTACTATCGAAGAAAAAAACCTCAGGACCCAAATCATGATTAGCTTTCTCCACTTTGGTTCTCTGAGAGGAATAAGGGTCAGTGACACAGAAAGTTTGGACTCACCGCAAAATGAACACTTCCGGAAGCTTCACTTGATGGAGATCAAAATAGACTGGGCTCTCTGGTAATGAACTGTGGGCAAGTTTCCAAGTGCACTTGGGATTCTTCCACACATACCACACTGGAGTGACAGCAACTGTGCTGTGGAGCGGCCAGGGTGAAATGTTTCTCCAGTGAATTTGCCAGGAAGATAGGAAGAACATTCCAACAGCTAATGTGTTGCCCAAATGGCAGGTCATCTCATTCTCAGGTCTACTTTTTTCCTGACTGCAGAGAACACCAGGGTGGACAGCCTTGGGTTTATGGAAAATGTGGTTGCCAAGGAAAGGTAATTCTCTTCAGAAACTACAAGTTGATAATGGTTCAGATTTTCAAGAAAGAATTTGTTATAAGACATATTTGACTGTTTATCTCGAAAGATTCTACAGCGTGTGCAAGTGTGTGTGTGCATGCATGCACATTGCTGGTACCTCTTGTTTGAAATGACCAAGCAGTTGTAACTTACAAATTATATGAATCAGCCATTTGAAATATGTCTCAAATTCCTCCCCTGGAGAAATAGATATTTTCCCCACCACCCAGGCATTCTGTTCCCAATTCCATTTACTTTCTCTCAGCCACTTCAGAATGCGTTGAACTCAAGTGAAGCTAGAGAAATTTACAAATTTATTGTCTTTAATACAGAGCTTGGGACTTGCTCTCATTGAGGGGGGGGGGAAGTATGTATATGTGTGTGTGTGTGTGTGTGTGTGTGTGTGTGTATATATGTATGTATATATATACACACTCTTGAGTTCACTCAGAAAAGAAATAATTAATTTAATGTGTAATCCTAGAGCAAAGATCAATATGACTCACCTGAAAAATTAACAAAGGGTCACAGTAAAATTCCACTTTATTTTTCTAAAAGAAAATGTAAGACATTTTACCTCTCCAACAAAAAAGGATATATATGTATATATATATATAATTATTCAATAAATAAGATAAATTTAAAATATATACATAGTAAGCATACCTCATGGAAGAGAAGTGGGAGAGAAAGTAAAGAATAAAAGAAAAAGAAAAAGTTAAGAATAAAAGAAAAAAGGGGGGAAGAAAAAGGCATAGGGAGAAAGTAAAAGTGAAAAATGAGACGGATACAGATGACACAAATGCATAAATGTAACACCAGACGTTTTCAGAGGGTAGCATTACTCTCTAATACTATTCTAAGGCAGCTATTAAATTTTCTAATGCTGGGCCCCAATTAGGACATTTAATTTGGGGCTCATGCTCTGTGGCCTGATGAAATTTAGTAAGTGGTCAGACCCAGTCCATGGTCCAGGGTTTCTCCTGCTCTGCAGTAGAATCTGATTGGAGATGGATGGTATTCTCTGAATTTAGTAACTGAGTAGGGCTGAGAGCAGTTTGCATCCGTCTTTAAAGAGACAGGACTGAATGGCAGATGAGATTAAATTTTCTTTATACATAACCATTTTGTTTTATTTGTTACAATAAGCAGGAATTTCTCTTAAAGAAAATAAACGTATAAAACAAAAGCATCTCACACATACACACACCTAGAAAGGCAATCAATCGGAGAAGACCTCATAAAAGAGACTAAGAAGGAATGTCTGGGGTCGAGGCAGGAGGAAATCCAGGAGGAGTGGTGTCACCAAGGGAATAGTTTACCTACATCACCTGTACTTCTACTTAATTTTTTCCTGTAGTTTTACTGAGGTATAATTTATACATAGTAAAATGCACACATCTTGAACATACAGCTCCATGTCTTTTTATCAAGTAAACCCATGTAACCACCACCAAGATCAAGATGTCGAATACTTTCATCTCCCCAGAAAATCATCCCATGCCCCTTTCCAGTTAATATACTCTCCCCCGCACTCCCCAAAGTAGTCAATAGTATTCTCACTTCTATCCCAATAGACCAGTTTCCTCTGCTCTTTAGCTTCATGTAAGTGGATTCAAATAGTGTCTAATCCTTTGTGTTTCACTTCTTTTGCTCACCCTACACTTAAAAAATTCATTCATGTGGCTGCAGGTATCAGTAGTTCACTCCTTTTCCTGAATAGTAGTCCATTGTATGAATATGCAACATTATTTGTTCTCCTGTTAAGGGACATTTGGGGATGTGATGAATAAATGCACTATGAACATTCTTTTACGTCTTTTTATAAACAGTATTTCTCTTTGGTACAGACTAAGAGTATAATTACTAAGCCATAGAGTTGGTGTCTGTTTAACCTTGTGAGAAGCTGACAGTTTTCCGCAATGTTGTGTTAGTTTATGCTCCCATCAGCAATTTGTGAGCATTCCAGTTGTTCCATGTCCTTACCAACATTTGGTACCATTAGTCTTTTTAAGTTTATAGTCATCCTAGTGCCTGTGTAGAGTGGTTTCTCATGGTGGTTCCAATTTGCATTCCCTTGATGGATAATATCACTGATCACCCTTTCATCTGCTTATTGGCCATTCAGATACTTACTTTTGTGAAACGCCTGCTATAGTTTTTTTCCTATTTTAAAATTTTGTATTTTTATTTTTGAATTATTCATTTGTTGGAATGTTTAATACATTTATGTTAATACAGTTACCAATACTTTATTATCTTGCTATTTGTCCATCCACTTTTCCTGCCTTCTTTGGGGTTGGTCAAGTATTTTCTATTTTTCCATTTCATCTTCTCTAGTGGCTTTTGCCTATATGTCTTTGTATTATTTTTAGTAATTAGTCATCTAGAGATTATAATATTTATCCTTTAGTTTATCACAGTCCATCTTAAATTACTAGTATACAAATCTGTAAACAATGTGAGAACCTTATAAAACTATAATTCTGTTTATCCCTCTTCTGCCTTTTGTCATCTATTTGATTACTTCTGATATAAACCTGAGGCTATATTGTTATACATGCTTTAAACAAATAGTCTTATAGAGAAAAAATTTTAAATCTTCCTCTATATTTATGCACATACTTATCCTTTTAAGTGCTTTTCATTTCTCCCTGCAGCTGTGGACTTAATCTGGATCATTCCTTCTTCAGCCTGAAGACTTATTCTAGCTTTTTGTACTGCAGGTCTGCTCATCTGCTGATTGTAAATTCTCTCATTTTTTGATTATCTGAACATGTTTGAATTTTGCCTTCATTTTTTGTTTGTTTGTTTTAAATTAATTAATTTTTTTGGCTGCGTTGAGTCTTCATTGCTGCGCGCAGGCTTTCTCTAGTTGCGGCGAGCGGGGGTTACTCTTCATCGCGGTGCGTGGGCTTCTCATTTTGGTGGCTTCTTTTGTTGCAGAGCACGGGCTCTAGGTACGCGGGCTTCAGTAGTTGTGGCTCGCAGGCTCTAGAGCACAGGCTCAGTAGCTGTGGTGCACGGGTTTAGTTGCTCTGCAGCATGTGGGATCTTCCCAGACCAGAGATCGAACCCTGCATGGGCAGGCGGATTCTTAACCATTGCGCCACTGGGGAAGTCCCTTGCCTTCATTTTTGAAGGATATTTTCACTGAGTAGAACATTTTAGATTCACAGTTTTCTTTTTCTTTCAGCACATTCAAGATATTGTTCTGTTGTTTCCAGTGAGAAATCAGTTGTAATTGATGTTGATATTCCCATAAATGTAATGATTTTTTTCCTCTCACTGATTTTAAGATTTCCTACTTATTTTAGATATTTTAGCAGTTTGACTATAATGTACCTAAGTGTGGTTTTTCTTTGTATTTATTCTGTTTTGTGTTTGTCATGCTTTTAAACTGTATGGGTTGAAGTATTTCATCTGTTTTGGAAAATTTGGGGCCATCATCAATTCAAATATTTTTTCTTCTCTGTTCTCTGTCTTTACTCCTGAGATTCCAATTACACTTATGTTAGTTGAATTGATATTTTTCCACAGGCCTTTGATATTGTTATTTTTTTCACTTTATTTTTCTCCCTTTACTTGAGTTAAGTAACCTCTGTTGACTTACCTTCAGTTCACTAATCCTTTGTTCTGCTCTTTCCAGTCTGCTGTTAAGCCCATCCAAAATTTTCCTTTTCCTAAGATACAGTATATTTTAGTTACAGAATTTCTATTTGGTTCTTTTGTAGAGTTTTCATTTACTTGATGACATTCTCAATCTCTAACCCCATTAACTCATCTTTTTTCCTCTAAATTCTTTAACATATTTGTAATAATTATAAGTCCTTCTCTGAAAATTTCATCACATGGCTCATCTGTGGGTCTGAGTCTGTTGATATGTTTTTACATCTTTTAACTATGGGTCACCTTTTCCTGCCTCTTCACATGTCATAGTTCTTTTATCGTATGCCAAACATAGTAAGTAAAAGACCAGGAGAGACTGAAGTCGATGATCATTTCCTCCAGAAAGGGCTGACCCTTTTGTTTCACATGCAGCTGTTATTAGAGGCTGATCTCATCAATCTAATTAACATTTGAGCTGAATTGGGACTAGATAGCCGGTAGAATTAGTTTTAGTTCACCTCTGGTTTAAATGTCTTCAGGGAGACTGGCACCCCCCCACACTCAAACAGGGTTTGGGGATGTAAGCACTATAAGACCTTGGGATCTCTCTCTGCTTTCCTCACTTTATTCTAGGCTTTCTGATAATTCCACTTATTGAATGAAATGCCCATGGGGGAAAATTGGTGGTGGGGAAGGCTAACTCTGAGTCTGGGGCTCTTCCAGATTCCAGTGTGCCATGCCAGCCCTTGCACAGCCTTTAAACGCTTGCCTGATTTCTCCTTGTTCCCACAAAGCTGCTCTGCCTATAGCAGTCCTGCTTCTCCCCCAGACTCAGCAACTCCCTATAGATTGAAATGGTCTCCAGTCTGTGCTCATCTAAGAAAAGTTTTTCTCCCTGTCTGCATTTCAGTTTATTTAGATCTTTCTTTTCATTTACAGACTTCACAGGCTTTAAAGAGAAGTAAGTTTTTTTTTTTTTTTTTTTTTTTTTTTTTTAGTATACCTGGGTTTTTGTTGTTGTTATGGAGAGATGGTGTTTTATGAGCCTCAGTATGCTAACTGATAGTCGAATTCTCGTATTTGATTCTGTTGAGTTAAACAATAGACTCCTTTAACAACACATTTTATTTTAAAAATAAGGTGATTAATGATATATGAAATTATAATCCACTTGCAGATGATTTTTCCCAACTGTAGTGCCCAAAGCCAGCTCACCTTCAAGATCGTACTTCCTTGCCTCCTTGAGAGGTTGACATAGAGATGATATGAAAGACCTAATTTATAGAAGGACAATGAAGGGTAACTAATATTTGTTAAGTGCTAGGATGTAGTGTGTCCCTAAGAGCTCTGCTTGGCCCTTTACGTACAATACTTAAATTTTTTTAATGCAAAAATGTTTATTGGGCATTTACACTGGGGTGGAGGAAACTGGTAGCGCTGGAGTTTGCATGGGAACCACAGGATCCAGATTCCAGCCAGGGAACACGGATAGAGATGAGGAATAGGTCTTTCTGAGGGAGGAGGGGAGCCAAGTAGTTAGTGCTGGACTTGGGAATGAATTTACTTGTTCCTGATTTAGCGTGTACCAGGAGCCAGGAAATGAGGCATCTGTCCCCCGCACGTATGATGTACATGCTGATGCCTGCTTCCTTGTTCAAAAATAGGACCCCGTAGGCGCCACCACAGTGGGAATCTCAAACGTAGGACAATCTCACAAATGTGGAATGCTTAGCCACCCTGAATTTCTCACTACATTACGGACATTTCCCTTACTTTCTCTGTTCTGTTTCCTGGGAAAGATTTTGTTTGTCATGGAAATAATGACACCACATGGCAGTGCCCTAAGGTGAAGGGCTGACTTCGATGCTTTTAATGCAGCTTGGGCACAACTGATGAAATTGTGGGGAAGCTACATTATTCTCGGTGGGAAATGGTACATTCTGAATGATGTCCTCCCATAGTTACAGTGATGCCTGCTGAAGAGAAAATGAGCAGTTTCTTCCTGCTCTTGTCACTTAGCCCTTATTTCTACTCTGCAATTTCACTTGCGGTACATTTTCTCTCCTCTCCTCTTCCTTTTCTTCTGACGTCCCACCCCCTTCTCTTCCCTTTCTTTTTTTCTTTCTTTTCCTTCTTTCCCTATAATCATAAGTCCTGTTGGTTTCACTAATATTCCTTTATTCCTAACTTGGGGTGATCAGTGTTATCTTATTATCTTATGTTTTCCACAGTGCACTTATATTTTTCAAAGCCCTTTGAGATGTAATAATAATAACTATGATGATGATAGCTAATACTTGTATAGTGCTTACTTTTGTTGGTTGCTGTTGTAAGTGCCTTACATGTATTAAGTCATTAAAGCCTAACACATCCTTTTGAAACAGGTATTATTTTTATCCTCTCTTTGCAGATGGGGAAACTCAGACACAGAGAAGTAATTTGCTCATTCAGTTTACAAGTGGTGGAACTGTGATTTTAACTCAGGCAGTCTAGCTCCAGGGTACATGCTTCTTAGCACCATCCTAAACCATCTCTCATTTAAACTACCTTATAATTCTTATCCTAATCCCATGGGAAGATGCTACTCTCCTTACTTTAGAGATGAAGAAACTGAGGCTAGAACTGACCACAACATTCTGAAATGAGGGACTTGCAGTAACTTTCTGAGGAGAATAGGTCTTCAGCCTTGGGGGTGGGAGGGAAGTATGTGTGTGTATGTGTATGTGACCTTGGCGCGTTAGTTGTTAAGGAAAGATCACTCCCTTACATCTTTATTCCAGGCCAAATGTAGCAGTTGGCATACTTTGGTCTGAAAATAATAGAAAACCTAACTAACAACAACTGAAATCATAGTTAGATTTATTTCTCACGAAAAAAATGTGGAAGTCCCAGGGATGGTTGGTAACTCAACAAGGCCATTAGAACTCAGGCCTTTCCATCCTGCCATCCTCAGCATTTTACTTTTTCACCCTCATCCTGGAGGCCTCATGAATGCAAGGTGGCTGCCTCAGCTACAAGCATCACATTTTCTTCTAACCATACAAAAACAGAAACAAAGGCAGCTAAGATGTTGAGAAATTGCCTTGTGTGTCTCCCTCTCTTTATCAGGGAGAAAAGTATTTCTCAGCATACTTTCTCTTCCATTTCATAGACCGGTACTCGATCATGTGGCCTCAAGGAGAGACTGGAGAGTATCTGATAAAAAGAGGCTGAGTTTGCCATGATTGAATTAGCAGAAGCAATCATGATTCACTTCTCATGGCTGGGTACTTCACAACCCAAACAAAATCAGGGTTCAATTAGTGCTATATTGTGTGCATGGTAATTTACTTTAAAATACTTCAGTATAAGTGGTGTGATGTATATGTGTGCAAGTTAATATTAATCAGCACTCTAGGAATGAGTGGTTAATTAGTATATGAAGAGTCCTTATCTGAATGATTACCTTTGGGTTAGTTAATTAGAATAAGGAATGTTAGGAATAATATTTTATTGGTGAAGTGAGTTGTGTTTAAGATCAGTTAGGAGTGAGGTAGCAAGACCCACAAACTGTGCACGAACAAGGTAGAAGAAATGAACATGCTCAGCTGTCAGTACCAGAGGTGGAAGTTCTGGAACCCCTTGGCCTGCATCCTCCTGTGGAGGAGCCCCCTACCTGGTCTGGTAATGAGGCCTCTGATTATGCTTGAAGGGCATCTGTTTCTGAGGGAGTCGCTCCTGCAAAGGGCTTGCCAGGGAACCTAAAGGCAGAGAGAGGAGCAGTCTCTCCTTAGACACAGAGTGTTTGCCTTTTTGCTAATAAACATCTGCATGCTTGGTGATTTTTGCCTGAGACTTGGTTTTACTTGCAGATGCCACCATGGAACAAGGTTGCAGGAATAGGATTATTTCACCTCCTCCGGCCTCTAACCACCAGAGGCTACCAACACGCACTAAAAGGAATCTGATACTTGCCAAACGGTCAAATTAGCTTAGGTCTGTTCACTTGAGTCTGCCAGGGAAGAAAAGGTGATGACTGTTGACGAGACCACCAGACCAATATGTCATATATAACAAGGTTTTAAACAGAGATCATTTCAAGGAAGGACCACAGTACAAGAGAAATGAAATTCCAAAGTGAGATGATAAACCAAAATACAACATAAAAAAATAATCAGTTTCAGGGTACTGAATGATCAAGAGTAGAGTTGGAAGAAACATTTGTGACAAACCATCTTTGGATTGATCTGACGCTATTTGGTGAGTCCCACCTTCCAGAGGGAGAGGTGGGGGGTGATGTACCCCTTACCTCAAATGTAAGGAGAGAGCTTTGTCAGAACCTCTTGTCATGGTGGTGTATGTCACTTGGAGATGTGGTAGGCATGACAGACTAATGTTTGATACACACTTGAGAGATCTGAAGGATTTCTAGGGGGAGATGTCAAGGCAGAAGGAAATGGGAGTTGCTACTGTATTGGGAGCAACCTCTGTCTCCACCATTGGCAGGTGAAAGGTACATGGATACTGGGGACCAGATGTAGAATCCATGGTAGGAGTGTTTGCATGGGGCTATCAAAAAAGGAATCTTGCCCCAAAAAGCTTCTTCCAGAAAGTAAGTTACCCCAAAAGAGAGCCTGTATGATGTGTCCCTTCAGAAAATAAACTGAAGCTGAGGAGGGCAGTGGGGAACAATCATATGAAGGAGAGAATTTGCCTGAATCATGAGAATAGCAGACAGAGGGACACAACTGGAGAGCCAAAGTGCTCAGAAAATAAAGAATGGGTGTAAACCTCTGGCAGGCCCAGAGATCCCAGAGTCATCTTACAACAGTTCCAGAGAAATAAGTACTTTCCTTCTTCTCCTCCATCTACCTCCTTCCATCCCTTTCCATACTCCAACCGTGGGGAAAACAGAAGCCATGGTTAGCCGTTTGATGAAAGAGGAGTAGAGAAAGAAATGAAAAGGTGACCCCATGCCCATTCAGGAGGCAGGAGGCTGGCCTGTGGCTGGCCCCATCTGAAGGAAAGGAGAAAGAAACCATGTCTCGTTTATAGTCCACTTTTGATTATCACAAGGGAGTAGGCATCTTAAGTACCCAAATGAGACCATGTTTTCTAGTTAAGGTGGTGTTAGGACTTGTATTTACCCAAGAGTGTTACAAAAAGTCATGGGCCTGCTGGAGTTTCCATCTGGGTCACTGAGTATATTTAAAAGGATAGAGGGAGACTCCCCAGATGGCATAAAGGGACACCCTCTCCTATTCCTTCCCCAGGTCTTTATTACCTCCTTTGCTCTTCACCCCAGCCTTCCATTTCTTCTTTATCTTGGTTTCTAGATCAGTTATCTATTGCTGTGTAACAAATTACCACAAACTTGGTGACTTAATAAAAGCACATATTTGTCATCTCATCATTTCTGTGGGTCAGGAGTCCAGGCCTGGCTTAGCTGGGTGCCTTTCACAAGGCTTAAACTGAGGTGTGGCAGGGACTGTGATCTCTTCTCAAGGTTCCACTGAGGAAAGATTGGCTCTTAAGCTCATGCAGCTGTTAGCAGAATTCAGTTCCTTGTGGCCTACTGGACTAAGGGCCTCAGTTTCTTGCTGGCTGATAGATGAAAGCTACCCTCAGGATCTAGCCATTTTTTTGTAGAAGGCTGCCCTCAATTCTTTGCTGCATGAGCCTTCTGATCATGGCCACTTGCTTCACCAAAGCCTGCAGCACAGAGTCTGTTTTGCAAGACTGGTGTTACAAGCTTTTGTAATGTAATTGCAGATTTGACATCCCAATACCTTTGTCATCGGTGCTATTGGTTGGAAGCAGGTCACTGGAGAGCTTATACAGGGTGTGAATACCAGAAGGCAAGGATAGTTGGGGGCACATCTTGGAGTGGGTCCACCACAGCTTCTACTGTCTGTACCTTGTGCAGCAGTAGCTTGGGAGACAGGGATGGGAAAAGTTGCTAAAACAGCTTCAAGGTGGAATGTCTATTAGTCAAATATACTGTCCTATTGTTGAGGCCAAACAACTCATGCAGTGCAACTCCAGTGGATGATTACGGTAGAAAGTGTCTGTCCCTTCTCTCAGTTTACTCCAAATCTCCTGCTGTGCCAGCTTGGAGTGTTCCAAGGCTCAGAAAAGGCTGGGTGTGGGCTCCAGTCAAGGCAAGGGCTGAGAGGGTAAGAAAAACCATCCCAATACACTGACTTGTATGAAGCACCTGCTAAAGGCCAGGCTTGTGCAATGCACTTTACGTGTATTCTTTTAAATAGTCCTCACAACCTGATGAGGGAGGTACTCTTATTAGTCCCATTTTACAGATGGAAAAAATGTAGGCTTAGAAGGTCTGAGTAACTTGCCTGTGGTGAGTGATGGAGCCAGGACTTGAAATGAGGTCAGTCTGCTTCCGAGGCTGCTCTTACCACAGCCTTACAGAAAGTGCAGGCACCTCGACAAGTGGAGGGAGCATGCAAACCGCTCTTCACTGAGAATCGGGAGGTCTGCGTTCCCGTGTAGCCCAGTCTCTTATAATCTGTGTGATTTGGAGCTCCTTACTTGGCCTCCTTGGGTCTCTTTTTCAGTCTGTATAAAGGGAATCATAAACAATTTCATTTTCCATATGCAAAATAATGAACCTTGACCCTTACCTTACACTATGCACGAAAATTAGCTTCAAATGGATCAAAGTCCTAAATGTAAGAAATAAAACTATAAAACCTAAGTCAGGCAAAAATTTCTTAGATGTGCTATCAAAAGCAAAATCTATCAAAAAAATTGATAAATTGGACTCCATAAAAATTAAGAACCTTTGCTTTTAGAAAGACACCATTAAGAAAACAGAAAGATAAGTCACAATCTGGGGAAAATATTTGCAAAATATATATCTGATAAAGGACTTGAATCCAGACAGTATAATAACTTCTTATAGCTTAGTAATAAAACAACCCAGTAAAAAATGGCAAAAGATTTGAATGGACACATTACCAAAACAGATACTGGAATAGCAAATAAGCATATGGAAAGGTGCTTAACATCATTGGACATTAGGGAAATTCAATTAAAGCTGCAGTAAGATATCACCACAAGTTCACTATGCCATAGATTAATTATATCTTTGACTCTTTACCAAGACCTTTTAAGTGAAGCTCTTTTTATTTCCATTTTACAGATAAGGATACTTCCTTGTGTTAAATGGAGACTCAAGTTCACATAACTAAGATGCAGGGCAGCAGGCTTAAAACTCAGCAGTCTGGTTCCAGTGCCCAAGTGCCATCATGACTCTCTTATTCCACTGCAGTGTCAGTTCCTAGAGGACAAGGACCTTGTCTGTCTTGTGCACTGCTGGAGCTCCAGCTCCTTGCAGGTAGTAGATGCTCAATGTTGCTTACTGAATGAAAGCCAGTCAGTGCATATGGTGGGGCTCAGGCAGCACTTTTCCCTACCATCAAAGAACCTTTGTGAACAGGCAAGTCATACCCACTCTGACTTGTGTTGCCCTTTTATGATACTTTTTGTTTGGTCTCAGAAAACTCTATACCTAGTCTTGGGTATAGACTTTCCCCTTCCTCCCCTCCTTTTCCCCTTCATTCATCTTCTCCTTCTTCTTTTCCTTACTTCCGATGGGTTAGTGTGACTTTACCTCACTCTGTCCATTGGCAGAGGACGCATGGTGACTCTAACCTGCAGGACCAGCCGTGGGGCTCCCTGGATCAGCACCACCAGAGAATAAGTGTGCATACCCTTGAGACTGCCTGGCCTGCCCCGAGGCCCTGTTGCACGCGTGGCGAGCCTCTGGGGGGCTTCACTGCCCTGAACTATGAGGGAGCTGACTGGCCCATCCCTTTTGATCCAAGGAAGGTTTGTCAGCTCGAAGTCCATCCAATGAGGAGCACAAAATGCTCTTTTCTAAGAGAGGGCACAGAAGGGTCTAAGAACAGCCCTTGTGGAGAAGGGAGGCAGCACGATCCAGGTCAGGTGGGACCTGGCACCATGCAGCTAGCTGGGAACCGCCGTTATCTGGCTGAAGATGGGAGAGATGGGAAACACAGTCGGCTTCCTCCCCTGCTAAGAAAGGAGGATGGGGGTTAAGCTGGATTTGCTTTTAACTCTTGAATCAACATTGAGGCTGCCTCGTCTGCCAGGCCATATGGTTTGCAGAGGGACAGCCGCAGACTGGCTTTTGGCAGATGGAGGGAGCTATGCTGAAAATGACAGAGTCTAGCAACTGGGGAGGCAAGGGGGCTGAAAGGCGAGAACGTGGGGAGGAGGCTGGGAGCAGGAGGAAAACCTCAGGGAGAGGCAGGAGACAAAGCAAAAGGAAACATTTTTGGATAAAGCTGGTAAAGAAAGGGGGAAAATAGTATTTGTCTTAGAGGGGAGAATATCAAGGAGCCCTGAATAAGGATGCTTGCATGGCTACACAATAATTCCCAAGCTGCTGCTGCTTTTTTTTGCCACATTTCTGTGCTACCTATACTATATTTCGTTAATGTTTGTCTTTATACTGACTCGTGAAATATTTAAGTAAATTTATTTAAACAGGAAAATGTGGAAAGTTTGTTATAATTGGATGGTGATCATAAGGAAAAGGAAGATAATAGAGTAATATTAAATTCTAACTAGATACTATTGCCTGCTGAAGACTCTGGTCTTGGACCTCCTCTTCCTTAAAAAAAAAATGGGGGGTATTACAGTGTAAAAAACAATAGCATCAAACTGGGACTTCTTCTCTGATACGATCAGAAAGTTTGAAAAAGTAACAATTTTCCTCACTGTGTGAGTCAGTGTTGTTGAATGCAGTAGTATATCAGTGATTCATGTTTCACTGGAGCCCGAGGAATTAGGAGATGGGGGTTTCAGTTCTAGCTCTGTCACCATCCTCTTGGACACATTTCTTTACTATGGGTCTCAGTTTTCTCATCTGTTGGGAGGAATAGAGTTGAATGTCCCAAGAAATAGCAAATTGGTTTCAGCTTTTGGAGTTACATATTGAGAAAAATTCTGAAGCTATATCCAAACTTAGTGTGGGAAAGAATGCCATAATAGATTAGTGATGTCTGCACAGGTGCAGAGCTGGAAATGGTGAGATGCATGTTGGCCATCTGCTATTCCTAGGTTAGAAGATCTCTAGGGTACCCCCCGATTCTGACAGCCTGTCATTGCATGATTTATATAATCAACCAAGAACATACTAGGCTTGCTTATTTGCTCATATTTGATGGCAAAGTATGAAGCAAGACAATTTTTGTAAGTGATAGTCACACAATTCAGTTCAGTCCAAAACTCGTTGAGCACCTGTATTATGCCAGGCCCTGAACTGGGGATATAAAGATGAATAATAAGATTTAGTTCCTGTCCTGGAGGAGCTCACAGTCCTGCCCAGTGTAGGGAGGGTTGGTGACAAGACACATAAATAGATTTCATGTAGGTTTCAACATGATGTAGTAAGTACTGTGTTAGAGGTACATGGGAGCTGCTGGAGCAGCTCAGAGCACTCGATCAAACGTTCCCTAGAATCATATCCTGACCTGAGGGGTAATGAGGTCAGCACTCTGGCAGTTCTCAGGGGTTCATGGAATCTGACTGTTACAGGTTGAATTGTGTCTCTCAAAAAAGGTATGTTGAAGTCCTAACTACTGGTACCTGTGAACGTGACCTTAATTGGAAATAGGGTCTCTGTAGATTGTTACGAGCTGAATTGCTGTGCTCCCCTCCCCGTCAAAGAAAAACAAAAAGGTATGTTGGAGTCCAAACCCCCAGTACCTTAGAATGTGACCCTATTTGAAGATAGGGTTTTTATAGAGTTAATTAAGTTAAAATGACATCATTGGGGTGGGCCCTGATCCAATATGACTGATGTCCATATAAAAAGGGGAAACTTGGACACAGAGACAGACATGTATAGAGGGAAGATGATGTTAAGAGACACAGGGAGAAGATGGCCATCTAGAAGCCAAAGAGAGACCTAGAATATATCCTTCCTTCATGGCCCTGAGAAGGAACCAATCCTACTACCAACTTGATTTTGGACTTCTAGTCTCCAGAACTGAAAGACAGTGCAATTCTGTTGTTTAAGCCACTCAGTTTGTGATACTTTGTTACAGTAGCCTTAGCAAATTAAAACACTAAGACTGGTGTCCTTCTATGAGAGGAAATTTGAGAGACACACACAGGGAAGAATACCATGTGACAATGGAGGTAGAGATCACAGTGATGCATCCACAAACCAAGGAATGCCAGTGATTGCCAGCAGCCACAAAAAGCTAGGAGATAGGCATGGAACCAATTGTCCTTCAGAGCCCTCCAGAAGGAACCAGACTTGCCAACACCTTGACGTCACACTTCAAGCCTCCAGAACTATGAGAGAATACAGTTTGTTTTAACCCACCCACTTTATGGTCATTTGTTACGGCAGTCCTAGAGACGAACACACCAACCCTTTATCCTGCCCTCTCCTTCCACACCATCCCACCTCTTATTCCTCCTCTTCCTTTGGAAAAGGTACTCACAGCATAGATTATGCAGGCCATCAAGATGAACACAGTGTTTAGTAGAATGAGAATGTGAGGAGATTGTACCTTCGGAATGTTGACCTATATAGTTTTACCCTGTGTTTTATGTAACCACTACCACCTTTCCCTGTGCCACCCCTCACATTTGGACAGCTGGATGCCAGCTGTCATTGCTTCAAAAGAGTGCACAGGTAGGTCTTGGTTTTGAGTTTACAGGGTGAAGCAGAGAAGCCTTACAATGGGAGGAAGAGAACAGAGCAGTGATCTGTGTGGGCAAATAATCAGAGATAGATGAGAACAGGGCCCTCTCAGTGGGTGCCACCTGGGTGCCGGGCTGTGGCGCTAGGTTGAGCTCTCCTCAGCCCTCCTGTGGCCTGTGCAAGACCCCTGAAGCTCAGACACAATCCAGGGGAGACCAAGGGAGGAGAGAGATGCAGGCTTGACTGATACTGCTTCCACCTCTAGCAGAATGAGATGTGTATTGGGGGGCAGGGTGAGAAGAGGGACCCAGAATACAAATGAAGTTCAGTTTAGAAAACCCAAAGTGGCTTTTTTTACACTCAAAGATTGAGCAGAGAGATGTATACCTGCCACAAGAAAGTGACTCTTTTCTTTCCCCAGAGGGGAAATATGCTCAGACATGATTTGCGTGTTTGAGCTTGTATTTATTTATTTATTTTTGGGTAAATTTATAGAAGTAGAACACGTATCAAAGCAAAAGTACACAGCTCGACTAATATTCACAAAGTAAACTCACCCATGTAACCAGCACCCACACAACAGAATGTGACTAGCATTGCAGAAGCCTTCGCACACCCCCTTCCAATCACACTGATTCCCCCTAGTGGGTAACTACTCTCCTGACTTCAAACAATCGTTTGGAATGTTTTCTTTTCTTTTCTTTTTGGCTGCGCCACACGCCTTGTGGGATCTTGCTTCCCTGACCAGGGATTGAACCCATGCCCTCGGGAGCGGTAGTGAAAGTGCGGGGTCCTAACCACTGGACCACCAGGGAATTCCCTAGAATGTTTTCAAACTGTGTATACATGAGATCAATCAAAAGGGTAGTCTTTTGTGTCTGACTTCTTTTGCTGGACATGTTTGTGAGGTTCATCCATGGTGTCACACGTAGCTGTAGTTCATTTCATCCTGTGACTATAAGGTGTTTCCTTGTATGACTATTCCAGGATCTGTGTTTCCACTCTTCTCTAGAGAGGCATTTGGGCTGTTTTCAGTTTTTAGCTATTACATATAGTGCTGCTATGAACACTCGTGTACGTATCTTTTGGTGTACATAGGTGGGCATTTCTGTTTGGGATAATATGAGGAGAGGAGTTGCTGGGTGCTAGAGTATGGTTCCATTTTAGAAGACACTGCCAAGCCGTTTCCAGACTGATTGTATTAATATACAAGAGTGCCATTGTCTCCATATCCTTCCCAATACTTTTATTGTTTCTTTTTCATTTTAGTCATTCTAGTTTATGTTAGGATTTTAGCCAGCTTGTTTCTTGGGTGAACACAAGTAGTGAGTTCTAACACACATCAGTGAGGTACTAATTCCAAGACTGCGTGGCATTTTCCTGGTCACTTCCTGTTGTAGGTGGCCCCATCCTCTCCTCTACTGCCTCTGCTGGGGAATCTGGGAACACAGGGACAACTCTGTTCTCACCATCATAGAATATTGGAACTGAAAAGGTATCTTTCAAGATCATCTATCTCACTTCTTCTTTATACAGATGAGGAAACTAACTGAGCAGGAGGAGATGAGTTTTCCAGAATTTTCCAGCCACTAATACCTGAGGCAGGACTAGGACTCAAGCCTTCTGATCCCAAATCCACTGGTTTTTCTGCCTCCCTGTGCTGTTTCTTCATTATAATTTCCAAACTTAACTACCAAACTGGACATTGGATATTCCTTGGAGAGAGAAATAAATGCGTATCAGACAATGTCTGGACTATGAGCCCATCCCTTTGGGTGGTGAGGACAGCCAGGGTGAGTGTTCCTAGATAGAATGGATGAGCTGCATTCCTCAGCCTAGTCATCTGCCCGGGGATTGAGATGAGATTGCATTTCAGAGCTTCCAGAAGCCTCCCTAATCCTCATTTCTCATCAGCCTTGGCATCTGCCCTCAAACTCTGTGTCCTAGTTCCCAGACAGAGCCATGACATCAGTCAGGACAGAGTGTGGTGATTGTGCTTTCTCTCCCTGTCTCCCCACGTCATGTGTCTTTTTATGTCAATAAACTGATTTAGTCACTTGTTCTTATGTGAGGAGAATACTAATACTTATTGGGTGCATGATCACATCATCTAATTCTCACAACAGCCTTGTGTGGCCAGCACTATTTCATCCTTGTTTTACATATGAAGCATGGAAATGTTATAGAAGTCAACTTGTCCAAAGACTCAAGAAGTGACGTGGTTGAGTCAGGACCTGGTCCCGAGACTTCAAGGCCACACTCTCAACCGCGGCTCTGCAGCCCCCATTGCTGCAGACCATTAGCGTGGGAGTGGGTAGGGAGAAAATGATGCTCAGGGCATGCCTTTCTTTAAGAAAGCCATGTAGAGGAAAATCTGAAGCTGTAAGGTAGATGTATTTCCTTGTAGTAGAAACACAGTGTTGTTTAAATCCAGCACTCCACTGGGAGCACTTAAAGTGTTTGTTTTCATGGAATTTACTACTTGACTTAGGGGTTTGGCAGCGTCAGAGAAATTCAACTAGAGTGTTAGGGAACTTCTAGCCTCCAGTGATCGTTGGGAAATCTCTTCATTGGAAGAGGGCAGGGAGGCATTGTGTAATCATAGATTTTGGAGCTGCTTCACAGGCAGAAATACCTCTGGGTATAAAAGTTAGTGGGGAAAGAGAATTGCATTACACAGGACAAATTCAAGAGGACTTCCTTCACCAAAATGGAGGTATACCTGCCATTCTTTTCCTGAGAGTAGAGAGGAACCTGTGTCAGAAATAAGGTTCTACAGGGAGAAGTCCAATGTGCATCTTGCTCTGATAGTGGAATAGAGAAATAGTCAGATCAACTTCCATTAATTAGAGAGGATGTTTAGGAAACAGAGTCAAAAACATATAAAATTTACATGGAATTTTGCTGAGGGTAGAGTTCAGTGTTGGATATTTTGATTTTAAACTTTTAAAGTCTGCTTCCCACAGCATCCCTCATTTCACTGTCCCCACTCTTCTGCCTAAAACCTGCCAGTGGTCTCCTGCTACACTTAGAATAAAACTTAATCTCCTTCCCATGGCCTACAAGTCTGTACCTGAACTGGTTACCGTCTGCCTTCCCAGCCTCTTCTCATTCCACTTTCCCCTCTATTCCTCCAGCCACACTAGTCTGGTTTCTGTTCCTTGAACATGCCATACTTGTGCCCAACTCATGTCCTTTGCATTCATTGGTTCCTCTACCTGGAATTCTGTTTCTTGGCTTTTGCATCACTGGCTTCTCATCTTTCCAGTCTCAGATCCTGTTCCTCAACTTAGACAGCTTTGCACTTGTCAGGTGATCTTACTTCCTTCATAGAACTTAACATAATCTCTACCTTGCTTGTGTGTCTCTTTGATTATTGCTTGTCTTCACCCACTAGATTTCAAGCTCCAGAGGTGAAAAGAACTTGTTTTTTTGTTTGTTTGTTTGTTTTAAACTTGGTGTCATTAGCATTTAGAACAGTGCTAGGGATTGCTGGACATTGGACATCAACTTGCTAAATGAAGAAATAAACTGCTGGTAGCACTAGATATCTCACTAACCATGTAAAGAATATTCAGACTCCTGGTTCCTACTAATAAACCCAATTTTAAAAAAGAATAGAATCAGTCCTTGTTTGAAAACCAGCCTAAGTCTTCTCTAATGATTAAGAGTACCATATCCCAGATATAAACCCATCAAATACAAAGATCTGAAATGCAGATGGGATCCGTTTCTTCAGTGACAGCATGAAGGGCTTTGTGAACTCACTCCCCAGTGAATGTGGTGAAAATTATTTGAAGACAACCATTTAAAGCCTCTGGAAATGGTCCTAAGAGTATATAACAAATGAAGAAACATGTGTTCAAGAGAACCTATGAAAATTTTGTAAGAAAAGTGAGAATCTTTGGTTTTTGGAAAAAAAACATTGCCTCTATCCCCATTCCAAGGTCAGTGAAACTTCACTCCAGACTGGTACAGCCAAGAACCCAGGACTCCTTCTACCCCCATCTCCCAGCTGGAGGGCTTTCTTCCTGGGAGGAGCATTTCAACATTTCTTACCGTGTCCCCAGTGACCTGTTGCTGAGACTAAGTCCCAGTTGAGTGTGGTATAGAGGTGGAGGTCCCTTCTTCCGCCCCTTCCCCACTCAAGGAATGAAGCTCTAGCTTGGGCATGGTGTGTACCCTGGTTGCCCTTGCCCTGGCTCAGAAGTTTGGTGTTTCATGCCAAGAGAAGCAACCTGAGAAGACCTGAGACTATGGTACCCCTCCACTGAGTGCTCAGCGCCTAAAGTGGGAGTGTTACTCTGAAAGAAGCATGCCATTGTCTCTATTCCCAGCTCCAGAACTCTGGTCTCAAGATTCTCCCTGCGGTAGAAACAGGCTCTAAAACAGATAGCATCTAATCTCTTCCCAAAGGAATCAACTTTGTTTGCAACAAAGTGTGGCGTTCAAGCCAAAGGGTCCTCTGAAAAACAGTGGAGGTAGTGGTGGAAAGCAATTGGGAGGAGATTTGTAGATTCAAAGAAGATATAGGCTAAACCGTAGGCTCACTATACCTTGTGGGAGAAAGCTAGGCAAGGAGGCAGCTGGGAGGAGCCGTCCTTTCGTCAGAACAAGTATCAAACACTGACCTCAGGAAGTGTTGCTTCAAGGGAGCCCACATCTGATCGGATTAGTCTGCAGAGCGATTTATGCCCAAGGGCTTTCTTGAAACAGATAGAGTAATCAGCTAGCAATGAGTAGAGCCTTACTGGGCATGGTCAGAGAAGGAGATGAAGAGCGCTCTGACAGATCCTTGTCATCAGCGTGACTGTGTGTGTTCCCCAAACTGTGCTTCCCTGAATTGTAACATCAGAGTCTTCACACTATGACAGAGTCAGGGTGCAGGGGGATGGACGTCACTAAAATAATCCCGCCAATCACTAAACCAATAAATAAGTAAAATTAATCGCACCAGGGGATAAGGAAGTACCCAGAGCTATTACCGTGTATTATCTAAAATGTCCAGTGTCCAATAAGAAACCATGAGACACGCAGAGAAACAAGGAAGTATAGTCCATTCACTGGAAAAGAAAGCAGGCAATAGAAAGTACCTGAGAAAGTGACCAGATGTTGGATTTAACTGAAAACGTCTTCAAAGTAGCTACTGTAGATGTGTTCAAAGGACTACAGGAAACCATACTTAAAGAAGTAAAGGGAGGTATGACAGTATTGCACCCAATAGAGAATATTGGTAAAGAGGTAGAAATCATCCTGCAGTACTAACGGAACTTGTAGAGCTGACAAGTACACTGCCTGAAATGAAAGATTCGCCAGAGGAAGCAACAGTAGAGTTGAACTGGCAGAAGTGGTAGAAAACTTGAATATAAATCAATAGAGATGACGCGATCCAAACAACAGAGAAGTGAAGAGAGGTGGATAGAACGTCAGAGGAATGTGGGACACCATTACACATACCAACACATACAGGATGGAAGTGTCAGAACGAGAGGAGGGAGAAAGAAACAAACAGTGTTTGAAGGACAGTGGCTGAAAACGTCACAAATTGACTGAAAAACGCTAACGTACACACCCAGGAAGGACAGTGAATACGAGCAGGCTGCACACAAAGAGAGTGGCAAACAGACACGTCATAGTAAAAATGCTGGTGGTCAAAAACAAGGGGAAAATGGTGAAAGCAGCAAGAACAAAATGACTCTTACTTACAGGGGAACCGCAGTAAGATTAACAACTGTTAATCGGTTGTTAATCCACTGTTTCTCAGTAGAAACAAAGGAGGCCAGAAGACAATGGGGTAACATATTCACAGCAGTCAAAGAAAAAACTGTCGACAAAGCGTCCTATAGTTAACAAAGCCATCTTTCAAAAAGATGAAGGAAAGATAAATAAAAGGCTTAAGCAGTCCCAGATATACAAATATGGAGAGAATTTGTTGCTAGAAGACTCATAAGAAATATTAAATGAAGTTCTTCACGCTGAAAGCAAGTACATGTTGAGTGGTAATGCAAATCCACACACAGAAAACCAAAGAGCACCAACAAAAGTAATTATGGAATTATCAGAGACAGTATAAATGCTGTCTGTTTTCTCCTTTCTTCTGTTAGCTGATGCATATTGAGCAGGACAATCCAACTACCAATCCCAAGTAAGGATTCCTACTGTGTGAAGAATGGCAAAGACAGTAACAATGCCAGTCATCAGCAGTAGGAGCCCACAAATCTTGGCCCACTGCATCTTCTGTGTGTTTGGGGTCATCAAGGAGGAGTCAATACAAGTTCTGGTTGAAACAACACTTTACTCACAGAAAGGAGAAAAGATGCAGCAAGATCATCATCTGCAGTATGCCCTGTCTTCCATGGCCAGTGGGCCCTCTGAGTAGCTGATACAGAGTGATGGCCTACATGCACACCTCTCATGCTTCAGATGAAGACCTGTTCTCTCCCCTGGGGGAAGATATACTAGGGGAGCGTTCCAGGTGCTATATGATGTACACACTTAGGCAATACAAGGAAGTTCACTGTATAATCAGAAGAAAAATTTCTTCTCATAAGGAAAAAGAATGTGAGGTCAAGCAATAGCTTGGCACCTGGCCACCATGTAAGGGAATGTTCCAGACTCAGGACGTTGTCTGGGAAATCCCAGGGAAGGGCAACACATCAAGCAATGACTGCTTTCCCAACAACTGAAAAAGCAGTTGTACAGCCTAATATGTATATAATGTATTCTTGGCCTATAATATATAGAAATGTAATATATTTGAAATATATTTGCCAATAACAGAATATATTTGCCAATAACTACAAAGGAAGGATGTGGGAGCAAAGCTGTATTGGGCAAAGGAAATGACTATAGATGGTAAAGTAATAATTATAATAATATATTGTTAAGTTTATAACATTAACAAATACAATGTATATAATCCTAGAGCAGCATTTACCATATAAAAGACAAAACTCAGGGGCTTCCCTGGTGGCGCAGTGGTTGAGAGTCCGCCTGCCGATGCAGGGGACGCGGGTTCGCGCCCCGGTCCGGGAGGATCCCACGTGCTGCGGAGCGGCTGGGCCCGTGAGCCATGGCCACTGGGCCTGCGCGTCCGGAGCCTGTGCTCCGCAATGGGAGAGGCCGCAGCAGTGAGAGGCCCGCGTACCACAAAAAAAAAAAAAAAGACAAAACTCAAAAAAATTAAAAATCATTAAATGCTTCATTAGAAAATACTTAATGTAAAAGAAAGCAGTAAAAGAAGAGAGGAACAAAAAGACATGAGACACATAGAAGATAAAGAGTAAAATGACAGACATAAATCTGATTATATCAACAATAACCCTAGATGTAAATGGATTAAGCAATCCAATCAAAAGGAAGAGATTGTCAAATTGGGTAAGGAAAAAACAAGATCCGGGGCTTCCCTGGTGACGCAGTGGTTGAGAATCCGCCTGCCAATGCAGGGAACACGGGTTCGTGCCCTGGTCCGGGAAGATCCCACATGCCGTGGAGTGGCTGGGCCCGTGAGCCATGGCCACTGAGCCTGCGCGTCCGGAGCCTGTGGTCCGCAATGGGAGAGGCCACAACAGTGAGAGGCCCGCATACTGCAAAAAAAAACAACAACCAAAAAGCAAAAACAAGATCCAACCATATGTTATCTATAAGAGGCACAGTGTAGATTCAAAAACATAAATAGATTGAAAGTAAAAGGATGGAAAAATATATGTCATCAAATAACACCCACAAGAAAACTGGAGTGGCTATACCAATGTCAGACAAAATAGACTTTAAAACAAGAAATGGTACTAGAGAGAAAACAGGGACAGTTTATAATGGTTAAAGGTTTAATATGCCAGGCAAATATAACAATTGTAAACATATATGCATGTAATAACGGCATGAAATACATGAAGCAAAAACTGACAGAAATGAAGGGAGAAACAGACAATTCAATAGTAATAGGTTAAGACTTCAGTTCTTCACTTTCAATAATGAATAGGACAATTAGACAATAGATCAACAAGGAAATAGAAGACTTGAACAACATGATGAACCAACTAGACTTAATGGGCATCTATAGAGCACTCGACCCAACAACAATATATATTTTTCTCAAGTGTACAGGGTCCATTTTCTAGGATAGACCATATGCCATATGAAGTTAGAAGTCAGTAACAGAGATTGGTTCAAGATGGCGGAGTAGAAGGATGTGCGCTCACTCCTTGCGAGAGCAGCATGATCACAACTAACTGCTGAACAGTCATCGACAGGAAGACACTGGAACTCACCAAAGAAGATACTCCACATCCAAAGACACAGGAGAAGATGCAGTGAGAGGGTAGGAGGGGCGCAATCACAATAAAATCAAATCCCATGATGGCTGGGTGGGTGACTCGCAACGGGAGAACACTTACACCACAGAAGTCCACCCACTGGAGTGAAGGGTCTGAGCCCCACGTCAGGCTTCCCAATCTGGGGGTCCGGCAATGGGAGGAGGAACTCCTAGAGAATCAGACTTTGAAGGCTAGCGGGATTTGATTGCAGGACTTCGACAGGACTGGGAGAAACAGAGACTCGACTCATCGAGGGCACACACAAAGTAGTGTCTTCATTGAGACCCAGGGGAAGGAGCAGTGACCCCACAAGAGGCTGAACCAGACATACTTGCTAGTGTTGGAGGGTCTTCTGCAGAGGCAGGGGGTGGCTGTGGCTCACTGTGGGGACAAGGACACTGACAGCAGAAGTTCTGGGAAGTATTCCTTGGCGTGAGCTGTCCCAGAGCCCTCCCAGAGTCCGCCATCAGCCCCACCAAAGAGCTGAGTAGGGTCCAGTGCTGGGTCGCCTCAGGCCAAACAACCAACAAGGAGGGAACCTAGCCCCACCCATCAGTAGACAAGCAGATTAAACTTTTATTGAGCTCTGCCACCAGAGCAACACCCAGCTCTACCCACCACCAGTCTCTCCCATCAGGAAGCTTGCACAAGCCTCTTAGATAGGCTCATCCACCAGAGGGCAGACAGCAGAATCAAGAAGAACTACAGTTCTTCAGCCTGTGGAAGGTAAAACACATTCACAGAAAGACAAACAAAATGAAAAGGCAGAGGACTTTGTACCAGATACGAACAAGGTAAAACTACAGAAAAACAACTAAATGAAGTGGAGACAGGCAACCTTCCAGGAAAAGAATTCAGAATAATGATAGTGAAGATGATCCAGGACCTCGGAAAAAGAATGGAGGCAAAGATCGAGAAGATGCAAGAAATATTGTATAACAAAGACCTAGAAGAATTAAAGAACAAACAAACAGAGATGAACAATACAATAACTGAAATGAAAACTACACTAGAAGGAATCAATAGCAGAATAACTTAGGTAGAAGAACAGATAAGTGAACTGGAAGACAGAATGGTGGAATTCACTGCCGTGCAACAGAATTAAGAAAAAAGAATGAAAAGAAATGAAGACAGCCTAAGAGACCTCTGGGACAACCTTAAGTGCCACAACATTCACATTATAGGGGTCCCAGAAGGAGAAGAGAGAGAGAAAGGACCTGAGAAAATATTTGAAGAGATTATAGTCGAAAATTTCCCTAACATGGGAAAGGAAATAGCCACCCAAGTACAGTAAGCAGAGAGAGTCCCAGGCAGGATAAACCCAAGGCGAAACACGCTGAGACACACAGTAACACAAATTGACAGGAATTAAAGACAAAAATTATTGAAAGCAACAAGGGAAAAATGACAAATAACAAATAATGTTAACAGCTGATTTCTTACCAGAAACTCTGCAAGCCAGAAGGGAGTGGCACAATATATTTAAACTGATGAAAGGGAAGAACCTACAACCAAGATTACTCTACCTGGCAAGGATCTCATTCAGATTCAACGGAGAATTCAAAAGCTTTACAGACAAGCAAAAGCTAAGAGAATTCAGCACCACCAAACCAGCTCTACAACAAATGCTAAAAGATCTTCTCTAAGTGGGAAACAGAAGAGAAAAAAAGGACCTACAAAAACAAACCCATAACAATTAAAGTGGGAATAGGAACATACAAATTGATAATTACCTTAAAAGTGAATGGATTAAATGCTCCAACCAAAAGACACAGGGTTGCTGAATGGATACAAAAACAAGACCCATCTATATGCTGTCTACAAGAGACCCACTTCAGACCTAGGACACATACAGACTGAAAGTGAGGGGATGGAAAAAGATATTCCATGCAAATGGAAATCAGAAGAAAGCTGCAGTAGCAATACTCATATCAGATGAAATAGACTTTAAAATAAAGTATGTTCCAAGAGACAAAAGAAGGACATGATATAATGATCAAGGGATCAATCCAAGAAGGAGATATAACAATTATAAATATATAGGCACCCAACATAGGAGCACCTCAATACATAAGGCAAGTGCTAATACCTATAAGAGACGAAATCGACAGTAACACAATAATAGTGGGGGACTTTAACCCCTCACACCAATAGACAGATCATGCAGACCAGAAATTAATAAGGAAACACAAGCTTTAAATGACACAATAGACCAGATAGATTTAATTGATATTTATAGGACATTCCATCCAAAACCAGCAGATGACACTTTCTTCTCAAATGTGCACAGAACATTCCCCAGGATAGATCACATCTTGGGTCACAAATCAAGCCTCAGTAAATTTAAGAAAATTGAAATCATATCAAGCATCTTTTCTGACCACAACGCTAGGAGATTAGAAATCAATTACAGGGAAAAAACTGTAAAAAACACAAACACATGGAGGCTAAACAATACAGTACTGAATAACCAAGAGTTCACTGAAGAAATCAAAAAATACCTAGAGGCAAATTACAACAAAAACACAATGATCCAAAATCAATGGGATGCAGCAAAAGCAGTTCTAAGACGGAAGTTTATACCAATACAAGCCTACCTCAAGAAACAAGAAAAATCTCAAATAAACAATCTAACTTTACACCTAAAGGAACTAGAGAAAGAAGAACAAACAAAACCCAAAGTTAGCAGAAGGAAAGAAATCATAAAGATCAGAGCAGAGATAAATGAAATAGAAACAAAGAAAGCAGTAGCAAAGATCAATAAAACTAAAAGCTGGTTCTTTGAGAAGATAAACAAAATTGATAAACCTTTAGCCAGACTCATCAAGAAAAAAAGGGAGAGGACTCAAATCAATAATATTAGAAAAGAAAAAGGAGAAGTTAAAACAGACACCACAGAAATACAAAGCATCCTAAGAGACTACTACAGGCAACTCTATGCCAACAAAATGGACAACCTGGAAGAAATGGACAAATTCTTAGAAAGGTAGAACCTTGCAAGATTGAACCAGGAAGAAATAGAAAATATGAACAGAACAATCACAAGTAATGAAATGGAAACTGTGATAAAAAATCTTGCAACAAACAGAAGTCCAGGACCAGATGGCTTCACAGGTGAATTCTATCAAACATTTAGAGAAGCGCTAACACCCATCCTTCTCAAACTCTTCCAAAAAATTGCAGAGGAAGGAAAACTCCCAGACTCATTCTATGAGGCCCCCATCACCCCGATACCAAAACCAGACAAAGATACTACAAAAAAAATTACAGACCAATATCACTGATGAATATAGATGCAAAAATCCTCAACAAAATACTAGCAAACAGAATCCAACAACACATTAAATGGATCGTACACCATGATCAAGTGGGATTTATCCCAGAGATGCAAGGATTCTTCAATATATGCAAATCAGTCAATGTGATACACCATATTAACAAACTGAAGAATAAAAACCATACGATCATCTCAATAGATGCAGAAAAAGCTTTTGACAAAATTCAACACCCATCTATGATAAAAACCTCCAGAAAGTGGGCATACAGGGAACCTACCTCAACATAATAAGGCCATATATGACAAACCCACAGCAAACATCATTCTCAAGGGTGAAAAACTGAAAGCATTTCCTCTAAGATCAGGAACAAGACAAGGATGTCCATTCTCGCCACTATTATTTAACATAGTTTTGGAAGTCCTAGCCATGGCAATCAGAGAAGCAAAAGAAATAAAAGGCATTCAAATTGGAAAAGAAGAAGTAAAACTGTCACTGTTTGCAGATGATATGATACTATACATAGAGAATCTTAAAGATGCCACCAGAAAACTACTAGAGCTGATCGATGAATTAGGTAAAGTTGCAGAATACAAAATTAATGCACAGAAATCTCTTGCATTCCTATACACTAACAACTAAAGATCAGAAAGAGAAATTAAGGAAACACTCTCATTTACCACTGCAACAAAAAGAATAACATACCTAGGAATAAACCTACCTAGGGAGACAAAAGACCTGTATGCAGAAAACTATAAGACACTGATGAA
The DNA here is from genome assembly GCF_964165515.1 of Mesoplodon bidens. Classification (NCBI taxonomy): domain Eukaryota; kingdom Metazoa; phylum Chordata; class Mammalia; order Artiodactyla; family Ziphiidae; genus Mesoplodon; species Mesoplodon bidens. The sequence continues at coordinate 171,681,833 of NC_138160.1, read as the reverse complement.
AGAAATTAAAGATGATACTAAAAGATGGAGAGATATACCATGTTCTTGGATTGGAAGAATCAATATTGTGAAAATGACTATACTACTCAAAGCAATCTACAGATTCAGTGCAATCCCTATCAAATTACCAATGGCATTTTTTACAGAACTAGAACAAAGGAATCTTAAAATTTGTATGGAGGCACAAAAGACCCCAAAGAGCCAAAGCGGTCTTGAGGGGAAAAAACAGACCTGGAGGAATCAGACTTCCTGAGTTCAGACTATACTACAAAACTCCAGTAATCAAGACAGTATGGTACTGGCACAAAAATAGAAATATAAATCAATGGAACAGGATAGGAAGCCCAGAGATAAACCCATGCTCCTTTGGTCAACTAATCAATGACAAAGGAGGCAAGGATATACAATGGAGAAAAGGTAGTCTCTTCAATAAGTGGTGCTGGGAAAACTGGACAGCTACATGTAAAAGAATGAAATTAGAACAGTCCGTAACACCATACATAAAAATAAACTCAAAATGGATTAGAGACCTAAATGTAAGACCGGATACTGTAAAACTCTTAGAGGAAAACATAGGCAGATCACTCTATGAGATAAATCACAGAGGATCCTTTTTGACCCACGTCCTAGAGGAATGGAAATAAAAACAAAAATAAACAAATGGGACCTAATGAAACTTAAAAGCTTTTGCACAGCAAAGGAAACCATACAGAAGAGGAAAAGACAACCCTCAGAATGGGAGAAGATATTTACAAATGAATTAACGGACAAAGGATTAATCTCCAAAATATATAAACAGCTCATGTAGCTCAGTATTAAAAAAACAAACAACCCAATCTGAAAATGGGCAGAAGACCTAAATAGACATTTCTCCAAAGAAGACATACAGATGGCAAGAAGCACATGAAAAGCTGCTCAACATCACTAATTATTAGAGAAATGCAAATCAAAACTACAATGAGGTATCACCTCAAACCAGTTAGAATGGGCATCATCCGAAAATCTACAAACAACAAATGCTGGAGAGGGTGTGGAGAAAAGGGAACAGTATGGAGGTTCCTTTAAATACTAAAAATAGAATTACCATATGACCGAGCAATCCCGCTACTGGGCATGTACCCAGAGAAAACCATAATTCAAAAAGACACATGCACCCAAATGTTCATTGCAGCACTATTTACAATAGCCAGGTCATGGAAGCAACCTAAATGCCCATCGACAGACGAATGGATAAAGAAGATGTGGCACATATATATAATGGACTATTACTCAGCCATAAAAAGGAATGAAATTGGGTCATTTGTAGAGATGTGGATGGATCTAGAGACTGTTACTCAGAGGTAAATAATTCAGGAAGAGAAAAACAAATATCATATATTAATGCATGTATGTGGAACCTAGAAAAATGGTACAGATGAATCGGTTTGCAGGGCAGAAATAGAGACACAGATGTAGAGAACAAAAGTATGGACACCAAGGGGGGAAAGTGGCTGGGGGGTGGTATGAATTGGGAGATTGGGATTGACATGTATACACTAACATGTATAAAATGGATAACTAATGAGAGCCTGCTGTATAAAAAAATAAAATTTAAAATAAAAGAACCTGCTCTATAAAAAATAAAATTAAATTAACAAATTCAAAAAAAAGAAATGAATGATAGAAAAAAATATGGGAAACCCATAAATGTGAAAATTATACAACACTCTCTGAAGCAGCAGATCAAAGTAAAAGTCAAAATGACAATCAAAAAATACTTTGAGATGAATGAAAATGAAGACACAACATACCAGAATTTATGAGATGTAGGTAAAGCATTGCTTAGAGGGAAAGTTATAGCTATAAATGCCTATATTAAGGGAGAAGAAAAATCTGAAATCAATAACCTATTCTTCAACCCTAGGACACTGGAAAAAACCCACAAACTAAACATAAAGAAAGTAGAAGAAAGGAAATATTAATTATCAGAGCAAAATAGAGAATAGAAAAACAATACAGACAATCAATGAAACCAAAAGCTTGTTTTTCAGAAACATTGACAAAATTGGCAGAGTTTTAACCAGATTGACTAAAGTGGTGGTGGTGCGCGGGAGTAGAGCCTCAGATTACTAGAATCAGAAATGAGAGAGGACATCACTATCAGACCTACAAAAATAAAAAAGATTATAAGGGAATACTGTGAACAGTTGCATGCCAATAAATTAGGTAACTTAGATAAAATAGACAAATTCATAGAAAGACACAAATGACTGCAAAGGACTCGAGAAGAAATAGACAATCTAAATAGACCTATGACAAGTGAGGAGATTGAACTATTGATCAAAATCTACCCCAAAGATAGATAGCCCCAGGCCCAGATGGTTTTGCTGCTGAACTCTACTAAACATTTAGAGAAGAATTAATATCAACTTTGCACAAACTCTTCCAAATGACAGAAGAGAAGGAAACACTTCTGAACTCATCTTATGAGGCCAGTATTACCCTGACACCAAAGACATACAAAGACATCACAAGAAAAGAAGAGACTAATATCTTTTACAAATATGGATACAAAAATCCTCAATAAAATGCTGGAAAACTGACTCTCCCAACATAGGCAATGAAAGAGATCCAATTTTTTAGTCAAAACAAGTTAAGTTCCTATTTTCTATGCAGTTTTGCCTCCATATCTGATTTATAAAAACAGCTTCTAGGGAAGAAGACCTCCCCTGCAAGTGTGCATGCAGCTTGAGAAGTCAGCTGCATGGAATGGGACTGGTGGAAATGAAAATTTTCCTGAAGGGTTCTGAGAAAAGACGTGTAGAGTGCACCTGTCACTTTGCACGGTGGTCCTTGGCCTCAGAAAGTCATAGAGAAAAATCATTTTGGTTGGCTTTGAGACTTCCTTGGAAGATACAATATTTCTTTCCTCTTATATGCATACATGTTAAGTATTCCTAGGATTTCTCAGAATTCTATCCAGAATTCAAAATTGTCTAGCCATAAGTTGCAGGCTCTCACAACTTTGGCTTAATAAGAGTTCCGAGAGCAAAGTGATAATACTTAACGTCTCACATTGGTGTTCTATCAGTTAGGATACTTTTGTCCATACACAACAGAATACTGGATCAGCAGTGGCTGAGACAATACAGACATTTGTTACCTCACCTAACAAGAAGCCCACAGGTAAATGGCTCCTGAACTAGTTTATGAGCTCAATAATGCTGTTAAAGATTTAGTTTCTTTCTATTTATTTCATCATCCTTAACTGTTGGCAAGTGCCCTCGTGCTGGTTGCCTCACTATTGCAAAATGGAAGCTACAATTCTGGACGTCACGTCTGTGCTCAAGGCAGGAAAACAGAAAGGCTAGTACCAGCAAGCTCTCTTCATTTCCTTGTATCTTTTATAAAAACCAAATTCTACTCCAAAAGTTTCCCAGCAGACTTTCACATATATATCGCTGGACAAAACTGGGTCTTATGGCCATGCCTAGATGCAAGTGAAACCGGGAAAAAAGCTGACTAGTAAAAGTGACAGTGTGTCAAGATTGGCTTACAACAATCACGATTCTTTTTTCTTTTTCTTTTTTTTCTTTTTTTTTTTTTTTGAGCCTGGAAAAGGTGCTTCCTTGAACAAAATCAGGATTCTCTTACCAGGAAGGAAGCTGAGATGACTGTGGGGTGGGCTCCTCATAGCATTTGCCACAACTGCCATACAGTGTCCTTTCCCAAGCCCTTTTGTTGTCATATTCTGTCCTGTTTCATCCTCATAACCTGCCAGGTAGCCAGGTAGGTTCTGTGTGTTAAAGATAAATGAAGTTAGACCCTAATAGGTGAGTGGCTCAGAGCGCTCTGTAGAGCTTTCTACAATGTGTTTCTTAGAATGAAAACTGGATTCTCTGGTCAAAATCTTTGGGGGAAATACTCTGTTTAAAACTTGCTGCTGAAACTGTTGAAACTATGTTTAACTCTTGCTGAGTACCTCATAAGACAAGAACTGTGTGAGGTGCCTTAGATGTACTGTCTCATGTAATCCTCTCAGCAACCTTGTGACATAGGTTCTGCTATGATCATCTCATTTTTACAGGTAAGCAATCCAAGTTTTGACAGTTTAAATAACTTTTCCAATGACACACAGCTGGTAAGTGGCAGAACTAAGATTGAGATCAAGGAAGTCTCTTTCCAAAGCCAGCCCTCTTTCTGAAAGAATGCTACAAAGCTAAAAAGATTGCCTTGCCCTAGGACTTCTCAGAGCCTTTACTGTACTAGAATGTATTGTATAAAATAAAATGTATTAGAACCTCCGAGAGGGGGATCTAAATCATTGACCATGGAACTCTCTATTCATCAAATATCTAGCAGGACTTTGAAGGATTAGTGTCGTGACGAGCAGAGCTCTGCAAATACTGGTGTAGTAAAATAATAGATAGATAGATAGATAGATAGAACTTTATTTTATTTTTAATTTTTTTATTTTAATTTTTTTTTGTGGTACGCGGGCCTCTCACTGTTATGGCCTCTCCCGTTGCGGAGCACAGGCTTAGCAGCCATGGCTCACAGGCCCAGCCGCTCCGTGGCATGTGGGATCTTCCCGGACCGGGGCACGAACCCGCGTCCCCTGCATCGGCAGGCGGACTCTCAACCACTGCACCACCAGGGAAGCCCGATAGATAGAACTTTAAATTAGGAAATATGGACTCTCTTTGCCATTCCCCAATCCTATAGCCCTGCTTCTTCCAGCTAATTCCTACTTGCCTCTCAAAACTTCAGCATCTCATTTCAGTATATCCTCTCCAGGTAGCTTTTCTGGGTCTACAGGCCTGATTTTGGTATTCTCTTCTGTGATTTCATATTGCTCTATGCAGTGATTTCCCAACAGGGAGCAAAATGTCCCCTCCCCGGGAGACAGTGGCAATGTTTGGAGACATTTTTGGTTGTCACAACTGGTGTTGGGGCAGGGTGCTGTGAGCATTTAATGAGTAGAGGCCAAGGATACTGAGCATCCTACAATCCATAGGGCAACCGTTCCTCTTCCACAACCAAGAATTTAGCCATCCCAAAATGTCGAGAGTGCTGAGCAATCCTGATCTATGGTTATTTGAAACATAGTACTTACCATGCTGCTTGAATCTTCCATTTATTTGTCTGTGTTTGTCCCTTGCTCAAGTGTCAGCTTCCTAACTAGAAACCAGGATTTCTCAGGTCACAGGCAGGTCTCCACCTCAACTGTTGAAGGAAAGAAGTTAGTAATCTGTTGTAGTAGGTTCATTTGGGGGTCTCTACCTTGCACATGGCCCCCCATTCTGGAGCACTGCTGCATATTAAATGGGTGGGTCCCAGAAGCCATGTATGTACTACAGTACTCTGCTGCTTCGTCCTAGTTATTGGAACAGAAGTAGACACCAGCCCCCCACCTTAGGCCATCTAATTTCCTCTCCAGGGAATCTATAATTGATCCTGAGAGGCACTAGTCAGTCTCTGGTTGTTCTTTGAACTTGAGGCCTATAGAGCAGCCATCTTTGCCATGGTGCCATGGCGTGTGGAACAAGTCTGACCAGAGGAAGAGGATGAATCCACTGCAGATGCGTACAGACACAAGAGAATGTGGCATTCTGGAGACAGTAACCCTGGCGTCCAATGGCTTTCCATTTGCTGGTTCCACTTGAGCCCATGAACATTCCTCTGGAACTTTCTTTCTCAGGGTTTCACTTCTGCACTCCTATAATAAACTCCCTCTATTTTATTTTTGTCTGAGTGGGTCTCTGTTTATACAGTACCAAAAAATCTTGTTTTAGCTACAGGTCAGGAAACATAGTCCAATTTTCTTAACCTTTAATATAAGGTTCTTCCTTACCCCGAAACATGAGAGTTTGGAGGAGAAAAAAAATAGGGTCAGAGAGAATCTATGAAATGGACATTAGAAGGCACCTCTATCATCATATTTTCAACTACAAAGGGTAGCTGGAAAGACCATTCCTATTTTTAGATATTACCCAGAAAGAGTGACTAATGCCTGGCGGGGGGGCTTGCTTTAGACTCTATAAACTCTAGAATGCTACAGAGGCTTGAGTTCCTCTCTGTAAATGAAAGGCATTAACAATCTACTTCAGTTTCAATACATCAAAAGAATCTTGGGCTTCCCTGGTGGCACAGTGGTTGAGAGTCCGCCTGCCGATGCAGGGGACGCTGGTTCGTGCCCCAGTCCGGGAAGATCCCACATGCCGCGGAGCGGCTCGGCCCGTGAGCCATGGCCACTGGGCCTGCGCGTCTGGAGCCTGTGCTCCGCGGCGGGAGAGGACACAACAGTGAGAGGCCTGCGTACCGCAAAAAAAAAAGAGTCTTGTGGAGACAATTATTTGCTGAAGGGCACATGACCTTGTTGGACCTGACATTTATTTTCTCTTCCTTTGAAAACAATTAAAATTACACAGTTGATATTTTGCATTCTAGTCTTTTGCTTCTTGATGATTACCACAAAGAAATAATGATGATGATGATAATAATAATAATGAATGATTAAATCTATCTGTTAGCTTGAAATAGACTTTGGAGTCCTTTTTTTAAAAAGGAAAAGAGACAAATAGAAAACTTCTCTGGCTGTACAAAGGTTTCAGGGACATGGTTGCACAAATGTGAAGCACTCCTAGCTGTGATGGTTGGAGAAGTATAGGAAACAGCAGCTACAGTTACTGGTATCAGTCCGGCCATGAAGCTTGAGTTCTGTGGCTGGCTCCAAGTTGGCTTGAGAACAGATTCGTCAATGATGTGTTTTCATATGCAGGGCCAGCCATTTCCCTGAAGTACACCGACCCTCCCTCTGCTTGTTCCTTGACCTCCTCCCACAAATCTGGGATAATTTTCTAGAGAAATAGCTGTTACGTTACCTCACCTGTTTTGTCCTTGATTTACCCAGCACAAATGCCAAGTAACATTTACATGATGGATTAAGGACCCTCTGAGATCATCACTGTGCTCCATGATAGACAGTATATTTGCAAAAGCTTGACTAAATTCTGGTTAACAACGGGACATTTGTTCTTTATCTTTCAAATGCCACCCCTTATTATTTGGGGCAAGGGGCACGGGGGGGACCTGCTCTCCTTTGTTTCCAGATCTCAGAATAATTTTTTCCTAATCTGTTTTCTGTGGTGATCCCCAACTCTAAACACCTTTCTCCTTGGTGCTGGTTGAATTACAAATTTTTAAAAATCCTGTTTTCTTACAGCCTATACTTTAGGCTATAGATCTTCATTGGTGCAGAGTGTACTAGGCGAGCCCTTGGTTTGGCAAGTCTTTGCTTTCTGCTCCCTAAACCTTCAGTGTCAGGATTAGATGTGGAAAAAAGAGTTTAAAACATTTTATTAACTTCGTAGTCAGACAGTAATCTCAGATTCAGAAAATTTTCTATTGGCATGAAAGGATTTTATACATTGATTGAAAGAAAAAAGAATAGGAAACAATAAGATGATGTCTTGGATGTAAGGTCAGGATTTCTTTGACTCTGGAGAAAAATTCCATGCTAGCTCACTCACATTTTTTTCTTTCAGAAGCCTGTACTAGAATGTGGAAAAGCAGTGGCACGGGTTGGGCGGTGGTGGTGGGGAGTCTGTAATTTTAATGGGACTGCAGAGACCACTTTGAAATTTTGAACATTTCCATGAGAACAAATATAATAGCTTCCACCTGATGTCACAGCTGCTTGTTCTCTTTAAAAATCTAAGCATGTAGGAGAGTTTTCCTGACGTAGGATATGACTGGGTCCTTCAGGACACTGAAGGGTGTCGCTTACAGGGTACTGTTGGCTCCCTGCTTTGTGACTCTTCCATGAGTCTAGGCTTTGATTTCAGTGTTCCTTCTCTAAGCCACAGCCACTGCAGCCGGGCATTGACTCAAGGAGATGGCTGACTGTGACAAGCCTCTTCTGACTGGTAATAAAAATATCAGGAGATACACTGCATTGACACTGCATTGTGCACAAATATGTGAGGCTATTGCAGATTCCTTTGTATCTCTAGATTCTATTTTGAGAGCGGGTTGATCTTTTCCATGCAGAACCCTCACAGAATGAGCAATCATGCCAGGTGTGTGTTTGAAGCATCTACTGCAGTTTGTGAGAGTCAAGATTTTTTTTTTTAAATCAGGTTTCTAAACAATATCCTTCCCCTCTAAGGTTTCTGACAGACTGCACCTGATTTTGGGGTAGGGGAGAGAAGAATTTCTATCTTCTTATGCAGAAACCATCAGAGGCACTCCCAAATTGAAAGGCTAACCCAGATTATAATGCCTATCTCTTCCCTTCAGAGATGCTGCTAATGAACAAAACAATGGGAAAATGTAGAATTGAGGGTGGGAGTGAAAGTGGGGACAGAATCTAAATGCTGAGGAAACCATTCCCTGGGTAATGAGTCCAGTCGAGGGTTGATTTTGCTTTTCTTAGTTTGTTGCATTGGGTCACAAACATTTCAGCATCAGAATCACCTGGAGCACTTTTACAAAACAGCAGATTCCCAGGCCCCACCCTCAAGAGGTCCTGACTGAGCACATTTAGAGTGGAGCCAGGGCATCTGCATGTTGAACAGAAGCCTGGGTGGTTCTAACCTGCTACTGCTGCATCAAAGTGTGATATTAATAGGTTTATAAGTCACGGGGCCAATTGCAACCTGAGTCAGCTAACTGCTAACTCTGTGGCTTCAGTCTGCCAGGCATGAGGATTTTGGGTGGGGCAGTGAGGAGTAGTGGGATGGAGAGAAGAGATAACAGATAAGGTATCAGAAGGTTCAGTTTCCAGTCCTTACCCTGTCATTTATTAGCCATGTGACCTTGGGCAAATGTCACTGGGAGGCTCAGTGCCTCATCTGTAGAATGGGGCCCATAATTCACACCCTGTTTACCTCACTGGGTCAGGAGGATCCAATGAGAAATAACCTTATAAAACATTACATATTAGAAGTCACAATATTTTTATAAAGAGGCAATGTTTTCCGCCTTCAGTCTAATGATGGCATACTCACACCGAGCATCCCCAGACCCAAGCACCTTTGCTCAGTGAACCAAAGGAAGCCCGGTGCATTGTAATGGCTGATTCCAAACACAGTTGTCACAACCTGGAAGGCAGTGGTTTTCAGAATTGCCAGCTGCATGCATAAAAAGGGAAGATTCTGGAGCTCCATTCTGAATCAGAGTCTCCAGGATTGTGGAGGGAATCTGCCATTTTAATAACGCCAGAGATCATGTGTATTATATTAAAAGTAGGGGAGTTACTGGGCATGGTAGTAATGGACGTTGGGGGCCTGCAAGTTAAATGTGATCTTGCAGGCCTTTTCCTTACTTCCTGTGGCCCAAGAATGAGCTGTGTCTCTGTGCCCTTATCCTCTCCTTTATCTCCCACCCTTCTCCTCCATCCCGTCCACTCTTTTTACCTGGCCCCTGGCCTGTCTAGCTGCACACCACCGCAGCCTTTGACCTCTGCTCTAGAATCATCACCCACCCTTTATCAAAACTGGTTCCCCTCCTGCCAGTTCTTAAGCTACCTGTCCCCAGGGCACTTTCCACGAGGGTGTTGGTATGTTCTGGCACTCTTAAGACTCAACTTTTGTTTTTAAACAGAATTTTTGCATTTTATCATTTTATCAAAGCATTCTGTCAAGGCATTCCTAGAAAAATTCCGGTAGAGGAACATGAGTCATCAGCACCAGGTCAGCCAGGATAATATTGGGGAAAGGATCCCTGCCCCCCAGCCTGTGTAGCCATCACAAGCCAGGCCAGCAGGCCTCCATGCCGGTCAGCCTGATTCCTAGACTCCTTCACTCTCTCTTCTGTGCTCTCCCTTCCTTTACTTTTCAAAATAGGGCAACAGGGTGTTTCTGCAAGTGGAAGGTCTCCTTCCTCTGGCCTTTCGTCACTTTATTACGCAGCTCCAGAGAGTGTCGACCTCGACTCTGATCTGAGGTGGCTGCCATGGATTTCCTAAATGCCGCCAGTTCCTTTTGCAGGGAGCTGGCAGCCTCCCTTCTGGGCAGGGCCTGACCCAGGGAGCCCTGCTTTTCTGTTTATGGATTTCTGGTGTGACATGCGGCTCATCGTATCAGAATTCTCAAGGCGGATGTTTCCCTAAAGTAACATTAATGAAAACGCATTTCACGTGTACTGTGTTTGATGAGGGCAGTGTGTCTTCACCCAACATTTTGAAAGATTGTTTTTGTTTGGTTTGAGGGAACGATATTTTTCTTTAACTTCCTTCTTTTAAATTGAGAGGAAAAATAAAATGGACAGTAGGTCGAGAAGATAAATGGGGTGGGCAGGGTTGAGAAAAAGACTAATGTTAGCCATCTTCAGTGGGGGATGGAAGGTGACAGACCCTCCAGTTGGTATGACTGCAAAGTCAGGCAGCTAAGGGTCAGAGAATGCTGGAAACTAGCAAAACTGAGGGGCCAAAGCATAGTTACCCTTTTATGATAGCCTATGTCTTATAGAAATACTTTCAGGAATAATCAGCTGAAAAGTCATGCTGCATCTCGTCAAAATCTTGAACAGGGGTCAACAAACTGCCATCTGCCTCCTGTTTGCGTAAATAAAGTTTTACTGGAACAGAGCCATGCCCATTCCTATTGTCTAAAGCTGCTTTTACTCTACATCAGCAGAGTCGTTACAGCAGACCGTATGGTTCACAGCACCCAAAATATGTGCTATATCTGCTCCTTTGCAGAAAGGTTGCTGACCCTTGGTCTAGAATGTTGTATCCCCTAGAGCACTACTTTATAAACTTTTCACTTGGCGACAGAGTGCATTTTTGCAAAGAATGTTTTAAATGTAGACGCCCACGAGAAAGATAAGGGGTGATAGGGGAGGGATATGAGTCACGGAGTCCACGAGCTCAGCCTTTCCTGATTCCCCTCCTACCGTGGTGTCCCCAGAACCCAGGGTTCCATGGAATGGAGTTTGAAAATCACTCGGCACACATGCTTCTTGAGGGGAGGGTTCTGACTTAGTTTTTTGTGTGTCTATTTCTTTCTTTTTTTTTTTTTTCAATTTATTTTAGTTTTGGCTGTGCTGGGTCTTCGTTGCTGCGCATGGGCTTTTTCTCTAGTTGTGGCGAGCAAGGGCTACTCTTCGTTGCGGTGCACAGGCTTCTCATTGCCGTGGCTTCTCTTGTTGCAGAGCACAGGCTTTAGGCACGCAGGCTTCAGTAGTTGTGGCACACAGGCTCAGCAGTTGTGGCTCGCGGGCTCTAGAGCACAGGCTCAGTAGGTGTAGCGCATGGGCTTACTTGCTATGCAGCACGTGGGATCTTCCCAGACCGGGGCTCGAACCCGTGTCCCCTGCATTGGCAGGTGGATTCTTAACCATTGCGCCACCAGGGAAGCCCTGTGTATCTGTTTCATGACTGACAAATAAAATATGCTCAAGATGAGTGATGGAATTAAATGCCTCCAAGCCAGACCCCAGATCCCCATGGCCACTGTCAAATCTCTCTATGACCTCTGTCATCTAAACTACCCCCAAGAGTGATTTCTGCCCACTGCCTCTTTTTCCTATACTCTCATGTAGCTGGTTCCTGATGTCTGCCACATCACTCTGCTGAAACTGTTACTGAGGTGCCCAATGATGTTCTTAATCGCCATGGTCCTGGATGGTCTTCAGTTCCTATGTTCTAGTGATATGCTGGACGTTTGACAATCTGAAGCTACCTACACCCAGCTTCTTGTTATACATAATCTCCTGGTTATTTTTGTCTCTCTCTGAACTTTGATTCCCTACATCTGAAATGGGCTCTGTCTTCTCTGACTTTAAAAAATGGTGTACTTGTGGCGTTGACATCACCTCAATCTAAATCTATATGTTGAGTACTCACAAGTCACTACTGCCTAAATTTCAGACATTTATCTAATCCTCTGCTGGATAGCTCCACCTGGCATCCCAAACACATCCTGTCTCAATCTGAATTCCCTGTGGTTGTCATGAGCGGCTTCCTCTTCAGTATTCTCTCTTTCACTTGATAACACCATCACCTGGTTTTGTCAACTTCAACCCCATAACTGTGGCATTTCCAATCAAACACCAAACACCAAATTATACTCACTTCGTGATCTAAGGATTTCTTGACTCCATCCCCTTTCTCCATCTCTTATCATCCTTCCTCACTGGTCTGCCGAAGTTTATAGCATAACCCATTCTCCACCGTGCAGCTACAGGATTATGTCACTTATCCCTCCCTCAGCACTCACACACTTACATGCTCTGAATGGCTTCCCAGTGCACATGGGGTAAAGGTCAAAATCCATTAACATGGCTTACAAGGCACTACAAGGGCTGGTGCCTGTGTGTCTCTCCAATCTCATCAGGCATACTTTTCTTCACTCGCTGCCTCCTAGCCACTCTGGTCTTTCTTTTAGTCAAATATGCCATGCTCCTTCCAACCAAAGAGCTTTATTCATGCTATTTCCTCTGCCTGATACAGTGTTCCCTAAATAACTCCTTTTCATTCTATGAGTCTTATCTTAAACACCAGTTTCTTGGAGATGCTGCTTTCCCTGACCAAGCCAAGTGCAGCCATCACAGGTTCCTAGGGCATCACGAAAATCTCCTTCCTAACTCTTGTCACAGCTGTAATTTTACACTTGTTTTTACAATTATTACTTTATGTGTATCTCCACTCACTAGACCCTAACGTCCAAGGAGGCAGGAACCACGTCTGATTTTGCTCTTCCGCATATCCGGTGGCTATCCTGGTACTGCATATCTATAGCCTCTAGAACAGGGCTGGCACCTGAAATTGTTAAGTGAATGAAATTGCATCACTTCATCCAGAATTGTTCCCCTTAAATCTTCCCTGAGCACATTCTACCTAAAAGACCTACCAGATCTATCCCTGCCTGCCCTTAAATGTGTCCTCATTGGCTGCAAGATAAAGTCAAGCCTCACACTATGCAAACCCTGTCATGATCTGGACCTTTCTCTGGGCTCATCTCCTGCCCTCACTGATGGGCATTTTATACTCCAGCGACCCTGGCCCTATTTCCTGTCTTCAGCATACTGTGTCCTTCCTGGCCTATGCCACACCTACAGGCCTTTGCTCCTTGAATAGGCTTCATCAGGAATCACAGATTGTTAACATTTAAGCACATTTGAGCTCTCCCTCTCCCCTCCCCCTCCCCCTCCCCCTCCCCTGCCCCTCCCCTTCCCCCTCCCCCTCTCCCCCTCCCCTCCCCTCCCCTGCCCCTCCCCTTCCCCCTCCCCCTCTCCCCTCCCCTTCCCCTCCCCCTCCCCCTCTCCCCCTCCCCTTCCCCTCCCCCTCTCTCTCTCCCTCTCCCCCTACCCTTCCCCCTCTCCCTCTCCCTCTCCCCCTACCCTTCCCCCTCTCCCTCTCCCTCTCCCTCTCTCTCTCCTTCTGTACGTGCACTTGGAGGAGCATTTGAGAGTAAGTTGAAGGCATCAGTGGTACTTCACCCCTGAGTATTTTGGGAGCCACCATCTAAGAATAAGGTCATTCTCCTCCATAACCACAACATAATTATCACACTTGGGAAGTTTAGCATTAATATAATACTATTCTACAGGAAAACTTCATATTTCCCCAGTTTTCCCAGTAATGAACTTTATAGCTTCTTGTTTTCTTTTTCCTGCCATCTCATTTCATTCCCCCCCCCCCCAATTCTACGTCTGGTTTGCTGACTCTCCCTCCTCATTTCCACACTGATTTCAGGAAGGGTGGAGATTGCAAGCTGTACATCAAAACCTGTTTCTTTTTCCTGAGCAAATAGCTTGATCTCATTTCTGAGTCTCCCTTGAAATTAGATGTGTGATTATGTGGCCGAGTTCTAATGACAGTGATGGGTGCAATGTCAGGATCAAGGTTTTTATGAAGTAGCGAGATCTCATCCATGCTCTTCTCTTTTGCTAGATGAGTGCAGACAATGAAGACAAAGCTTTAGGGAACAGTGAAGCCACATGATAGAAGGAGTTCTGGGTCCTCAAATCACTGGATGGAAGAGAGTCTCATGACAAACAGGGATACCTGCCTTGGGTTGTTAAGTGAGCAGAAATACATGACTATTACGTTACAGCCGTTATGTAACATAATACGCTGTGATCTGTTTGTAATTAGGGTTCTATTTGTTAGAGCAGCTAACGTCATCAAATGAGGTTAATGATCCTTCTATAGAAAGGGGACTATTAGCAGTCTTCTTATTCAGAAACTCAGGAGAGAATGAGAAGTACAGGGGAAGGTTTGGACCTCACAGGCTGGAAAATAGGTGGTCTCAGGAGCTATTGCCCTGAGCCAGAGAAGCATGCAGGAGCTCAGGACATGGAGACTCGGGTCCTAGATCTCTGTCTTCCAACATGTGGGTGTGTGCTTATGTCTAATTATGCCTTCGTGCAATGAGGAGTCCATTGAAATCTTAAGTAGCATCAGAGAAAATAGTCGACACGGGCTTTTTATAAATGCAGAATAACTAACAAAATAGCAAGAGAAAATCCATGAAAGTTTGGTTTGACAGTATGAAAGTAATATGACTAAATAATTACAGTCATTATGTGAACTTCTCATTTTGTCTAATTACTGCACAGCACAATAAAAAGATTTATCATTAAATATGTCAGATTTGCTTTTTGTTGTTGATTTATTTGATCACAGTTCCAAACTTTGTTCTTGAATGTACAGTCTACATTGTTTGTTCATGTTGCTGCTCACAGCTTAAAAAATTGGAGGGAAACTTTCTACTCTCCTGTTGTAAACAGCTTTATGGCTGAGTAAAATTTAAGAACATTTGTCAGTATCAAAATTTTATGGTTCTTATTAACTTGTTTTAATTTTCAGCTTTGTGAACTGGATTGGAAAGGTGCTGAGGAGTGAGAACTATTGCCAGGCCAGGGATCTGAGACTTTTGATGAATCCTCTGGTCCGGCCAAAGCCTGGCTGCTTCATGTAGCCAGTCAGACCACACCTGTGGTCAGTTAGATCAGCTGGGTTTAATCAATCTGACTTTGTTTCCAAGACATAAGCATCTCCAAACATTTAATTAATCGTATGTATTACTGGCAATATTACTTGTGTATATTAATTGCATAATAATATACCAATGACATTAAAGTGTCCAGGCAGAGTTACTCCGTATGAGTAAAAATGGAAAATCTCACACTCAAATGCCAGCTGATGCTATAAAATAATAACAGCATCTGACACTTACTGGGCAGATACTGTGTGCTAGGCACTGTTCTAACTGTTTTACGTCTTAATGAATCTTTACAACAATTCCATGAGGGAGGCAGAGTGCTTCACCACTTCCTCACCTAAACTTTGAGAGGATATGGAACTTGCCCCAAATCACAAAGCCCGGGTAACTGGGTCTGTCTTGTAGATGAGGTCAGTAAATGTGTCTACCTTTCTAGCTTCTCTCCATCAGTTTTTCTCCTTGGTGTATCCTGAGAGAATGCGAGTCCTGGCTTAGACAAAACTGTGAAATAGGGAAATTTGTGTTCACTGCTCCTCCACTGTGCCTTGAAGATTTGGGTCATATTGACCTTGATTTGGGTGAGATAAGAGAGCTCTCATTACAACTATTTCAATAAATATATATTCAACAAGTATATAGTATACTCAGTGTATGTATGTATATAGAATATATATATATTAAAAAATATATACCATGTGCTAGGTAGTGAGGACAACCCTATTTTCAACAAGCTTATGATCTACTTGGGAAAGACTGAAGAGTGAACTAGATAATTGTAATGCAGTGGGATAAATGTTGTGATGGGAGAAGTATAGGATTTTGTGGGAGCTTCTAATCCAAATTTGGGGGGAATCAGGTAAGTCTTCCTCGAGGAAGAGGCATCTATGCTGAGGTCTATAGTACAAGAGGGAATAAACCAGGAAAAGGGGGAAGGTAAGAAAAGAGGGTCCCAGGCAACAGAACCAGCAGTGCTGTGTGGGCCAGGAGAGACTGTTGCGTACAGCCTGTTGATAGTACACAGGCTTCACCAGATAAGACTGAGTGATCCTTTCTAGAAAGTTTTCCCCTGTTTGCTACAGTGCCTGATTTTCTCAACGTTGTGCCATTAACAAATATTTCTATCAATAAATCAATCAGATTTATTAAGTATTTACTATAGAAGGCATTGGGTGAGGCATTGAGAAGAATTTGAAGAACTCTGAGGCCCTACCTCTACCTTCAAAGAGTTTACTGAGTGTGGAGTTGAAACATTGTCAGAGGAAAAAAGAGGAAGTTTAAATAAAAATGCAGACATTTAAGTAGGAGGAAGAAAAAATTGAGGATGAAACACTCAGGCTCTTGATTCAGACCCTAACTCCACCACTTTCTAGCTGTGCAACCTTGCACAAATTACTTAATTTTTCTGAGGTTCATTTCACATCTATCAAATCAGAGTAATAAAAGGTCCCTTTCCAGACCATGGCAGGGATTAAACAAGTAATGCCTGTACAGCACTTAAATGCTGCTTAGCCCAGAGCAAGCTCTCAATAAATGTTTTAGCCATTAAGATATTGTTATAATTAATTCACTACATAAATTCTTGAGTGCCTCCTCTGTAATGCCTTTTATACTTTTCATTTCAGGCCTTCTGGCTTCGTGCCACACCAGCCATTGCCCTAGCATGACTCTCCTCCTTCCATTGGATTCTGCTCTCAAGTCAGCATCATCTTGCCAAAGAAGCATAAACCACAAGCTCTGGGGAAGCTGGTTTGTCTCTCTCACAAGCAGGCCTCAAAGTCTCCTGGCTACCTTCCTAAATTTCCCTGGATGGTATGTCTCACCACACTGTCAGGGTGGGAGGGACCACTCTCTCCTGACCTCTCAGCTCTCTCTCTGCTTTCTTAGCCTTCTCTCCTTGCTCGCTTGGCAGCTAATTGCATACCATCCACTGACATCTTTTACCATGTTATGATATATTTTTATTTATTATTATTTCTATTAACGCCTAGCATTTGTTGAGCCCTACTATGTGCTGACAGGACTTGGCAATGGCCTTGCTTAGGGGATAGAGGATTATTAAGTTGGGTTGAAACATCTAGTCATAAACTGTTATGGAGTGCATGCTCAAATAGAATCAGTAACCAAAAGCATATTTGTTTAAAACAACAACAACAGGGGCTTCCCTGGTGGCACAGTGGTTGGGGGTCCGCCTGCCGATGCAGGGGACGTGGGTTTGTGCCCCGGTCCGGGAGGATCCCACATGCCGTGGAGTGGCTGGGCCTGTGAGCCATGGCCACTGAGCCTGTGCGTCCGGAGCCTGTGCTCTGCGGCGGGAGAGGCCACAGCAGTGAGAGGCCCGCGTACTGCAAAAACAACAATGACAACAACAACAACAACACTAAGATCTAATCTATTTACCCATTGAAGGACAAGTAAGGATTTGTTATGTGATGGTTTTGAAATAACAACACTAAAAGCAACTCCTATTTATTTATTTACTTATTTGATGGATGATGTTGAGGATGTCTGCTACGTTTCCCCCCGCCCAGTGCCTGGGAAAATTGGGGCACCATTAGGAGAAACTGGGGAATGACAAGGGAGAGCAGATTTGATGGTACTGGCAGGAAATGGTAGGTTCAGAATTGTAGGCAAGTTCACTTCAAGGCTGTGGCAGACCGTGCAAATGAAAATGTCCAATCAAGCAGTTGACAGTTTCCGAGTGGAGTTGAAGGGAGAGGACGAGGCAGAAGTAGATTTAGGCATTCTTCCCAGGGGGGATGGCCACACTTGAAGTACAAGTCTTCTGGTGTTAGAGGTCCTAGTGAGGGGACACACATTAACTGCGGTGAGAAAGGCATCACCAGGAATACGTATGCTATGCTTCTTTGCCCAAGATGGAGGTAACTGACTGAGACCCAAGGGGCCTGGGGCTGCAGCCCCCGACAGGCGTACCTTTCAAGTCTCCTCTTCTGTCTTAATACATCACGTGAATTCTCTAGTTTATTCTGCAGTATACAAATAAGAGTTTAAATTATTCCTGAGTAAAGCTGACTCCGTAGGATGACAGGGAGCGTTTAGTCTGTGGCTTCCCATAGGACAAATTAACCCTGGGCGCACCCACATGGAAGGGAGCTCGCACTTTGGCTTATGCAGTAAGGAGGTTTTTGTTTTTTTTTTAAATTTTTTGTTGTTGTTGCTTTTGTTGTTTGGGAAGAAATTTGATCATCAGATTGGCTAGTCAATTAATAGGAGAAGCCCTAGGGAGTGAGTGGGACCTCACATAGGGATGTTTTGATGAGGGTGAGACCATCAGGAAGGTCTGGCTGCCGAGTGGCTATACGGTGGAGGGGGTGGCCTGGGGGATGTCAGGTCTTAGGGCCTTATAGGATGGAGTGAAGGTCCCTGGAAAGGAGAAAGAAGGGTTGGGAAGTTGAGTCTTGTCAGGACTTTTGACCATAAGTGGAAGGAGGGAGAGAATGCCTTGGCCTGGGTGATCAGGGCACTGTTTGCTTTGGGGCTCTGTGAACTAAGGACGCTCTAAAGTTCTCTGTAAGGCCACTAACAAGCTGAGATTTGTCTCCAGAGTGGAAACAGATTGCCAGAACTTCAGTCCCACAGCATATTTCACTGACAGATTGGGTGCGATTTTTCCCAAGATGGGGGTGTTCCTTAAAGCAGAGGAGGAAAGGGAGGCTGAGAGCGGGGAGGTGGGTGGGGGAAGACAGCTGTCAGCTTCTTTGTGGCTTCAGGACAGCTCTTGCAGATGTGGGCAGAGCAACAATTGCCAATTCCCTGAGCCACCTGCGATTCACCAAGTCCCAGGATGCAGGAGGGTAAAGGCAATCCAGATTAGAGGGATCCCAAGAGGCTTCTGGATGCAGAACCTAACCTCAGGACGGGTTCACTTTGCATGTGAAGGAACATCTCTCCCTGCACCAAATTAAATCAATTTGATCAAAATTTGTAATGCAGAAGAGCATAATTAAATGGAAGATTTTAATTAGGCACAGTTTTGATGAAACTTAACAGGAGCCACAGCAGGAATACTCTTGCTGTCTATTAAACATAATCCTGCCTGGTGAAGAGCTCTATAGTTGATGATCTTTAATGACTGCCCATCTCTCAGCTTCCTCGCTGGCATTCCAGTCAGCCTGGAGGAGGATGGGGAAGATGGGGAAGGGCACAGGGATTGGTGGGGGGAAGGGAGGGAGGGAGGAGTGGGACATGCAACCCTCGGGTGGCATCTCTTTCAAAGCAGTGTTGGTGCTAAACTTTTAGGGTACACAATTATTCGCTTTTCATCTGCCTAAGTGGAGAAACAGTGAAGAGTTGTGGGGAGGGCTGTTTCAGGGTAATGAGTCAGGGCAGAGAGGGCAGGGCTCCCTTCTGGTTTAGAGGTAACCCTGCTGGCCTTTTTTACTAATTGCTTTGGCCTCTCAATTTCACTTCACAAAGCTTGAATCTTGCACTGGCCTCCCAGCAGAAAAACCAGAAAGAAGGCTTCTGGGAGCAGAGATCTGGGAAATGCCCTCAGCCTGCCATCTTAGATGTTAGTAAATACTGCATTGCTGAAGAAATGATGGAATGAACAAAGCAATAAATGAATAAGTGATTCACCCAGGAACTCTGTTGAGAAAGGAGTTAAAAAGTACAGGCCAGACATGGCTGCTGCCTTTTTACAAAAAGTACTTGGGCTTCAAAGAGAAATTCTCCCTTCCTTCCTCAACTGTCCTTTTCTTCCTTTATCCGACCAGTGTTTACTGAGGCCGCACTGCGGCAAGCACTCTACCAGGAACTATATATTTGATGGGGAATACATAAGAGCCTGAGCTTTCTGTCCTCATGGAGCTAAGAGACTAGTGGGAGACACAGGCAGTGGGCACATGTTTAGGACTTATGAGAAACTCTGAGAAAGAATAGCAGAAGAGTCATACTTTGGTTTAGGTCAGGAATTAGCAAACCACAGTCTAGAGGCCAAATCTGCCTGTTCCCTTTTTTTGTAAATAAAGTTTTATTGAAACACAGTCACACATATCATTTGCATATTGCCTATGGATGATTTGCTACCAAAACAGTTGAGTAGTCATGATAGAGACCACATAGCCTGCGTGGCTTAAGATATTTCCTATCTGGCTCCCTACAGAAAAGGTGTGCTGAATCTTAGCCTAGATGAAGAGGGCAAACCTCTTGGAACAGAGATTTAGCTCAGACTGGAGGATGAAAATCTATCCTGGTGAGGAGTTGCATACATTGGGAGGAGGAGGAGTAATGGCTCTGCAATGGGGAGCAGTTGGCTGTGTTCAAGGACCTAGAGGAAGGTCCATTTGATTGGAGGGTAGTGATGGAAGGACACAGGGCCTGGATGAGATGGAAGAGAAAGGAAACCCTGAAAAGGGGTTTGGATATGATTCTGAGTGCACTGGAATACCACTCGGGGGTTGTAAGCAGGGGCATGAGGTGCTGTAATTTTTAAAGAGCCCTCTGGCCGCAGTGGTCAGAGTGGCTTGGAAGAGAAATGGTCCCAGCTTCTGTTAGATAAAGCAAAAGATGGTGGTGGCTTGGATCAAGGTCATAGAAGTAGAGGTGAAGAGTCACGGGCAGATTTGGAATACATTTGGGAGGTAAAATTCACAAGATTTAGAAATAGACGTGGAAAGGGGTGGTTAGGAAGAGGGAGGGATCAAGAATGATCTCCCCAAGGATTTTGGCTAGAGCCACTGGGTAAATGGTGGTACCATTTGCTGAGGTTGAGAAGATTGGAGATGGGGAAGAAAAGGTTAGATGGAGTGATTTAAGAGTTCAGTACTTTTCAGCTTTCCTAAAATCGAGATTGGTATGAGACACCAACTAGAGATGACAAGGAGACAGTTGGATATATGTCCCTAAAGTACAGATGAGAGATTCAGGATGGAGGTAAAAATTTGTGAGTCATCAGCATATAGATGCTATTTAAGCAACAGGACTGGATGAGTTCACCTAGGGTGGGAGGTAAAGAGAAAAAGAAATAAGACTTACATCTGAATATTTTCTGCAGACTGCTTAGCTTCAGCTTGGCCTGTTACTCATTGATATCTATCAAAACATTAGGCTGAGGGTAAACTACTGAAGAGACTAAATTAAGGAATATTCCGAAAGAAATTAAATAAGCTATCCTAAAGCATATGCAGTTACTTTGAGATGAGCCCCCCCGCAAAGTGGTATCAAATGGAGGGCCTTTTGTCTCTTTGTATAATGAAAATATTGGTAGTGTATGCATTCTTGAATGTTGCATAAGAGATTTACTCTTCTGAGCATTTGTACATCCTCCTTCAAGTTGGCTGATAGTTGAGTTGTTAAAAGAGGTTGTTCCCAATCACAGCTTCCCAGCAGAGTCATTTGACCAGATAGTTAAAAATATGAATTCCCTGGGCTCCCACCCAGAGTGATTTGTTAGATCTGTGGTAAGTTCCCAGGAATCTGTTTTTAATGAAGACCCTAGGGGATTCTAATATGGAAAACCCATTGTCTGGCATTTGGTAACCACTGTTTTCATGGATATTTCAAAGGCAAACTTGAGATTGTGCTACTCAAATAACCATATCTTCTAAACTGACAAGGATCTCAATATGTGAGGTTGGGATAAGATATAAATATTGTGCTTATACATACAATGAAATTACTGAGTTTCTTCCTCTTCCTTCCTCTTTCTCAATACCTCACCAAGGCCTAAAGATCTTAGTTCATAAAAATATTTCAACCAATACACATATATACAACACACACACACACACACACACACAATATCTCTCCTTCTCTTTCCTTCTCTCTTCTTCCTGCACATATGCATACCCACGTGCACATACACTCCTATTTATCTTTGCCAACACGGCCTTGGTTCAGGTCCTCATCATCTTGCAGTCAGGCCATTATAATAGTTTCCTAACTGCTTGCTTTGCCAATCCAGTCAACACCAGCTCTAGTTCATCCTCCAAATTGCTGCTGGAGTTAACTTTCATAAATCTGATTCCTTCAAGCTCCTACCCTGTGAGAGAAAACCCTCTTATAGGCTCCTCATTGCCTATTGGGAAAAAATCCAAATCCCCTGGTGTAGTGTTCAAGGACTGCTGTAGAATTACACTGATCTCCTTGTCAGCACAGCTTCCTCCATTCCTGATCCTAATTCATTCCTGCCCATCCACACTTCACATCGGTACTCACCTGTGCACATCTGCCCCTCACACCTGCTCAGCCACCTCTGCCCATATTCACCTGCCTATCCATACGTGCTCATATATATCTGTCCAAACTCCACTCCATGTCTCGGTCTGAAATTCATTCATCCCTATAACTACCTGGTCAATTCTGACTCATCCTTGTAGATTCAACTCTGTTATTACCTTTACTCTCTTCCTAGGCTCTAAAGGCAAAGCCTGGTATTTCTTCTTTTGTTCTCAATGTAGCAGTTTGTACATATTTTTACTGAAACATTTACCATGTTGCCTTTTGATTACTTGTTTCTTTCTCACCAATCCCCAGTTCTTAAATCAACCCGAAATTATTCATCTTTCTATCCCTAGCACCTAACTCAAAGGCAGGCTTAAAGTAGGCCCTTGACAACACATTGAGAATTTTACCCCCCTCTATCCTTGCTGTCAGGTTCTCAACAAGTTGAGCTCTTGAGGCTGCCTGTCTATAGCAGCCCATTTTCCACTGTTTGATTTGCTGGTGGCTAGGAGAGCAGATAGTTAATCTTACTAGAATTTTGTGAAAAACAAAGAGTTAATGGGTTCCTGCAGGCACCAGAGTAACTCTTCAGGTTTAGTGCATGGTCTTCCTATAGTTTTGTATCTTGCTTCCTTTTGGGTTCTCAGTTGTGTTCTGGTAATTTAGGCTGCTACATACTAATCTTTGGACAATCAAGAAGTGTGTGTTCGGGCTTCCCTGGTGGCGCAGTGGTTGAGAGTCCGCCTGCCGATGCAGGAGACATGGGTTTGTGCCCTGGTCCGGGAAGATCCCACGTGCCGCAGAGCGGCTGGGCCCATGAGCCATGGCTGCTGAGCCTGCACATCCGAAGCCTGTGCTCCACAACAGGAGAGGCCACAACAGTGAGAGGCCTGCGTACTGCAAAAAAAAAAAAAAAAAAAAAAAGAAGTGTGTGTTCTACCAAACGTAAGGTAGATAGCTAGTGGGAAGCAGCCGCATAGCACAGGGAGATCAGCTCGGTGCTTTGTGACCGCCTGGAGGGGTGGGATAGGGAGGGTGGGAGGGAGACGCAAAAGGGAGGGGATATGGGAACATATGTATATGTATAACTGATTAAATTTGTTATAAAGTAAAAAAAAAATAAAAAATAAAGAAAAATTAAAATAAAAGAAGTGTGTGTTACGTACACACACCATGCTGTTCATCTGTTCATTGTTCTCATACTGAAAATTAAAATGGAGAACAATGAAGAGGAGAGGCCATGAAAATTCGTGGACAGTAGTAGGTGTGCTTATGGACATAGTGGTATCCTTAACCTAGAGTCCACAGATGGGCTTAAAGCATTCCATGAGTCCTTGCTATGTTGTATATGACATGTGTGCATGTGCATGTAGATTCTTCTGGCCATAGGTTCCATAGTTTTCTAAGATTTTCAAAGGTGCCTGAGACCCCAAAGAGTTAAGATCCACCAATGTAGAATATGTTTTCATGCCTTTCTTTTTTTTTTTTTTTTTTTTTGCGGTACGCGGGCCTCTCACTGTTGTGGCCTCCCCCGTTGCGGAGCACAGGCTCCAGACACGCAGGCTCAGCAGCCATGGCTCACGGGCCCAGCTGCTCCGCGACATATGGGATTTTCCCGGACTGGGGCACGAACCCGTGTCCCCTGCATCAGCAGGCGGACTCTCAACCACTGCGCCACCAGGGAAGCCCCATGCCTTTCTTTTTTAATGCCCATCTTTAAAATTAGCACATGAATCTTAAAAGGCCTTGAGAATGTGAATGATGTCTGTGCCATATGTTGACTTCCTTGTCCTCCAGTCTTGTCAAGAATCTCCAGACTTGCTCTGTGCACCCAGTATTTTAGCCTCAAAGCCAAGGAGCGAGAAGGTGGAATCATTTCTAACAAATCCTGTAAATAAACCCAGCTTCTGCTGTATTAGATCACTGTAAAACAATTCCCTGAAGCCCAAGGGATTAAATAATAGAAGAAAATGCTTTCCATGAAACCATGCAGATGATAGAAAATATTCTCGCTATGGTAATTTACACAGATTACTTCATGACAAATTGGTTGTTTGAGCTGATCATGTTGATCACTGAAACCCTGCAGATTTTCTCCTGAGTTTGGAAATGTTGCAAATGCACTGTGAGGCCCAGGGCCTTTGTTACTGACTCACCACCGTGCAAATGAACTTTAAGAAGTACTTGGTGGTCTTATAGCCAGAGCGACCATGTTTTGCTTATGAAACAGTGGTCTTCAGTCTTCCATGTCAACATGTAGAAATTGCCAGGGTTCATTTAACATTTTTTGAGTGGTGCTGCCAAAACAGTCTGCCGGGAAAGGGACATGTGATACCACTTGGTAGTGAATGGCCTTGGTGTCTTCATCTCTCCTCCATCTCCCACTGTCCCCATCCTGTTCTTCCCCATGTATTTCCATCTCATTAAATTGATACTCATTCACCCACTTGACCAGAGAAGAAACCATGGGCACCATCTGGACTCCTCTCTCCTCATAGCCTACTCCTAAGTGCTGTTGAGCTTACTCCCTATCTTCTCATATCTGTCCACTTCCGTTGGTTCAGGACACCAAAATCTCTTGTCTGGATGACAGCTATGGCTCCTAACTGGTCTCCCTCACTCCAACCTGTAATACCTTAGCTCTGATAAGGTATCCTTTTCTGGCACCTAGGTGCCACGTGCCCATAGGGTGGGATGGGTAGTATTTCACATAGTTGTTCCTTCCACCCCAGCCTGCATTTTATAATCCACCTGGGATAGAGCCCACTTTTCTGCTGCAAGTTATGAGCCTATGGAATCCAATTTGAGGCCATTATCTGAGGATTCAATCACTGGTTTCTGTGATTGATTGGCAAGAGGTTTAGAATACTCAATTCAAGAAAGTCCCTCTTTGAGAGCAATAATTTTTTGATTGCCTATTCACAGTCTTCTTTTTTCTCTGGAGGAACTCTTTTATTCTCTGAGACCCTGGTGTGGCTGTCAATTACGGTGTCCCAGCCCCACCATAGAAAACACCTGTGGCCCAGACTGGCCAATCCACATGTCCTTGACCTCCTGGGCCACAGTGACAGGCTCATGTCTGTGCATAGAACCAGGCCAGGCCATTTAGAGTCTCCTGAGATTGACAATCGAACACAGACAAAGAGAAATCCTCTTTCCTTTGAGGATGCTACGCTCAGAGGATGTAGGTGTATGGCTGCTGGTAGCCATTTTGCCATTGATGAGATTTTATCTGCAAAATGTAGTCAACAAAGGCAAGTGATGATGGTGGTGGTGGTGGTGGTGATGGATAACATTTATTGAGTGCCATACATATGCCAAGAAGTAATCTAAGTGCTTTACGTATATTAACTCATTCAATCTTCATAGACCTTATACTTAATGATCATTATTATCCTTATTATTGCTATTATTATCCCTATTTCACAGATGAGAAAACTGTGACATTTAGGGGTTAAATAACTCCAGGTTAAAAAAAGCTCTTAAGTAGGGAAGGCACAATTTGAACCTAGGCAGCCTGGCTCCTGAGCCTGTGCTCTCAACCATTTCACTCTGTGGCCTCTAGCACTATTGACAGAACAGGAAGCAGGGGACAGGAGGAGGAGAGGGAGAGAGGGGAAGGGGGAGGAGGAGGGAGACATGGGTCCCTAGGACATTGCTGGAGTCCTTGGATCCTGAACCTAGGGTTCCTGGATTCCTAGTGGTAACCCAATATATTTAATTTTTTTTTACTTAAGTCAGTTTGAATTAGGTTTCTGTTCTTGCCGCTTGCCTAAAATATTCTGCCTCCCATCCTCTCTCATTCTGTCTCTTGTCTTACTGCCTTGCCTTAAACAATAATATCTTAAGAAAATAATATTCGAACATGGTAGAAATTTGGAGGATATAAAAAGATAATATAAAGAAGATACCTTAAATGAAGATGTCATAACACTTGTATGGGATACAACCAATTCAAGACTATTATTTTTGTTTCCTTCCAGTCTTTTTTCTAATCATTTATATATACATGTATACACAATAACATTCTACATATATAAGGTTCTTTCCTTTTTCTCTTAGCACTATATCAGTTGCATTCCCCCATGTTATATATTTTTGAAAGCAGGATCTTAATGGCAGCACAATGTGCATGTGTGTGTGTGGTTATGTCTTTCTACTGACTTCTCTGTGCTTCCTACTGCTTGACATCTTTCCTGATTGAACCTTCTGCTCTGGAACCAGGAAGGATACCAAGCACTGGGGGGCTCATGCTTGGCTTCTACCTGTATTCCTTGGCCTGTGTCTCAGTGTTCAGGGCCCTGGTGACCAGCCCTACACCCCACAGCTCAGCTTCTAGCCAGGAAGGAGACTGTGTCAGAGATGTTGGAAGCAGAGGCCATCTTGCCGATGCTCATCCCTCTGCGCATGGGCCAGGAGGGCTCTGCAGCCTGCAGACTGGGAGTAAGACGCACTCAGGAAAAGGTCTAAGCCTCTTCACAGATCAGCAAGCAGAAAGCCAGGATGGCTTGGCGTTCCAGGCATGATTTATTTTAAGACATACAGAGTTACCAGTTAGCACAGTAAGAAACCTCTTGTTCCTGCCTTTTTAACTCCACACATTGATAACAATTTACTTGGCAAAACCCTGGGTGCTGGACTTAAATATGCACACCACTGGAGGGGGGGAACACAAGGATAACATTGAGAAATTAGATTTAAAATACCAAACAAACTCTTTTCACTGTATCCCTCTCAGTGAGTGCTGTATAAAGCCTCATAACATTTATGAGGCATTAAATGCCACATAAATGACTAGTTTTTGATGTGTAGATGAAAAAAGGTGAATGAAGGAGTAAAAATAGCACAACTGTATATAATGTATATGTCGGTCTCCTATTTAATCTCTGGATGTTACCCCAAGCCATGAGCAGTGGTAGATTAAGAAAATAGATTTTAAGCCCCCAGAAAGGTACTGAAGGCAAAGGCTAGAGACAGAAGGGGTGTTCAGTAGTCAACAGCCAAGGAGAACATGAAGCCAGAGGAGTTCAGAACAGAACAGTCATTCCAAGTCAAGTACAATCACAAAAGCAGAAGCATCTACCCATCCATCCATTCACCCATATTTCATTATCTATCAGCTGTACCACTGCTATCGCAACTATTAATTGTTCAACTTCGGACTTACTATTAATTACTATCATTTATGGAGGGTAAGTTTGTGTCAAGTATTTTACAGAGTGTTTTGCATGAATCATCTCATTTAATCCTCATAACCATCCTGTGAACTGGGTTTTTGTCTTTACCTTAAATTGATGAGAAAACTAGCTCAGAGAGCTTAAGTGATCTGTGGAAGGTCAAGCAGAGAGCATGTGTCAGACCCACAGACCCACTGGTCCAATCTTCCTCTCCTCCATATTGTAGCTGTTGAGTTCCTGCTATGTATCATGCTTTGGATTAGGCATTGGGGCTACAAAGGAACCTTCAACAAGGCCCCTACAGCACTAATTCTGGGGTAGGTGAAGCTGAAATTGACTAGAAGCTTTGGAGTCAGAAACGCAGTGGTCTCAGAGGTTGTCACTGGAACACCCAAAAAACAGTGTGCAGAGGGTCATGGTGACCTCAGGAAGAGATACCTAACTTCATTTGGGTGGATTTGGTATAACTCAACCTGGATCTTGAAGAATAAGTCATGTTCATAAGATAGAGAAGAGGGAAACATAGTCTAGGTGGGGGAAACAGCATAGGAAGAGACAATAATAATGATAAAAATCCATAGATTGAAACATTGTAGAAATGTGAAAAATACACACACACACACAAAAATCCACGAAGAAAATAAAATTTGCTGAGAAGCGTGAGGAACATGGCTATAGCACGTGATTCAAAGACCACACAGCAGAAGTGAGCGGATTTGGGAACCAAGGCATCTCCTTTACTAAGCTGTGCATGTTGACATACAACTTATTGCAGCTGAGAGCCTGAGGGTACAAATGTATCAGTGTCATTGTGAAGTTGACAGCTGGACAACCAGACCTTCCCTCGCAGCCCCTACCTAAGTCTCCACCTCTCACCCTGCACCCCAGCCCCATTGCTAGATCCCCTTATTTGCTTGACTTTTTCACAGCACTTAACACTGAAATATTATATGAAATCGTTTGCTTCTTTACCAGTTTATTGCCTTTCTTCCCACTAGAAGATGAACTTCAGGAAAGCAGAGATCATGTCCATCTTGTTGTATGCTCCTTCCTTAGTAGGTAGAATACTGTTTGGCACGTGGTATTTGTTAAGTAAATCAGTGAGCACAACAGAGGAAACGAATAAGCTGCTTCCACTAATGAGAGGTGGGAGCAGTGAAGACCCGCTATTGGCCAGGATGCTGTCACTCACCTGGGACTCCTGGTTTCTCCCTAATCACTTATAAGTGGTTTGGAGTCAAAATCACTTCTATTGCCCTTGCATGCCTTGGGGAACATCAGAAGCAATGGCCCTAGACCTGCTATCCAAATGCTTCCTTTTACCACCTTCAGATGCTGGCGGGCAACTTGCTTGCACTTGGTCAACACTTCCCCCTCCTGTGCCCACAGCAGACTTTGTAAATCAATCATGGCAATTTTTCTCGTAGCCTTAGAATCCTTGTCAATACCACACTCTAGCAGACACTGCTAATCGATAGGGGGTGGCATTAGAGATGACACTTTTCATCCTGAGCATGAAAAAAACTAACAGATGTGAGAAGGGAGTAATGTAATTAGATATAAGGAGGAAGGGACAAATCTATATTCTGAGAAACTATTGTGAGCTTTATGTCTTCAGGCTTCTGCAGCAATGACAAATAGAACAGCTTAGGGACTATCTAGCACAGTGATCATGAACATGAACACTGATGTCAAGCTAGCTGGGTTGCAGTCCCTGTTTTACAGTTTTCTGTCCATGTAGTTGTGAACACGTTACTTAACCTCTCTGACCCTCAGTGTCATCATCTTTAAAATAGAACTAATAACCCTATCTAACTCATCAGATAGTTGCAGAGGATACAATGAAATAATCCATGAAAAGCACCTAGTCCACTGCCTAGGACCCAGTAAGTGATCAATAAATATCAGTTATTGATTGTTTTCAAAATGGGCAGATTTATAAGCATAAAATTAACCACAGGCTGGATCTTGAACTCCAGAAATATTTGAGCTGAAATTGGTCCCCTCCCTCTCAGGAATACAGAAGACAAGACCACTTTCCATGCAACTTCAGCAACTTTTCTGTTTCCTTTTTCTGATTTTTATTCATTCATATTTAAACCACCATTATAAAAACATTAAAGTAAATGTTTTAAACAATAGGCACTTCCACAACTCCTTTCATTTTTCCTGTTCTTTTCCAGTCTTTTCCCCAATGCAGGGTAATTTTTAAAAAAATGGTAATCTAGGTCTTCCTGTTTTTTTTTTTTTTTTTTTTTTTCATTAATGCTCTGAGCCAGGAGATTTAGTTTTGGGGCCTTTCTCGACCACTTTGTTGCCACATGGAAGTCACTTGGTCTCTCTCAGGCTTAGTGCTCCCATCTGTCAAATGAGATAATAACAGAAGCATTGCTCACCTCATAGATTTGTTGGGTGGAGTAGATGAGAAAATGGATGTAAAACTAAGGTTTAAGGAACAGTTGTCTTAACCACCTCAGAGGGGACTTACCTACAGGAGCAAATGAAATGATGCATGCGAAGGAACTTATATAAAATGGTTAAATTAGTAAATGAGCGGGGCGGGAGGAAAAGTTGAGGTGTAAAACTGAAAGGAAATTAGGAAATAGTTCTGTAAATTGAGGAATAGAAGAAGTCCTTTCAAAAATAATAGTAAATCTTAAAGTAATTTTCTTTGGTGATTATGGTAAATTGTTGGATTTTCTTGTTTGGTTTTATTTTTTTTCTCTTTTCTACAAAACACTTTAGATTCAATGGCAGTTTTTCTTCATAAGTAATACAGTTTCCCCCAAGGTCCTCAAATATTTAGAGAACCTATTAAACAAAATGACCTATGATACACTAGGTGGAAAAGAAAAACCGTCAAAATGAAATCACAGGCAAAAGTAGATAAGCATACAAACTATGTATGAAATCCAGACATCAGCAGTTCCTTCATCTTTCTGGAGTTTCCCGAGAGGAATCCCCTCACAACAAAGGGTTAGCGAACAATGTTGGATTAACTGAGGACCTCACAGGAGAGATGACAGAGAGACTTTAACCACAGTGAACAAACCTGAAATCTTCTATATCAGTCAGGAAAATTTAGGTGATGTTGCAGTAACGAATAATCCCCACATCTCAGGGTCTTAGCACAGCCAAAGTTTATTTCTCACTCACATTGAATGCCCAAAATGGGTTGACAGGGAGATTCTGCTCAGTGTGCTTACTCAGGGAGAAAGACTGATAGAGATTCCATCTTGATGTGTGCTTCCATGATCACCTCAGCAAGGGGAAAAAACAATGCCTATCTGTAACACGTGTCTCTTCTCCTCGCTTCTGCACACATCGCGCTGACTGAAGTCAGTCGCGTGTCACACCTGACTTTAAGGGATATAGGGAAATGTGACTGCGTATGGCTGGGAGGAGAGGCAGAGGTGGTTGGTACACAATAGTAATGACCATCCTTACTACTTAGATACTCTTCATCTCTGAGGTCCATTTATTTCTTTGTTCCCAAGGGGGATTGGGGAACAAGGGAAAGTAAGACAAGGGGTGGAGGGAATCTTTGTTTTCCCTCCATTTCTTATTTGCGGTGTTCAGTTTTCCTGGCTTTTCTTTCTTTCCAGATCGTTCCTTGGCCTCTAAATGCCTCAACCTTTTACCATGAGGAGCAATTCCACTGTGGCTTATAGTGTTAATTGCTCTCAAATTTTCATGTCAATCCATCTCTGGCCTCAGCTAGTAAATAGACCGTGTGTTACCAGATCCCATCTTCTTCAGAAGAAAAATGTGTTTTTTCAAATACATATGTACTGGCAAGGGGATATTTCTCTGAATTTTACATTAGAAAAGTCTTAAGAGGACCAAGCAGTTCAGCTTTGAAGTCAGGAACATGGGATCTGGGGCCAGGCAGTCATGGATGCAAATTTGGCTCCTTCACTGACCAACTGTGTGACTTTAAGGACATTTCTTAGCTTCTTCAAGCCTCAGTTTCCTAATCTGTAATATGAGAAATAATAATTCCTATTTCTACATAGAGTTGTAATGAAGATCAGATGAGGACAGTACCTGGAACAGAGTAAAGCTTCAGGAAGTACTGGCTCCTGTTGTAATGCTCATCTCCTCCTACAACCAGGAACCCCTTTCTTTTTTTAAAAAATTTATTTATCTGTCTATCTATCTATCTATTTATTTATCTATTTATCATCAATCTTTATTTATTTATTTATCTGTTTATTTATTTATTTGTCTATCTCTTTGTTTGTTTGTGTATGGCTGCGTTGGGTCTTTGTTGCTGCACACGGGCTTTCTCTAGTTGCAGCGAGCAGGGGCTACTCTTCGTGTGGTGCGTGGGCTTCTCACTGCGGTGGCTTCTCTTTCTGTGGAGCAAGAGCCTAGGCATACGGGCTTCCGTCGTTGTGGTGCGCAGGCTCAGTAGCTGTGGTTCTAGGGCTCTAGAGTGCAGGCTCAGTAGTTGTGGCGCATGGGCTTAGTTGCTCCGCGGCATGTGGGATCTTCCCGGACCAGGGCTCAAACCCATGTCCCCTGCATTGGCAGACGGATTCTTAACCACTGTGCCACCAGGGAAGTCCAGGAATCCCTTTCTTAACCTTAAACTTCGTGACTAGCACAGAAAACAGTGGGACCATCACCTCCTTGAATGTGGTGTATTTACCTTTATTAAATCACAATATTTAGGTTTCTTTGGTTAAAAGTGTCAGGAAACCAAACTCAAAATGTCTTAAAAGCAAAAAGAAACAAAAAGCCACCTCATATGACTGAAAGATCAAGGATAGAAGGCTTCAGGCACAGTTGAATCCAGTTGCTTAAATAATTTCATCAGAGCTCTCTGTTTCCTTTATTTTCTTCTTTTTGGTTCTATTTTCAGGCTGCTTGCTCCCTCATGGTGATAAAAAGACTGCCAAGCAGCTTCAGGGTCACTTCTTACTTTCCCCATAGCCATGCTCAACAGAGAGATTTCCTTTTGCCTAACATTTTAAATAGAAACCTCAGAATTGCCTTTGATTCGTTCTGCTGGAAACCTGATTATCTTTGAAATAATCATTGTGGCCATGGGGATGTGATACACTGATGGAGCAAGCCTGGTATTCTCTATACCAGAACTGGGAGTAGAATCAGCACCACTGGAATCATTTGCACTGAGAGTGGTGGAGGGGTGTATATCCAGAGAAAAACAGGTTTCACTTACCAGCAGAAAGGTGAATGGATATTGGGCAAGGAAAAACAGGTAACTTTACACATTTTATGGATACACATCAATTTTGTCCCACTGTTGACAAATAGGCAATATCTGTATCAGTGCCCTCCCATTCCTTGCCCACAGCCAACAATGGAAATCAGTCATAACCCTCTTGTCCAGCGAGCTCAGCATATATTTCAGAATCCTACTCAACACAGTGTTCCTGGAAGCTGGTACAAACTGACAGCAGTTTCCATGAAAGATGAAACTATTTTCTCTCTCCACGTTATTTTCAGGTAAACTGTTAAACCTTGTTATTCCTTCCTCATACGTTCTAGTTGACTTTTTTTTTTTTTCTTGCGGTACGCGGGCCTCTCACTGTTGTGGCCTCTCCCGTTGCGGAGCACAGGCTCCGGAGGCGCAGGCTCAGCGGCCATGGCTCACGGGCCCAGCTGCTCCGCGGCATGTGGGATCTTCCCAGACCAAGGCACGAACCCATATCCCCTGCATTGGCAGGCGGACTCTCAACCACTGCGCCACCAGGGAAGCCCTAGTTGACTTTTTTAAAACTTCATAACATGATGTTTTTACTCATAACGTTTTATCTTGCCACATTTGGCCTATCGTCCTAATCTGTTGGGATCTTATTCAGTCTTGGTTCCCTCATTCAAGTTTCTGTTATACTTCAAGTTTCATGCCATCCATAAGGGCAAGCCATGTCTGTTTTGATCAATTAAAAGTGGAAGGGCCAAGAACTGAGTCCTTGGTACATCTCAAAACATCACTCTCTAGTCGATTCCAGTTGTGAACAACAAAATTGATTCTGGAATGGGAAAATACCAAGTGCAATATAGTTACACACACGTATATATTCAAATGCTATTACATCTCCATTCTCTTTCTTTCTGTTTTTGATTGACCTGGTAAAATAAACTAGTCATACCTAAATTGATTGAACCTGCAAGGTTCAATCAGGACAAAGAGCAATTCTCTAGCAAAGAAGAGAAAGAACTTTGATCTGTCTTAGCTAAGTCCATCATAGCTCCAAAATAAAATACTTTTCTTTTCCCAACATGGCAAGTTGCAGGAAACACCATGCCCTGGCCCTGGAAAACAATGTGCTTGGGTGAAGCAGAATCAGTTTGGCTCATGTCAACAGTTTGTTTAGCTTGATGTAGGAAGAATTTAGGGGCATACATGGAGTGGGAGAGCTGTGTCCTGTGTCCCATGGGAATCCAGATCTGCAGGGCGGGAATATAACTCTACATCAGAATACAAGCTCCTCCTGGTATTTGGGAATTTGCCTCTTGCGGCTTAACATGGACTCTGTTCTCACACCCCAGCCTGGATGCCAAGGGACAAGGCCTCCATGGAACATTTGATTCCTATTGTAGAAGTTTAACCAAGAAAGGTCATTGGGTTTTGTTTTTTGTTTTTTATTTTAGTAATGGAAGAGCACATGGAACCAAGGGCTGGGCTGGTTGTTTGTACAGTACAGACCCCATCAGTCTTTTTCTTTGGTCCCCTGCTGTTTGGAGAGGTCTTCCAGAGTATCATTGCTGGGACTCAGGAAGCCAGAAGCAGAAGTGACATCGCTTCTTGTTAGTTGGGCTTAAAGCATCCCTGTATCCCCCAGCTGATCCTGTAGTCTTGTTTCTTGAGCTAAGACTCTTGCTTACTTTTTCAACAATGTTATGTACTTTCTAGCCCTCTCCCTCATTTCTACCACTGAGATCATCCTTTCCTACAGTGTGCAAAGGCCTCCAATATTGGAGAAGCTGTCCTAAGCACTTTACATCTATTATAGCTTATATAATATTCACTCGGGCCCTAAGAGAGAAGCAGTATTATGGATTTATTTTGCAAACGAGGACACTGAGGCTCAGAAACACCAAGGTCTGGGTGCACAGGAACAGAAGTGTGAGTCTAAGCCAGGCCTTGCCTCAGAGCTAACTGGTACCCAAACGTTCGGCAGCCTTCCCTCCTAGTGGGTAATTCAACCATTGTTGACTGAGCGCCTACTATAGCGTGCTGGCCTTGTGGGGACATCGTGAGAGATATGCCTCTGTCAAGTCCTTCAAGAAGCTGTCTGTCATCACTTCAAGCACTGGTCCAGAGCAAGCAGTGTGTAGCCAGTTGGAAATTGTTTCATGGTCAAAAGTAAAGCTCCACCCCTGAGTGGGATCCAGAGCCAGCCTTAGATGTGCCTGAATGCTGGTCACCACACACCTCCGAACTCCTCTCCAAAGGCCTGATGATCCTCTATTAGATATGGTCCTTCAGCCAAAGATGCCTGTGACAGCACTAGGCGCAGGGCCTTGGGGAGGGCCTCTGATTGCTTGAGCCAAGTCCAGAGGTGCCAAGACTGTGTCTGCACAGTTGACATGATTGAGGGTTTGCAAGTAGGCTTGAAGAAGACACTAGTGAGCCCGGGGTGTTATTTGGGTGGGGGTGGGCAATAGAAAGCCCCTATTAAAAGTATTGCCTCTGAGGAGGGCGGAATGGGAAGTGGCTGTTTAACGGGCATAGAGTCTCCTTTGGGGTGATGAAAACGTTTGCAATTGGATTGAGCTTATAGTTGTATAGCATGGTGAATGTACTGAATACCACTAAAATGGGTACTATAAAGGGGTTAATTTTATATTATGTGAATTTCTCCTCTATAAAAATAATAAGAAAAGTGAAAAAGTATTGCCTCTGCCAAGTGCCATAGTGCCTGCCGTACTGTTGTTCATGGTAGGACTAACCGTCCTCTACCACCACATCCCTCCAGCCCCTGTTCGACCCATTAAACAGGACCTTCTGCTTGTCTGAAGCATCAAGAAGGTAGCTTCCAGAACTTCTTTTCTCTCTTCCCTGTGAGAAGAGGTGCGCCTTCCCAGATTGGTGGGGTTGGGGAAGGGAAGTAAACTGTCTCTTGTCTTTGTCTTAAGGTTATCCACAGACCTAGTTAGCAGCTCCGGGTTTATAGCGTTACCAGTTTTACTGCATATACACAAAGGGACCTAAGGCCTTTCCAGTGCTGCCCAGAGCCACCTCCTTCTTCACCAGCTGCTCCCTGAGTCACTGCCCAGCACCAGATCAAAGTGTACCTCTCCATCTGTGTTCACGCTCTCGTCTGCAGGAATACATTGGCTTCATTTCTCTGGGAAGAGTTTTTCTATAGGGAACATCTTACCTGCTTTCTCATCTACCTTGAAGATCTCAGCGTTCAACGACAACCACCAAAAAGTGACACGAAGCTATTTGTGTACTAAAAAATGTAGTTACTGATTTCCTTTACATCAGTTTGCATTTTAAATTCAAGTCAAAGGGCCCTTTTCACAGTCAGTCACCAGCTGCTTCAGTTCCATTTGCCCTTCTAGGCCGATAGACACGTGACTGAAGGTTTAGAAGGACAAGTTATCTCATTTTTGTGAAATCTGTCACGTTCAGAAATCCGGAACTTCAAAGGAAAACAAAAGGATCTTTTCATCCCTTTCCTTAGTTTGAGTTGCTTTTTCTTTGGAAGCTAATTTCTAACTGTAATCACAAGAGAAAGGAGGTTTGAGTAATTATGCTGTGAATCTGATCTACAGAGGCAGCCCACTGGGATGCTGTTTTCCTCAGGAGCTATAATTTTGGCCAAAATCATCTGGGAAACTTTCCTCTTCTTCTATTTTATTCTGCCTGTGGAGACATTGTTAACCATGCCAAAAATGCTTCACATTTGTATAGCCATTTTAGATTTTTTTCCAAACTGTTTTCACATTAATCATCTCACTTGATCTTTACAAATCTCTTGAGAGGTGGATAGAGAAGGGATTGGGATTCATACATTACAGATGAGGAAAGTGAATCCCAGAGAGGTTAAGCAACTTGCCCAGGGTTACACAGCTTTCAGTCAGGGAGCACCAAGTCTAGAGACCATATTTCCAACCCTCTAGCTTTACGCGTAGAGTGAATCACAGACATGGATTGCTGCCCTGTTGGCCTACCTCAGAAACCCAACTGTAACAGTTCTAAGAGGTGAAATTCCATCCTCGGACATATTTGGTTCTCCTTCCTCATTAATATTTGACTTGGGCATCACAGTTCTTCTTTCGGAGTTACGTTTATCATGAGGTGACGTGTTCTCTTTGCTGTCTGCCTGGTGCTTGCAGAACTCAGAGGGTGGGGGGGAGTGATTTGGGTAAATCTTCCTTTGGTCTGTTTTAAATGAAATCCTATTTACAAGGTACACTTCACTTCTTTTGATGTGCAGCTCACTAATTAGCTCACATCTGAGAGCAGGTTCCCTGGGAGAAAAAAAAAATTAATTAGTTCATTCCATCTCAAAAAGACACAATTCTTGAACTAATTATGGTATCTGAATGATTAATCTCCTTTAAATACACATATGTTCAGGAATTTTACAGTTAGGAGGAATGTGTAATGAGAAAGAAGACAGAAAGCAAAGGGAAAAGGAACAAGGTAGAGGTTCAAGGCAAAAGTCCTGTTGAGGACCAGGGAGAAAGTTTGGGTATCCTTTATTATTCAGGTAGAATATAATTAATTTGCAAAATGATGGAGTAAGCAATATTTGTTCCAAAACCTTCTCAGGTCTCTAATTTTTTCTTCTTTACCAGCCCCTGGAAGCCAGCATCTTTAAGGTCAATAAAACTACTGTGAACCTGCTATCAGGGAGGAAAAAAAAAGAGAGAGAGAGTTATTTAACTTATACTAAATTGTTAATGGCTGATATCACCTTCCATCTAGCTTTACTCCTCCCACAATTATTTACTCTTTAATAAGAAGCTGAAATTGTATCACGATGACTGACCTTTTATTTGTGGATGTTTGGAGATGGCATATATTCCTTTTTTTTTTTTTTTTTTCTTTTTGCGGTATGTGGGCCTCTCACTGCTGTGGCCTCTCCCGTTGCGGAGCACAGGCTCCGGACGCGCAGGCCCAGCGGCCATGGCTCACGGGCCCAGCCGCTCCGCGGCATATGGGATCCTCCCAGACCGGGGCACGAACCCGTATCCCCTGCATCGGCAGGCGGACTCTCAACCACTGCGCCACCAGGGAGGCCCATATATTCCTTTTTGATAGTCAGTGGCTATCTGATTCATGTCATATCCTGTATACAATAGGGTTGTGAAGAATAATGCTATGACACCTTGTGATATCTGCCATGGACACAGAAATTGGGAGTGGCCATTATAAATCATGTATCTACCCTCCTGATTATAGCTCGTAGGAGAAAGCAGTATTATTTAGCATAGCAGGGAGACTTCTTCACAGTTCATGATATCACACTGTAAAGGGTATCACCTGCTCCACTCAAAAGGTTGGCTGCCACTATAGATTATATTTCCGGTGGGTAAGTGATTTTCTTCACTTTAACATTTATATTGTAAATTCCTTGAGAATAGAAACTATTTCTTTTTGTGTTTCAAGGTTATGGCTCTTAGTTGGCCCTAAATAAATATTTGTTGAAAAAAGCACAAAGGAAGTAACAGTAAGTGTGGAAAGAAATGTGCTAGTAAATAAAAGTTGGGTGAGACTGAAGGAAAGGTATAATGTAATAGACCTGTAGTAGTCAGGGTTCTCCAGAAAAACAGAAGCAATAGGATATATATATATGTATGTATGTATGTATGTATATATATATATATATATATATATATATATATATAGCACTAATCTGTGACCCAGTGAAGATATTTCTGAAGTAACATGAAACAAAGTAGTAGTATGGTAGGAGAGTTAGCCTTGGAACTCCCACCAGCCCCACAACCCCAAGGTGGGCTCGTGCCCTGTCTGTGAGCCTTTTCATTGTGCCTTGCTTTTTTGTTCAGGGCTCTTCTGTGCCCTGGGATGGAACGGAGTCTCTCATTGTGAAGTGGAGGCTGAGTTCATCCTCCTACGTGGAATAACTTCCTCCATCTCAGCCCCATCAGTAAGCTCCGTGTAATGCAAGGAGGAGGAACAGATGCAGCCCTGCCTCTGCCTCACGTGTTCACGGGCCTTGGCTTAGTCATTTTCTCCTTCTGGGCTTTGCTTTCTACCTTGGAAAATATAGTTGGATCATCAGGAATCTGCAAACTTTTTCTATAAGGGTCTAGATAATAAATATTTTAACCTTTATAGCCTGTACAGTCCCTTTGCAACAACTCAAATCTTATAGTATGAAAACACTCATACAGACGATACGCAAAGAAATGGTGTAACTGTGTTCCACTGTAACTTTATTGACAAAAACAGATAGTGGGCTGGATTCTGGCCCACAGGCTGTAGTTTGCTGACCATTGGATTAGATCATCAAAAGACAGAGCTATGCAACAGCACTAGAATGCAAGCCACAAATACGAGTCATATATGTGATTTTAAATTTTCTGATAGCCACTGTTTTTTAAAGTTCTTTTTTTTAAAGTAAAATTAATGTCAATAATATATTTTATTTAACTTAGTATATCCAAACATGACCATTTCGGCATATAATCAACATGAAAACTTATCCATGAGATAGTTTCCCTTCTTTTTTTTATACTAGTTCTTCAAATTCTAGGCTGTACTTTTTTTTTTTTTTTTGCGGTATGCGGGCCTCCCACTGCTAGCGGCCTCTCCCGCCGCGGAGCACAGGCTCCGGACGCGCAGGCCCAGCGGCAATGGCTCGCGGGCCCAGCCGCTCCGCGGCACGTGGGCTCCTCCCAGACCGGGGCACGAACCCGTGTCCCCTGCATCAGCAGGCGGACTCTCAACCACTGCGCCACCAGGGAAGCCCTAGGCTGTACTTTACATGCCAGCCAATCTCAGTTGGACTGGCCACATTACAAAGGGCTCAGCAGCCAC
Organism: Mesoplodon bidens; assembly: GCF_964165515.1. Classification (NCBI taxonomy): domain Eukaryota; kingdom Metazoa; phylum Chordata; class Mammalia; order Artiodactyla; family Ziphiidae; genus Mesoplodon; species Mesoplodon bidens. The sequence goes on along the minus strand of NC_138160.1, from coordinate 171,642,546 downwards.
GTGTGGTTAGAGGCTACCATGCTGGACAGCACAGTTCTAAGAGGTTTTTTTCCTACTCTGTACCTATTTCCCATATTCTGTCAAAAAACACAAAGCAACAGCCTATTGTTCTGTTTCCTCATCCCTGATAATTTAATATACAAGTCTGCAAAGAATGTGATAATGAATGTCGTAGGCCAGTGCAGCTTCTGGGTGACTTGATTACTATCTCCACTACAATTAGTAAATAGCTGATAATGTCTTCATGCAGAGCTGCAAGGAGTACCTCCTCCCACCCACCCTTAGCACCTAATAGGAGGGACGTGTGAACATTCATTCCTGGAGGTGGTGGAGAGTGGAGGTGGACTGGAGGCTTTGCTTGCAAAAGCCACCACAAGTGAGACATTTCTTTGAAGTCTCAGGTTATGCTTTAATATGCATTCAACTTTGCTTTCTACTCCACAGTATAATCTGGTTTAATTTTTAATTTGTATTTCTTAACAGGTAAAGCAGTCAAACCCCAGCCCTCCTCCAGTCCCCACCCTTCCCACCACAAATCTGTGACTAATATTCGTGCTCTGAGAAGACACACCACATTTACCATGGTGCCCTTGGGGATAGGTTTATGTAACAATGTGTTAAACTAGAAGTTTTAACTGAGACCTCAAATGCTACAGTCAGTTGAGGCAGATGATAATGCAGAAATTTTCTTTGGGAATTGGTTAGGTGACTCTTAAATCCCATAGTGAGGGTATAAAAGTGCTGGGAGAGAGGATTTGTGGTGAGCATTTTTTTGCAGAAAGCTGAGCTGCAGTCTTACTCTCCTCTTCAGTCCACTTTCCTCTAACCTGAGGCCTTTACCTGCAGCTTGAAAGGTAGCCAGGGGGCTTGATGGCACACAGGGACTGAATCTGAACGGTGAGAGAGGGACTGATTAGAACCATGGGTAAGCTGAGGAGAGGTGGCTGTGCTGGGATCGTCTGGAACTCCCAGAATTTTCCAGAGTCAGGGATTCCTGTGGACCAGACATGAGCCATGAGTGAGGAAAACCAGGTGGGCAGTGGGGAGGATGGAGAAATAAAGACACTGGTCCCTCTCCCACAGCCCCAACCTAGTTGAGGGTGGGTGACAAATACCAGTGAAGGTCGGAGCTTTGATCTTTTGACCTTCTTAGGGCCAAGCAAGACTGCATTCCAGGAGTTAAAGTCATCAGGGCACTTTGTATTGTCTAAGAGTAATCAGAAAAGCACTCCTCCCCCAGTAAAAGAAAGAAAATAGAATAAAACATGACTGTGTAATGCAGGAATTGAGATTCTTGGCCTTAGGATCCTATAGACTTTTGGATAATATATTTATATTAAATGACAAACAGGTAATGGAGGAAGTTTCCTGCCCATTGGATTAACTCCAAAGATGGGAATTTCAGGCCCCATTCACCTGGCTGGTCAGGGAGTTATTTGGTGGAGGTGGTGGTGGTTTTTCTGCTTCCTCAAATTATACCAAATTATCACCTATAACAATAATAGTGTCTGTGATGTGTAGCTAGCACTCAGTCTTAGAAAAACAGGAAGATCCAATCTAGAGGAAGGGATAATCATAATAATAACGTAATAATTTACTAAGAGATCAGTCAGTATGTTTTATGCACTGTACTTTTCTTACAGCAAAATCATATTTTTATATATATATATATTTTTTGGCTGTGTTGTGTCTTTGTTGCTGCATGCAGGCTTTCTCTAGCTGCGTTGAGTGGGGGCTACTCTTCGTTGCGGGGCATGGGCTTCTCATTGCGGTGGCTTCTCTTGTTGTGGAGCATGGGCTCTAGGCACGTGGGCTTCAGTAGTTATGGCATGTGGGCTCAGTAGTTGTGGCTCGCGGGCTCTAAAGCGCAGGCTCAGTAGTTGTGGCACACGGGCTTCGTGTCCCCTGCATTGGCAGGCGGATTCTTAACCCCTGTGCCACCAGGGAGTCCCTTTTATACCATTTCATAGAAGAGGAAAGTGAAACTAAGCAACTTCCTCTAAGTCCCACAGGCAGGAAGGAGCAGTGCTGGGATTTGAATGAGGTTTTGTTTACCTTAACCACTACCCCTTGCTGATCCTCTTTCCCAGCCCAACCATGGCCTTGGGGCTTTTGCTTTGTTGGCTCTGTTGTCTTCTTTCTTCATCCTCCTCCCTCTCTCCCATGTGATGAGCTTTCGTTCTCAGCTTAACACAAGTCCCTCTAATTTCCCCTCACCGGGACACTTGAAATGAACAGAGACTGGACAACATTGAGCCAGCAAATTCTCTGGCTCCAGGGAGTACACCAGGAATCTTAACCCAATCCTGCAAAATGCTGGCCAGGCAAGAAAACAAAGATGGAGAGAAGCAAGTTCTCACTACTTGGTAGAATCAGGTCAGAGTTCTGTTGACGTGGAATTGGGTTAAGGATGAAGAGGGATCTATCTGAGGATTCCAAGAAAATATCACAGTTGGAGCTTGTAGGATAAAAGCAAAAATGCCACCATCTCGTTAATTTGTCCACCCTTGCTGGCTATCCTGAGAAAGCATCTGTTCAGTGTCCCCCACAAGAAAGCGATTTGCCCTTGGAAAGTGGGTCAGTAGTTTGGCCCTAGTGTCTTCCTTGTTTCAGGGCAATGCTAGAACACACCCATTCAAAACTGCAGGAGCACCCCACGGCAGTTGCTAGACACTCTCAAAATAGCTGAGCCCCATTAAAATTGTCTCTCAAAATAGCTGAGCCCCATTAAAATTGTCTCTCAAAATAGCTGAGCCCCATTAAAATTGTCTGTCAATGTGGGCATTGTCTCTTGCTTGCTCTTCCCTGACTCTGCTGAGTTATTTTTCTTAGGTTTCCCATAGTGGAACTGTAAAAGCTAATGTTCAGACAGCCAATATAATCAGCAGTTCAGTAGGCCTCATGCTAAAGCAGCAGTAGATTCAAATGATATTTTTTGACAGGTAGCATCAGATTTGAGATTTACATGGGACCCCTCCCAGAATGAGCTTCTTGACGTGGGAGGAAGCCAGAGGAGCATTTTTTGCCTCGGGGTCTTCTTGTGAACTCTGCCCTTGGATGTACATTTGAAAGAAGGGATTAGAAATTCCTCTCTGCAAGGAGCTGATCTGATCCCTGATTAAAATATGTTCAACTCTGAAATTAGTAGAGATCAGTGAAAAGAAATGAATGATGACTTGATCCCAAATGCTGGAGCTTCTTGACTAGGAAGGGACAAGACCCAGAGCAGGAAGAGGTAACAATTAATCATTGCTGAAACAGAACCAGGCAAGGAAGATGCAAAGAGATTCATCTACAAAGTCTTTCATGGATCTACTGATTAAAAAAAAAAAGTTTATTTAGCACCTAGTAGGTTTGACACTGCTTAAAATAAGAAGATGGATGATAACAAAAACAGAAAATAGTTTCTGAGCATATATATACATCTCAGGCAATTTGGGCTGCTATAATGAAATACCATAAACAGTGGCTTAAACATTTATTTCTCTTGGTTTTGAAGGCTGGCAATCTGAGATCAGGGTACCAGCATGGTTAGGTTCTTGGTGAAGGCTCTCTTCAGGGTTATATTCTTATATGGCCTTTCCACCTAGATCTCATGTCTCTCCCTCTTTTTAAAAGAGAGCTCATGTCTCTTTCTCTCTTTACTAATCCCATGATTCCCATTAAATTAAGCGAAATATAAGCTCACAATTTAAAAAATCACTGAAAACACAAGAGATAAGCCACCATGAGTAAAAAGTAATCAAAATCACCAAATTTAATTTTAATTAGATTCCCAAGGACTTTAGATTTTGAAATTACCATATATAGGTTATAAAATAACTATGTATAAAATATATTTTAGGGCTTCCCTGGTGGCGCAGTGGTTGAGAGTCCACCTGCCGATGCAGGGGACGCGGGTTCGTACCCTGGTCCGGGAAGATCCCACATGCCGCGGAGCAGCTGGGCCCGTGAGCCATGGCCACTGAGCCTGCACATCCGGAGCCTGTGCTCCGCAATGGGAGAGGCCACACGGTGAGAGGCCCGCGTACGGCAAAAAAAAAAAAAAAATATATATATATATATATATATATATATATATATATATATACATTTTTAATGAAATATTTTTATTTGATGTATTAGCTATCAGTGTGACCAAGCCACTATGAAAAAAGTGAACATTTTAGAGATTATAATTATTGCTATTAAGCCTGTGTTAGGGCTAAATAGTATAGTAAGTATAGCTTGAAAGACAATAAGTAAACTTATCTTACAGACGACGGAGCTGAAGAAATTACCTAGAATACACCATAAAGAGACAAGGAGGGACTTCCCTGGTGGTCCAGTGGTAAAGAATCTGCTTTCCAACGCTGGGCACGCAGGTTCGATCCCTGGTCGGGGAACTAAGATCCCACGCGCCGCGGCGCAACTAAGCCCGCGAGCCACAACTACTGAGCCCGCAAGCCTCAATGAGAGAGCCCATGTGCTACAAACTACAGAGCCCACGTGCTCTGGAACCTGTGTGCCACAACTATGGAGCCCACGAGCCCTGGAGCCTGTGCGCCATTAGAGAGAGAAAACCCACACACCACAACTAGAGAGAAGCCCACACACTGCAACGAAGAGCCTGCGTGCCACAACGAAGATCCCGTGAGCCACAACTAAGACTTGATGCAGCCAAAAATAAAATAAAAATAAATAAATAAATAAAATTAGACAAGGAGATGGGAAATACAAGTGATTAAAAGAAACGGAAAATAGAAAGAGAAAGTATCATTGCATTGTCTAACAGAGACCCAGGACAAGAGAATAGAGGAGAGGATTATTCATAGAGATAATGGCTGAGAATTTCCCAGAATTGATAACCAACCTGAGTCTACAGATGCAGGAAGCACAGTGTATAATAAGTAGGATAAATAAAAAGAAACCCATATCTACATGCGCTACAGTGAAGCTGAAGAAAAATCAAAAACAAAGAAAAAAATCTTAAAAATGGCCAGAGAGAGAAAATATGTGCTCCCCATAAAGACTGATGTTGATTTCTCAATAGTAACAGTGGGTATCAATTCACAGAGGAAAACAGTTTTCAAAGTGCTGAGAGTAAATACTGTCAGACTAAAATTTTGTGCTAGTTAAAAACTATCTTTCAAGAATGAGGGATAAACAAAAAATATTTTCAGATAAACTGGGGAAATTTACCTTCAGCACATCCTCATCACAGAACCACTGTTGTCTTTCAGGGGGGAAGAAAAATGACCCCATTCATAATAAAAACTTTCAGCATATGAGGGATAGAAGGGAATTCCCTTAAGCAAATAAAGGATACCTCTCAAAACCCCTACTGCAATCTTATTCTTCAGAGTGATATACTAACATTCTCTTGCAAATGAGGACCCAGGTAAGGAAGCTGTCACAGGCTGTGTTCCACAGGAAGCAGAACCTGAGAGAGGTCAACCTACAAAATGCTTGTTGAAGAGTTCTCCTGAGATCGATATACGTGGAAGGGAGAGGAAGAAAGCTGGCTTAGGCAGAGGGAGAAATTGAGCTAGGAAACATTTCTAATGAAGACCTCAACCAAACTCACAGAGTTCTGGAGCCAGGATGGCCCTTTAGAAGTGTACCCAATTGGGACAAAGAGGCTAGGCCTTTATACCATCTTGTCAGTCAGTCATTGGATGAGGGTTGGTCCTAGGAGGAACCGTACCTTGAGTGTGATAGGTTTCTTCAACCAAGGCGATCCCCAGAAAGGACTCACAATTGAGGGCCATTTTCCAGCAGCACTCCCAGCAGCTGTGAAAATGAATCTTTGATTCTCAAAGGGTTGTCTGGTTAGTACATTACATCATCCACCACAGTCTACCTATTAACACAGCTTCTATTCAATATTGTCTGGAATTGTTCCAAAGAGGACATACAGATGGCCAATAGGCACATGAAAAAATGTTCAACATCTCTAATTATTAGTGAAAAACAAAACGAGATATCATTACCTTACGCCCATGAGAATGGCTATTATCCAAAAGACAAGAAATAGCAAGTGTTGGTGAGGATGTGGAGAAAAAGGAACCCTCATACACTGTTGGTGGGAATGTACATTAGAGCAACCACTATGGAAAACAGTATTAAGATTCCTCAAAAAATTAAGAATAGAACTACCATATGATTCAGGTATTCCACATCTGGGTATTTCCCTGGAGAATATGAAACCCTAATTCGAAAAGATATATGCACTCTTATGTTCATCATAGCACTACTTACAATAGCCAAGATATGAAAACAATATAAATGCCCATCAATAGATGAATGGATAAAGAAGATGTGGTATATACATATATAATATAATATTCTTCAGCCATAAATAAGAATAAAATCTTGCTGTTTGCAACAACATGGTTGGACCCAGAGGGTATTATGCTAAAGTGAAGTAAGTCAGATGGAAAAGGACAAATACCATATGATCTCATTTATATGTAAATTATAAAAAAGTAAACCAACCAAAAATAAATAAATAAATAAATAAACAAACCAAACCAAACAGAAACAAACATAGATACAGAGAACAGAGTAGTTGTTACCAGTGGGGAAGGGTGGCGGAGGGTAAAATGGGTAAAAGGGGTCAACTGCATGCTGATGGGTGAAAACTAAATTTTTGGTGGTGCACACCTGTAGTGTATACAGAAGCTGAAATATAGTGTTTTACACATGAAACTTATATATTCTATACATCTAAGCAAAGCTGTAAGACATGAAGAAAACAGAGTTATAGGAAGATAATAACAAGTGAATAAGAAAGTGGCCGGACCTGAGATTCAAATGTAAAAATCAATTGCATTCCTAAACACCAGCCAAAACAGAGAGAATTCTTACATCAGGTGGTAGGTTCATGGACTTTTTTTTTTATAATTATGCTTTACAAGTTGCACATATATTACAAGTACTCTTTTGTATGCGTCAAACATTTTGAAATTTAAAAAATCTTTTTTAAAGAAAGAAAATCCTGCATCATGAGAGATACTGGATAAGTGCTACAGTGGAAAGACTGGAAAGAGCTTCATGGAGAAGGTGGATGAGAACCTGGCCTTGAATTACAAATAGGATTTGAAGAACAATGACACTAATCTGAGTAGCAAGTGACTGAAGGGGAGGTAGGGTCCCTCCTGCCACCCAGTGTAGTGACAAGGCAGTACTTAAAACTTTCTTAGGGCCAAAGGGCAACCTTTTCCAGAATGAGGAGAGAAGCCTGCCATTGTTTCTGGCTATGGGGGCTTTATGAAGCGTTGGCTGGAGGTGCAAAAGGAGGAACAATGGAGAGGCTGCCCAGGATGACAGTATTAATACACTACACCTGGGCCCAAGTTCCGGTACCAGGAGAAACTCTAAACTTCTAGAATTTGACCAGAGCAAAGCTTCTAACTGCTATATACAGCATGACCACAAGGCCAGTTCTTTGGGAATATTGTGGTGTTGCATAGATACAAGTTTAGTGAGTGGACATCTAATGTTTTTGCCTGCTTGGTGATACCCATCCACTTTTCTTCAAGACACCATACCTGAAGTTTGCTTAGGAGAATATCCCCTCCGAATTTTTAGCCCCTGCAGTTTGGAGGTGTGTTTCTCCCATTACCTCCAGGGATGCACAGTTGACCCAGGTCTGGACAATCAAGTCATTTCTTTTCAGTTGGCCATAGTGATGCTTCAGAGGTAGGGACTCTGGAAGCCAGGCCAAAAAGACACAATCCCAGGTTTTTACTAGGACCAAGGAGAGAGAGAATCATTTCTCCCATTGGGGTTGCTGAAGGCATAGGATCTAGGTCTGGTGCTGATGGTAGCCATCTTGCCACCATGAAGAGACAGATTGCCTAAGAATAGAGTGAAAGCAGAGCCACTAGATGAAGAAGAACAGTTTCCTGATACTGACTGAACGAGACTTGACTAGTGCACCTGAGGTGGTTTGAGAAAGTTCTTCAGTGTTGAATTGGGAGAGTCAGTGTAATATGATGGAAGAAGTCAGAGAGACCTGACTCAGATTTCCCTCTGTAACAAAAACACTATAGCACCCTAGAAAAATTCATTAACACCCTGTGCCTAAATTTCCTTCTCTGTAAAATGGAGATTAATGATGGTACATATCTCCTAGGTTGTCAAGATTAAATGTGATAATGCAGTGCTTGACACACAAAAAGCACACAGTAAATATTATGTATTATTCTTCCTATTAGCATTCTTACATACTGACTTTTCTACCCTCTGCTGCTCTGCCATTTGCCTTACTTTTCTTCATATAAAATTATTTCAGATCTACAAGCAGGGAGAGAGAGAGAGAGAGATTGAGATTATTGATCTAGTCTCCAGGACAAATACAAGCAATTTAAGGCTGAAACCAGACAAGAAAATGTAGTTTCTTGCCAAGGAAGTTGCTAGCATTGACTGCTTAACAGGTGACAGCCCTGTGGGTTTTCTTTGACTCTGTCAATCAAGCTTCACTTGAGTTTAATCTGATTGTTACGACTCCAGAGAATTTGTCTGGGAGTTGGGGAGGGTTAATAAATGATACCTCATGGCCCCTGCAGTTGTGTGGACACCTAACACTTGTCATGTTGGATGTGTCCAGATACAGTCCAGGTTGCCTAAATGCTACCATGTCATGGAGAAGCTGAGCTTTGGGATAGCAGTGTCACATAAATGCTCCTATTTTCCAAAAGAGATGAGAACTTCTAGAATCCCCAAAACACAGAATGCTTGAATGGAGGGGACTAGGCAATTCTCCATTTACAGATCAGAGCCCAAAGTAAGGAACTTGCCCAAGGTCCCTTATTTAGTTAAAATTACAACCCTCTTTGTAGTACTTCTCTTTGCCGGAATAAGGAGGAAATTTGAGCCCAGGATGGCAAATAGATCTCAGCTGACATTCCAACTCCAAACAGTTGTTGGCATTTGGAGCAGCACTGTGTGTTGTGAAAGATTCCCAGTCTGGCTTTAGAAGAGAATAGTACTGTAATCAATGAGCAGTGTCTGCCATGGACAACAGGCAGAAGAAGTTTGGTGACCTTGAAGACTGGGCCAACAGGTGGCTGCAGCAGGGGTAGGGGTGGGAAGGTCCAGTGTTAAGTTGGACCTATTGTACTCTCTCTCCTTCTTCCTAGACAGGCCCTGTATTTCTGTTTATTCCATGGTGTATTTGATTTTGCACATGGTCAGAACGACTGTGAATCATCACTCCAGGTTACTCCCCATCCTACCTGTGATAAGAAGATAAGCTGCAAAGTCAGGTCCTGGGCTAGCCAGATAACAGCTTTATGTTTGTTTTTCCTCTTCCAGTGGGGTGATCACCTGGTCAAACAGATATCTCTCCAGTGCACGAGACCAGACTGCTGCAGAAGTCTATTGTTGCCTTTTCTTTGACTTCTTTGAGGTAAAGATATCATAGATTCTAGAACATACATAGGAGAGGCTTCTGGGATCATCTGGTGAAATCAGATTTTACAAATGAGGAACCTGAGGCCCAAAGGAAGGAAATGGCTTGTCCAAAGTTACAGAGGGAAAAGCAGGCTGCCAGTCTTTCCACAGCCCCGTATTCATTTGCTTTATCCTTTCTCCAACCTTATCTCCCCAGTTAGGGTCATCAAATTGTCCACATGGGAATCTTCTGAAAAATAACAAATAAATTAATGGCATGTGACATACTGCAACTTTAGCAGAGAAGAAGCAACATAAATACAAAGTGACCATGACTAGCTTATATTTCAAAGGCAAGTAGCAGAAAGTGACAGAAGACTTGAAATGGTGGTGATAGTATTATTCTACTAAGGAGTGTGTCCCATTTCCTAAGTCACATCAGAAATTTTTTCTAAGAATGTAAAACATTCCTTTATTTGTAATATCTGCTGAAGACAATATATGAATATATTAATAATTGTACAATTTGGTAATTTTGAAAGTTTTGATAGTTTTGCATTTGAACAAAAAATGAGCCCCTGCTCTGTGCCGAGAATGTTGCTGGGTGTTAGTAAGACAGAGATGAATAAAGCACAGTCCCAGATTTGCAAAGCTCATGGTCTGGTTGGGAAGACAAGTGGACCAAAAAAAAAAAAAAAAGTACAGCGCAATATGAAGGAAATTATAAATGTGTTCAGAGGGTAAACTAATGGCACCGAGGAGGGACAGATTAACTTTGGGAGGCAGCAGGGAGTTTTTACAGAAGCAACATCTGAGCTGGGCTGTGAAGGGTATACAGGAGGTCTTTAGTAGCTCTTGTGCACTGATCCACGCAGTAAACTTAACAGCTCAGGGCATGCCAGTTCCTGTGTTCGGCACTGGAGGGTGAGCTACGTAAGATAGAGTCCCTGGCCTCTCAGAACTCATAGACTAGACAAGAGGTAAATATATAAACAAAGAATTACATTGCAATATGTTGAGAGCAAGAGTCATTGAGAGAACCCAAGAGGGTCATAAGGAAAGTCCATGTTGAGGAAAGGACTCGGGGGGTATTTTCTCTCTATGTTTGTAATGCTCCTTTTCAGCACATACTTATGGGTCATCATGACAGCAATGCAATATCCACAGGAAAATAACTATTTACAAGATAATTAATGAAAAGATAAGGAAACTGAAAAAGTGATAGAAACCTAGCCAACAACATCCATTTAACAAAAAAAATTTTAAGCCTCTACCATGTGCTAAGCACCATACTAATTTGTGGGCATACAAGAGAGAGAAATATCAGGTGGGCATAAAATCAAGGGGTTAATGGCATGGGTGATGGAGTCAGCCTGCCTGGGTTCAAATCCCAGTTTCCCAGCCTGTTAGCTATGAGATTTTGGACTAGGTGTTGAACCTCTCCATACTTCAGTTTCCTCATCTGCAAAAAGTGGATGACAAAATAACTCTGGTTATTGTGTTATTAAAAACAGTAAAGGAGGCAAAGGGCTCAACTTAGTGCTGGACACATGGTAAGTGTTCAATAAAAGTGTTACCATGAAGAAGATGATGATGAGGAGGATGATAAACAGATGCTGAATATGAAGAGCGTTGTGATGAATTTGGACTTCCTCTTCAACCACCAAAGCCAATAAAAGATTTTAATCAAAGAAGTGACATGACCAGATTAAATTTTAAAAATATTTTTATTAAATAAATTTAAAATATACACAAAAGCAGAGAGCATACTTTAATATACTCTCATATACATACCACTTAGATTCCATAAATATCTAGATTTTGCCACATTTGCCTCATCTATCAGTTTTTTCTCTGCTTAAGAATTTTAAAGTATTATAAAACAATCACAGACATAACTGAATCTTTACATGCCTATGAATGCATATTGTAAAAATATGGATATTTTCTTAAGACTACCATGACATTATCATTCTTAACATTACTAATCCCTTGGTGTTATCTAACACTCACTCTATATTCAGATTTCTATAGTTGTCTCAAATGTCTTCTTAGTTGGTTGAAATCAGGACCTAAAAAATGCCTACATATTACATTCAATTTTAAGCCTCTTGGTCTTTTTAATCCTTTTTTTTTTTCATACCACAGGTTTTCTGAAAAGAATTAGATTTGTCTTTTTGCTTATTTATGGTGTCATTTAACTTGTTCCTCTATACCACAGTTTTCCTATAAATTGGAAGGTAACTCTAAAATTTTGATTAGATTTGGGTTCAGCAGATTTTGGCGGGAATATTTCATAGTAGTGTGCCAATTATAAGCACTTTTCACCAAAAATGTTCAGGTCTCCTTCCCAGTGTATGGTAGAATAGCACTTCCTTGCCTCATTAAAATTAACTGTGATCATGTGACTTGTTTTGGTTAATTAAATGAGTGGAAGCAAAACGTGTATGTTCCTGGGAAGAGCTCTAAGAGCCAGTATATGATTTGCCTTTTTCCTTTTCCTCTGCCAGTGTGATCATGGGGAGGCATGTTGAGATGCTCTTCTATCAGCCTGGGCCCTGGTTAGGTAAGTAATCACTGAAATTTAGGTATATTTGTTATTGCAGCATAATCTTGTCCATTTTGACTAATATATTGCATCTGATCATAAGGTGCATAATGTCTAGTTGTCCCACTTGTAGTAATTGGTTGGTATACTCATGCTTTTCAATCATACATGGAACATTCTCCAGAATAGATCATATACTAGGCCATAAAATGTCTCAGTAAATTTAAAAGAATTGAAATAACACGAAGTATGTTCTCCAACCACAACAGAATTAAATTAGAAATTAACAGCAGAAAGAAATTTGAGAAACCACGAATGTTTGGAAATTAAACAACACATTTCTAAATAACTCATGGATCAAAGAAGGAACCACAAGGGAAATTTGAATTGATTTAAAATGAAAGCAAAATACATCAAAATTTATGGGATGCAACTAAAGCAGTGCTAAGAGGGAAATATATAGCTTTAAATACCTATGTTAAACAAACATAATCTCAAATCAGTAACCAAATCTTCCACCTTAAGAATCTAGAAAGTGAAGAGCAAAGTAAACACAAAGTAAGGAGAAGAAAGTAAATAATAAAGATCAGAGGGCAAGTCAGTGAAATACACAACAAATAGTTAAGGAAATCAATGAAATCATAAGTTCAATGTCTGAAAAGTTCATCAAAATTGACCAAACCTTTAGCTAGAGTAAGGAAAAGAAAAGACACATATCATCAAATCAGGAATGAAATAGAGGATATCACCATTAACTCTACAGAAATTAAAAAGATAAGGGAAAACCATGAATAGCTTTATACCAAAAAGTAGACCAAATGCAAAAATTTTAAATTCTTAGAAAGACACAAATTACCAAAACTGACCCAAGAAGAAATAAAAAATCTGAATAGATCCATAACAAGTAAAGAAATTGAATTAGTAATTAAAAATCTTCCTGGAAAAAAAGCCTAAGCCTAGATGGCTTCATTGGTGAATCCTATCAAATATTTAAAGATATAGTAATAATCCTTCACAAATTCTTCCAGAACATACTGGAGGAAGGAACACTTCCCAACTCACTTTATGAAACCAGTATTACTCTGGTACCAAAGCCAAAGACATAACACAAATAAAAAATTTAGCCAATGTCCTCAATATAGACATAAACATCCTCAAAATATTAGCAAACCAAATCCAATGTCATAAAAGATTAGACATTATGATCAAGTGAGAATTATCCCAGGAAAGCAAAATTGGTTTAACATTCAAGGAGGTAAAAGTCTACATCCCTTCATTGTAAACTTCCTCATCAATCTTTAATCCAATGATTTCATCCACTGATGATCACTGTCTGAATCAATTATTTCATTAAGAATTGCAGAATGATGAATTTCTAATGCTATCCTTCCTAACACATTTGTTAGTTAGAATCCCTCTGTAAAAGACAAAAAATTTCCCGCATCAACTAGGACTATTATGCTACTCTGGAATACACTTCCTCCAGGAAAAGCAGGATATATATTTGTTTCTTTCCGTTTAATTGCAAGTTTGCAGAGTAAGGTGTTGGTGACCTAGTTACTGCTAATTGTGTCCAATGACGTGTTTTTCTCCTTCTTTCCTTTTTTTCCCTTCCTTTTCTTTTCACTTTCTCTTTTTTTGAGTATCATTTTGAATGTATGGTTTTTATATATTCAATGTGTTTTAATCAATTTTAGTCATAATTCTCTTGAGGCATAAAATGTCTTGTTTTAGCCAACACAAAGTCCCTCATGTCAGATCTTTGTTTTTTTAACTGGACCTCATTACTCTTTAATAGTTTCCTTGCTTCCTTATACAGTAACATATCCCCAACTCAGTTATTCTATTTCCTGCCATTTCTACATGCATCTCTGCTTCCTTTTAGCAGGAAGGTATTTAGAGCCCACAGTCTGGGTCCTGGGCTTACTCATTATTCCTCGGTCACCATTGCTTGTAGGCCTTTTTAGTGGACAATTAGGAATAAGTATTTTTGAAAAAGAATCATGAGTTCACACTGATATTTGCAATTTATTTTTAGAGCATTATGCTAAGTGAGATAGAAAGAGAAAGACAGGTACTGTATGCTATCACTTACATGTGCAACCTAAAAAAGTTGAATGTGTAAAAACAGAATAGAATGATGGTTACCAGGGGTTGGGGGGTGGGGAACTTGGGAGATGTCGTTTAAGGGTACAGATTTGCAACTAGTAGACAAGTAAGTTCTGGAGATCTAATGCACAGCTTAGTGATTGTAGTCAACAGTGCTATAGCGTAAACTTCAAAGTTGCTAATTAGACTAGATTTTTACTGTTCTCAACACAAAGAAGAGATGATGATTACTATGTCACTGTAGTAATCATGTTGCAATATATAAATGTACCAAACCAACACGTTGTACACCTCAAACTTATATAATGTTATATGTCAATTATATCTCAATTAAAAATTAAGGTACTTATTAACTTCTAAAATAATAGTTGTCTTATTTTGCTAAAAATCTTTGTTCTAACAACATTAATATTATTAATAATTTGTTTTATCCTACAATATATACAAAATATTTCTAAAAGTAATACCAATATTGCTGTAATTTATACTATATTTAGAATATGTTTATATGAATTATATTACATGTAAAATATGTTAGATTTATAGTGTAAAATAATATTACTATATTTATAATAACATTAGTATACTTGCAATATAAGAAATTGTCATTTAATAGGTCAAAAATGGTAAAATATTGGCAATTTCATATGGTTCAACCTAATGCTAACAATAAGACTACTGAATGAAGTTTAAGATTTATTTGCAACTTTTCTTGGTTCTTAAAATATATTTCATAAGAATGTAAAGTCAAAATACTTTTATGAAAGTTACTTGAAATAATTATTTTCTTCGTGTGGTTAATAAAAAGTTGTTTTTATTTTTTTCATTTTAATTTGATTTTAAGTTTTAGAAATCTCTTATTTTACTTTTACTTAATGTTATTTTTTGAATGTGTAAACATTTACATGATTCCAAAGTCAAGCTTTATAAGAGGACACATTCAGACAAGTTTTGCCGCCAACCTATGTCCTCAATTGTGCACTTCCTTCTCTTGTATTTTGATAAGTTTTTGGTTTATCTTCCAGAATTTTCCTTTGCAAATATAAGCAAATAGTATATACATATGTGTGTGTAAGCATGTATGTGGTTTCCCCTTTCTTATACAAAGTTATGTATACTGTTCTGCATCTTGCTTGTTTCTCATGAGAATATCAGATTAGCATTTTGAAAAGATCACTCCATCTCCTGTAGGCAGAAGAGATTGGAAATGGACATCCTACTGGAAATAGGGAGGCAAATTTGGAGGCCACAGCAGTTGTCTAAACAAGCAATGTTGGTGGTGGTCAGGACTAGGGTAGTGGCAGTGGAGATGGAGAGAAGTGGACAGATTGGAGATAAAATTTGGAGGTTGGAGGTATAGGACCTAGAGGTTGTTTGGATGTAGGTAGAACCCACAACTTTGTGCAGAAAATCCAGGCCATCCCCCTGCTCACATTTATATTCCCAGTGGGATGCAATTTTCTATGGAATAGAATACTAGACCATATCTATACTCTTTTCTTTTTTAAAAAAAGTTATAATAGAAAATTTCAAACATACATAAACTAGAAGAGTATACTGAACTACAACATACTAATCACAGAGATCCAACAATTATCAACCTATGGCCTACCTAATTTTATCTATACTCCCAGCTACTCTTATCACCCTCCCCCACCCCTAACAATATTTTGAAGCAAATACTGGGAATCTTGTCATTTTATCTCTCTGTTCAGTATTTTCCAGCACCTTGGGGAGACATTGTTATCTAAATCCCACTGTTCCTTTCTCTGATACCTGCCAGTCTACTAACTGACTCATTAAAGTTCATTGCTTTATTGTAAGGCTTTGATCCCTTTAAAATTTCAGCATAGCTTGTGTTTCACAGAGATACCCAATGCACAGTTTGACTTAAAAATGGAATCCCTTTGCTTGCTGGATGGTAGTGGTGGAGAAAAAGGTCAGGTATAAAGGTGACTTATTCATCCACAAACACTCCTCCCGACTTCCCCATGAAAACACTGCAGTGTGGTTGGCAGTAGAAGCCATGACCAAGTGCCCTTGTGCCGCAGGGCACGTGGCATGTCGTTTCTCCTAGAGAAGCTCCCTGACCCGTGGCAACCAGTCAGCCTCTCCTTTTTGACTTCCCACTGAGCTGTGACTCAGATATAACTTTCTGCTCATGCCACCAAATACTTGGACTGAGTGTGTTATAGCCTATTTACTTGCTGAAGTGGAAGGCCTTTCTTCCCACTTGGAGTCTTCATTGTCATTACTTGCAGCCTGAAGCTATCCTGACTTATCTCAATGTCCTTTGCACCAATATCTGTTTTATTGTACAAGTGCGTCTGTAGGAGTTACCATGCAATGCTCAGTTACTGGCAATTTTCCTAACCTCTCTCAGAACTCCATTTTCCCAGCTCTAAAATAGAGCCCATTTTACCACCTACTTCCTAGCCTTGATGTGATGATTAAAGATGGTACCTAAAGATACCTAGCACTATGTCTCAGACACACTTGTTACTGCATTAACTCATCTCATGGATACCAATTTTGTCTTCCACATTTACCCCGTGTTCTGAACCCTCTTCCCTGTCTGCTTTGGTTATTATTATTATAGGGAGTAGAACTGTCTGACAAAGGTAAGATTCTTGATCGTTGTGAGTAGAACTGTCTGACAAAGGTAAGATTCTTGATCATTGTGAGTCTCAATATTCTCAGGTGTAAAATGGGATTTTAATATGTGTAAAACGTTTGGTGGGTAAACCAAAAAATGGATATAAAAGTGACCAGCACTGTGCCTGGCACATAATAAGTATTTGACAAAGACTTGGGGGATTGTCAGAGCCTGGGCTGGGTCACCGATTGGGATGGTGTATGGCTTTCTGACAGATTCTTCTCAGGTTGAAAAGATTTAGGTGTCATTCCTCAGGTGGGCAGAGAGAAACAAGCTTTTCCTGCCAGTCTAACAAGTCTCATGTCAGAGGGCTATAAACAGTAGTTGTTCTCCTTGGAAACTATTTGGGCCTCAAAGCAAGCTCAGCTCCAAACATAAAATTATTTGAACTAACCTGAATTGTTTAATAAATGCCACAAATTTCCAGAGTTCTACAGGTATCTTAAAATGAGCTTGTTTCATTATTTATCAATTCTCTCCACATTATCAACTGTATGTAGTCAACTAATTTATCTTGTCCTAGAGCTAAGAAATCAGTCCATTTTAGGTAGATTATGACTATAGTTCTGGAACTCAGTAGCCTTTGTGCTACTAAACTCAGTTGAACAGGCCCCCAGGGATGAGGGGGTGGGAAGGAGACAGCACCATAGTGGAAAAAGTGGTTTTAATTTTAACTTTTATTCGGTATTAACCATTTTCCCACACTGCTTTGTAAATCATAGAGAGGAAAAAGAACAAAGCAATAAAAGCAAAGTATGTTCAAATAAAGCCCCACAGTGTAGCATAGTAGTAGGTGGTGAAGCCCTTGGGGGCTTAATTTTTTTTAAATGCCTCATTTGCTTCTGAATTTGAAATTTCAGAAGGCAGAAGAAAACCTCAGTTTTGACTTTTTAAAAATATAGTTTAGATTGCTTTTGAATCGAGACCAAAAAATGCCCCCTCAAAGCTCTCTTCCAGGACACGATTCTTGATTATTATCTCACCCAATTTTTTATTTTATTTTTAAAAATTATTTGTTTATTTATTTATTTATTTATTGGTTGCATTGGGTCTTGGTTGCTGCGTGTGGGCTTTCTCTAGTTGTGGTGAGCTGGGGCTACTCTTTGTTGTGGTGCACGGGCTTCTCATTATGGTAGCTTCTCTTGTTGCAGAGCACGGGTTCTAGGTGCGCGGTCTTCAGTAGTTGCAGCACGCAGGCTCAGTAGTTGCAGCATGCGGGCTCAGTAGTTGCGGCACGTAGGCCCTAGAGTGTGTGGGCTTCAGTAGTTGTGGCGCACAGGCTCAGTAGTTGTGGCTCGTGGGCTCTAGAGCGCAGGCTCAGTAGTTGTGGCACACGGGCTTAGTTGCTCTGCGGCATGCGGGATCTTCCCAGACTGGGAATCAAACCCGTTTCCCCTGCATTGGCAGGTGGATTCTTAACCACTGCGCCACCAGGGAAGTCCCTCACCAATTTTTTTAAACAAGGGAGATACTAGCCTCCTACTTCTAAGGTTTGCGTAGGGCTGTGGTATTGTTTAGGTCATTGTATTAGTCCATCTCTGGTGTACAGTGGAGTTGCATCAAATACACATTAAACTCTGTGAACTCAGCTGCCTGCATTTGGCAAAAGAGGAGAGAGGCAGACAGTATTTGAAAAGTGTGAGCAAGTCCACCCTCTATTCCACTGGCCCGTGAGCAAATGTTTATTGGTTTCATGGGATGCAGTAATTGCAAAAGTTCTTCTCCAGGCTAAGTGTGAGTTTAGTGCTGGAAACTCAAATTTTTTTATAGTGTGGCCTTAAAACTTCTTTATTTGGTGATAAAAAGAAGAAAAAGCAATATCTTCCACCCCTAGAAAGAAGCGTAATGGACTTTGAAGGGTAGTTACAGCTTTATGCACCAACTTCAAACCAGCCCCCACAAAGGTGGGACTCTACTGCTAGCCAGACGTAGGAGACACGAATCAGTGTGGCTACCCAGATCGTAGCAGTTTCCTCAATAGCACCTCTGTCCTGTCTTCCCTGGCTGAATAATCCTGGGGCAAAGACATGGCCTAAGCAAGGACAACCAGCCTCTCCATCCCAGGAAACTGAAATCTGAATGAAAAGATGCAGACAGAGACATCTCCACAGCAGAGTTATTTGACTCTTCAGTGACTCCCAGGGCTGAAATCTCACAAGCTGCCCTCGTCCCTGCTCCTTTCAAATCCTAATTGTTTGGCAACTCTTACGATTCTGTGAGTTTTCCTAATATCTTAAAGGAAGTTAGCCAGAGTTGCTTTTTGTGTTTGCAACCAAAAGAACTTTAATTAATACACCAAGTTATCATCCCATTAAGTTAAAAGCTTCTTGGAATTAGAACTGAATCATTAACAAAAGCTCAAAGGGCCTGGAGGGTGCCCGCTACACAAACAGCTCTGGATGATGCGAAATGAAGATGCCAAAGGACAGAACCATTGCAGTTCAAGGCTATAGGCCAGTATTTCCTAAACTGGGTTCCGTGGGACCCTAATCCAGCAAAATGATTTCTGATTTAAAAGATTCCATGGTCAAATCAGTTAGAGGAATGCAGTATACTCTATTCCTTACCTAGAAAGGCATGCAAATAAGCCCCTCAGACTCACTTAAAAGCCCAGCAGTAAAGACATTTAATTTGCTAAACCAGAATTTCTACAATGTATTAAATAGCGTCCAGTCTTCTCCACCTCGATCCCTCCACCCACCCCTCAGAACAACTATTAACACATATTAATAGAATCTGTGGGGAGACAGCTGCTAGTGAGATGTTTCCTGGGAGCTTTGACTTTACACTCACACTCTCTGGTAAAGAGATCTGGTGTCTCCATCATTCCTCAGGTGTTTACTGAGAACTGTAATGTGCCCAGCCCCGTGCTGGGTGTTCTAGAGGCAGCCATGGTATGGTGGAAGGAGCCTTGTAGGAGGAGTGAGAAGACCTGGTTAGAGCCCCAGCTCTGAGCTGGAACTCAGAACTGGCTTTGTTCACATGGGTAATCCTTGACCTCATTCTTAATCAATTTCTTTGTCTCTCAAATGGGGCTGGTAACATGGGCCTCACCTTACAACTAGATTGTTAAAAAGATGTAATCGGGTAATGGATGTGAGGGCACTTTGTAAATTGCAAGGCATTACATGACTATTAGCGTTTAGAAGGGATAGATAACTTAGACTATGATGTCAGATGTTCAAGAGAGAGAGCACGCAAGCCATAGGATCACAGGCTTAGAGCTGTGATGTTTGCATACAATAAATACTTTAATACCACAGGTGAACATTAAGTGTGTCGAGACAATTTACTAATCTGATGAAATATGAATTTTTCATTTGTACCCGTATTTGTTATATTTTATATAACACATTACCCCAAAACTCAGTGACATACAATAATCAATATTTATTTCTTGTTTGTGTGTCTGAAGATTGCCTGGGATTCAGCTGATCTGGGCTGGACTTGGCTGGGTTTGGCTCTAAGCTGTGAGTTGTTCCAGGTCTGCTCTACATGTCTCTTACCCTCCTTGGACACGTGACATCGATAATGGCAGAGTACAAAAGAGCACACCTAACCACACAAGTACATTTCAAGGCTAGCTTGGTCAAGTCCATTAACATCCCACTGGACGAAGCAAGTCACATGACAAATCCCAACATCAAGGGGTAAGGGAAGAAGACTCCTCCAATGGAGGTGGAATAGGGGTAGGGGAAGAGAATATTCACTGGGCAATAACCTATCTTGGACAGTCTCCATGTTCTTAACTTCTTCCATTTCAAGCAGGTATTCAGCCCCCTAAGGGATTACTTCCTCAGGGATTATTTTGTGTCTAAGAGGCAGCAGGAGTAGAAATACTTGAAGACAGAAACTTTTCCTGTTCGTCATAAAAGCCTAAAACTTACTGAAGCAACTATATGTTTGAGGTCAACCGAAGTGAGAAAATGCCTTTGAAGTTAACCAGAGGAAAAAGGAAGAGAGTTCATAGAATTTAAGTAGAAGTCACTGAGGATGGAAAAATCATTGGCCAAAACGTGCCTCCTAAGTACAGAGATGCTGTGCCTCAAAAAAAAAAAAAAAAGTTCCCCTAACCCCACAGGGAGCTCACAATAGAGCCCCCATACCTAAAGTGACCACTGAGTGACTGGACACCATGATAGCCTGGAGTTTGGAACACTACCCCTACTCTTTGGACACCACCTGAGGTTCTGGATTGACATGGGGCCCTGGAAAGGTTCAGGGTCCATAATGACTGAGGCTGAATTTCCTGCTGGCTTGGGCACTTGGAAGAAGAAAAGATTGCTCTTTAGAAGATGAAAAAGATTATATAAGTTGCACAACTGTATTTACAGCCTAAGATTCTTACCTACCACATGGGTTATTTTATTTGCTGTTATAAATGATGTTATGAACTTTTGGGGTGATTTGAAGTTTGTTGCCAGGTTTAGTAAATCAAAATACAGATACCCAATTAAATTTGTGTTTCAGATGAACAACAAATAATTTTTTGTAGTATTAGTATATCCTAGGCAATATTTGAGACATACTAAAAATTACTCTTTATTTCTCTAAAATACAAATTTAATTGGGTGTGCTATATTTTATTCAGTAACACTATGTAGGGCTCTGTAAGCATAAAGCATATTTGGACCAGTAAAGGGTGACTTTTGGATGTCCTGGCCATTTCTGACCTGTTGTACAGCCATCCAACATACTCTTTGAGAGCTGGGGTTACTCCAAAGTAGAAGGTGGGCTTCCCACTGGGGACACTCAAAGGGTGCTGAGCTCCCCTGTCCCGGATATATCGAGTGCTTTGCCCACGACTTGCCTCTCTATTCAGAAGACATGTCAGGCAAGAGCAGCAGGAATTCTCATATCCAGCCTGCTTCTTCCCTGCCCTTACTAATTTAGGATGGTTTCCACAGTTTTGTGGACATAACTGTGTAATCTAATAAAGGTAGATTAAATTACAGTTGAGTATTTTCAGATCTGAACGTGGGAAAAATGTATCCTGTTTCAAAAAAATGATCAACTGCCCCGCACTCGTTTTGTTTTTCTTTTATCTGGGAACTGGACAAGCAGGAACTATCTTGGGTTATTGTATGTGAAAGTCTCAAAGCTGTGTTGGTTTTGTAACAAAAAACAAAACAAAACAAAACAAGAAAACCCTCAAATCCACAAAATTTTGTTGTACCACATACCAAAGATAGGAGGAACCTGAACTACGACTTTGGAAATAGATATTTCACATTAAGAAAAATAAAAGCACTCATCTTGGTCACCACCACATAGCACACACACACATGCACGCACGCACCATTTCTGAAGACTCTTCAAGTGAGAAATGCTGGCTACTAAATCACTTCGGTAATTCTGTGAGCAGAAAAAAGAACATGAATTTGAACCAAATGAAATATTGGCTCTGTTCAGGTTCAGCTGGCAGCATATTTAGATACAGAGATTTTGATCTGGTTCAATAGGTTTAGAGTATTAGGGTGGTGAACTCTGGTTTTTGGTTCGCAGTGGAGGTTGAGTCCCAAGAGAGAGAAAATGATGTTCTTCCCCACTTCACATCTTTAAAAAATAACCTCTTGTTTCCATTGATTGATTGACTGATTTTTTGGCACTCTTAGCTTTGCCCAGTGGTCTAATGCCTAATAGCACATCTCCAGTGAAGTAGACTTTGTTTGCTAAAAACTTGTGGTTGTTTCTTGGCCATTTTCTCATTAGTAGAGTGAGATGGGCAGAACCCATGGCAAGTCAAAAAGGCTAGCGTTGAACATAAGACCACTGGAAATGCAGTCTAATTCTATTTCAGATACCCTCCAAGAAATTTTTTCTTCTTCTTGCCGCAGCAAATGGATTTGGAGCTTTCCAGAACTCAGAAGATTCAACATGAGATGCTCAAAGCTCCAGAAAGCCTAAGAAGCTTTCCTTAATTCATACAGTATACATATTTAATCTGTTGGCTGAGGTTGACCTCTCCATGTTTTTAAGAATAAAATGTCTGAAAACAAAGTGAGAATATATGCAAAAAAAATCCCAAACAAAAACTCTTTGGAGGAATAAAATTAAAGTGTCCAAGAGAACAAACATTTTAACACCGTAAAACTCTTTAGAAACACCTAAATATTCAGTGTACAAATTACAAACAATTCTTAGTTGTTTATTTTAATTTTTTAAATGAAGTATAGTTGACTTACAATGTTGTATTATTTTGCTGTTGTACAGCAAAGTGATTCAGTTATACATAGATATACATATTCTTTTCCATTATGGTTTATTACAGGATATTGAATATACTTCCCTGTGCTATACAGTAGTACCTTGTTGTTTATCTATTTTATACATAGTAGTTTATATCTGCTACTCCCAAACTCATAATTTATCCCTCCCCACCCCTCTTTCCGTTTTGGTAACCGTAAGTTTGTTTTCTATGTCTGTGAGACTGTTTCTGTTTTGTAAATACATTCGTGTCATATATTAGATTCCACATATAAATGATATCATATGGTATTTGTCTTTTTTTTAAATTTTTATTCTATTTTTTATACAGCAGGTTCTTATTAGTAAAATATATTATTTTACTAATGAGTAAAAATATATTTGTATATTAGTAAAAATAGATATATTTTATACATATTATTGTATATATGTCAGTCCCAATCTCCCAATTCATCCCCACCACCACCACCACACCCACCCTGCTTTCCCCACTTGGTGTCCATACTTTTGTTCTCTACATCTGGGTCTCTATTTCTGCCTTGCAAACTGGTTCATCTGTACCATTTGTCTACGTTCCACATATATGCATTAATATATGATATTTGTTTTTCTCTTTCTGACTTACTTCACTCTGTATGACAGTCTCTAGGTCCATTAATGTCTCTAAAAATGACCCAATTTCATTCCTTTTCATGGCTGAGTAATATTCCATTGTATATATATACCACATTTTCTTGATCCCTTCATCTGTTGATGGGCATTTAGGTTGCATCCGTGGCCTGGCTATTGTAAATAGTGCTGCAATGAACATTGAGGTGCATGTATCTTTTCGAATTATGGTTTTCTCTGGGTATATGCCCAGTAGTGGGATTGCTGGGTCATATGGTCATTCTATTTTTAGTTTTTTAAGGAACCTCCATACTGTTCTCCATAGTGGCTGTATCAATTTACATTCCCACAACAATGCAAGAGGGTTCCTTTTTCTCCACACCCTTTCCAGCATTTGTTGTTTGTAGATTTTGGGATGGTGCCCATTCTAACTGGTTTGAGGTGATACCTCATTGTAGTTTTGATTTGCATTTCTCTAATAATTAGTGATGTTGAGCAGCTTTTCATGTGCTTCTTGGCCATCTGTATATCTTCCTTGGAGAAATGTCTATTTAGGTCTTCTGCCCATTTTTGGATTGGGTTGTTTGTTTTTTTAATATTGAGCTGCATGAGCTGTTTATATATTTTGGAGATTAATCCTTTGTCAGTTGATTCGTTTGCAAATATTTTCTCCCATTCTAAGGGTTGTCTTTTCATCTTATTTATAGTTTCCTTTGCTGTGCAACAGCTTTTAAGTTTCATTAGGTCCCATTTGTTTATCTTTGTTTTTATTTCCATTTCACTAGGAGGTGGGTCAGAAAGGATCTTGCTGTGATTTATGTTGTAGAGTGTTCTGCCTATGTTTTCCTGTAAGAGTTTTATAGTGTCTGGCCTTACATTTAGGTCTTTAATCCATTTTGAGTTTATTTTTGTGTATGGTGTTAGGGAGTGTTCTAATTTCATTCTTTTACATGTAGCTGTCTAGTTTTCCCAGCACCACTTACTGAAGAGACTGTCTTTTCTCCATTGTATATCCTTGCCTCCTTTGTCATAGATTAGTTGACCATAGGTGTGTGGGATTATCTCTGGGCTTTCTGTCCTGTTCCATTGATCTATATTTCTGTTTTTGTGCTAGTACAATATTGTCTTGATTACTGTAGCTTTGTAATATGGTCTGAAGTCAGGGAGCCTGATCATCCAGCTCCGTTTTTTTCCCTCAAGATTGCTTTGGCTGTTGGGGTCTTTTGTGTCTCCATACAAATTTTAAGATTTCTTCTTCTAGTTCTGTAAAAAATGCCACTGGTAATACGATAGGGTTTGCATTGAATCTGTAGATTCCTTTGGGTAGTACAGTCACTTTCACAATATTGATTCTTCCAATCCAAGAACATGGTATATCTCTCCATCTGTTTGTGTCATCTTTGATTTCTTTCATCAGTGTCTTATAGTTTTCTCAGTACAGGTCTTTTACCTCATTAGGTAGGTTTACTCCTAGGTTTTTTTTTTTTTTTTTTTTTGCGGTATGTGGGCCTCTCATTGTTGTGGCCTCTCCCGTTGCGAAGCACAGGCTCCGGATGCGCAGGCTCAGCAGCCATGGCTCACGGGCCCAGCCGCTCCGCGGCATGTGGGATCTTCCCAGACCGGGGCATGAACCCGTGTCCCCTGCATCGGCAGGCAGACTCTCAACCACTGCGCCACCAGGGAAGCCCACTCCTAGGTATTTTATTCTTTTTGTTGCAATGGTGAATGGGATTGCTTCCTTAATTTCTCTTTCTGATCTTTCATTGTTAGTGTACAGGAATGCAAGAGATTTCTGTGCATTAATTCTGTATCCTGCTACTTTACCAAATTCATTGATTAGCTCTAGTAGTTTTCTGGTGGCATCTTTAGGATTCTCTATATATAGTATCATGTCATCTGCAAACAGTGAGTTTTACTTCTTTTGCAATTTGTATTCTTTTTATTTCTTTTTCTTCTCTGATTGCTGTGGCTAGGACTTCCAGAGCTATGTTGAATAATACTGGCGAGAGTGGACATCCTTGTCTTGTTCCTGATCTTAGAGGAAATGCTTTCAGTTTTTCACCATTGAGAATGATGTTTGCTGTGGGTTTTTCGTATATGACCTTTATTATGTTGAGGTAGGTTCCCTCTTTGCCCACTTTCTGGAGAGTTTTTATCATAAATGGGTGTTGAATTTTGTCAAAAGCTTTTTCTGCATCTATTGAGATGATCATATGGTTTTTATTCTTCAGTTTGTTAATATGGTGTATCACATTGATTGATTTGCATATATTGAAGAATCCTTGCATCCCTGGGATTAATCCCACTTGGTCATGGTGTATGATCCTTTTAATGTGTTGTTGGATTCTGTTTGCTAGTATTTTGCTGAGGAGTTTTGCATCTATATTCATCAGTGATATTGGCCTGTAATTTTCTTTTTTTGTAGTATCTTTGTCTGGTTTTGGAATCGGGGTGATGGTGGCCTCATAGAATGAGTTTGGAAGTGTTCCTCCCTCTGCGATTTTTTGGAAGAGTTTGAGGAGGCTGGGTGTTAGCTCTTCTCTAAACGTTTGATAGAATTCGCCTGTGAAGCCATCTGGTCCTCGCCTTTTGTTTGTTGGCAGATTTTTAATCACAGTTTCAGTTTCATTACTTGTGATTGATCTGTTCATATTTTCTATTTCTTCTGGTTTCAGTCTTGGAGGTTTCTACCTTTATAAGAATTTTTCCTTTCTTCCAGGTTGTTCATTTTATTGGCATAGAGTTGTTTGTAGTAGTCTCTTATGATGCTTTATATTTCTATGGTGTCCGTTGTAACTTCTCCTTTTTCATTTCTAATTTTATTGATTGAGTCCTCTCCCTCTTTTCCTTGATGAGTCTGGCTAAAGGTTTATCAGGTTTGTTTATCTTCTCAAAGAACCAGGTTTTAGTTTTATTGATCTTTGCTATTGTTTTCTTTGTTTCTATTTTATTTATCTCTGCCCTGATCTTTATGATTTCTTTCCTTCTGCTACTTTGGGTTTTGTTTGTTCTTTCTCTAGTTCCTTTAGGTGTAAGGTTAAATTCTTTATTTGAGGTTTTTCTTGTTTCTTGAGGTAGGATTGTGTTGCTATAAACTTCCCTCTTAGAATTGCTTTTGCTGCATCCCATAGGTTTTGAATCATTGTGTTTTCATTGTAATTTGTCTCTAGGTATATTTTGATTTCCTCTTTGACTTCTACAGTGGTCTCTTGGTTATTTAATAACGTATTTTTTAGCCTCCATGAGTTTGTATTTTTTACGTCTTTTTCGCTGTAGTTGATTTCTAATCTCATAGCATTGTGGTCAGAAAAGATGCTTGATATGATTTCAATTTTCTTAAATTTACCGAGGCTTGATTTGTGACCCAGGATGTGATGTATCCTGTAGAATGTTCCGTGTGCACTTGAGAAGAAAGTGTAACCTGCTGCTTTTGGATGGCATGTCCTATAAATAGCAATTAAATCTATCTGGTCTATTTTGTCATTTAAAGCTTGTGTTTCCTTATTAATTTTCTGTTTGTTTGATCTGTCCATTGGTGTACGTGAGGTGTTAAAGTCCCCCACTATTATTGTGTTACTGTCGATTTCCTCTTTTATAGCTGTTAGCAGTTGTCTTATGTATTGAGGTGCTCCTGTGTTGGGTGCATATATATTTATAATGGTTACATCTCCTTCTTGGATTGATCCCTTGATCATTATGTAGTGTCCTTCCTTGTCTCTTGTAACATTCTTTATTTTAAAGTCTATTTTATCTGATATGAGTATTGCTACTCCAGCTTTCTTTTGATTTCCATTTGCATGGAGTATCTTTTTCCATCCCTTCACTTTCAGTCTGTATGTGTCCTAGGTTTGAAGCAGGTCTCTTGTAGACAGCACATAGGGTCTTGTTTTTGTATCCTTTCAGCAAGACTGTGTCTTTTGGTTGGAGCATTTAATCCATTCACATATAAGGTAATTATAGATATGTATGTTCCTATTACCATTTTCTTAATTGTTTTGGGGTTTTTTTTGTCAGTCTTTTTCTTCTCTTGTGTTTCCCACTTACAGAAGTTCCTTTAGCATTTGTTGTAAAGCTGGTTTGGTGGTGCTGAATTCTCTTAGCTTTTGCTTGTCTGTAAAGCTTTTGATTTCTCCATCAAATCTAAATGAGATTCTTGGCAGATAGAGTAATATTGCTTGTAGGTACTTCCTTTTTATCACTTTAAATATATCATGCCACTCCCTTCTGGCTTGTAGAGTTTCTGCTGAGAAATCAGTTGTTAACCTTATGGGAGTTCCCTTGTATGTTATTTGTCATTTTTCCCTTGTTGCTTTTAATAATTTTTCTTTGTCTTTAATTTTTTTCAGTTTGATTACGATGTGTCTCGGCATGTTTCTCCTTGGGTTTATCCTGCCTGGGAGTCTCTGTGCTTACTGGACTTGGGTGGTTATTTCCTTTTCCATGTTAGGGAAGTTTTTGACTATAATCTCTTCAAATATTTTCTCGGGTCCTTTCTCTCTCTCTTCTCCTTCTGGGACCCCTGTAATGCAAATGTTGTTGCATTTAATGTTGTCCCAGAGGTCTCTTAGGCTGTCTTCATTTCTTTTCATTCTTTTTTCTTTATTCTGTTCTGCGGCAGTGAATTCCACCATTCTGTCTTCCAGGTCACTTATCCGTTCTTCTGCCTCAGTTATTTTGCTCTTGATTCCTTATAGTGTAGGTTTCATTTCAGTTATTGTATTGTTCATCTCTCTTTGTTTGTTCTTTAATTCTTCTAGGTGTTTGTTCTTTAATTCTTCTAGATCTTTGTTAAGCATTTCTTGCATCTTCTTGATCTTTACCTACATTCTTTTTCTGAGGTTCTGGATGATCTTCATTATCATTATTCTGAATTCTTTTTCTGGGAGGTTGCCTATCTCCACTTCATTTAGTTGTTTTTCTGGGGTTTTTATCTTGTTCCTTCATCGGGTACGTAGTCCTCTGCCTTTTCATTTTGTCTGTCTTTCTGTGAATGTGGTTTTCATTCCACAGGTTTATAGTTGTTCTTGCTTCTGCTGTCTGCCCCCTGGTGGATAAGGCCATCTGAGAGGCTTGTGCAAGCTTCCTGATGGAAGGGACTGGTGGTGGGTAGAGCTGAGTGTTGCTCTGGTGGGCAGAGCTCAGTAAAAGTTTAATCTGCTTGTCTGCTGATGGGTGGGGCTGAGTTTCCTCCCTCTTGGTTGTTTGGCCTGAGGCAACCCTCCACTGGAGCCTGCAGGCTCTTTGGGCTCTGGAAGGGCTCACACCAAGGAGCACTTCCCAGAACGTATGCTGCCAGTATCCTTGTCCCCGCTGTGAGCCACAGCCACCCCCAGCCCCCTGCCTGTGCAGAAGACCCTCGAACTCTAGCAGGTAGGTCTGCTTCAGTCTCCTATGGAGTCACTGCTCCTTCCCCCTGGGTCCTGATGCACACATTACTTTGTGTGTGCCCTCCAAGAGTGGAGTCTCTGTTCCCCCCAGTCCTGTCAAAGTCCTTCAATCAAATCCCACTAGCCTTTAAAGTCTGATTCTCTGGGAATTCCTCCTTCTGTTGCCAGACCCCCAGGTTGGGAAGCCTGATGTCGGGCTCAGAACCTTCACTCCACTGGGTGGACTTCTGTGGTTTAAGTGTTCTTCTGTGGTTTAAGTGTTCTTCAGCGGTTATGGGGTTTGATTTTATTGTGATTGTGCCCCTCCTACCATCTCATTGCGGTTTCTCCTTTGTCTTTGGATGTGGGGTATCATTTTTGGTGACTTCCGGTGTCTTCCTGTCGATGATTGTTCAGCAGTTAGCTGTGATTTCAGTGCTCTTGCAAGAGGGAGTGATCATACATCCTTCTAATCTGCCATCTTGAACCAATCTCCTTGTCTGTCTTTCTGACTTACTGCACTGAGTATGATAATCTCTGAGTCCATCCCTGTTACTGCAAATGGCATTATTTCATTCTTTTTTATGGCTAAGTGGTATTCCATTGTATATATGTACCACATCTTCTTTATCCGTTCATTTGTCAGTGGACGTTTAGGTTACTTCCATGTCTTTGCTATTGTAAATAGTACTGCTGTGAACCTTGGGGTGCATATATCTTTTCAAATTATAGTTTCCTCTGGAGTGAGATTGCTGGATAATATGGTAGTTCTATTTTTAGGGACCCTCGATACTGTGTTCCATAGTGGTTTTACCAATCAATATACATTCCCACCATTAGTGTAGGAGGGAATTCCTCACCTTCTCCAGCATTTGTTATTTGTAGACTTTTTAATGATGGCCATTCTGACCAATATGAGGTGGTAACTCATTGCAGTTTTGATTTGCATTTCTCTAATAATTAGTGATGTTGAACATCTTTTCATGTGCCTCTTGGTCATCTGTATGTTGCCTTTGGAGAAACGTCTATTTCAGTCTTCTTCCCATTTTTTGATTGAGTTGTTTTTTTTTCTTTTGTTTTGTTTATTGAGTTGTATGAGCTATTTGTATGTTTTAGAAATTAAGGCCTTGTTTGTCACATTGTTTGCAAATACTTACTCCCAGTCCATAGGTTGTCTTTTTGTTGTGTTTATGGTTTCCTTTGCTGTGTGAAAGCTTGTAATCTTGATTAGATCCCATTTGTCTATTTTTGCTTTTATTTCTATTGCCTTGGGAGACTGACCTAAGAAAACATTGGTATGATTTATGTCAGAGAATATTTTGCCTACGTTCTCTTCCCAGGAGTTTTATGGTGTCATGTCTTATATTTAAGTCTTTATGCCATTTTGAGTTTATTTATGTGTACAGTTTGTAGGTGTGTTCTAAATTCATTGATTTACATTTGTCTGCCCAGCTTTTCCAACACCACTTGCTGAAGAGACTGACTTTTCTCCATTGTATATTCTTGCTTCCTTTGTCAAAGATTAATTGACTCTAGGTGTGTGGGTTTAGTTCTGGGCTCTCTATTCTGTTCCGTTGATCCATATGTCTGTTTTTGTGCCAATACCATGCCATTTTGATTGCTGTAGCTTTGTAGTACTGTCTGAATTCTGTGAGGGTTATGCCTCCAGCTTTCTTTTTCCTCAGGATTGCGTGACAATTCTGGGTCTTCTATGCTTTCACATAAATTTTAGGATTATTTGTTCTAGATCTGTGAAAAATGTCGTTGGTAATTTGATAGGGATCACATTAAATCTGTAGATTGCTTTGGGTAGTATGGCCATTTCAACAGTATTAATTCTCCCAGTCTAAAAGCATAGGATATCTTTCCATTTCTTTGAATCATCTTTAGTTTCCTTTATCAATGTTTTATAGTTCTCAGCATATAAGTCTTTCACCTCCTTGGTCAAGTTTATTCCTAAGTATTTTATATATTTTATGTGATTTTAAAAGGGTTTTCCTTAAACTTTCCCTTTGTGATATTTCATTGTTAGTATAAAGAAATGCAACAGGTTTCTGTATGTTAATCTTGTATCCTGCTACCTTGCTGAATTGATCAGTTCTAGTAGTTTTTGTGTGGAGTCTTTAGGGTTTTCTATATATAGTATCATGTCATCTGCATACAATGACAGTTTTACCTCTTCTTTTCCAATTTGGATACCTTTTATTTCTTTTTCTTGTCTGATTGCTGTGGCTAGGACTTCCAGTACTCTGTTGAGTAGAAGTGGTGAGAGTGGACATCCTTGTCTTGTTCCAGATTTTAGCAGGAAGCCTTTCAGCTTTTCACTGTTGAGTATGTATTATGTTTGTCATAAATACCTTTTATTATGTTGACATATGTTCCCTCTATACCCACTTTGGTAAGAGTTCTTATCATGAATGGATGCTGAATTTTATCAAATGATTTTTCTGTATCTAGAGATGACCATGTGATTTTTGTTGATATGGTTATCACATTGATTGATTTGCATATGTTGAACCATCCTTGTGACCGTGGGATGAATCCAACTTGATCATGGTGTATGATCTTTTTTATGTGTTGTTGGCTTCATTTTGCTAATATTTTATTGAGAATTTTTGCATCTATATTCATCAAAGATATTGGCCTGTAGTTTTCTTTTTTGGTATTGTCTAGTTTTGGTATCAGGATGATGGTGGATTTAGAGAATGACTTTGGGAGTGTTCCCTTCTCTTAAGTCTTTTGGAAGAGTTTGAGAGATACTTAGTTGTTTATTTTTAATGATTCCCCAAAATCTTTAAGAAGAAAGAGATAAATGACCTTCCACCACCACCACTCCACAAATATACATCTCACAGCTAAAATATATTTTAAAAGCCTGAGAGGTGTCTGTCCTGGTTTGATTACATACTCAGCCCAGTATTCTAAAATTGCTGTAAGTGCAGACTTTTAAAGTCAGGAACATAGAAATTTCAAGCTATCCAGAGTATAATACCTTGATTTTTCAGATGAGTAAACTGAGGTTCAGAGAGGTGAAGTGATTTACCCAAGGTCACATGATTCATGCTTTATGGAGTGAGAAGCAAAACTTGAATCTCCTGTTCTCAGGTCAGAGCATAAAAAGAATTAATAGTCACAGTACTGTTCCCAAAGCCTCACAACAGCTCAGATCATCCCAGAATGACTGTCTTGGAATGACTGACCTTTAGCCATTCTGCAGTCCTTACTGCAGGTAAGAAAGAGAACATGGACATTCTGGAAAGATGTTGAACTACCCCAGGATTGGAGCAAAAGGATTTTCTGCCTCACCCTTAATTACACACAAAAGTTCCCAAACAACCCAATTTCCGTAAGCATTCATTGCTGTTTTGCATCATTTGGGGGACCCTTACATTCTCTGTATCCCCTTTTGCCCTATCAAAAAAAAAAAAAAAAAAAGGTCTTGGCTAAGCCACAGGATTTTCTAAGCTGTCCTAAGAGGGTCCTGCATGCCTAAAACTTGTTTTTCCTTCAGTACCTAGGGTCTTGACTTGTAGGACACTGCTATTTGTTAAGCATCATGGGATGATTAATCAGTATTTTGCCCTCTCTCTTTTCAACTCCATGAGGAGGACATAGTTGTTTAGCTTCCATTCTTCCTTTATGGCACCTGCAAACTCTGACTCTTGGTTGACAAAGAAGAAAAAATTTGTAAAAAATTTGTAAACATCCTGGGATTAATTACTCCTGGGATCTCTCTGCCCATCCATGCTAATAAAGTATGAGACTTCCCTCTATTTATCACCTTTATTTCCTCAGAGACATCAGAGAACAGCCCTCCCTAACAGAGTGGAATGAATCTGATTAACGCAGGATCCCAGCATCCTTAGTCCTTCGTCAAACCATCAGAAATAAAAAAGGTGTTTGGGGGGCGGGGGAGGCATACGTTACAGAGTATCTATGTGACCTTTTGTCTCCTGTAGACCACTGTCACCAGCCAGATTAGCATCTGAGGCAGGTAGTAGAAAGGCCTAATGTTCAGCCCTGTGTTTTTGCTGAAACTAATTTCCTTACCAGCATTTGAGGCCTTGGCCACCGAGTCTTCCTGACAGGTCTGGCCTTTTTTTTGCCAAAGAACAAATGTCAGGGTCTTTCTTGTCTTAGGAGGGAAAGTGCTGTCTCACTGGCCTGCAGCAGGTTCCTGAGACACCAGATGCCAGGTCGGAGTCTTGTATGTGCTGGTTGTTGACTAGTTGCAATGAAGATTGGCCTGAAGCTATGCCAAGGCCCTCGGCATGGTACCCCTTTAGTCAGGCCTTCCCATTCTTTTGAAAGAAAAGAGGATAGCAGGGTTAGGGGAACCGGTTCCTTGGAAAGGAGAAAGGCAGAAGTCAACACAAAGAAGTCATAAAATCAGGAAAATGTTAGATACCTAAGGACTCTTACATATCCTTCAAGGCCCTGCATGGTTGACCTCTAATTCTTCAGCTTCCTCTCCCTCCACACCCCCTAGTGTGTTCCCTAGACACACTTGCCTTATTTCAGGGCCAAGTTCCCTCCCTCCATTGGGCCTTTTGCACAAGCTGTCTTAGCTCCTGGAACATCCCACACTGCACCACTGGTACAACCTGCCCTTTATCTATCTAATTGCACTTAACACTCAGCACTTAGTTCTAAAGTCACAGACTCAGGTCGCCATGCCTGGACTTTTGGGCAAGGCAGGGCCACCAATGTAAGGACTCAGAACACCTGCTTTCACTGTAATTTTATACTTATTTGTGGGATCATTTGAATAGTATCTATTCCTTTCCCATGATGGTAATCTCCATGAAGCCAGCTTCTCTACACTGGTTCCCTGCTATCTGCAGCCCCCAGCACACTTCATGGCACAAGGAGACATCTGTGGAATGGATGCAGTCTAATTAGACTAAGCAGGTATCATGAGCAGCATTTTCCCCCATAAAGTAACTAAGCCCTTAGAGAGGTTAAGCACCTCACCCAAGGTCATGAGCTAGTTAATGGCAGAGCAGAGACTAGAGACTAGGCCACTTAACTTCTAATATAGCAAACTTACTATACTTATATGTACGTAGTTCAGAGGACCTGGGTTTTAATCTTGATTCTTCCATTTCCTTGCCTTGTAACCTTGATGAAGTAACATAACTTTTCTAAGCCTCATTTTCTTCATTGGCAAAATGAAGTTAATAATGTACCCACATTGTAAATCGATATAACTAATATAGTAACTATCAACTATTACCACTCTAGGAATGCCTCAAAAAATCTAGACTTTATGAATTAAAAATTTGTGATAGTTCAGGTAAAAACTATGAAGAACTCTAAACTCTTAAGAGCTCTTCAGAACTTATTTGAGGGGAAGAGGGAAAGAAGAGACAAAAGATTTAGAATGCAAATGGAAGGTCTTAACATTTGGAAAACAGTGTGTTTAAATTACTTAAAAGGACAAATTGTTTTTAAAATGTCAAATTAGGCGTTCTTAGAAGCATTTATTTACAGAGAACCCTGTTAATGATAATTATAAACACTTCTTCTCTATTCATTAAAGTAGGTTCCCTAAGGGGTTTCTATGGTACAGTTATTTATTAGCCTGCTTCCAAATAGTATTGGTGCTTAAAAGTAACAACACTGCATGTCCCTTAAAATATTTTGTAATTGATCTTCTCACTGGTTCCAGCAAGCCCATGTCTCCCAGCTCCTGTGCTGCCATTTCTTTGTACAGAGCAAGCTCTTCCATGCCTCCAAACCTTTGCATTTGCTGTTCCCATTGCCAGGAGCACCCTCCCCCAGATCTTCACAGAGAAGTTTCCTTCTCATTACTGGTGCCAGGGCATGTTCATTCCTCCGAGTGCACCTTGCTAAAAGAGCCCTCTCCCCTCACACTACCTCACTCGGCTTGGTTTAAACTACTTCATTCCCAACCCTCATTGGGAATTAATCTGGACCTCTGTGGGTGTATTTAATGCCTGTCCCCACCTTCTAGGCTGGAGGCTTCATGAGAGGAAGGCCTCTCCTGCTTTGTTCCAGCATCTGGAACAATGCCTGGTATGTAGCTGGTGCTCAGGAGTTATTCAGTGAATCAATGAAATGTGCGTTGTCTAGACCAACTTGGTGTCTGGGTTAGGAAAAACCGATCAGAGTTAATACTGATAGATGCAAACAAATAAACAGGCTGTCCTTAAATCTCTCTAGCATAAGAGCTCTTCCTTTCAGAAATAGCATACAATTTCAGCATTTTTACAGCAAATCAGCTGCAGTATTGGCAAACACCGGTAGTCAGGGAGATGAGAGCTGTTTAAAGGGTGGTTAAGATCGATGCTTTAATGAAACAACATACAATAAACCTCACCTTTCTCTCTCTCCTTACCCCACCCACACAACTCGACCACCCTTTTGAAAGCTTTAACCTAAAAATGCTTGAGACCAAATGCCTTGTTTTGTAAAATTAATGCAAGCTGGAAGAAGGTAGTAATGGTAACATTTATATGGGTGCACAAATTCTAGGCTTGATAAATATTAAATCAATCATCCAGGGAAGCCAATATAAACAGTGTGTTATCGTTGATTAATTTATTTAAGAATCACCATCTGATTTACTCTCAGAGGAGCTCCATGGAAGTTTCATTATTTGATGATGAACATGGTGATGCAGCCTTGTGCTAATGAGGAGAATTACTGACCCACAAAGATTACGTGCCTTGTTTAAGGAAATCCAGGGAGCCAGTGGGGATGAATGAGAAAGCAGAATTCTGACTCCTCCCTCTCTCCATTTGTCAAACCTTCCTCTCCTCATCCTGGATTTTTTTCCTTTCCCACCTGCAAATTTTCTCTCCCTTTTCACCTCTACTCTCCATCTCCACCCTTCTCTATTCTGCCTTTCAAAACCATCTTTCACTTATTGCCTTTGCCCTCAGGTCTGTATTTTGGGGGTAGCTGGGTAAGAAGGAGGTGAGTTCACCAACTGGTACTAAAAAATGATACATAAAAACTAAGGCTCCCGGGCTTCCCTGGTGGCGCAGTGGTTGAGAGTCCGCCTGCCGATGCAGGGGACATGGGTTCGTGCCCCGGTCCGGGAAGATCCCACATGCCGCGGAGCGGCTGGGCCCATGAGCCATGGCCGCTGAGCCTGCGCGTCCGGAGCCTGTGCTCCACAACGGGAGAGGCCACAAAAATGAGAGGCCTGCGTACCGCAAAAAACAAAAAACAAACAAACAAAAAAACTAAGGCCCCCAAACTCAGGTACCTATGGGGACTTAGATAATTTAAGTAAGTGAACCAGGCTGAATGCCACACAGTAGAGAGTGGTGGAGACTGTGGCAAATAGGTCTGACATATGCCCCTTCTAGAGGAGAGAGTGACTCCGCAGCTCCAGTCCATTGTGGCCATGAAATATGAACCCTGCATGACCAGGTTCTTCAAGCTGGATATTTGGGTTTTTATGGGAAATTTTTCAAATTTTAAAACCCCCAGCTTTTTTAGGGCTGGATTCAGCCCATAGGCTGGCTATTTGCAAACTTGATGTTAAGTGTACTTGGCTCAGAGTCCTTGTCGATGGCTGAACCCACTCCACCTCCTGGAACCTCATCTTCCTGTCTTACTCTCCTCCTCCCTTCCCACCCCCCCCGCCCCCCAAACACACACACAGCCCAGCATATACTCCTTTTTTTTAAAATTTAGTTTAGCTTCTCTCTCTTTTGCTCTCTCTGTGCTCTGATGTTTACAAAGTTGCGTTCCCTCGCAAGGCAGAGTTAGTGGAGAGAAGAAAGGTGGGGCAAGGAAGAGTGGTGACCTGGTTACCAGGCTCAGGCTGGGGGCTTGCAGTGGAAGGCAGCAGAGTGCAGTGAGGGAACTTGGCTTGGCCATAGCCCCTGAGTACTTACGAAGATCCAGTTTAGAAAAATGTGGCAAATAAACACCAAGGCAGGGGCCCCAGCAACCCCCATGCTCTTCTCTTATTTTCCTCTCAGCTTCTCCCTCATCAGTTCTCCAGTTTCATGATAACATTGTCTGAAGGTTCCAGAGAGCTTTCCACACGATCTGAGAACAATAACTAAACAACCAAAGAAAGATTTTCTAATGCCTTCCAAAGCAAAATTCTGGGCTAAAGTTGTGAGGCCAGAGTGGACACCAGTCCACATTCTGTCTTGGTGGGAAACTGTCTGCTAGTGGTCAGGGTCCAGGATGGCAACCTTGAGAAGGAGCTGACATTAGTCACAGCTCTGTCCCCACATCCCAAGGTACCATTTAAATAGCCTGTCTCCCAGAAATAGAGAACAGGCCACAGTACACAGAAATAACAGTCCCTATGGAAAGACTCTAATGCTTTACAGGTATTATCCATTAATTCTTCCTCTGTGGGGTAGGTACTATTAATTTCATTTTATAGATGGGGGAACTAAGGCAAAGAAAGGTTAAATATTTTACCCAAGGTCACAAATACACTTTTCCCAAGAATACTTTGAAAACTAAATGGGATTCTGCATGTGCTACATTAATAAGATGCAAAGTACTAAAGAAGTGTTCATTTTAATTTTAAACTAATTTGCACAAAGCTATTAGCAGCAGATAATATGTTAATTTATTACCCTTCCCAGGGGACTCATTCACTCAATAAATATTGATTGAGCATTCACTATTTCACCCTGGATGTAGGGATGCGTGTAGGAGGTTCTAGAATCTCCAAGACTCAGTCCAAAGTGGGGTCATGAGAGATGAGGAGTGCCCCCTCCTCCTACCACATAGCCCTAGACTAGGCACACCACTTGGCTTTGTTCTTAAGCTAGGTGGTTCTTCCCAGAGAATGCACAGTTCAGTGGTAAAAGCCTACCCTGAGGGCCCCCATGCTTTGCAGGACTGCTGAGGCCCTCTGTTCAATCTGTTGTCTGCCTGTGAGTGGATGATAAATCCTCAAGCTGTTGTGTCACTCAACACCACCTTTGCTGCCTTTGCCTGCTCTGCGCTAAGGCCCCTTCCCAGACTCTCTTTCCTCCTCACCTTCCTATTTCTGTGTCCAGGGTCAAGTCCATGACAGGTCACCTTGACATGATTATAAATGGCAAGTTCTAGGAGAGGGCCTGGATGAACCTGCTTCCCTTCTCTTCTCACAGGACAAACTCTTTCCTCCTACTTTGGGGCATTTCAAGGACATCCAGAAAGACCAGTGATGTCGTGGCCCAATAGTGTGTATGGGCAGGTACTGGGATTCAGGCCAGCTGGTGCTTGTCAGCTGGGAAAGTGACTTCCCTCTGGGGAGTCCCATTTTCTCCATGAGTGAACTGGGAAGGCTGGTCAAGATGTTCTCTGGGTTTCCTTACTGTTATCACTATCATATTCAAAAGATCTTCTTAGACACTCAGACAGATGGAAGGGGATACAGGGTCACTCTAGGCAAAGCCAGGATTTCTTACAAGCAGGATAGACATCCACCTCTATGGTGTAATTCCAGGAATGGGAGGCCCTTCCACCTTCCTGATGACAGAAACTCTCCCAAATTATAATCATTTAGGAAGACTGAATCCATGTTAAAATGCAGTATCATTACAGAATCTTAGCTTTAAGTATCCTTAGCTCTAAAGAGGAATGCATCTTGGGATTGCATTAAAAAACTTCCACTGTGGTGTGAAGCTGGCAGTTGCCAAGGGAAATAAATAAGATAGGGCTTTTGGGAACTAGCAGGGAGAAAACATTAGATGAAGTCTCTGGGGAGGAGAAACAGCATTTGTCTTTTCACTGCTATATTCCTGGTATATCCACGGTCATCTTCTATCTTTAAGCCCATCTTTATTTGACAGAGAAGTAAAT
Organism: Mesoplodon bidens; assembly: GCF_964165515.1. Taxonomy (NCBI): domain Eukaryota; kingdom Metazoa; phylum Chordata; class Mammalia; order Artiodactyla; family Ziphiidae; genus Mesoplodon; species Mesoplodon bidens. Next base: position 171,603,878 of record NC_138160.1, on the reverse strand, counting down.
GAACAGTCCTTAGCTTTGGATGAAGGAAGGTAGAGAGAAGTCCTGGGAAGAGCTTCATGCTTTCTGGCAGAGGGTGAACAGAACCAACCCAAGATAAGTTGAGCGAGCAGAGACAATTCAGAGCTGCTTAGAGTTGGAGGTCCCATCCACAGGCCACAGAAGAAGGAAACCTGGAGGAGGCCAGGAGGGCAGGGCAGCAGAGCCCATCACCAGCATCAGCTTCCATTTTTTTGACATTGTTCACATTGGGTGGGCCTCCTGCTAAGAGAGGCAGTCTACTTAATGGCTTTCAGTACAGGCTTTGGAATCAGAGACTTGACCTTGAACACTGATCCTGTCACCTACTGGTTGTGTGACACCAAAAACATTACTTCATTTCTCTGTGTCTCAGATTCCAGTATGTTAAATCAGGATGCTAATAGTAACTAGCGCATAGGAGTATAATAAGGGTTAAAGGTGAGACTGTCTACAAAACACCTAGCCTGGGGCTGGCACTGAGCAATGCTCAATAAATGGTATGGTGAAGATGATGAAGTACAGTTAATTCTAAGGAACTGGGTTTATAAATGTCAATGTCACTTGGGTTGTGGGTCAGGGAATGAATCCCATCACGTTATCTGATACCAAGGGTCAGTACTCTGGGAAAGTCCCTGACCTGCTCTGTGCCTCATTTTCACCTTCTGCAGGAGTATAATAATTATATCTATCCCATGGGATTTAGGAGAGGATTCATTTATTCAGCAAATATTTATTAAGCAACTGTTATGTGCCAGGAGCTGCCCTGTGCACTTGGGATAAATCTGTGAACAAAATAGGTCGAGATACCTGTGCTAGGAGCCAACATGTAGACCTTCTGGAGGAGTTCCTGGCACTTAGTAAGCCCTCAGGGAAAGAAATGAAGAGAGTGTCAGTGACAGAAGAAGACCACCTACAACCTAATACAGCTTCATAGACTCAAAACCCATATTTGCCGTTTTCCCAACTTTGTGACATTGGACAAGTTCTTAACCTCTCTGGGTGTCAGTCTTTCTCGTCTGTAAAAAAGTAGTAACAACTCCCTTCTTGAGGGTCTTGTAGTACCAAAGTAAAGTGCCTGGTACATGTTAGGCCATCTCTGCAAGTTGGTTACCGTATTAGTTGCCTAGGGCTGCCATAACAAACTTGGTGGCATAAAATAGCAGAAATGTGTTCTCTCATAGTTCTAAAGGTCAGAAGTCCAAAATCAGGGTGTTGGCAGAAATGGTTCCTTCTGGAGGCTCAGAGGGAAAATCTGTTCCCTGCCCCTGGTTCTAGCTTCTGAACGAGAACTAGTTGTAGGCAACGCTTTGCATTCTTTGGCTTCTAGCCGCATCCCTCTGACCTCTGCCTCCATTTCCACCTGTTCTACTCCATGTGTCTGCATGTCCTCTCCTCTTTTTTTTTTTAAGCCAGTAATTTTTATTTTATTTTATTTTAATTAATTAATTAATTATTCTTGGCTGTGTTGGGTCTTCGTTGCTGTTTGTGGGCTTTCTCTAGTTGCGGTGAGTGGGAGCTACTCTCTGTTGTGGTGCGCGGGCTTCTCATTGTGGTGGCTTCTCTCGTTGCGGAGCAGCACAGGCTCTAGGTGCATGGGCTTCAGTAGTTGTGGCATGTGGGCTCAGTAGTTGTGGCTCACAGGCTCTAGAGCACAGGCTCAGTAGTTGTGGCTCATGGGCTTAGTTGCTCCACAGCATGTGGGATCTTCCCGGACCAGGGCTCGAACCCGTGTCCCCTGCATTGGCAGGTGGATTCTTAGCCACTGTGCCACCAGGGTAGTCCCTCCTCTCCTCTTCTTATAAGGACACCAGTCGTTGGATTTAGAGCCCATCCTAATCCAGTATGTCCTCATCTTAATTATATCAGCTAAGAACCTTTTTTCAAGTAAGGTCACATTCCAAGCTTCCAGGTGGACATGAATTTGGGAGGCACACTATTCAACTCACTACAGTTCCTTCCTAACCTCTCTCCTCCATTGCAGGGTTTCTGAGCAAAGATTTTTGAGTGAGATATAGCAGGCTTCATGGTCAGAACCTGGAGAGCATTGCATCCCCCTTTTTTCACCTGTATCACCTCTAGAACCAGAAAGATCATGCTCTCTCTCTGTAAATAGCTATTGAATCATCACAGGGAATGCACTAGAAGCCTACAACCACTTGGGAATATTTTGCCGGTGAAGGAGGCAGGTTTGAGAGTTTCCTCACCTGTGTCCACCACCAAGAAATGAGGCATTGCTTACCTTGGAAAATGAGTCCATTCTTTCCAGACCAGTGGTGATTTAATTCCAGTGGTGTTGAATAACTAATAACCTGAGGTATTAATGAATCAATCCATTACATTTCTAGCTATTATATCTACATTTCAGCAGAGACCTTCTGGAGGCAAGGTTTTAAATCAAGGGAGTGACTCTAACAGTGGAACTTTCCTGCATTTTGGTAGGCTGCTGTGGGAAGATGTTTGGAGAAAGGTAGAACTGTGGCCATTCAGCTTAAGTCTGCTAACATTTCTTGAGCAGCTCCCGCATGCAGGGCACCGATCTAAATGCCCAAGTGGAACTCACTAAGAGAAATCCCCATTCCTGCCTATCAGGGATTCATGATAAAGTAACTGCACACAAATAACAGTAAAGCAAGGGAAGTGCACTATGAAAGGGATATGAAGGATGTACATGGGAAAGGCAGGGATTAATTTTGATGGCAATGAGGCGATAGGGTAAATTGCAAAACCTCTAATAGGCAGCTTTTAAAGGGTGAATCTACACGTGGAGGTAACGAGGGATGGCATTCCAGACAGAGGACCCAGCATAAGCAAAGGCATGGCGATGGGGAAAGGCAGAGTATGCCCAGCAGCTATGTGTTATCTGGTCTGGTGGTTGGAACACGCTGTGAGGCCACGTGGGAATTTAAGTCTAGAGAACTAAACCCAGTCTTGATGGTGGAGGGCCTGGACTGCCAGCTTGAGGCTGTGAGGGTTCATCCTGAAGGCCACGGCTGATGCAGGAGAGCAGCATGTTTAGGGGCACCCATCTGCCTGGCCTCATGCTGCTGTCCCCACTCAGGACATCACTGAAATTACTTCCCAGAACCACAGTCTCCTGGTCTATAAAATGTAGGTGGCATTTGTCCTATTTCACAGCCTCCGTGTAACATTTTCATAGAGTAATGCATACAACTGCTTAGAACAGTGCTGGGCACACACTAAGCAGTTAATAAATGCTCATTATTAACTATAAATGTTTTGGTAAGGGAAGTGATTAAATTGAGGGGTGCTTGGTTTGTTGGTGGGTTGTTTTTTTCAGGATACAGCTTGTGGCTACCCAGACAAGCTGCCTGGCTGAGTGAAGGAAACGGAGGGAGTGGAAGGCAGGGTGGCTGCATTCTGACGTTAGGAGGAGCTGGTCCAGAATTTGGGGTAGGCTGAGGGGAAGGATGGGGACAAGTCTGCAGGTGGGGCTGGGCCTATGGGCAGCACTGCACTGGGGAGCCTGAAGGGAAGCTGAACTCTGTCGGCAGCCAAGGGAGGAATGGTTTGCTTTAGTTGTCTCAGGGAAGCAGTTTCTCTTCTCAAGAGAGGGTAGAGAGGACCTCAGAGCTTCCAGAGTATCCCTCGGGAGCTACTTAACTGAAGGGGACAAGGGTGGAGGAAAGAGCACAGACAAAGGCCCAGAGGTAGGATGCAGTGCATGGAATAGCCAAGTGGGTATTGGGCAGTTGCATTTGTCTTGCAACGCACTGACCCCTGCTCAGAGGTGCCCAGAATGTGAGACTGGCACCAGTGTAGTGCCTTTGTCTCATTTATACCAGAGCCTGCATGCCCTCCCTTCTCACCTGGTTGTGTGGAGCCTACTTGTCCTCCACAGCCCTGTTCAGGCTCATGCCCTGCTTGGAACCTTTTCCAACAACTCCAGCCTGTGCTGATCTCTCTCTTCTCTGAACTCAGGTTGTGCTAGAGACAGACTCAAACTGTTTAGCACTGGAGTTATTCTTTACTCTGCCAACCAGGGAAGATGACTACACTAAGGTTTTTCATGTAGAGCAAATGAAACAACTCTAATTAGCACTCAGCACAGTACCTGGCACCTAATCAGTGCACAGTAAGCACTGGCAGTTCTCCTCCTCTTCCTCACGTCGATATTATTGTTGCTGCTTGGGGACGCATGGTGGGTGGCATCCTTGGGAACAACACAGTGCTGGGGATGTGGGTGTGTGGGCGTTCGCTGTTATACCAGCCCTTTCTCTTCCCCTGAGGAAAACATTCTGGGGAACTAAGTGAATGAATGTGACATTATTATTGTGATAACCTTGAATCCACTCTAATTCATGTTTATTTTTTAATCATCTGCCAACATTACTGTAGCTTCATGAGTCACACATTCCTTGTGGCAGACCTCATAATATATGGTGACTCATCAGTGCACTGTGGCCCTGAAGGTGAGAACTTCTGCTCAAGTTTTCACTTGTGTTAGTTCTGCCTTCCTGGCTAGACTGTAAACTCTGTGAGGACAGGGACCCTGGCTGACTTCTTCCCTCCCCACCATGGTACCCAGCATAGTGGTTGGCATGTAGCTGTTGTTAACTAGTCGTGTGCTGATGAACTGATATCAGGCTTAACAGCTTCAGGCTTATATTTCATCAGCAACACTTACAGAAAAATATATGTTGCTCAAATGCTAGAAATTTCAGAGGCATGTCTATAGTTTTGCCCAGTTCCTATGAGAATCTCTCTAAAGGAAAACAATTATATATTCATCAAGACTTTTGAGGGTATAAGTGACAGAAACCTAACTCAAACTTGCTTAAGCAAAAAAGGGCAGAAATTGGTTCATATCACTGAAAAAGTCCAAAGGTATAGTTAAGTTCAGGTAAAGCTGGATCCAGGTGCTCAAGTTTTATCAGCAGGAATATGTCTCTCTCAGTCCTTTGACTCTGTTTTCCTTCTACATTTTCAAGCGTGTTCTACACACCTGGTGGCAAGGAGCTGCCAACAGCTTCAGGCTTATGCTCTGTCAGCTTTGACAACAAAAGGCAAAACCGCGTCACTTCCCCAGTCATGTTAACGGAATCTGGACCTGACACCCATAGACTCAGAATGGGCCACACGTCTATACCTAAACCAATTCCTCTGACTCGCTTGATCAGGTATAGGTTACCTGCTGGGCTTAGGCGTAGGGTGGGACAGACATTATCCAACACCACTGGTTTGGATATTTGGAAAAAGGATGATTTCCCAAAAGATAATCTTTTTTTTTTTTTTTTGTGGTACGCGGGCCTCTCACTGTTGTGGGCTCTCCCGTTGCGGAGCACAGGCTCTGGACGCGCAGGCTCAGCAGCCATGGCTCACGGGCCCAGCCGCTCCGCGGCACATGGGATCTTCCCGGACCGGGGCACGAACCCGTGTCCCCTGCATTGGCAGGAGGACTCTCAACCACTGCGCCACCAGGGAGGCCCCCAAAAGATAATCTTTATACAGTTCTTAGAGATAGAAGAAATGGGTACTGGGCAGGCAAATAATTTTGTTATTTTGCAAGCCTAAGTAAGGGAAACTGATGATGTGTAGAAGCAGGAACAGCTGTTTCCCTGTCAATTGCCGTCACCATGGTGAGAAGGGTACCAATCCATTGCATCATCTGTGCATGGGGGGGCCTTTTGCAGCAAACTCAGGACACTCTGCCTTTGGTGCCAGCATCTCAAAGTTGCACGTATGAGGCTCGCACAGAGAGGTCCTGTCCCCACCAGACGGAAGAGCCACTGATGGCCTCTGCTGACTATCTTAAGAGGAGCTCTGCATGTGACCGAGCACCTGTTACATAACCAGCATGGGGGGGCATCTGGGGACAGCTGCTGCTCAGCTAGCAGGAAGGTGGATGCCCTTCGCTCAGTCTGATTGCTCTGTCTCAGGAATGGCCTTTTCATGTGGCCCCAGAAAAGACAGTACTTCACCATTCTACTCCTGCACTTGATCTTTTCCTCATTTTTTTTCCATTCTCCATTAGCAAGAGTTGACCCTGGCCAGGATTGCAGCTACCTACCACCAAGGAGAAATGTACTGGTTTGGCAAGGAGCAGCTTCATGAAGATGAAGGTCTTCTTGGCCAGTGTGCTCTTGAAGAGAAAGAAAATACAACTGAAAGACACATCTTACTTGCTGTGATAAACACCTTTCCTCTTGTTACGTTTTCCTGTAAGAACTGTACTAAGAGGTCTTAATTGACATTGGGGCTATTTTATAATAATCCATTAACAGTGGTGGGCAGAACGAGGACCGTCAGATTTTAGAATAACAAAATGAAAAGTGACTTTATCATTCCCACCCTGTAGCTTTGTGAGTTCATCAGCTGAATCCATCTTGTTCACTGCTATATTCCCAGTGTCTGGCATAGTGTCTAGCATACATTCCTTATTACTGTTTGTGGCAGGCATCACTGATCAGTCACCTTACTTTTCCATTGATCCAAGATGATGGTCTCAGAAGAAGTAACCTAACTACCACCTAAAGGAATTAGAAAAAGAAGAACAAAAAAAAAGCCCAAAATTTAGCAGAAAGAAAGAAAGAATAAAGATCAGAGAGGAAATAAATAAAATAGAGACCTATATATATAGAGAGAAAAGATCAATAAAATCAAGAGCTGGTTTTTTTGAAAACATAAGCAAAATAGCTAAATCTTTAGCCAGGCTCACCAAGAAGAAAAAAGAGGACCCAAATAAACAAGTAAAAAATGAAAGAGGAGAAATAGCAACCAAAACCAAGATATAAAAAAATCATAAGAGAGTACTACAATTATATGTCAACAAATTGGACAACCCAGAAGAAATGGACAAATTTCTAGAAATATACAATCTGTCAAGACTGAATCAAGAAGAAACAGACAATTTAAACAGACCAGTCACTAGCAGTGAAACTGACTTGGCAATTAAAAAAACCCAGCAAACAAAAGGCCAAGACTGGAGAGCTTCACAGGGGAATTCTACCAAACATATGAAGAAGAGGTCATACCTATCCTCCTCAAACTATTCCAAAAAATTGAAGAAGACGGAACACTCCCAAATTCATTCTATGAGGCCACCATTACCCTGATACAAAAACCAGACAAAGACACTACCAAAGAAGAAAATTATAGGCCAATATCTTTGATGCAAAAATCCTCAACAAAATATTAGCAAACCAAATCCAACAATATATAAAAAGGATCATATACTGTGATAAAATGGAATTTATTCCAAGGACACAAGGATGGTTCAATATTCGCAAATAAATCCATGCAATACACCAAATTAACAAAAGGAAGAATAAAAATCACATGATCATCTCAATAGATCCAAAAAAAGTATTTGACAAAATTCAACATCCGTTCATGATAAAATCTCTCATTAAAGTTGGTATACATATCTCAACATAATAAAGCCCATTTATGACAAACCCACAGTTAACATCACACTCAGCAGTGAAAAGCTGAAGGCCTTTCCTCTAAATTCAGGAACAAGACAAGGATGCCCACTCTCACCACTTCTATTTAACATAGTATTGGAAGTCCTAGCCACAGCAGTCAGACAAGAAAAAGAAATAAAAGGCATCCAGATTGGAGGAGAAGAAGTAAAATTGCCAGTATTTACAGATGACATGATACTTTATATAGAAGACCCTAAAGTCTCCAGCAAAGAACTATTAGGACTAATAAGTTCAGTGAAGTTGCAGGATTCAAGATTAATATACAGAAATATGTTGTTTTTCTATATACTAATAATGAACAATCAGAAAGAGAAAGTTTTAAAAAATCCCATTTAAAGTTGCATTGAAAAGAATAAAATACCTAGGAATAAACTTAACCAAAGAGGTGAAAGACCTACACTCTGGAAAACTATAAAACATTGATGAAGGAAATTGAAGATGACACAAAGAAATGGAAAGACCCTGGGCTCTTGGAATGAAAGAATTAATATTATTAAAATTATACTACCTAAAGCAATCTACAGATTTAATGCAATCCCTATCAAAATACCCATGACATTTTTCACAGAACTAGAACAAATAATCCCAAAGTTTATATGGAACCACAAAAGACCCCAAACTGCCAAAGCGGTCTTGAGAAAAAAGAACAAAACTGGAGGTATCACCCTTCCTGACTTCAGACTGTACTACAAAGCTATGGTAATCAAAACAGCATAGTACTGGCACAAAAATAGACACATATATCAATGGAAGAAAATAGAGAGCCCAGAGATAAGCTCACGCACCTATGGTTAATTAATCTACGATAAAGGAGGCAAGAATATACAATGGAGAAAAGACAGTCTCTTCAGTAAGTGGTGTTGGGACTTCCCTGGTGATGCAGTGGTTAAGAATCCGCCTGCCAATTCAGGGGACATGGGTGCGATCCCTGGTCCAGGAGGATCCCACATGCTTCAGAACAACTAAGCCCATGCACCCCAATTACTGAGCCTACGCTCTAGAGCCCATGAGCCACAACTACTGTAGCCCACATGCCTAGAGCCCATGCTCCGCAACAAGAGATGCCACTGCAATGAGAAGCCCATGCACTGCAACGAAGAGTAGCCCCTGCTCGCTGTAACTAGAGAAAGCCTGCTCACAGCAATGAAGACCTAACACAGCCAAAATTAAATAAATAAAATAAATAAATAATTTTTTTAAAAAGTGAGGGGATACTGGGCAGCTACATGTAAAAGAATGAGACTAGAACATTTCTTCACACCATATAGAAAAATAAACTCAAAATAGATTAAAGACCTAAAGTAAACCTGAAACCATAAAACTCCTGGAAGAGAACATAGGCAGAACACACTTTGACATAAATCACAGCAGTAATTTTTTTCATCTCTCCCCTAAGGCAAAAGAAATAAAAAGAAACAAATAGGACCTACTTAAGCTTTTGCACAGCAAAGGAAACCACTGACAAAACAAAAAGTCTACTGAATGGGAGAAAATATTTGCAAATGATATGACTGATGAGTTAAAATCCAAAATATATAAACAACTCTATCAAGAAAACAAATGGCTCAATTAAAAAGTGGGCAGAAGATCTAAATAGACATTTTTTCAAAGAAGACATACAGATTGCTAACAGGCACATGAAAAAATGCTCAACATCGCTAATTACTAAAGAAATGCAAATCAAGACAACAATGAGATATCACCTCACACCTGTCAGAATGGCTATCATCAAAAAGAATACAAATAACAAATGCTGGTGAGGATGTGGAGAAAGGGGAACCCTTGTACACTTTTGGTGGGAATGTAAATTGGTATAGCCACTATGGAAAACAGTATGGAGGTTCCTCAAGAAACTAAAAATAGAACTACCATGTGAACCAGCAATCCCACTCCTGGATATGTATCCAGAGAAAATGAAAACACTAATTCAAAAAGATATATGCCACCTCAGTATTCATAGCAGCACTATTTACAATAGGCAAGCTATGGAAGCAGCCCAAGTGTCCATCGACAGACAAATGGATAAAGAAGATGTGATATATATATCCATATATATATATATCAATCACACATGGATATATATATGGATATATTGTATAGCAGAGGGAATTATAGCCATTATTTTATAATAACTTTTAATAGACTATAATCTATAAAAATACTAAGTCACTATGCTGTACACCTGAAACTAATATAATATTGTAAATCAACTATATTTCATTTAAAAAAAGAGTGTGGTCTCAGAATCCCAAGAATCTAAGGCCAGCCAATCAGTTGACACATAAGTTAAAACTGATTTCCTATTTCTAACTATAGTAGTTGGTCAAAGGTTTGCAGAATCTTATGGAAAGATTTCTTTAACCATGCAGTTTCCATTTAGGAGAAAGTAGAGACTTAAGCGGTTATCTATCAACTAGATATTATCTCTCAACCAGAATAGTGGCTGCTTTAGGCTTTGAGGTTGCTGCAGAACTCTTCCATTCTACATCCCTTACGTCACTCATCAGAAGAAATTTAAAAAATCAGATACTGCACACCACAGATTAACTTTTGGGGACTGCATACTCTTCCCAAAGAGTTTTAACTCCTTAGTAATCTGCAGGCTAATAATTAGCATGTAGAAGCCAGTCTACTTCAGTGAAAGGTTAGATGCTTAGGTACTCAAAGAAGATCTCCGGGAGTTCTTTTCCTTCCTTTGGTGCTGACCATTTAGCATTTCAAGTGGTGAAGAAATGGCACTCGGAATGAATAGCTCACTTAGGCAGCACACTCTTTTCCTTTCAGATTTTAGGCTAATTGGCATTAGGAAGCAGTCAATTATGGACAATTTGGGATCCTGCAAATAACTGTGGAAGTTAAATTGCCTTTGTAAGACGAATAAACTCCTGGAAGACATCTATTCAAATAACCATTGTGCAGGGCCATGGATGCAGCCAGAAAAATCATTAACAGGCCAGTCAAATGACTGTGGTAATAGGAGGAAGAAAGAGACTGGATCACTTAGATAATTGGAGCTGCAGATGATCAAAAACTCTTCTGTTGAATTGAATTATAGGTCCCAGATTGGCATCAGTCCCAGTGAACAAGAACTGTAATCGCATTTACTAGCAATAAGATCATGCCTTTGATACCTGACAGTTAAATTCAAGAAAGGAGTAAGGAAATAGTCATTTCCATCCAGGTTGACTTGAAGACTATTATGCAAATTCAAGCAACATATAAATAGAGTCTGTTAGTCCAAAGGCTTCCTGAGTTATCATTGGGCTCTGAAGGATAATCAGCCATGCCCTGCTATCTGTTAGGAAGAGGCAAAAGCACCTGATGTCAGTCTTTGGTTTTGGGTGTTATTGGAATGACCTAGTGATTGAGCATCAGTCAGCAGCAGGGCTCAGTAGCAAGGTTCTGACTCAGATTAGCAGTTGTGGGTTGGGGCATTTCTTACCATCAGACAGAACCCACCTTTATGTTTGCATCAACAGTTGAAGCAATTGTGTTTATGCTAGGAAGGAGCAATTGAGGAGATAGATCCCCACACTTTCAGAAAGAGGAAATTAACTTCTAAACTCAGCCTCTTGACCACAAGTGGTTCTCCCTGCCTGTCAGGATGAGGGATGGGTATGGAGGAATTATACAAGAGTGATACCAATAGATTGGCTTTGGTGTCAGACCTGGGAGCATATCCTGGTTCTACTACTTAATGGCTGTCTGGCCCTAAATTGTTATTTAAATTGATTAACCCTCAGCCTTTTCTCTTTAAAACAGGTATCAAGTATCACCTATTTCCTCTTCATTAAAATGGAGATAAAACAGTAAGCATTGTTGTGAAGATTATATATGAAAAAATATTTAAAGTGCTCAATACTCTTTGGAACATTTACAAAAATAGGCCATATTCTGGGACAAAAAACAAGTCTTAATACATTTAAAACGATTCTACAAAGTATATTTTCTGAACAAAATGGAATTAAGTTAGAGATCAATAACAGATAGCTATCTATAAAATCCCCAAGTATTTGGAAATTGTATAAAACTTCTTAATAACCCTTGAGTTAAAGAAGAAATCAAAAGGGAAATAAAGTCTTTTTAACTGAATGAAAACAAAAACATAGCATATCAGAATTTACAGGAAGCTGCTAAAGCAGTGCTTAGGGGGAAATTTATAGCACTAAAATGCCTATGCTTTAAAGAAGAAAGGTCTCAAATCAATGATATGAGCTCCCACTTTAAGAAACTAGAAAAAGAAGAGTAAGTTAAAGCCAATGTAAGCAGAAGAAAGGAAATAATAAATAAAAATGAACATGTCAGTGAAATAGAAAAACAATGAAGAAAATTGTTAAAATCAAAAGCTGATTCTTTGAGATCAATAAAATTCATAAACCTCTAACCAACTTGAATAGGATAAAAGAAGACATACATTGCTAAATATGTTGAATGAAAAAAGTGACAACCCTACAGATTCTATGGCTATTAACGCAATAATAAGATGATATTATGAACATGCCTATAAAATAACTAATAAATGCATATAAATTTGACAACTTAAATGAAATGGACAAATTCCTTGAAAGACGTAATCTACCATAGTTCACTCAAGAAGAATAACCTGGATTTGTAGTTAACAACTTTCTCAGAAAAAATACAAAAGTCAAGGATTTGGCAGTTTCCTTGGGGAATTCTATCAAATATTTAAGAAAGAAATAATATACAAACTCTGAAAAAATTGAAGAGGAAGGAATACGTATCAATCCATTCTATGAGCCCACCATTACAGATGAATCACTACCTAATTTCAACACTTATTATAAAGATACACTAACCATCAGTGTGATGTTAGTGTCATGATAAATAAATAAATGAATCAGAATAGAGAGTCCAGAAATAGATCCAGAGACATATGGACAACTGTTTTTCAGTAAATGTGCAGAAGCAGTTTAGTGGAGAAAGGAAAGTCTTTTCAACAAATAGCACTAGAACTGTTGAATATGAGTATGGGGTTAGGGAGACAGAACTTTAATTCATACATTGCACCATATACAAAAATTAACTCAAAATGGATCATAGACCTAAATGTAAAACCTGAAGCTATAAAACTCCTAGAAGAAAACATAAGAGTAAATCTTTATGACCCTGGTTTGGGCAAGATTTCTTAAATATAACACAAAGCACAATTCATGAAGAAAAATCCATATCTTATACTACATCAAAATTAAGAACTTCTCCTCTTTCAATTACACTGTTAAGAGAATGGAAAGACAAACCACAAAATGAGAGACAATACTTGTAAATCATATATGTGTCAAGAGAATTGCATTCAGAATATATAAAGAACTCTAAAACCCAATAATAAGAAAACAATCTAATTTTAAAAATGGATAAAAGATTGAACTTACACTTCACTGAAGAAGATACATGGATGGCAGATAAGCAAATTACAAAGATGCTCAACATCATTGTCATTAAGTAAATGCAAATAAAACAATGAGATACTACCATACACCCATTAGAATGGCCAAAACTAAAAAAACTAACCATACTAAGTACTGCCAAGGACATGGAAGTACTGAAGCTCTCATACACTGCTGATGAGGATATAAAATGGTATAACCATTTTGAAAAACAGTTTGGTAGTTTCTTATAAAGTTAAACATACACCTACTGTATGACCCAGTGATTGCACTCCCAGATATTTACCCAAGAAAAATGAAAGTGTATGCCCAATACAAAGACTTGTACATGAATATTCATAAGAGTTTATTTGTAATAACCAAAAACTGAAAATTTCTGATAGTTGGTGAAAAGATAAACAAAACTACAGTTTACATTGAAATGCGACTCAGCAGTAAAAACAGTGAACTATTGATACATACAACATGGATGAATCTCAAAATCATTACACTAACTATAAGAAACCAGGCCAAAAAAAGGTACTTATTATATGATATCATTTAAATAAAATTCTAGAAAATGGAAACTAATCTATAGTGATAGTAGCAGATCATTGGTTATCTGGGAACAGGTGGGGATAGGGAGGGATACCAAAGGGGCCCAAGCAGACTTTGGTAAGGATGGATATGTTCATTATCCTGAATAAGGTAATAGTTTCACAGGTATAGACATGTCAAAACATATCACTTTGTACACTTTGAACATGTACAGATTGTTATATGTCATTTATACCTCAGTGAAGCTGTTTTTTAAAAAGTTTAGGCCAATATGCAGCCATGCATGATCCCACATGAAGGGGACCCCAAGCTGAGAGACCTGGAGGTGGCACTCTAGGACCCCATTGGTAGAAAGGCAGCCCCAAAAGAACATGCCCCCTTCTGCAGCTGCTGAGGACTGGTCTGCTACTGCTTCTACTCCTGACTGTGGCAGTAAGAGAATCCAGGCAGATTTTTTTTTTTTAAGTATTTAGCATGTGGTAGGTACTTTTTTTTGATACCAATTATCCCCTGATTGGCTTAGCTTTTTTTTTCTTTCTTTCTTTCCTGGTGAATCTCTAAAGTAGGGACAACTTGGATCTCTCAGGATAGATTTGATCTCACAGGTCAAATAGATTTGATCTCACAGGTCAAATTCTAATCCATAGGTAGTGGCTACAGTGCATTGAGAAGTGGGGTAAGTAGAAGAGTAGCCCCCAAAGATGTCCTCATCCTAATCCCAGAAACATGTACTATGCTTCCTGACATGGCAACTCCTGACTTTGCTGACTGATGAAGGTTCTGGATCTTGAGATGGGGAGATAACCCTGGATTATCTGGTGGGCCCAATCTAATCAGACGGGTCCTTAAGAATGGAGCACACTTCCTGGCCATGGTCAGAGAGTGATAGCAGCATGAGAAGCATTTGACGCCTTGTTGCCGATTCCGAGAGGTAGCGAGCTATGTTCGTGGACTGGACAGAGGCTTCTAGAAGCTGGAAAAGACAAGGAAATGAATTCTTCCCTTGCGTTTCCAAAAAGGAAAGTAACCCTGCCAAAACTGAGTTTAGTCCAGTGAGAACTGTTGGACTTCAGACCTATAGAACTGTAAGGTAATAAAGTTGTGCTGTTTTAATTCATTAAGTTTGTGGGAAGTTGCTACCACAGCAATGGCAAACTAATCCAAGCAGGAAAGAATATTGTGATCAATTAATAATGTCTACCATGGATACCGTAGGGGAAAGAAGCACATGTGCTACGTATCTGCCATACTGGCTCTTGTTTTGAAGGTGTGCTGGCATGGGAGTGAGGGAGGCACCTTCATTTATAGTGTCTACTATATGCCAAGCTATATGCTAGGCTCTTCCGGTCAGTTCTATCACGTAAATATTACTTCCCCTTCTGATAGATGGGGATCAGAGAAATTAAGACCTTAACTCCAAATTAAGATCTTAACTCCAAATGCTGTTTGTTTTACCAAACAAAACACAGAGCCCTAAGAAAGTCTAGGTGAACTAGGTTTCAAGTGTTGATGGAAAACAAGAACAAACACAGATGAAGAGCCTTTGTCTTAGAACAATACTTTTGGCCCCAGAAGTGGTGCACGTAACATTATTAGCACAGCTGGAGCTCCTATAAGTGTCTTGGGAGTGGGAAAGGAATGATACATTTCTAATATTTGGTAATTATCATGAAAACTACTTGCTCCTTGTTTACGCTTAAACTTTAGCACTGAGGAATGCCACTTATTTTCTCTTTCGGCATGATGTGTGTGACGCATGCAGCCAGCTGCCTTGCTGGGCTCCTGACCCCCTCTGGGAATGGGGGATTGTTTATGGCTCTGCTGAAGGGGGCGCATAGCCCTGCATCCTTCTCGCCCTTACTCCCTTTTCCAAGGTTGCTTCAGAAAGACGTGCTTCAGACAGCGCTGCTGGATTCTGTGTCTTGTAGTGAAATTGCAACATTATGTGTTGGGGCAAGGGGGGGAACAAGACCCCACATATCCTTCAAAACAGAGCTGTGGAACCAGTCCAGGTCGCTGTCATTTGCCATTTCACTATCTTTCTTTTGAAGGAAGTTAATGAGTTGGGAAAGCAAAAGGAAAAGGTTGAGAGCCTAGCTTCAACACTGAATAATTCTATGACTTAACCTCTCTGAGCCTTAGTTTTTTCACCCATAATATGAGAGTAATAACAGCAAACTCACTGGGGTGTAGCAATGGTTACGACTGATGGAGCATATTCTATGAATTAGGCACTGTGTTGAGGGCTTTACAAGCAAAACTCACTTATCCCAACAGCCTTATGAGAGATATACTACTGTTATCCCATTTTACAGATGAGGATACAGAGGCTCAAAGAGAATTAGTTACTCGCCTAAAGTCACACAACTAGTATAGGAAACAAACCAAGCCACTTGAGGCCCTCTGGAGAGGGCCTTCTTCCAGGGTGCAAATTGTTAACTTCCTGTTGTGTCCTTGCATGGTGGAAAGAGAGCAAGAGAGCTCTCTGGGATCCTTTTCATAGGCCACCAGTCTCATTCATGAGGGCTCCACCGTCATGACCTAACCATGTATCAAAGGCCACACCTTCTTATACCATCACATTGCCAGGTAACGTTTCAACATAGGAATTGGAGAGGGGGGGAGGTTGAGATACAAACATTTGGTCCATTGCAATAATTTTGTTGAATTTCGTTTTAGTTTTCTAACCCATTGTGTACCCCTAGATAGTATGGCTAGCTTTGCTTATTCGTTAGGATGCTTTCTGTCTCTTTTAATCTATAGGCTTCTGCCTCCACTTCACCTCCACTTCCAGTTCTTTCTCTTACAGTTTTTCTATAGCTTGTTTTCTGAGGTTTCCCAGCTCTTTCCTCACCCCCAACTTTTAACTAGACTTCTTTTTTTTCATCTCTGTTGTCCATTTCCTGCTCAATTCTTATTCTGCTCCCAGCATTTTCTCTCTCATGTGGGTCCCTGTCCTGGAAGGGGATCCCTGGTGGTCAATTTTGGGAGCCACGATGGCTAGACTGCTCCAGCCCTCCAGCCTGTCTCTGGACCCCTTGTACTCCTCCACTGCTGGCTTGGGCAAAATCCTCCCAGGTTCAGCTGCCACTCTCAGATTGGTTCATGTGTTTTCCAGTAAGTACCTGATGCCTATGTTGGATTTCTCCTATTCTCAGGGCTGTCAGATACCCCATCGCTTTCTTCCTTCCTCACCAACAGGCACTGATACCATGTGAGCCTGGGAGCAGTTGCTGCTTTGTCCCCATAGCTTATATTTTGGGATTCATGGGAACACCACCTAATTCTGGTTTGATTTTGTTATGTATTTGCTCTGTTGGTTTTTCTGTGGAGATTGGGGTAAATTCAAAATGATTCTGTCACCACCCTCCTCTTCCCAAATCCCCTAGAACTCCTGAGTCCTCCTTTGGTCACAGGACCCTGTCCAGACCTGGCTTCTCCCTTATGCATGGAAGACCACCAAATGTATCCCACAAGTGCCTGCCTCACGATCCACCCAACCCCACTTTCTGTCTCTGGGGGTGGAAACAGTCAGTATGCTCTGGCAAGATGGGTCTATATTTCTTCACAACAGGGTTTACCTCAACATAAGAGATCATTTTAAAACATTTAGCAGTGAACAGAGCTGAAAAGAGATCAAAGAATCCCGTAGTGGGAGGAAGTTGGACTACAGATTTAAAATCCCTTCCAACTCTAGTGTCTTAAGACCTGACTCAGGAAGAACTCCCCAAGAACTCCCAGCTTCTTTTAATTAATCTTATCTTAAGATAGCAGTAAGCATCCCTGGCGTTTGAATCGCCATGCCTTTGAATTTGAGACTTCCAGAGGTCGCCAGAGCAAGACTGGAATCCTCTACTCACACATTCATAATTATAGACATGCAAATGCTATTATAAACGAAGTTCCATTTTTTCTTGACTGCATTAGACACCATCCAAAGTGGCAATCATTGCTCCTGCTTTCCATGAACTCATACTCTGAGTCAACAACATGGGTTGTCATGATTTTATATTTATTTCGTCTCACAGTCTTCAGGAACCCCAAAAATAATATTCGCCTCAAGGAGACAATTTCTCTCTTTTTTTTTTTTTGGATATGTGTATTAATGGAGAGAAACTTCTGTATCTTTATTTTAAAAGAAAAAGCTTGTGCAACAAAGGTTTTGTTGCTGTTCTTACAAACACTGCTTCCAGCTATATTTTGCAAAAATAAAAAAGTCAAACCTTTTTAGAACACTGGTTTTACTGGTTTGTGGGGAGGAGGGAAGGAGAAGGTCTTAGCCTTTTTCTCCCAGCACCTCCCTGTCCACCTTTTTCCAGGAGAAAAGAATTATCTAATGGATCCCATTTGAGGAGGCTAATTGGGTCCCAGTAACAGTAGGCAAAGTCCTTGTATGTGTGCTAGAAAGCTATGGTCTTGAGCCTAAGCTCAATGTTCCAGCACAATTTGTCAAAGAGCTTGCACAGGGGTGTCAGGCCCAAGACCAGCTAATAATCAAGTGGTACATGCGTTTCCCATTTAACCTAGACCCTTGCGTGTAAGGAGGAGTGGTATCACTGAGCCTCTGGTCTGATGGTAACAGCACATCTAACCACACAGTTACTTCCAGCCTCTCAGTTACTTTGCTGTCTTGGTGGGCAAAGAAAGTAACTGCATACATGACTTGGGGCATATTTTCTCTCTCTCCCTGCACATGCCTCCTTTCCACTCACAAAAATTGCTACCTGGAGAATTTTTGTTTTTTGAAGCACAGATAGAATCATGCCCACTTTCTACTTCTGAAAAGTAGACCATAAGCAAAGCTTTAATGGTCTCATTGCCTAGGAGGTCAAGTCTTGTATTATGAGCATGGCATTCAGTTATCCTCTTACTCAGACTCCAACCTACGTTTTCCGCTTTATTTCCTGCCACCCCACACCCTCCGTCTCCATATACACTGTGTTGTAGCCATTCTGTGCTGCTTGCATCCCTAAAGCACACATGGGCTTTCACACCTCCATTCCTTCTTTCAAGCTGTGCCCTCTGCCAGGAATTTTCCTTTCTGCTTCCAGAAATTCCTTCCAAATATAACTCACAAGTTACCTTTTCCATGAACTCCTCCCCTAGTTCCTTGTCACCAATATACCATCCCTAGAGATGGGGAAATGGGGTGGATTTATTCCTCTCTCCTGGGAGCTCCATTAATATTCCTCCTTCTTTTAGGGATTCACTCCCATCCATCCCCTGAACAGATTAGTGCCTCCATAAGACTGGTGATGATGGGCCAGGTTTTGGGTTCCCCAGTGCTTTTTACAGTGTCTAGGATATTATATATGCTCCATAAAAGTTTGCTGTGTGACTGAATTAATGAGTTAAGGGTGTGGCCGATCTTTAGAATCAGACAAGAAATATTTATTGACTACCACCCATATGCAAAGTACCCTTTCACTATAAAAAGCTATCCTAAAAACTTAGACTATTAACTGGTTATTTGTACTTAGTGTCTTATTATCTACACTAATGGCGGGGGCTGCTCTGTGGCTTATGAGTCAAAATCTCAATTTCCTCATCTGTAAGGTGGGATGGAAAACCATCATAGTCGCCTTACCTGCCTTCAGGATTGGTGTGCTGATCAAATGTCATGATATCAATGAAAGCACTGTGAACTAACTTCCCTCATCTAGTAAACCCTGGAGGGCATGGGACAGAGGGAGCTAAGTTTTGGTGAAGAAAAAGCAGTAAGCAAGGATCCAGGGGTCAGGAGGGCAGACAGATCTCGGCAGGGTAGGGATGCTAAGTAGCAGGAAAGTGGTATGAGGAGAAGGACCACTGATCAGGAGGAACAGAGAAGCCAGACTTTGTCCACAGGAGAGTATAGAGAGACCAGGTGGAGGGAAGAAAGAGACGGACAGGTTCCAGCCTTTCCCTGGGAAGGTGAGGAGGATGCACCACCTACCTCCACGTCCGGGTGGGATGGGATTTAATCACATAGCAAAGCTTAGAACAGCACGGGGCTTTCTCTACCTGAACCCATTTACCATTGGACATTTCTGAACAATCTCACAGGTTATGAGGTTGTTCCCATCCCTGGAGATTCAGCCTTTTTACCTCCTATTTGATGATTCACAGGGTTTGGGCTCACAGCCACACCAGTTAGTCACTTGCTCTTGCTACTAGAAACCCACCCCCCCACCCCCCAGGGGCAGAAAGAGTGTCCTGTCCTGGGATGGGACATGAGAGTTAGTGAAATGAAAGAAAGGTGAAGACATGGGCAGTGGTTATGTCCCCCATCACCCTGCATCCAGCCCACCAGATGATTACAGAACTGCTCTGGCTTCAATCAGAACAACTAAGTGGGACTTGTCAGTGAATTAATATTTCTTAGGTGGCATTGTTAGTTTCATTCTGGTGCTAAAAGGCAACTGTCAGAGGCCTAGAATATTCTCATAGACCCCTTCTGTTCTGCTCTATCAATAGTTTTTTCAACCACATCCTGGCAACCGAAGGGATTTAAAGGACATCTTGAGTCCTTAAAAAATTCATCGTTTCATTTTTAAATACATTAAATCAACTGTAAAATATGTAATAAACAAACATCTCCTCAAGTGTGTTATATACTAAATTTTAGCCCTTTGAGTCTATCATATAAAATTGTGCTGTTGGGTTAAACATTCATGGGTGAGTGGGTAGAGATTTGGAATGAAGCTTCTCCTATTTTTTTTTAGAAGGAATGTCCTGATATTGCAAGATGAACTGCTTTTAAAACCATTACTTCTTGCAACTACTTATCTGTTTGAATCAGATTTCCTTAATACTGGATAATAGTCAGAAATGTTTTGGTTGCAAGAGACAGAAATCCAAGTCAAACTGGCCTGAAAGACAAAAGGGATATTGTCTTTCACATAACAGAAAAGTCCAAGGGTCAGGCTGGATTAAGTTCCAGCTAGATCCAGACCCTTTGATGGTGACACCACGTCCTCCTTCTCTTAGCAGAGCTTTCCCCTGGGTTGGCTCCTTGACAGGGTTGTCTGTGTGCAATAGTCCCCAGAAACTCCAGGCTGACACTCTTCCAGTTTCTGGGAAGCACTTCCATTTCCAGCACTCCTGGGCCCTGCCTCCCAGGCCCACCTTTGTAGCTGGGAGTGGGACCAGCCACTCTAGAGCCACTTGACTAGAAGTGAGACGGGAAATGAGGAATAGGGACTGGGCAGCAAAACAACAGAAGTCCATCCTACTGGGCAGACTAAGCAAACTCCCCCAAGACTTCACTGTCTCCCTTTGACACCAGTCCCTGATTTCAACCTCCTGAGTTCCCCCAAAGTGACCTCATCATCCTTATATATTGATTTGGTAATAAGTAAGTGTTATACATGTGAATCTATAAGTAAATGTACTCTAATGAAATAGCTCTTTTTTTATACAGTACAGTTGGCAATTTCTCCATAAAAATTTGTCCAAAAAGAGTGGGTTTGCTGCATTTAAAAGGTTGAAAATTCATCCTTGTGCATATATCCACGTCCCAGGTAGATTTGGTCTCTACAAAGTCTTCTTGGCTACCCAAGCTCGTGGAGGTCCCCGCCCCTTTTGTGTGTGTTCCACTTGTTTGAGTCTTGGTTTAAGAGGCCATGGAGTAAAGGGGAGTTTTGTCATCAGAAGTTCACGTCTAGGTTTCTCTCTTTACTGTCTGTAAGATGGGACAGTGATGCCTGTTCCCTAATCACAGGGGGTGATTAAGGCAGAAGATTTTGGGAAAAAGTTCTTTAGAATCAGTGAAATGCTATGGGATTACAAGCCATTATCTTCCATCTTGTGTTAATCATATATGTATTTTATTATGTGTTTATATAAAATTTAATTATCTGTGCATGTATCTGTCCAGTCTCCCTGCAGTAGGTTAATTGCATCGATGGCCTCATGTCTTTATCTGTCCTATATCTGCATCCTATAACATGCAGCCTTGTAGTGCCCTCCAGCTCTCTGTATTTGACTGTGTGCCTTGCTTTGGCCAGTAGTATGTTAGCAGATGTGACATAAACGGAGCCTTGAAAAACACTTGCACAACTGGGCTTGCTCACTTTTGCTCTTCTGCCTTCACCATGACAGCATGCCTGGGCTAGCCTCCTGGAGAAAAGCCAAGTCAACCAGTCAGTTACCCGAGGTGAGGCCAACCTAGACCAACCAATAGTCAGTCAGCCCCCCAGACAGATGAGCCTAAACCAGAAGAACTGCCCAGCCGAGTCCAGACTAAACTGCCAACTGGCAGATTTGTGAGCTAAATAAATGTTCTCTGTTTTAAGCCACTGAATTTACTATTGGTTTGTTCCACATCATTATTGTGGCAAAAGATAAGCATTATACTCCCTAAGTAGGAAAGCAAAAATCTTGTCTTATATCTTATCCATTGTAATTCTGAAGCTCTCCAATTTCCCCAACCCTTTCAGGAGAAGGGACAGAAATAGAATTCCAAGATTTTTAAAGCTTTCTAACGTTTAGGTACTCTGTGAGGCAGTTTTTATGAAGTACTTCGTTTAATCTCCACAATATCCTTGGCAGGTAGATAGACATTTTGCCATTCTACAGATGAAGAAACTGAGGCAAGAGGGGTGAAGTAAGTTACCTAAGGTCACACGGAAAGAGTGGCAGAGGTGAATTCTCCCCCAGGTGAGCCTGCTTCCCATGACAGTTCTCAATTTCTTCTGTATTTGCCTGCCTTATGCCCCTTGCTCCCAAGGTCAGAACCACACCCCTTGGCCTTATTCTAGATACCATCGTGTTCTCCAGTGGTGTCATATTTGTTTATCTTGGATCATAGACCTGTCTTTCTCACATATTTTTCTTCCCTCATCACACTGGAAGATGATCTATTTATTAGCATATTGGTTTCACACTTAAAAAAATCACAAATTGTCAACTTCCTCATATTTGTTTCTAAGAAACTTTGTTCATTGTAAATAAACGATGGGAGGGGAATTGCTTTCCAAAGATCTCAAGAATCTAGCATTTTCTTAGCCCAAATTTGGCCCTCATTCTGGGTTTCTGGGCCCAATATTTGAGTTGTTCTCTCCACACCCAACAGAAGTTATTTTTAACTTGCAGTTATATCCAAAGAGCATTTTTCACAGAATGCTTTGGAAGGTCCTACATTTTCTCTTCAGCTCAAGAACTGTTGCTCAGCCACACCCCCTCGGTCTGGGAATTTATTTTGGTCTATGCAAGAGTCGCATGTTTTCTTTTGATTAAGTCATCAGAGTATTTTGCTTCCAGGCCCTTGATCGTATTTCCTTAAGAAAGGTTGGCCTCTCTGATCTGCCAGGGGCAGGGGTGTGGGTGCTGTTTGCTGTCCCTTCTGAAATGACATTGCCACAGACTAAGGCCATGCCTCCACTCCCCACAAACCCCACCCATGGCATCACCTGGGTACCTCTAATCCAAATCCTTCTCTTCTTCCAGGGCCAACCCATTTGCTTCTCCTCCTTGAAGAGTTCCCTGATTCAGGGATCATGACAATATCCCTCTTTTCTGAATGATTAGAGTATGAAATACTTGATTATGAAATTATTTAGCACATACTCACTGAGTGTATACATGTGCCAGGCTCTACCTGCAGAGAGCTTACAGTCTACTAAGGATAGTGAAGCCACAAACAAATAAATAAGATATAGTCAGGTAGTAATAATAATAATTTAAAAAATAGGATAATGGAACAGAATGATAGGAGGATCAGAGGACTGCTTCATATAAGGTGATGGGGGAAAGATCTCTAGGAAGGTGACATTTGTGTTGAAAATATCCAACCCGAATTGAGAGAGTAGCATTGACGTCTATAAACTACCATGTGTAAAGTAGACAGCTAGTGGGAAGCTGCTGTATAGCACAGGGAGATCAGCGTGGTGCTTTGTGATGACCTACAGAGGTGGGATAGGGAGGGTAGGAGGGAGGGCCAACAGGGAGGGGATATAGATATACATATAGCTGGTTCACTTTCTTGTACAGCAGAAACTAACACAACATTGTAAAGCAATTATAATCTAATAAAGATGTAAAAAAAAAGATCTGAGGATCTAATGTAAAACATGGTGATTATGGTTAATATGTTTTATATAATTGAAATTTGATAAGAGGGAAAATCCTAAATATGCTCACAAAAGGAAAGGAGGGAGAGAGGGTGGAAGAAAAGGGAAATATGTGAGGTGATGAATGTTAATTAACTACGTGGGGGGAATCCTTTCACATTGCATACACATATCAAATCACCACGATGCACCTTTAAATATCTCACAATTTTATGTCATTATACCTCAAAAAAGCTGAATTTTTTTATTGCAGTATAATTGCTTTACAATGTTGGGTTGTGTTAGTTTCTGCTGTACAGTGAAGTGAATCAGCTATATGTACACCTATATCCCCTCCCTCTTGGACCTCCCTCCCACCCCCGACATCCCACCCATAGGTCGTCACAGAGCACCGAGCTGAGCTTCCTGTGCTTTATAGCATGTTTCTGCTAGCTATCTATTTTACACATGGTAGTGTATAAATGTCAATGCTAATCTCCCAATTCATCCCACCCTCCCTTCCCCTGCTGTGTCCACATGTCCCTTCGCCACGTCTGCTTCTCTATTCCTGCCCTGCAAATAGATTCATCCGTACCATTTTTCTAGATTCCACATATATGCATTAATATGCGATATTTGTTTTCCTCTTTCTGGCTTACTTTACTCTGTATGACAGACTCTAGGTCCATCCACATCTCTGCAAATCAGCCAGTTTTGTTCCTTTTCATGGCTGAGAAATATTCCATTGTATATATGTATCACTTCTTCTTTATCCATTCATCTGTTGTTGGATATTCAGGTTGTTTCCATTTCCTGGCTATTGTAAATAGTGCTGCAGTGAACACTGGGGTTCATGTGTCCTTTTGAATTATGGTTTTCTCAGGGTATATACCCAGTAGTGGGACTGCTGGGTCATATGGTAGTTCTATTTTTAGTTTTTTCAGGAACCCCCATACTGTTCGCCACAGTGGCTGTATCACTTTACATTCCCACCAACAGTGCAAAAGGGTTCCCTTTTCTCCACACCCTCTCCAGCATTTATTGTTTGTAGATTTTTTGATGATGGTCATTCTGACTGGTGTGAGGTGATACTGGTAGTTGTGATTTGCATTTTTCTAATGATTAGTGATGTTGAGCATCTTTTCATGAGCCTCTTGGCCATCTGTATGTCTTCTTTGGTGAAATGTCTATTTAGGTCTTCTGCCCATTTTTGGATTGGGTTGTTTGTTTTTTTGATATTGAGCTCCAAGAGCTGTTTGTATATTTTGGAGATTAATCTTTTGTCTGTTGCTTCATTTGCAAATATTTTCTCCCATTCTGAGGGTTGTCTTTTCGTCTTGTTTATGGTTTCCTTTGCTGTGCAAAAGCTTTTAAGTTTAATTAAGTTCCATTTGTTTATTTTTCTTTTTATTTTCATTACTCTAGGAGGTGGGTCAAAAAAGATATTGCTGTGGCTTATGTCAAAGAGTTTTTCCTATGTTTTCCTCTAACAACTTTATAGTATGTGGTCTTTTTTTTAAATTAGTTTCTGTTTACAACAAAGTGAATCAGTTATACATATACATCTGTTCCCATATCCCTTCCCTCTTGCGTCTCCCTCCCTCCCACCCTCCCTATCCCACCCCTCCAGGCGGTCACAAAGCACCGAGCTGATCTCCCTGTGCTATGCGGCTGCTTCCCACTATCTGTCTACCTTACATTTGGTAGTGTATTTATGTCCATGACTCTCTCTCGCTTTGTCACAGCTTACCCTCCCCCCCCCATATCCTCAAGTCCCTTCTCAAGTAGGTCTGTGTCTTTTTTCCTGTTTTACTCCTAGGTTCTTCATGACATTTTTTTTCTTAAATTCCATATATATGTGTTAGCATATGGTATTTCTCTTTCTCTTTCTGACTTACTTCACTCTGTATGACAGACTCTAGGTCTATCCACCTCATTACAAATAGCTCAGTTTCGTTTCTTTTTATGGCTGAGTAATATTCCATTGGATATATGTGCCACATCTTCTTTATCCATTCATCCGATGATGGACACTTAGGTTGTTTCCATCTCCGGGCTATTGTGAAGAGAGCTGCAATGAACATTTTGGTACATGTCTCTTTTTGAATTATGGTTTTCTCAGGGTATATGCCTAGTAGTGGGATTGCTGGGTCATATGGTAGTTCTATTTGTAGTTTTTTAAGGAACCTCCATACTGTTCTCCATAGTGGCTGTACCAATTCACATTCCCACCAGCAGTGCAAGAGTGTTCCCTTTTCTCCACACCCTCTCCAGCATTTATTGTTTCTAGATTTCTTGATGATGGCCATTCTGACTGGTGTGAGATGATATCTCATTGTAGTTTTGATTTGCATTTCTCTAATGATTAATGATGTTGAGCATCCTTTCATGTGTTTGTTGGCAGTCTGTATATCTTCTTTGGAGAAATGTCTATTTAGGTCTTCTGCCCATTTTTGGATTGGGTTGTTTGTTTTTTTGCTATTGAGCTGCATGAGCTGCTTATACATTTTGGAGATTAATCCTTTGTCAGTTGCTTCAGTTGCAAATATTTTCTCCCATTCTGAGGGTTGTCTTTTGGTCTTGTTTATGGTTTCCTTTGCTGTGCAAAAGCTTTGAAGTTTCATTAGGTCCCATTTGTTTATTTTTGTTTTTTATTTCCATTTCTCTAGGAGGTGGGTCCAAAAGGATCTTGCTGTGATTTATGTCATAGAATGTTCTGCCTATGTTTTCCTCTAAGAGTTTGATAGTTTCTGGCCTTACATTTAGGTCTTTAATCCATTTTGAGCTTATTTTTGTGTATGGTGTTAGGGAGTGATCTAATCTCATACTTTTACATGTCCCTGTCCAGTTCTCCCAACACCACTTATTGAAGAGGCTGTCCTTTCTCCATTGTACATTCCTGCCTCCTTTATGAAAGATAAGGTGACCATATGTGCGTGGGTTTATCTCTGGGCTTTCTATCCTGTTCCATTGATCTATCTTTCTGTTTTTGTGCCAGTACCACACTGTCTTGATTACTGTAGCTTTGTAGTATAGTCTGAAGTCAGGGAACCTGATTCCTCCAGCTCCGTTTTTCGTTCTCAAGATTGCTTTGGCTATTCGGGGTCTTTTGTCTTTCCAAACAATTTGAGAAATTTTTTGTTCTAGTTCTGTGAAAAATGCCAGTGGTAGTTTGATAGAGATTGCATTGAAACTGTGGATTGCTTTGGGTAGTAGAGTCATTTTCACAATATTGATTCTTCCAATCCAGGAACATGGTATATCTCTCCATCTATTTGTATCATCTTTAATTTCTTTCATCAGTGTCTTATAATTTTCTGCATACAGGTCTTTTGTCTCCTTAGGTAGGTTTATTCCTAGATATTTTATTCTTTTTGTTGCAATGGTAAATGGGAGTGTTTTCTTGATTTCACTTTCAGATTTTTCATCATTAGTGTACAGGAATGCCAGAGATTTCTGTGCATTAATTTTGTATCCTGCTACTTTACCAAATTCACTGATTAGCTCTAGTAGTTTTCTGGTAGCATCTTTAGGATTCTCTATGTATAGTATCATGTCTTCTGCAAACAGTGACAGCTTTACTTCTTCTTTTCCAATTTGGATTCCTTTCATTTCCTTTTCTTCTCTGATTGCTGTGGCTAAAATTTCCAAAACTATGTTGAATAAGAGTGGTGAGAGTGGAAATCCTTGTTTTGCTCCTGATCTTGGTGGAAATGCTTTCCGTTTTCACCATTGAGAATGATGTTTGCTGTGGGTTTGTCATATATGGCCTTTGTTATGATGAGGTAGGTTCCCTCTATGCCCATTTTCTGAAGAGTTTTTATCATAAATGGATGTTGAATTTTGTTGAAAGCTTTTTCTCCATCTATTGAGATGATCATATGATTTTCATTCCTTAATTTGTTAATATGATGTATCACATTGATTGATTTGCATATAGAATCCTTGCATTCCTGGGATAAATCCCACTTGATCATGGTGTATGATCCTTTTAATGTGTTGTTGGATTTTTTGCTAGTATTTTGTTGAGGATTTTTATAGCTATGTTCATCAGTGATATTGGTCTGCAATTTTCTTTTTTTGTGTGATATCTTTGTCTGGTTTTGGTATCGGGGTGATGGTGGCCTTGTAGAATGAATTTGGGAGTGTTCCTCCCTCTGCAGTTTTTTGGAAGAGTTTGAGAAGGATAGGTGTTAACTATTCTCTAAATATTTGATAGAATTCGCCTGTGAAGCCATCTGGTCCTGGACATTTGTTTATTACATCTATGAAAAATGGAAGATTAATTGTATTTAGCTTGATAACATTTAGGAACATAGAACATGGGTGATCCAAAAAATCCCCAAATTTAAAAAAAGGAAAAAAAAAAAGATCCAACCCTCTCCTCTGCAGAAAGAGCAGCCTGGGTGAAGGATGCAAATGCAAAGTTCCTGAGGCAGAAACTAGTCTAGTGAGCAGTGTGGCTAGAACAGATAGGATGAGAATTCAGTAGTGCAGAATAGGACTGGAGAGGAAGGGCTGGCCTACCAAGTATGTCAGAGTGAGGAGTTTGGATTTTGCTCTAAATGCAATTGAAGTATTGCAGGGATTTAAGCATAGAAGTTGTATCTGATTAATGTTTATTAAAGATCCTTTTGACTGCTGTGTTGAGACTAGATTAACTGGAAAGATAGAGTGTGATAGCTTTTCCACTAAAAATAATAGAGCTTTGGACAAAGATGAGAGAAAAATTGTGATAATTTTTTTAACCAGCTCTTCCCTGAGTGTAATAATCTCTTTCCTCTGTATGTTGTCTGCTTGCTTTTAAACTTGGACTGAATCTTGTGTTTTGTTCTGTTATTTACAAACCCAAACCAGAATAGGACCTGTGGTAGGTACTTAGATATTTGACCAATTAACTCTGCTTGGTTTTAAAGCTAGGTATTTAAATTGGGCACCTGGTCAACCCCCTTAAGCTATACACTAAAGTTGGAATGCACCTGTGAAATCCTTGAGTTTGAGCTTGAATTTCAACCTGCCAACTAGTAAAACGTTCCATGCCAACCTTCTTCTAGACCACCAGAAATTCCCATGACGTTGATACCACGGTGAAATAGTTGACTATTTACTTCCAAAGGATGGCTAGCTGGGAAAATAAACCTCTGTTTTATATAAGCCATTGTTGTCTGGTCTCTGTACCTTGTAGCCACCCACAATCCTAATTGATATAATTGGTCACTTAAACATTGTTCAGACATGACTCTACCTGCTTCCAGTCTGAAACAGTCAGTGATATATGGTGGGTAGTTTCCGGGGCTCTGCCAGACACCATTTCAAGGCTTTCACACATTTTCAAGGCAGCAGGCGGCACCTGAGAACCCTCTGGGCATTTCCAATGCCTCCTCTTCAACTATTTCCTCACTTGCTGTCAGATTTCACATCTCATCATCAGAGCTTATTATTCAAGGTGGCTAAACTCCTCCAGGTGAAGTGAGTATATCTTGCTCTTTCTCTGTGAAGCATCACGCTTTCTGTAAGCTTTAAACAGTGTTGCTAATGGATGATGAGATGGTCTACCATATACTTTGGTTCGTATAGATTTATGTTTATTTGAACAAGTCTTCTCTCTGCCCTTGGTAATTGGCTGAGCCAAGGAGATATAAACCAAATCTTGTAATTTCCTCTTAAGCCAGAGGGTTCTTTGGAGGTAAGGGACTGTTTGATTATTTGGTATAAGATTTTTAGAACAGATTTTAGAGCCAGAAAGGGTCTTACAGTTCACCCAGTCAGTTGGGAGAAGGAAAATATAGAGCAGAAAGTTTAATTTGATTTCCTATAATCATGAATTTGTGGAATTTTAACACCAAGGTGAGTCAATCTTATACATATAAAGTATCTGTTATGTATTAGGCACTATAGTAGGTTTTAGACACATTAATCTTATTTCCTCCCAGTAATCATAGGAAACAGATGCTAATATCACCATATTACACGTGGGGAAACTGAAGCCCAGAATGCTGCAGTAACTTGACCAGAGTTACAAAATCTTTAGATGATATGGTAGTTGTATTATTATTTGTAAATATTCACTTCCCTTTCCCCATATTGGAAAATATTTCCCTATCCCATACATGTTGGGCTTGGCCATTTTTTTTAACATCTTTATTGGAGTATAATTGCTTTACAATGGTGTGTTAGTTGCTTTTGTATAACAATGTGAATCAGCTATACATATACATATATCCCCATATCTCCTCCCTCTTGCGTCTCCCTTCCTCCCACCCTCCCTATCCCACCCCTCTAGGTGGTCACAAGGCACCGAGCTGATCTCCCTGTGCTACGCGGCTGCTTCCCACTAGCTAGCTGTTTTACATTTGGTAGTGTATATATGTCCAAGCCACTCTCTCACTTTGTCCCAGCTTACCCTTCCCCCTCCCCGTGTCCTCAAGTCCATTCTCTAAGTCTGCCTCTATTCCTGTCCTACCCCTTGGTTCTTTAGAACCTTTTTTTTTTTAAATTCCATATATATGTGTTAGCATACAGTATTTTATTTTTCTCTTTCTGACTTACTTCACTCTGTATGACAGTCTCTAGTTCCATCCACCTCACTACAAATAACTCAATTTCATTTCTCTTTATGGCTGTGTAATATTCCATTGTATATATGTGCCACATCTTCTTTATTCATTCATCTGTTGCTGGACACTTAGGTTGCTTCCATGTCCTGGCTATTGTAAATAGTGCTGCAGTGAACATTGTGGTACGTACATGTCTCTTTTTGAATTATGGTTTTCTCAAGGTATATGCCCAGTAGTGGGATTGCTGGGTCATATGGTAGTTCTATTTGTAGTTTTTTAAGGAACCTCCATACTGTTTTCCATAGTGGCTGTATCAGTTTACATTCTCACCAGCAGTGCAAAAGGGTTTCTCCTTTTCTCCACACCCTTTCCAGCATTTATTGTTTATAGATTTTTTGATGATGGTCATTCTGACCCATGTGAGGTGATACCTCATTGTAGTTTTGATTTGCATTTCTCTAATAATTAGTCATGTTGAGCATCTTTTC
Organism: Mesoplodon bidens; assembly: GCF_964165515.1. NCBI lineage: Eukaryota > Metazoa > Chordata > Mammalia > Artiodactyla > Ziphiidae > Mesoplodon > Mesoplodon bidens. The sequence continues at coordinate 171,573,397 of NC_138160.1, read as the reverse complement.
ATGTGTTTGTTGGTAATCTGTATGTCTTCTTTGGAGAAATGTCTCTTTAGGTCTTCTGCCCATTTTTGGATTGGGTTGTTTGTTTTTCTGATATTGAGCTGCATGAGCTGCTTGTATATTTTGGAGATTAATCCTTTGTCAGTTGCTTCGTTTACAAATATTTTCTCCCATTCTGAGGATTGTCTTTTCGTCTTGTTTATGGTTTCCTTTGCTGTGCAAAAGCTTTGAAGTTTCATTAGGTCCCATTTGTTTATTTTTGTTTTTATTTCCATTTCTCTAGGAGGTGGGGGGCTTGGCCATTTGACTTGCTTTGGCCAATGGAACATGAACAAACATGACATAAGTCATCCAAGAAAAAATATTTAAATGCAATTGCTTGGTTCAATTTGGTTTCTTGCTCCTTTGTCCCCTGCCATGAGGAGTCATGCCACAGTAGCTGCTTTTCTGCTAACATGAATCCTGGAGTATGAAATGGATTTGAACCCTAACCATTGCCTGGAGAAGAGCTGTAACAACTGACCTGCAGCCATTTCCATGCAACATGAGAAAGAAGTAAATGTTTTTGTAAGCCACTGAGACTTGGGGGCTGCATGTCATACATCATGCCCTAGTAAAAGCTACTAAATACATATACAGCCAGGATTCCTACCCAGGCCTTTATACCTCCAAATTTGATGCCCTTTTATCCATCACACATTCCTGTCTATCCACTCCAGTCTGTATTAGCCTCACTGACAGATACTGATTTTTCAGACCCATGCCTTTAAGCTTTCCCCTTTCCAGCAGTCAAGACATTTTCTTTTACTATTTTCCTTAGATTCAAAATCCTGCTCTCACAGAAGCCCTTCTACCAGCTTCCATCAAATGATGAACCTTCCTAGATCACAGAGAAAAAGAGAGACTGTCATGCATGACCTCCAAATTCTGTCCTATATCCCCAGATTTATTTATACCATTGTTCATCCTTCCTCCTTGCCTCTCAGCTCACGGAAAAGGTGTTCCGTCTCCTGTCCAAGGCTGACCTTTCCACTGTTCTCTTACTCCTCCTTCAGAGTCCCACTCCAGCAATTACCTCCTCTTTTTGGCTTCTTTCATTCATTTTTCTCTCTACATTTTTTTCCCTGTCTGCCTACAAATGTGGAAGTTTCCCTCTTTTTCTAAAACAAAACAGAAAACATCTTACCTGATTTTCTCTTCTTCTCAGACTACTTTTCTATTTCTCACCTTCCTTGGACACAAAAATCTTCCACAGAATTGACTCCCTCACTAATCTTGCTTCCTCACCACCTCAGTTCCTCACCATATTTGTTTCCTTGTCACGAGCTCACCAACTTTCAGATTCTGTTCACACTGCTGTGGTGAAACTGCCCATGCAGAGCACATCAACAGCTTCCTGATTGTCAAAGCCAGTGATTTCCTGTCATCCTTTGGTCAACTTGTAGGGTTCACAGATAAAATACAAAATTCCCAGTTATATGCATTATTTGGGCACACACACACACACACACATGCACACATAGGTATATAAAATTATATATATAATTTATCTGAAATGAACATTTAACTGGGCGTCCTGTATTTTTATTATTAAATCTGAGAGCTCTAGCAACTTTCCCCTCTTCCAATCTGATCTCAGTGCAGTTACTTCTTCTTTGGAATCTTCTGTAGTCTCAGGACACCATTATATTTCTCTTCCTACCTCTGTAACTACTCTTTTTCTATCTCCTTGAGAGTTCTTCTGTTTTAATCTGGACTATAAATGTTGGTGTTCCCAGGGTTACATTTCAGCACTCTTCTCATTCTGTGTGAACTTATCCACTCTGTGGTTTCATCTCATTTATGCTGACTTCCAGATATCCACTGCCAATTTCATCGTGCCTCACAAGCCCTAAAGTGGCATACCTAACAATTAACTGGATATCTCCACTTGGGTGTCCCATTAAAATCTTAACCTCACATGCCTTAAACCACACTAGCTCCTTCCTGAAGATGGTCCTCCTCCTGTGTTTTCTATCTCAATTAAAAGCATCATCAAGCCCAGAAATCTCAATAATTTCATTGATTCCCATCCTGCCCTTTAGGCATCTCATGAACTCATTGACTTTCTTTATTCTTTTCCCTTGTCCCTATACTGTGAGCACTGTCCTGGCTCAGATTCTCATAATTGCTTATCTGGACAGGTGCAGTGGCTTCTCCCTGCCCATTTTCCTGGTCTTGCAACCCCTCCTGGCCATACTGTGCACTGCATCCAAGCCTATCTACTAATTCCCACTCTATCCCCTCTCCTACTTAATAATATAAGTGGCTCCTGTTGTTCATAGGATAAATCCAAACTCCTTAACATGATATTCAAGGATCTTCAAAATAGGATCTCACTCTATTCTTTCAGCTTTACCTCTTGACACATCTCTTCATGAACCCTACATCGTAGCCACGGTTGATGACTCATTATTCCTTAATCACAAACTGTATTTTGTTTGTCATACTCATGTATTTCCTTTGCAAGTATTACAAAAAAATGTTAGCATCCTCTCTACACCAACAGTCTTGACCCCTCCTTCCCTACATACATACTGTGTTTCACTGGAAAAGTTTTACACACCCTGAAAAGACCAGTTGAAAACAGCTCCCCTGATCCCTTCCGAAAGGAGTTTGCCTGGGATAATGTAGCACATGGTAATTTCTATTTCAGATTTGTCAATGAACGAGTGAGTTTTCTAAGACAGGCTCACATGAATGAATGCATCTTATCAGACTCTTAAACATAAAAGAGAATTTGGTCCTACTAGAGACTACCAGATACTTTATCTTAGTACTTAGGATTATATGGTAATAAAGAGTATATAGTTTAATGTCAACTATGGGGGTGGTTTGGCTCTGTCCTCTGTCACCTCCAGTTGCTGAGTTGCATTGACTTCTCTGGTTAACTGAGCAAGTGTCCCTCTCATCCCATCTAGCTCCCCTTAAAGCTCTTAATTTGGGCAAAGAGGGCAACAACCCAAGACAGAAAACAGGATTTGCATGATGACAAACAGGTTTATTTCTTGGGCCAACACCTTCATCAATTGGTAATGCCCTCCTAAAGTGCTAAAACCGCATTCAGATTCTAAAGCCACATCCAGATTTAAAGAGTGGCATGATTAATTAGTTTTGGCTCCCATGGACCTGGAAAAATGAGTAGCACTTACCAAATACCCTTGATAATTTTGCCATCTTCTCAAGGGTATTTGAATAACTACCATCCCATTCTATAGTCACCAAATAAGCTTTCATGGTTATACTTCTAATATGAAAATGAGCTTCTTTGCCTAAAGTTCTAGTGGTATTTACATGGTATTTTTGTTTATTAGAGGTTATAGCTTTAACTAGAATATTGAATTTAAAGGAAACCAACTTTTTGAGCATACAGTATTAGGCAAAGAAGCATGAGGTATAGTCTCTGCCTTCAAGGAAATCTGTCTGGATGGGAAGACATGAACCCATTAAAAGTTTTTTTAATTATATGAGCTAAAATAATACAAATAATAATGCAAACTATATCACAGTCACTGCATGGTTAATTGCCAAATGAGTGCTTTGAATTAGAACGATGGAGAGAGCATGAAGACATTAGTTATGGCCTTGATCATTCCTGTCATTAGGAGAAAATGTTGGGTGAGTTTGGGTCCTTTCTAGAAAACCTAAGATGTGAAATGCACAGCACATATATGTGAGATGCAAACACATCACGTGTCAGGATTAGTAAGATAATAAGGAGATTTTAGTTACATTACATTAGTGTTTGCTGGTAGTAATGACTGATCAATACTTTTTTTTCCTCTAAAGAGTTCCTGATTGGTTAGTCATCCTGGTGGACATTAGAAATGTTTTGACCACCCAACATCACTATATTTACCTTAATTTTCATATGGTGATACATATGGGCCTCCCCATCTCTTACTCCAAGGATAAAACTTGCGTCCCAGCACCGAGGTCTAAGTCAACTCCATTCCTTAGCCGCAGTGATTACTTTGGGTGTGTGACCCACACCAAACTAGTCAGGCTCACTTGGAAGTTCATTGACGAACTTCACCTGTAAGACAGAAAAGAAAGAGGCATGCACACTTCCCCACCAGGCTTGCACTCGAGAGGCTGGACTTGCTCCAGCTCCCTTTCTTTCGCACAAAGCCTGAAAATGATGGCACCACACAGAAACAGAGTCCTGAATCCAGCTATGCCTAAAGCAAGTTCCAACTGTGGACTTTTCAATTGCGTACACCAATCAAGTCCCTTTTCTTGATTACTCTATTGTGAGTTGAGTTTCTGTCATTTATAACCAACAGTCCTTAGTGTTAAAGTCCTTAGCCTCACTTCAGTATAACATCTTGACTATAACATCTAACACGCTTCACAAAGAACATCTTACACTATCACCTTTTACTTGTTCTTCCTAAACCTGGCCATCCAGTAACATAATTCTTACCACACTTTTCTGAAGTAGAATAGGGTTAGAATTATTGATCCCAGTAGATAAAAGCATTAACTTTAACCCAAAGAAGCTGAGTTACTGTTGCTCTCAGTGGGAGTCCCCAAATTAAAACAAAATCCCTGGACTAGAGCCCAGGTCTTCCGATTCTTAGCTCAGGTTCTTTTGTTAAATCTTCCTCGACATTTCCCCCACACTTCATTTCTGCACCTGCCAGTTTTGTAGCGTTGTTCTCAGAGTTGTGATTCCTAGTTTGAATTTGGTAGAATCGAAGCACCTTCTTGGCTGACAAACATTTTGGAGGTTGTGGTAGGGCCAAGCAGATTTTGTTGATTAGCGATTCTTCACCCAGAAAATTGCCCCTATTATAGGATAATTACAAACCTATCTGATGGGGCTTAATCTGTAATGGTGATTGATGATGATGATAATGATGGTGGTGGTGGATGATGATGATGAGGTTACAGTATTGGAATGCGAAATAACTCCAAGTGGGTAGCAGGCTCTAAGGAACCAGGATCCAGAGATTGACCACATTTGCAACTAGCAGTGACCACCAATGACAACGCTTTGCCCTTAGCAGCTTTCAGCCTTGGCAGTCACACTTTGTGCTAAATTAAGATGTTCTCAGGCTGAGTGATGGAGTGTAGCATCACTGGAAATCAGACCCCCAGGTGCTGGAAGCCACTGGAGCCTGGCACATAGGCTGAACCACTTGGCAGTACAACGTCCCCCTCGGGAAGCAAACTGGAAGTGAAATAAATGAACTTGACAGTGTTTGCTATTTCCAAGCATAGAACTGTTTCCCATAAGCAATCACTTGCAAGACAGGAAGAGAATTCTGTCCTCTAGAGAAGGGGTCCCCAGTGAGAAGATAAGAACCTCCTGGTAGATCTCAGGGTCATCCCAAGTAGATCTTAGATGCCAGAATGTAGCACCCTTCACCCTCACCTTATTAACATCAAGAGCTGATTCACCTCTAAGCCAGTAGTAACCACCACACACCCCATACCCACCCATCCTCCAAGCTTTGATGGGTCTCCCACAGGGAGGTCAGTTCAACTCCCTCTTCTGGCCCTGTTGAGAATCTTAATTCAAGACCTCTCCATATCATTCAAGTACCCTGCACACCTCTATCCATCCCAAATCTTCATGGAGTAATATTTACTCTTCTAGAAAGCCTGACATCCTATAACTTATAAAGGCAACCTCATTATTTGTAAGTCATTTGACCGCAGTCAACTTCAAATTGGCTATGAACACTCATTCATTTATTCATTTCTTTAGCACAAATTTATTCATCACCTACTGTGTGCAGAGCTCCAACAGGTCAGAAATTGAGAGTTCAAACTATGTCAGGTTCACCAGCATAGCACGGTACCTAATCCATGACTTGGCACACAGCAACATTCAACAAACACTTGCCAAATAAATTAATAAAAGGGTTACAAGAAATTTAGCATAAAACCCTGTGTGTCAAGGAGCTTACAGAAAGTGCCCTGCTGTGTAAAACTGAAGAAAAGGATCATTAAGATCCCACCCCACTCTAAAATTCTAGAATTCATGGTTTTAAGTCTTGTTTAGAAGATAGATGAAGATAGATAGAAGAACCTATATATCAAAAGGTTAAATGACAGAATGGGAGATGTCACAAAGCGTTCAATAATAAGGCTCATTTAAGAGATAAGAATTGAAAGTACTGAAAGTGACTAGAGGAGGGAGAGATCCCCGTGGCCTGGGGAAGGAAGTAAAAGAAGGATTTGAGGAAGAGATGGGACTTGAATGAGACCTTGAAGCAAAAAAAGCTTCTAAAAGTGATGTAACCGTTCTATTTACTTATCACGTATCTTTACATTCATCATTATTTATTGAGCACCTAATATACACCAGGCACTCTCTTTTGGTGCTAGGGGCACTGCAGTGAACAAAATGGACAAAGTCCATGCCTTCATAGAACCCCCCTTCTTATGGGGAGAGCAGATAATGTACAAAATAAATATTTAGTGGGCTGGATGGTGCTGAGTGCTATGGAGAAAAATAAAGCAGGGAGCAGGGATGGATGTTTGGAAAAGAATAGAGTGATGATCTTAAATAAAGTGATCAGGAAGGCCTAGCTGAAAACACAGTATTTGAGTGAAGATCTGAAGGAAATGAAGGCGTGAGACTTGCAGATGAAGAGCACTGCCAATAGAGAGAACAGCAAGTGCAAAGGCCCTGGGGTAGAATGTGCCTAGTGTGTATGAAGAGCAGCGAAGAGGCCACTTGGCTGGAGCTGAAAGAGGGAGGGAGAGACTAATCAGAGAGAAGGTCCAAGAGGTAACATAGGCCAGATTAAGAGGGCCTCGTAGGCTATTGTGGAGACCTTTGAACCTCAGGTTGATTGACCTTTGAACCTCAGGTAACTCACGAGCTACTTGTCATCCATTCTCCTTTGCAAAGGAGGGGACTGAGGCTCAAAGAGCTGGTGTGACTTACCAAGGATTATACGGAAAACAGCAGAGCCAGGTTTCAAACCCAGTCCTACCTGGCCCCTTCTCCTTCACCTGACCCTACTCTTCCCTATCTCACTACTGTCCATTCATGCATCTGCATGTGCATGCTCACACACACAGTCACACACACCACCCACTCCACTTTCAGTCCTCCAACGTGCCAAGCTCTTCCCCTCTCACACCTGCCTTCACAGCTGCTGTTCACTCTGACCAGAATGCTCTTCTCCCTGCTCTCCGTCTGACCAGTGCATCTTTTGAGCCTTGGTTCAAATGTAAGGACCTCAGAGAGGCCTCCCCTGACCCTCTGTTACCTTCTCTCTGAAAGCCCATGGTCCTACCTCCCTTTGTAATTGCATATTTATTTGTGGGTTAGTTTAAATTCTTCCCTCCTCCCAGGCTGTATCTCTACTCATTGCCTAGCCCAGCGCCTGGCTCATAGGAGGTGCTCAACAAACACGTACTGAATCAATGAAAAGACCAAAAGGGTAAAGAAGACAAGGTAGGAAGATCCCAGAGAGGTTTCCAGACATCTCTAGGGAAGAGAAACCAATGGCTGCAGTGAGAGAGATTTGGGTCTGTCTGTGGACCTGGATCCTTCCTCCTTGATTTTGGAATGATACCCTACAAAGCCCATCTCTGGCTGTTCCACAATCTAATATTTGGGTTGGCCTTTTTTCCGTAAGAGCTCACAGGAAAACCTGAACGAATTTTAGGCCAGCCCATACATTCATCACGTGACTCACACCCCCATCCTCCCACCCCCAGCAGCCTCTAGAATGAACGTTATTTGGAGTAATTGGCCAAGGACTTAGAAAATGCTAAGGTTTATTTTTAAATGTGATAAGGACCTGTCTCTTGCTTTTTGGAAAATCACGTGAGCTTCTCAGAGATACAAAATACAGTCATTAAGCACTCCTCATCTTGTCATTACAACAAGCTTGCTAAGTTGGTTTAGGGCAAATCATAACCGTCCCCATGTGACTGATAGAAAAACTGAGACTTAGGGGTGATTAAATGCACCATCTGAGTCCAAATAGCTGTTTGGTTGCAGAGCCAGGGGCTGGTGCATTTAAACCATGCAGCAGCTGTGTCCACCTTACCACCCTGCCTCCCACTATAAATTACACATCCCTCTCCCATGCAAATAATTCATATAGTCCCCCAAACAGAAGGCAGTTCTAGAAAAAAGAGCCACTGCCTTCTTGATTTGGTGTTTCACATGGTGGCAGGCAACCAGTCGTTCTAACTAGGCCACAGGAAGCCTATTTCTCTTTAAGAACCCATTAGCAAGCTGGCAAAATCTCATCGCATTACCATGTAAATAAATAAGGATAAATTTCCCCACCTTAGCTTCCCAGGGCTGGACCAAAGCTCTCCCCCTCTGCACATTTTTGATAACCTACTCATTCTGGAGTACCTCACAATTAAAGACAGTGTGCACCGGAAGTCAGTAATTCATCATGGAGGGGGGAAAAAGAGGATGAGATAATTAACATTCTCTGGCTGGCTTTGGCCGGGAAATAGCTTGGTAAGCACAAGGACATTTTCTGGGGCTGTTTCCATCACGAGGGTAGAATAAATAAGCCGGATGCTTTTGCTCTCTGAACCTGAAGGATCATGTCAGGCTGGTTGGCCCCGGCCTTGGTTGAACTGGCTGCAGCCTTTCCACCTATGGTAAAGGAAGCTGACCAGCAAATGCAGCTGCAGGCTGGCAGTGGGTGGGTGGGTTACAGGAAGTCAGCAGAGGGTGTTTCCAAGCTGCTTCTCCTTAAGCTTCTAGCCCACACCCCAAGCTTCCACTTTTCAATTAACTGCTCTCTGATCTCCAATGTTTTTCTTCCCCGATTTCCTTTATCAAGTCTAGTAACCTCACTGAGCCTTCCTTAGTTTGCCCTGCTGTAAAAGGGGAAGATAACGCATAGCAAGGAGAGTTAATGAGGATTGAAACATCATCATTATCTTTATCATCATCATCATCATCACTAGCCTTTATGAACCATCTATAATGTGTCAGGTTTTATGATGTGCTAAATGTACTTCATTCGCACTATTACATTTCATGCCTGCTGGGATAAATGGCCACTCTTTAAACCCCAAACAAAATAAGCTAGAAATAGATATTTTTAAAAATTCTGTGTCACACAGTGGGAAATAAACTAATGAAACACATAACCCCAAGGGGGATGGTGCAGGCAGTTGGAGAGGGTTTGGGTATGTTTATGCATGACAGGGCCATAAATGGGTGCTGGGATATACCTAACCTTTATGGTTGACGTCAGGAGGGAAGTGGTTTCTCTGTCTTTTAAGCAAGATCAAGAGTGGGTACAGCATGACTGTGCCCTCTGGGTGCCCATCCCATGGGACCTCTGTTGGCAGCAGAGTGTCAGTCTGAGTGGACCACGGGTCTGCCCCAGTATGGCAATTCCTATATTTTATGGTGTTATGATTCTTAAGATAAAAATTTTTCTCAGCTATTACTTTGGTTTCTATGCTGATCCACTGACCACTAGCCCAGTCTCTTTGTTCCGTCTAAATTGTACTTCCTTGATCTGAGTAGTGAAATTTTGTTGGCAATTCACTATAGCAAGTCAGAAAGGAATTGTCCTAAAATGTTGGAATGCTTTAACTAGCACATGGAAAGTTGTCCCCCATACGATCCTTACTTACACACCTTAACAACCTCCACAGCTGTCTTTGCCTCCTTCCCTGATGGAAGGATCATCCTCCTTCCATCTAAGGCTAATCCCTCCGGCACTTTGGATCCCACCCGCAACACGTTCCTCCTCAGAGACCTGACTGCGTCATAAACTCTCCCTCTGTCCTTCATCTTCAGCCCTCCCCCAGCCCCCTAGCTTGCTCCTTCCCAGAAGCAATTAAGCTTATAGCTCTCTCTCATCTTAAAAAATAAAGTCCTAGGGCTTCCCTGGTGGTGCAGTGGTTGAGAGTCCGCCTGCCGATGCAGGGGACACGGGTTCGTGCCCCGGTCCGGGAGGATCCCACGTGCCGCAGAGCGGCTGGGCCCGTGAGCCATGGCCGCTGAGCCTCCGCGTCCGGAGCCTGTGCTCCACAACAGGAGAGGCCACAACAGTGAGAGGCCCGCGTACTGCAAAAAAATAAAATAAAATAAAAATAAAGTCCTCCCTTGATCCCCCATCCTTTTCCAGCTATTATCTTATCTATTTCCCCATCGAAGCCAATGATCTAAGGAACTTGTCTCTCCTTATGTCTTTAATTCCTCACCCCCCACTATTTCTCCCTGCAGTCAGATGGGTTCCACTCCTCTTCTGCCTCTTAAACTGCTCACACCATGACTGTATTCTTGATGATCACATCCAGAAGTCTTGCTCTGTGATGATAGACAGGAAGGGTTTCCTTCTTGAAACTCTGCTCTCGATGTCCCATCACTAGATTTTCTCATATTTCTCCAGGTCCTCCTTTTCACTTTCCTTCAAAGATTTCCCCTGAATTGAGCCCTTTCCAGGCTGTCCTAACCTCTCACTTGAAGCTGTCTGTCTTACTGGAAGATCTGATGCTATGGTCCAGTCCATTTGCCAGTGACTCGCATCATGTTCAATTCTCCATCCCAGATGTTTTCTCAACTCCTGTACATCCCCATCTGGATATCCCACAAGCCTCTTGCATTGGTTTCCTATTGCTGCTGTAACAAATTTCCACAAACATAATAGTTTAAAACACACAAGTTTATGATATTACATTTCTAGAGGTCAGAAGCCCAAAATCACTCTCAGTGGGCTGAAATCAAGGTGTCTGCAGGGCTTTGTCCCTTCTGGAGGATTCAGGGGAGAATCCATTTCCTTACTTTTTTTTTTTTTTTTTTTTTTGCGGTACACGGGCCTCTCACCGTTGTGGCCTCTCCCGTTGCAGAGCACAAGCTCCAGACGCGCAGACTCAGCGGCCAGGGCTCACGGGCCCAGCCGCTCCGTGGCATGTGGGATCCTCCTGGACCGGGGCATGAACCCGTGTCCCCTGCATCGGCAGGCGGACTCTCAACCACTGCACCACCAGGGAAGCCCCTCTTCCTTACCTTTTTATCTTCTATAGCTGCCTGCATTTCTTGGCTTATGACTCTGAAACTTCAACTTCTGCGGTCATAGCTCCCCTGACTCTGACCCTCCTGCGTTGCTCTTATAAGGACCCTTGTGATTGCATTGGATTCACCCAGATAACCCAGGATAATCCATCTCAAAATCCTTAACTTAGTCACATCTGCAAAATCTCACTTGCCATGTAAAGCAACATAGTCACAGGTTCTGGGAATTAGGATGTGGACATCTTCAGGTGGTCATTATTCTGCCTACAACACCAATCAAGCTCAGCATGTCCAAACCTCTTTTGAACCGAGATGCCTCTGTCTTAGTGATGAACCATCATCCACCCCAGTGGGCCAGCCAGAAACATGGCATCATCCTTGACTCTTCCTTTTCTCTCATCCCCCCCATCCAGCTAATGAGCCTGTCCTATTGATTCTTAGTATCTCTCAACTAAATTCACTTCTTTCCACCTCTACTACTGATACCTTGGTTTGACCCATCATTACTTCTAATCTGGATTACTACCACAAGCTCTTCCCTGCTACTCTTGTCTCCAGTTGTTGTCCAGAGTTTTCTTTTGAAAACACAAACATTAATTCTCCTAAAACTCATAAAGTTCCACTACCAGGACACAATCCAAGCTCCTTAACGTAAGCCCCCTCGTGATCTGGCCTCTGCCTACCTCATCTCCTGATACTCTGCTCTTGCTCTCTTAGCCTTTAACCACATGGAATCACTAGCAATTCCCTAATAAGGCATTTGGACATTTGAACGTGCTGGTACATCTCCCCAGCATTCCCTTTCCCACCACCCCGAAAGCTTTTCACCTGAAAATTCGTTCTTTAAAACTAGCTCACAAAAAAAAAAAAAAAAAAAGGGCTTCCCTGGTGGCGCAGTGGTTGAGAGTCTGCCTGCCGATGCAGGGGACACGGGTTCGTGCCCCGGTCCGGGAAGATCCCACATGCCGTGGAGCAGCTGGGCCCGTGAGCCATGGCCGCTGAACCTGCACATCCTGAGCCTGTGCACCGCAACGGGAGGGGCCACAACAGTGAGAGGCCCACGTACCACACACACACAGAAAAAAACTAGCTCAGTTACCACCTCCTCCAGAAAGTCTTCCTGATGTGAGAGACAGCAAAACTAGCCTGAATTCCTCACTCCTCTCTGTATTCTCACCCTTTACAAGGTGGCTGAATAGCTCTTCCAGTTAAGAGGTAGAATCTACTTCCCCACATTTTGATTCTTAGTATGACAATGTGACTTGCTTTGGCCAATGGCAATGGGGTTTTAACAGCTGTCCCACAAAGAGAAACTTACAAAGGCATTTGCACTTTTTTGTTCTCTGCTTTCACCATGAGTGCCTGCCCAGACCAGCCTGTTGGAGGATGAGGTACCTGGAACAGAGCAGAGTTAGAGCAGAGTAGACCCCAGCCAAAGCCACCACTGACCAACCAACAGCCAGTCCATGCCCAAATGTGTGAGACAGCCCAGCCAAGATCAGCTGGACCAACTAACTGACCTGCAGCTGACCACAGAGATTTGAGTGAACCCAACCAAGACCAGAAGAACCAGCCAGCTAACCCAAAGACTCATGAACTAAATGAATGCTTGTTGAAGCCACTGAGTTTTGGGGTGATTTGTTATGCAGAATTATTTTGGTAATAAACTAATACACCTGACCTCCAGACTAGGTTAGGTGCCTTTTCTCTGTGTTCCCATGTCAAGCTTGGTGTACCTCTGTCATAGCTCAGCAGGTGTCCTACTATATTGCAGCTGTCTGATTACTATCTTTCCTACTAGCACACACTGTCCATGAGATCAGGGTCTGTGTCTGATTTCATCCTCAACTTTGTATCTCAGTGCCTAGCATAGTAACTGACACACAGAAGACCCTCAGTAAATATCTGATAAATAAATTGTAACAGAGCAACTATGGTATTTTTTTTCATTTCATTATGGTTGAGTTGGCAGTTGCAATTTACAAATGCTTTTGTTTATCATTCAAAATAAATAAGCCCTCCTCCCACCCCCTCACCCCCAAAGAGAAAGAGATCAAGTGTTCAATCTAGATGCAAGGGATAGTTTGTACAACGAGAGGGAAAGGCATGCACAAAGACAGAGGTTGGGAGTGAGCCTGCCGGATAAATGTGTTTAGCAAGAACAGAGCTTCATGAGAATCAGCAGTTAGCACAGCTGGGCTTTACTCCCAACTCAACGGCTTATTAGTGGTTTTATCCTGCAGGAATTAAATCACCTTTCCGAGCCTCAGTTTCCTCATCTTTAAAATGGGGAAAGTAGTACCAACCTTGTGGAGTTGTTGTACAGATGGACATCCCATGATATCGGCCTGGCAAAGAAACAAAGAGGATGGGAAACGAGGATGTCAGCAACAGTTATGACAGTCATTTAACACATGGGCTCCCCTGATGCTGACAACCCTGGGGATTTTAAGGATGAATTTTCAGGTAAAATGGTGATGGGGTGGTGACAAAAGGAATACAGGGTAGATCCAGTCATGTGAAGTCTTCGATGTGAGCACAGAGAGACGATAGATGCCCAGTGTCCTCAACATCCCATGACGTGATCCTGCCTCAACTCTGGGTTCTAGCCATCTTTCAGTATAAACTTATGAGGAAGCCCCCCCCATAGGGCCTCAGTTTCCCTATTGGTAAAATGAGGGTGGTCAACAGGATGAGCCCTACTAACTCTTCTACTAAAATAACCCATAGCTGGTCCTGTGGACTGGCTCACTCAATGCCCTCTTCAACCTCACTCTAGTGTGCAAAAACTGGAAAGCTAAAATCTATGCTTTACAGACTCCCTTTTAGCTAGGCTTCAGATGTGGTTTAAGTTCTGCCCATTAGAGGTATATGCACAAGACTTTGATCTGGAACTGAATGTAGGAGAGAGGACAGACTAAGAGACATAATTTTGCAAGTGAATGGTAGCAAAGGTAGCATGCTTCTAGGGTCAGTGGCCGTGGTGGCGAGTTTCTCATTTTGCAGCTCTGTTGGGGGCCCACTTCTGTCCTGTGACTTGCAGAGTTGTCCTCTATTCAGCCCACCCAATAATTATATGAACTATTTAATAATAATCCCCTAGCAACAAAAATAGTAATAAACACTGTTGATCTATTTATTAATAAACCCCCTCCTATTACAACTTACTAGAGTGGGTTCTTTTGCCTACAACTAGGACCTCTAACCAATATCAGGGAGGAGGAAGGGAAGAAGCAGAAAGAGGAGGGGAGGAGGGAAATAAGCACAAGAGGAGCAGCAATCAAGAAGGCAGCTAGGGGGCTTCCCTGGTGGCGCAGTGGTTGGGAGTCCACCTGCCGATGCAGGGGACGCGGGTTCGTGCCCCGGTCCGGGGGGATCCCACATGCCGTGGAGCGGCTGGGCCCGTGAGCCATGGCCGCTGGGCCTGTGCGTCCGGAGCCTGTGCTCCGCAATGGGAGAGGCCATGGCGGTGAGAGGCCTGCGTACCGCAAAAAAAAAAAAAGAAGGCAGCTAGGGCTTCCCTGGTGGCGCAGTGGTTGAGAGTCTGCCTGCTGATGCAGGGGACATGGGTTCGTGCCCCGGTCCGGGAGGATCCCACATGCCGCGGAGCGGCTGGGCCCGTGAGCCATGGCCGCTGAGCCTGCGTGTCCGGAGCCTGCGCGTGCGGAGCCTGTGCTCGGCAACGGGAGAGGCCACAACAGTGAGAGGCCCACGTACCGCAAAAAAGAAAAAAGGAAAAGCAGCTTATTTATTAAAGAAATCTCTTTATAGATTTCTTAAAAGTATGGTAAACCTATGGAAAGATGTCCATGGCAAATACTACATTTTTTTAAAATGTGTATAAATATCCAATTTTTGCAAAGAAAAAATATATACACATGCACCTGTGTATATGGATAGCAAACATTTTAAAGAACACAAACCAAATGTTAGCAGCTGTTGTTTTTAGATAAGAGAATCACAAGAGATTTTAAAAATTACTTCTAATTGTTCTATAATGAGCATGGATAATAATAGATATGTCTCATTTCCCCTGGATCCCACTCTTATTCTCTAATCTTAGCTAATAACAAGTTTATCAGATACATTAGTCCTTGCAAATGGGTACTAGACTGAATATATACAATATCTCTGAAAATACTTTTACAGAAAAGAAAACCAAAGCTGATCCAACTTAACTCCTTTTAATGTGTTACCTCTCCCAGGTAACAAATGCCAGTAAAGCAACTAGAAGTACTGGTTTCAGAGTCGGAGTTCAGTTTCTAAATGTTTGGTCATTTAACAGTTGTGTAGCCACAGAAGTTTCTTCTGCAAGCCTCTTTTCTTTCATCTGAAAATTGGGTGTAGTAATAGTACCTACCTCCAGGGTTGGTATGAGGATCAAATGAGATACTACATGTGAAAAGTTTAGAACATGGCCGGGCAAATCACGCTCAATAAATATTAGCTACTATTTTTATTATATTAACATCCTGCTGTAATAGGATTCTAGTACACATATTTCTTTAATTCTGAGAATAATAAGGGCAAGTGTTTTTCTCCTGGGACACATTAAACCATGCTGATTCTGAGTTCTGCAAGAGTGGAGATGCTGCTCAAATCATCTTTGAATTCTGAGCATCCAGTATAGTGGATGCTAATTTGAATGAGTAGGTAGGTAGATGGATAATTTGATGAGTAGTTAGATGGATAGATGGATGGAACTATGGACGGAGACAGATTGGTGGGAGGTAAATAAATGAGTGCATTACTGGTGGGTGGATGTGGGGAGGGAGGACCTTAGGTAACTTAGTATGTCAGATGCCTGATTGGGAAGGCAGGTGGTTGAGTGGTGGAGCAGAAGGGTGGATAAATGATGGAATGGGTGGATGGGTGGATGAGCGAGTGGATGGATGGATGGATGGATGGATGGATGGATGGATGGGAGGAAGAGTCTTCGGTGGCTTCGTGTGCGGGGAAGGCCCAGATAGATGGGAAGGCTGGTAGTTGGGCAGGTAACAGGATGGATGATTGACAGATGGACAGACGCACAGAAGGCTGCTTTTCTCCCCCTCCATCACCGTAGCCCATCCGTCCTCAGTTCTGAGGCCTCGAAGCACGCAGACCGACCCTGCCAGGGCGCTCCCGAGGGGTGAGCTTCCTTGACGAGCATCCCGGCTGCCCCAGAGCTCTGAGGACCCGCAGGCCGTGGTGCTGTGACCCGCGGGGCAGTGCTGTGACCCGCGGGGCAGTGCAGAGAGGCGTGGGCCGGCATCGCCTCCCCCATCCTCTCCAGTGCCCCGCCCACCCGCTCGCCCCACACCCGGCGGCCGAGCGCCTGGCCTTTGCCTGCTCGTCTGCATTGACGTCTGCGGCGGCGCGGCGCGGGCTCTCTGGGGTCCGCCGTGAGTTATGATGCACATCCAGGGCTGCTGCTAAAAAAAGGGCAGTGACTCACAGCGGAAACTTCCACGAGCGTTGGCGGCGCAGGGGCGGGGATGGAGGCCTGTGGCGGCGCCCGGGGCGCCGGGCTGCGGCCAGGTGTGGCTCGAAAGCACGGTGGCTAGGACCGTGGCACGGGTTCGGGAGGGAGCCGGGGAGTCCCCAGGGCCGGCAGCAACTCCCCTGCCTCAACCTGGCCGCCCAGCCTGGGTTCTACCGCTGCGAGCTCAGAGGCAGCCTTTGTGGCATAAAGAACCCCATATGGCAGGTGGCAAATGGCAGGTGGCTCACACTCCGGTCTCCTAAGCGCTCTCTTGATCTTAATTCACTTAACCCTCAAAACAGCCCTTAAGGGAGGTGACCTGTTTATCTCTCCTTTGCAGATCGGATACTAAGGCCAGAGAGAAAGGAACTTGCTAGATATGACACAGCTGGTACAACCAAGTCTCTCGATATATTCAGTAAAATTGTAATTTGATAGATACTGTGGAACTCCTCTTGCACTCCCAGGCCTGTGCTGGTGGCACTGAGATGGATGAGCATGGACCCCGCTGGGGGGAGCTCACGGATGCTCTTTCTGTGCCATTTCCACAAGTGTTTACCTGGGGGAACTCAATTCCATCCCTTTCTACTCCACAAACATTTCTGAGCCCTACTCTGTGCAGAGCACAGTGGCAGAGGGGACAGAATGACGGTCACAAAGGTGACTGTGGCAGCCTTAATTCATTCATCTGTTCATCCACCAAGTAGTTATTCAGCATCTGCTATGCTCCAGGTGAGCAAGGTAACCCTGACTGGCTCCTGCCCTCATGGAGCTTACACCCGCTGGGGAAGATGGGCGAACAGGGTGGAAGAAGTGCCACATCGAGTGCTAGAGGGACACAACACAGAGAGGGAGCACCCAGCCTAACCCAGGCAATCAAGGGAGCTTTCCTGGTGAAGCAAACTTGATGCCAAGTCTTGGAGGATAATTGGAAGTTAGGCATATGGACAGGAGGTGGGAAGAGAGTTTCAGTAAGAGAGAACAACATGTGCCTAAGCCCAGAAATGTGAGAGATCATTCTGGGTTTGAAGAACTGGAAAGCATTCAGTACACCTGCAAAGATGAGAGCAAAGGAGCAAGAGTGTTGAGAAACAGGAAGTAAGAGCCAGGTGGGGAAGGGAAACTTGCTAAGGACTTGGGACTCAGCCAGAGGGCAAACAAGCTAACAACTCGGCACACAGCCAGCTTCTTTTATGAGGAGCAGATTGATATCATTTCTATTTGTGCCAAAGAGGGCAGAAAAAAAATGCCATGCTGATGGGAAAGGGATACCATAGAAGGCTACATGGTGGAGGAGGCACTTAGGCTGTGCCTGGTTGATAGACTTTCTGTTGAAAGGGGAAGGGGAGAGAACGAGAGGAATCATCTTGGAAGCAGGATGGATGACATAGAACCTCATCCAGCTCTTTACAGACCTTCTGGAAAGGCCAGAGAGATATTCACAGAACCAGGGCTAATGCAGCATGATACTCCTAGGCCTGAATGTGTGTGGGGTCTATGGTGTGGATGAAGTAGCCCACAATGACACCATGAAAGCAGAAGACACAGCCCTGTTCCTTAAGAGGCTACCATTCGTTGGTGCCAGCAACTAACTAGAAAACAGAATTGCTTAAGTCTTCAACAGTATGTATGGAGCACCTGCTATGTGGCAGTTTCTGTGTTAGGCATTAGAAATCCAGTGGAGAACAAAAAAGGATGTGGGCTACCCTCATGGAGACTAATTCTGGAAGGGAAAATATTAATGTACAAAAAGACCCAAATAAATGAATAAGACCCGTGAATAGGTATGTGGTGCTATGAAAAGGCAGGAGAGGATTACTTGATTCTGGAGAGCCCAGGCAAGAATCTTAATGGTGTTACAATTGAGCCGGGGTCTGAAAGATAAATAGGTACCAAGACAGAGAAGGGAGGGAAGGGTGACTGGGATGGAGAGTGAGGGGGAGCTTGGGACAAAATGAGGTTGGGGAGCAGAGTCTTATGAACCACCATAAGGACTGGGGAGTGTCTCCTAGCAACAGTAGAGGTCGTGAAGTGTGTACAACATGGGCAAAATTGTGGGCAACACACCTCAGGTGCTCTGGGTGTGCAGAGAGCCAGAGAGGAAACAGAGACGCATCACTTACTGACCTCATTCTTTATTCATCTGACCTCCTTTAACTTTGACAATAACTCTGCCAGTTTCTAATCTCCAGTGTCTTGATGAGAAACCTGAGGTTCAAAGAAGTTAAGTGATTTGCCCTCCTCCACAGTTTGCTAAGTAGAAGACCCAAACAACAGTCTCTGTAACCCCTGATCTTTCTAATGGGAATGAGATTAGTCTCCCAGAAGACTGAGCCAGAAGTTAGTGTAAAGTAGGACTTGGATAGCGAGGAGGGAGGTGAAAAGGCTTTCCCCTGTAAGGGCAAGTCATCAGCAGTATAGAGATGAAACAAAGAATGGCCTGAAAGAGAAGCAATGCAGGAACTGCCTACATAGAACATAATGCAGAAAAAAAGACTGGAAGGAAAAGTACAAAGAGTTTGCTCTCAGAAGCTTATCTCTAAGGGTTATGGGTCATTTTTATTGTTTAATTTTTGCTTGACTGGGTTTTCTTAATTTTCCATGATGAAAATTTGTTTCTTGCATAAATAGGGGAAGTACCAGCAGTTATATTTTCAGGGGATCACATAAGCTTTTTCAGTTCTCATAGGCAGCATCTACATCGTATTTTTTTTTATTGTCCTATGGAGCCCAGCACAATGCCGGGCACATAGTAGGTGCTCAATAAAATAAGCTAGTAGGTGCTCAATAAAATAAGTTAAACGATAAAATAATTTGAGGTAGGATTAAGGACGGTAGAAGGCCAAGTCTGACACCTTATTCTGAAACAAATTTCTGGCCCTTATGTCAAAAATCAATCAGCCTTGAAACAAACTGTTGAAACTCTTAATTCACCTGTAGTCACCATCATAGCACAGAATGACCATAATAACCTCAGTGTATGCTAGTCACAGCCAACAAATGCCTCAGCAAGTTTTAACTGAGCTTTTTCGGTGTGCTCAGCCCCCCATAGGGTCTATTGGGGAATAGATAACAAGAGCAGTATAAACCGGGGCACCTTGCCAGAGCAAATATTGTGGTGTTGAATGATCTGGCTGCATCCAAGCAGGCGAGACCTGAGAACACTCGCTCACAAGGCTGTCTCTCCTAACCAAACAGCACCACATACTATGATGTTATAATATTAGGTTCTTAATCATGGAAACACTGGCATCTGTTTCGGCGGAAGCTCCCTCCCAGATGGTGTGTCCCACTGTTTTTGTCGTCAGGAACAGCGTGAGGTTTCTTAAATGGCTTTAAGCTTCCAAGTCATCTTCCACATAATGGCATCCTGTTAATTAAGTGGTCCCTTTGTGATTGCATTTGATAAATATGAGATGAGAAGGGTTTATTGAGATGTTAGAAAAAAGGAAGGCAAAGCAACAGGGAGGAGCTCATGTAGGCAGAAAGGCCTTTGTGTGGGCGTCTTCCAGTGGGCTTCAAGGGAATCAGGGGCAGCTTAGGATACACAGAAGGGAGAAGGCTGGGATTCACAGACAAAGCTGCCGCCTCTACCCATTAGACGTCCAGCCAGATGCACATGGTGTGTGAGTATTTCATGGCAACCATGCTTAGCCCAGCTCTTTGCATTGAGGCAGGCAGGGAGGTGGAAGCTTTCCAGATCTTTCTCAGAGTTGAGTGACTCCAGCCACTCACCGATGTGCAGTTGTCATTCACGCTGCCAGGCGCTGTTTTGACTCCAGTTGTCAAGATTCGAGAAGTGCAGCTCCAAAAAAGGTATCTGCTTTGGAAGCAGCATTCTGTGTTCTTGGAACAGCAGATGACTGGTGACAACATACAATTAAATATAAATGCTCGGCCCAAGAACTCAACTTGGAGGGTTGGTGAAGTTTCAGGTCTGACTTGTTAAACTTAGCTTTTTTCCAAAGACTGGGCAATGTTCTCCAAAAACAGCACTCCAGGGAATCAGGCCTAAAGATAAGTGGAGGCTTCAGTTGAATATAGAGCTCTGTCAGCCAGCCTCCTGCCTTCAGGCAGACATACATCAGCTGCAGGCTAGAGAAAAGATTCTGTGATACCTAATGACTTCCTCGTCTTGCCTACTGGTTCAATCTTAGTTCAGCTGTTCATGCAAGGAATGTCTATGAGGTATCTTCTAGGAGGAAGACATATATCTGGGATGTAGTGACTGGACTGCTGTGCTCCTGCCCTTAGGAGCTTTACAGTCAGGCAAGCTCATGATTCTGTGAGCACTTGAGGGCAGAGGCTTTGGCCTTGTTACTCCCAACCCCTAGCCCAGTTCCTGCTGCATAGTAGGTGCTTAATAAATGCTTGCTGAATGACTGCATGAATGAGTCCTACTTCCCGCCCCCTCCTATAGTTAGTATTGTTCTATATCTTTCTTAACTTTCTCCTCCCGCGCTCATTAGTACTTATTTTTCTGGCTTGGGTGGCTATAGAGAACAGCTGTTTCTTAACTGCGGCACTCTAATACTTGGACATTGTTAGTAATTCACCTTTTGGCCACCACTCTTCCGGTTCCCTCTGGTCTTACCCTGGTGTCAGCATCTGCTCTTGGTCACCTGTACTAAGAAAAATAATTTGTTTTGGCATCTAGTGATCCATTACAGCTTGCAAAGGTTTTTACTTGTTAATGTAAAGTACAGTTTCAAGGACTGTGGGAGAACCCCTAATAAGCCACAGTATCACCCAGGCTGCACTCACCCAAATACTGCCCCTAACCCCAACTCCCTCAACCTTAAAGTCCAGCATCAGCAAATTTAAACTTTCATTCCACGTTAAAATAAGATTTAGAAAAAAAAGATAAGATTTAGAGACTACCTCCCCTAAAACAGGCATCACGTTGATAATCACATTTTTTAACACGGTAGTGTAAATTATACAAGGTCCTATGCTGAAGGTGGATTATAACACAGAGGAAAGCTGGAAAAGCACAGGAAAGTCCGGATAATTGGCTCTATCCAGACCTGCCCAGCCACAAATCTCTGAACCATACTAACATCTTTTTATTAGTGCTATTATTATTACAACAACTACAACCGCTACTACCATTAGTGTGCTTCTACTATGTAAACATGAGTCCAGCAAATTTCAGCTTCCTTTGTGACAATGTAAGCTCAAGTGTCAATTATGTTTTCACAGCTATTCATAACGAGGCTGATCCTTTTGTTTTGACTAAGTGTCAACAGATGTGCTCTTAAAATATTCACAAACTGTATCAAAGGGAAAGGTTTTGATGGCTAGTTAACTTAAACAGAACTGGAACTAAGAGGAAAGGATTTCTTTGGGGGTAATAAGCACAAGATAGAGTTGTGGTCTAATAGAGACACATGTCTTTGTCTCTTAACCAGTTTCTTCTCCTTCCCATGGAGGGGAGACCCTCAGTTCAGTGGCTGATTTTGGAGGACTTTGTAAAAACTGGTTAAGCTCGCTGTTACAGGTTCCAGTGACGAGCCAGTAGCGTCCTTGACTCTGAGCACTTCCCTCCCCTACAGGGAGGTCCCCCTACCTGTTCTTCACCATGGCAGCCACCACCGTACCCCAGGGTGGCTGTCTCCATTTCACACAGCTCCCCTGTAGAAGAAAGCTGATAAGAGGCTTTCTCACTGGTCAGGTGCTCCTTTCTCCTATTCATTACCCAGTCCATTTGCCTGGCTTCTGATCTCCTACCTTCCGAATTCCATATATTTCTTGACTCCTCATCCCTGGTCTGCTTGGATTTCTCTCCTCCAGATGTTCCTTCAATACATGCTGCCCTTTTGCCTGGTTCCCCCTAGCTTCCTACCTAGTCTCTGTAAGCCATCATGACCATGCCTCCCCCCACAGAAGAAATACAGAGGATGTAGAGCTATACCTTTCCCAACACCCCCTGGAAATGACAGAGCTTAGCAGTCTGGCTGAAAATTGCTGGGCAAGAAATAGGTCACAACTTGCTGCAAGCAGGGCCTTGCTCATTCTTGTTATCCAGTCCGTGGCCTAAGCTCTTCCTCACATGATCACAGCTACACTCTGATGCTTCTTTTTTATCCTGACTGGCCTTCCTGGTAAGATGGAAGACACTGAAAATGGCAAATCCATAGAAGTAGAGTTTCAGCTTCTCCCCTCAGCTTTGCTCACAGGGATACAATTTCCTCCAGAAGTATGAAAGAGAATGTTATTTTTTTTAATAGACTTTGTTTTTTAGAGCAGTTTTTGGTTCACAGCGAAGTTGAACAGAAACACAGGGTTCCCGAATCCCCCCATCCCCCCACATGGCCATCCTCCCCCACTATCAACATCCTGCGCCAGAGTGAACAGTTGCTACAGTTGATGAACCTGCATGGATACATCCTTATCATCAAAGTCTGTCGTTTACATTAGGGCTCATTCTTGGTGTTGTATATTCTATGGGTTTTGACAAATGTATACTGACATGTACCCACCATTACAGTATCATGCAGAAGAGTTTCACTGCCCTAAATATTCTCTGTGCTCCACCTGTTCATCCCTCCATCCCCTGTGACCCTTGGCAACTACTGATCCTTTCACTGTCTCCATAGTTTTGCCTTTTCCACAATGTCGTATAATGGGAATCGTACAGTATGTAGCCTTTTCTGATTGGCTTCTTTCACTTAGTAACATGCATTTAAGTTTCTCCATGTCTTTTCATGGCTGGATAGCTCATTTCTTTTTGGCACTGAGTAATATTCCATTGTCTGGGTGTATCACAGTTTATTGATCCATTCACCTGGTGAAGGACATCTTGATTGTTTCCACGTTTTGGCAAGCATGAATAAAGTTGCTATAAACATTCATGGGAAATGTTGTTTTTAATTATATTTCTAATCAATGATGACTTCCAGATGAGCAAGAATGAGGTACAACAAACATACGTGGCTCAGTAAGTAGGATACATAGTCAACCCCAAGCCTCCCAAACACCTGTCCCCAAATTGTCTGTAGATAAATCTCTCAAGGAGTTTATAGAAGGCATAGATTTTTGAGCCCCACTCCCAAAGCCTGATTCAGTAGGACTAGGAAGTCACCAGGTAGAAGGAACATAGGCTTAACCTGCAAAAGGAAAGAGGCAACGGAACGTTAATATCTCACTTGTACCGGAGAGAACTATGTACAGTGAGGAGTTTGGCGACGAATAACCACAACTCATCTGATGGAGACATTGTGTTCTTCTCTGAGCCTCTTGGGGAAATGACATGGTGGCTAAAAGAATTGTTGATATGTACTATCCTCTCCCATTAAAAGGAGCTAAAAAAGCCCTGGGCACCGAGATGTGAACTCTTTCCTTCAGGGTAGAGTGGAGCCACTAAAAATAGCCTTGGAAAATAAGGAGTTGTAGAGGTTCAACAAGGGAAACAAATCAGAAATAAATTTGGCACCAAGAGAGAAAGGAGGAGGAGGAGACAAACTCTCACGAGAAATAGGGAGAAAGAGGTGATTCGCTGGGGTACCTAAAAACAGGTACATCTTTCCTACCCACAGAGCTGCTGGCTGGCATTCCTCCAGCGTAAATCAGTCCCTCCAGAGCAGAGGAAGATGAGTCAGAGGATCAGCCAGGAGAAGCTAGGTTTTGCCAGGGTAACAAACAACCCCTCAAATCTCAGAGGCTTCAAAGCACAATGGTTTGGTTCTCATTCCTGTTGTCTGTCCAGTGTGGGTTTAGTAGGGCCCTGCTCCTTGTCATCAGTCAGGGACCCAGGCTGATAAAGGCTTCATCTCCCCGAGTGCTTCCAGGATCACTACAGGGGTCAGGGGTTGCTGCACGGTTGGGCACTGGCAATGATGCATAGCACCTTCACTCGCGTTTCATTGGCCAGTGCAAGTCACATGGCCCTGCTTGTGTTGAAGTGGGATAAGGAAGTGAAGATATACCATGTGTCCAGGAGGAAGAGAATGAGAAAAGGTGTAAACAACTCTGCCGACTACTGTAGTCAGATAAAGGAGCTGAGGGAGGGCGGATGGGGACAGTGGAGGGAAGTCTCCTTGGAGCCACCAATTTGCAATTTGATTTTCATCTCTGTCTTTACTAATCAAGAGGAACAGCCTTATCCAATGTCCCTGAGTGTGTCCTGAGCCTTACTTCCTGCCTGCAAGAAAAAGGACAGTGTAGCAGTGAACAGCCTGGGCCCTGGAGTCAGGCCAACCCGCATTCATGTCTGGAACCTACCAGTTGTGTGACCTTGGGCAAGTTAGGAATCTCTCTGGACCTCACTTTCCTCAGCTGTATAAGGTGGATGACAATAGCACCTACCTTATGGGGTTATTGTGAGGATTAAATGAGATCATACAAGAAAAGAGTTGTAGGCCAGAGCTGCTTAAACTAGGCTGTGCCAGCAAACTACTCAGGGAGCTTGTTAACATGTATTTGTGATTCAGAGGTCTTGGATGAGGCCCGAGATCTTGCATTTCCAACAAGCTCCCAATGGTGCCTATATTGCTGGTTCATGGACCATCCCTTAGTAGCAAGGATTTTAGATCAGTGTCCAGACATGGTAGATTATTCTTAAAACTGGATTGAGAGATTGCAAAGGTTCTGCTGCCCCTGCCCTCGATGAATGGAAATTACAGCTGCTTGTTGGTGGAAGTGTCTGTGTCTGATGCTTCCACAGACAAATGTTCTATATGGAGGTTGATGAGCGGGTGCTAGAATCGGGAGGCCTGGGTTGGTATCCAAGTTCTGCTCCTCAGCAGCTCTGTGGTTTGGGCGAGTTTTGGAAACTCTCTGAACATCTGTATCTAATCTGTAAAATGAGCATAGTAATACAGATCCACCATTTGTCATCTGTGATTCCACAATCCAAAGAGCTCTGAAACTGTAAGTTTCTTCACTGTTTGGCACACTGTGACCTGGCCGGAAAAGCTGACATATATTGACATGAGGCTGTTTACAGCTTTTATTTTATGCCTCTTATGACTATTTCTGTGTTTCATCACAGAAATATGAATGGGTTTGATAATTAAACACTGCTGCAGATGCTGCTGGGCTTAGAATAACATATAGCAGGTATACCATTTCGCTTTCTAACAACTAAAAAACTGATTTCCGAAACACACCTGGCCTCAAAATTTTAGAGCAGACACTATGGACCCGAAGGGAAGGAAAAAGCACTTGTAAGACACTGAGCACCATACCTAACACAGAGTAAGTGCTCAACAAACAGGAGTTATTACTGAAGTTATTGTTCATCCTGGTGCTTCCCTGGGGCAGAGGGGAAGGGAATTCAGGAGGCAGGGTCTGTGGGTCCCCTGAAGATACATAGGACAGGATCAAGTTTGTCCCTGTGTTTTTAGCCCTTTGATTTGTCTTCTGTTTCCTCCTGAAAAATTAAAAAATGCATGGAAATGAATGTATACCATGAGGGTGCAGACAGCGAGATGGAACAAAAGCAAGACTCAGGCAGGTGGAAAGGGTTCTCTCCTGTGCCCACAGAAGCAGCTGGCAGGAACTCAGCTTCATAGGCAGCCAAGGACAGTTGCTTTCCTTGAGGCCTCTTTGAATATACTGTTGAAGAGTGTCACTTGAGCAAAAGACTCCAGTCCTTACCCTGCCATTCACCTGCTGGGGGCACTTGGGATGCCTTTATCTTCACAGGTCTCAGCTTTCTTATGTGACAACCGGACAATAATGCAATCCCGGCTCCAACTGCCGTATTGCAGGGGCCACATTAAAAGCGGTCCCAATGTTCATTGCAGCACTGTTTACAATAGCCAGGACATGGAAGCAATCTAAATGCCCATCAACAGAGGAATGGGTAAAGAAGATATGGTACATATATACAATGGAATATTACTCAGCCATGAAAAGGAATGAAATTGGGTCATTTGTAGAGACGTAGATGGACCTAGAGACTGTCATACAGAGTGAAGTCAGAAAGAGAAAAACAAATATTGTATACTAACGCGTGTATGTGGAATGTAAAAAAATGGTATAGAGCAGGGGTCCCCACCCCCTGGGCCGCACAACAGGAGATGAGTGGTAGGCGAGCAAGCGAAGCTTCATCTGGCACTCCCCATGGCTCGCGTTACTGCCTGAACCATCCCCGCTATCGCTCGCATTACCATCTGCACCATCTCCCCCCCACCCCTCCATCCGTGGAAAAATTGTCTTCCACGAGACTGGTCCCTGGTGCCAAAAAGTGTGGGGACTGCTGGTGTAGATGATCTTATTTGCAAAGCAGAAATAGAGACACAGATGTAGAGAACAAACCTATGGATACCAAGGGGGAAGGGAGGGGTGGATTGAATTGGGAGATGGGGATTGATATACATATACACTTTTGATACTATGTATAAAATAGATAACTAATGAGAACCTACTGTATATCACAGGAAACTCTACTTAATGCTCTGCAGTGACCTAAATGGGAAAGAAATCCAAAAAAGGGGGGGTACATGTATACGTATAGCTGATTCACTTTGCTGTACAGGAGAAACTAACACAACATTGTAAAGCAACTATACTCCAATGGAAAAAAAAAAGCGCCCACAGATGTGAATGCATTATGAAAGGGAAAATCCGTGTTCGCAGGTTGAGTATACTTATTCATTTGACTACAAGCAGGAGATCGGCGAGAGGACTGACACCGCACAGGGAACACTGGTTGGCACGTTCTTCAATCACACTTCTGCTGTCGACTCTAATGGCATTGTCATTTGCACTTGGCTCCCTCACCTTCGTCACAGCCATTTGTGCTTGTCAATTGAGGCCAGCGTGATTGAGTGTTCACGAGATTAACGGCCCCATCATTGCTTATAGACAACCGAAATCAAGGCTTATAGACAGACAACCAAAATCAAGGCTTTTGGATACTGTTGTTTGGACTAACACAAGACAATTATTTGAAAGAAAACAAGTATAAGCAGGACACAGGTTTGAGATTTGTCCTTCCCACTTCTGTCTTTAGCTGTGTCTGCAGACTTTTTGGCTAATGACTTCCTCACCGTCCTCACGTTCCACGTTAAGAGCACTGGCTTTGGGGTCAGACAGACCAGAGTGAGACCCAGTCCACTGCCTTGCTGTGTGTGGTCTGGCAACTCGCTGAACTCTCCAAGCCTCAGTGTCCCCGTGTTCAGTATTCCTAGCTCTAGGAATAATTAGAGCTAGCTGGCATGTGTTTTTGTAAGGTTTAGGTATATAGATAGGATGTTAAATTTAAATTCCTCCTGTTGTCTCTAAAATTCAGTTATATCTCCCACACAGAATACAATAAACGGTAAGTACTCCCATATGCTAAACAGGGTTGCTAGTTCCCTGGAGCAGATTTAATTTAAAAAATAGGAGAGCAGAACCATTTCAGCAAAATAATCCCATGAACCAGCAATGGTAAAGAACACTGGAGGTTCAAAGGGTGTTGGAAGAGTCTAGAAAGGGATTTTGTTGGCTGTCCTCTCCCCAGCGCAGGAGTGTCCCTTCAAAACCCAAATGTGTTGGAGGTGGGAGTGCAGCCAAGGAGAACATTCACAGAGATTGGGGATGCCTAGAAGCAGCTGAGGCAGGCACTTACACCTGGCCGTATCTTCACAAAGGTGCGGGATCACAGGATCCAGTGCTGTTTTGGGGCTAGGGCCAAGAACAGTGGGAGTACTCCTGGGATAGCATGGCATGCTTTTGGTGACATTCGTGACCACAGAGGCTGGTCTACAAAAGACAGGATGTTGGGTGGTGATACACACCACACTGGGGCCAGGAGATAGGACTTGGTAGACAACAGCCTACCCATTGCTAAGGCAAGAATGCATGAGTTTCCCATGGGCCAAGGGGATGCTGCAGAAGCCAGCAGAGCCTGAGCCCTCATGATGGGCCCCCAGCAATAAGATGCTCTAGCACAGACAACCAGGACAGGAGCTAAGAATGTCACAAGAGGTCAGCCTGAGTGTACAGCCAGAGCCTCTGAGACTCTCCAAGTGTGCCCATGAGGCCACCAAGCAGGCACCTGCCAAAGAGGGCACTGATGACTGATTCAAGCAGCCCTGTAAGAGGGTCCCTTTTCCCTTAATCCCCTCCTCTACCCTGACTCAGAAAAAGCCAGCCAGTCACAGGGACAGGAAAGAAAGTTAAGTGATAAGAGATTACAGTCCCCCACAATCCCCACTGCAGGTCCCTGTAGTTAGAGTTGGAGAGGTTGAGGGGGGGGAGGTGGAGTCTGAATGAGATGGGATATTGAAGTTCTGATCTCACCTCAAGGGGATCATTTAATACCTGAACTGAGTGTGAACAAACAAAACAAACTGATGAGAAAGCAGCAGGTGGAACTGTCCAAGATGTCATCAAGGGGCTGGGCGGGAGTCTGCGGAGCATTGGGGGTGCAGCATTTGGAAGGCAAAAGACACCCACTGCTTGGTTGTGCCTCCCTTGAGTTCAGCCCACTCAGTAAATTGGGTACATATGTCAAGTGCTTAACTCAGGCACTGCAGCCTGGCTCAGCTGTTAGATGACAGTGATTACTACTATTATCTTTATCTTAACATTCATTGCAAACTGATTTAGACCTTTTAGTCAATGTACAGAAACACAGTACGCCTAGTAAGTGAGAGGAAGGAGAGATTTCTTATTCTGCTTTAAAAAATTTAGGAAGCTCCTGTCTTCACCGGCAAATTCAGAACTACCTGCAGAATCAGGTTGCTGTGCAGTCTGTCGATATATTGTAACTGAGAGCTGCAAAGGCCCTTCTCACACCTCAGAATATCATGGCGATGTTGTGTCTGTCACCAGCTTCAGCCACAGAGTTGGAGCGAGAGGTTACTGATGTGACTGGTTATCTTCCCAACTCCTGGTTAAGGTGTAATGAAAGTCGGACACTGTGGGCGTCCCATCAGAACAGAGTCCCGAGCATGAGCCTTCCTCTTATTGTCCCTCATCAAAATCTTGCTGTCCTAGTGCTCATTTCCTTCTGGCCCTGCTCTCTGCTTTCCTAGCATGTCTGATAAACCAAGCAGTTTGTTGACAGAGCTTCAAGAGGCCAAGGGCCTAAATGTGAAGCCTTGCTCCGCCGTTTACTGTCTGGGAGCCCTGGGCTATTTTCTTCCTTTCATCTGGCTTCTGCATTTACATCTGTACAACGGGAATTATAGTGCCTGCCCTGTTTATCTCACAGGGCTATTCTGGGGTTCAGTTGCAATTGTGGATGTGAGAGGGCTTGGAAACCTTTAAAGCACCATATAAATGATCTTGAGATGCTCAGGAGTCCTCATTAAGGCCAGATAACACTCTGCACGTGAATAGGCTGGACCCCAGTGGACTTCAGAGGTGGGAAATCTAGCAATGTGTTAGGGTCAGTATGAAAAGTGTACTTGACAAACCTCAGTCTGTCCCACGCACTAATTTAAGATCCAGTGGTGTTTCTGATACTAAAATCCCCCTAGACTCAGTGTTTATCTGGCCCACTCCAGGATCTGCCCCAAATTTGCTGTTAAAAAAGAAAATAAAATTACTATCAAACTATGAGGCTTCTTTGGAACGTTTTCCTTCTTTCATGTACACATTGCCTGGGCTGGGCACTCAGTGCCTCTGCAACAGTCAACACTGTGGCTCAGCCTAGCCCTCCTCCTCCATGAGGGATTGCAATGTATTTGACGCCCCAGGGCAGGTCCCCTCGCTTACAGATCTGGTCAGACTCACCTGTGCAGCACACTGGCCCAGAATTTTCTGAGAAGAAGCCTTTGTCTTCAGTGCTGACAAGCAACACGAACTCTCTTAAACCAAGAAAAACATTGCCATAGGCCCCCAAGAGGTAACGTCCAAGTCCAGAGTGGCTCCAGTCTGAATCGAGCAATTAAATCTGTGTCTGCCCCTACCCACAACCTCAAAAATGTTAACATCTTGCACGTGTCAAGAGGGTTATTTATAAAACTATTTGCTTGTCAACCCCAGGAGGACATTCTGTACTTTTTTGCTGGAATACTGTATATTTATGAACTGTGGCTTGAAAACTAGGAGGAATATTTATCCGTGAAAAATTCTATCAGCCCCGCCCACCCCCACCCCCCCGCCGTGCAGCACAGCCTGCATTCAGTCGCCGTCGTGCGGTGGCTGGGCAGGGTTCTGGTGGAGAGCTAGTCCATGGCTTGCTGCAGCAGGGAATGAATTCCAGATGTGTGCTTCTTCAGGGGAAGGATTTCAGTTTGAGATATTTTAGATCAGAGACTTGTTTTCTTTCTCTCTCTCTCGTTTTTTACTCTAGTGAATAATTAGTCTTGAACATTAAGAA
Organism: Mesoplodon bidens; assembly: GCF_964165515.1. Lineage (NCBI taxonomy): Eukaryota > Metazoa > Chordata > Mammalia > Artiodactyla > Ziphiidae > Mesoplodon > Mesoplodon bidens. Next base: position 171,542,662 of record NC_138160.1, on the reverse strand, counting down.
CATGCAGTCTGTTTGTTGCCTCCTGCACTTGATGCTTTAGCACCCTCCCCCGACCCTGCAAAGTCTCCCAGCCTTCTGATCTCCCAGTTTAGATCTGGTTATCTGTTCCTAGTGTGTGACACACAGAGAGCCATTTGGTTGGAGAAGAGAGGGCTTGGCATGATGTGGGGTAGACTCTAATCCGGGACAGTAAAATACCTGCGAGAGACTGCTGACACCATTCTTTCCCAAGGACTGCCTCTGTGGAGCTAGCCCACCTCCAACGTGTCCCCGTGGTCAGCTTCATCAGCCATAGGGTCTTCTGCTGACAGGGATGCTGAGCCCATCCAACATCACAGCAGATTTCTTGCTCTCTCTTGAGCAGTGAACTTATAATTCATTTTTCTGCTCTCTTCAAGATTGAAGGACCCAAAGTGGGAGTGGTCTGTAAGTGTGTGTGTGTTGTGCAGTGACAGATAAAAGAACTTGTATCTGAGAACCTAGAGAGACCCGAAGGAACAGAAAAATCTGCACACACAGAGGATGACATGTGCGATTGATCCTCATGCAGTCTCTGCAATGTTTTCCATAGCTGTAATGCCCATATTTTTATTCTTAAAAGCCTTTGAACCTTGATTAAGGGCTTATTCCTAAAAGTCTTGAGCTGTAATGTTATACACACCTGGTAGGTATACTTGGAGATACAGTGAAATCCCTTTAGCTAATTTCCTTACCACACTGCATAATAGTAATACTGTTATTATCATATTACCATTTATCAAGTATTTGGCATTTAGCACACTCTATTTCCAGTTCTTAGAAATGGCAAAGATTTTATCACCCTTATTTTACAGGTAAAAAAAAAGCTGAGCCATGGAGAGGTTAAGTAGTTTTCCAATAGACACATGACTGATTATAAGTGGAACTGGTGTTTGAACCCAGAATGTGTTGGCTCTGTGATGGGAGAGAAAAGAGATAAGAAGTTGGAGGAAGAGGGGAGGAGGGGGAGTTGAAGCATAAAACAAAACCATCAACCCTTGGGAGTTGGGTGTTGTTGACCCCAGCTGTCCTTCCAGCCTCAGTTGACCTCCGTGAGTGAGTCACACTGTCCTTGTGTGGAGGGCCCCAGTGTATACATCCAGGGGGGCTCAGGGATGGGAGGTCTCCGTGGGGGAGGACTTGGGTCATCTTTGGGCTTTTTGGCAATGGAGACATCTGCAGATCCAGCAGGGGGTTATTCAGGGCCAACTCAGGAATTTAAAATCCCTGCAAGCTTCTGGGGCTGGTCACTGGGATTCACACTCCCCCAAGCATCTCTCTAGGCCAAGGTCAGGGCACAGAATCAAGCTGTCTCTCTACTCGTTCCTCCCTTGCCCTGGGCTTAGCCCAACCCACCCACAGTTGGCACCTTGCCAGCAGGGAGCAATGCCTTCTGGGGGAGCCAGGTGCTCAGGCCTCAGGCCACAGTCCAGGCTTGGGAGGCAGTGGGAGGCCCCCCAGGGGTGTGAGGGCAGCCCAGGCTGTAAGTCCCAGGCCTGGGCATGGGCACAGAGCCAGCGAGCTCACTTAGAGAGCAGTGGACAGGGAGGGCCAACTGCTTGAGGAAAGACCTCAGGCAGCCTCCAGACCTTGGCAGGGAGGAGGCTGTGCCTAGAGGCTTCATCCAAACACAGTTCGTTTCATGGAGTCACCAAATTTCCGAGTCTCCACATCCTTATGAGACCATGTGATTGTGTCACAAAAGCCCCATCCCTAAAGCTAAGCCCCAGGCCAGATCTACTGCTCATTCTGCTTATGTGTGAATTTAAACATATCTCTTGACACCTGAAAAATGGAAAGAACACTTTATAATCTAAGACAGATCAGAATATAGAAGTCACGTAAGATAGAAGTCACGTATTTGAGCTGTTAATTTAGACAGTCTCAAGTCTCATTCACTTCTTGGGTTACTTAATCTCAGTTTCCTAGTCCGCAAAGTGGAAATAATGAAATGCATACTCTGTAGAAGAGTTGTGAGGATAAATGAGAACATGAGTATAAGCAGATTTGGCCCCTGGCACTTCAGTGCTCAATAACTGTGAGCTTTTAAAAAAAGTCCTATTAATTTAACTTCCTGGAAACAAAATAAAACCACAGGAATGGTAATGTTCTTGGGACACTGTATATTACTGTGAGGAATTATGAGTCCCTATATACAAGGAGGTAAATGAAATTCAGAAATATTACCAGATTTGGCCAAGCTGCATAGCCAGGCATCACTGGTTTGGGAAATAAACTCACATCAGAGATTATAAGAAAATGGCTCCCCTGACCTTACTAAAGGAAAGTTTATTTGCTGGGGAGAGAGGAGTGCAGGTGGAAGAGATCAGGAAAGGGAGGGATGCTCTCGATGAGGCCATTCCATGACCATGTAGGTGTAGTTAGAGCTTACAGGAGGATGAGGCCTCCAGAATGTACCTTTGCCAGGCGCCCAATAGCCCACCCTTGCACAAGGCCACCGCCTAAGGGAAGAAGGCCTGCTACAAACTGGGAGGAATTCGTTTTCCAGATTTGGACTGTATCCCAGCTAGTGGAGGCTAGTGGGAAAAGCAACTGCACTGAAGGCAGAGAATCCTAAATCCAAATCCTCTCTTAGCCACTTCCTCACTGACCTCGGACAACTTAACCTCTTCTAACCTCTGTTTCCCCAGGCTTTAAAGTTGTAGATAATAAATGCCTGTGTCTCTGGTTTTTTGTAAGGAGTAAAAGAAGTAAGTAGTAGGCGCCTTCCTTCTCCTCCCAATTCACCTCAGTGAAATAGGCTAGTGGACATATCTTGGCAAATAAGAGAGCTCTCCCCCATTGTTAATGGCCTGATAGCTGAGTACTAGATACTGGGAGACACGGGGTCAACTTCGGTCCCCGTGAAGATGGCAGAGTGAACAGAGGCAAGAAGCCCTGCCCCCTCAACGTTAGAAATACCAAGCTAAATATTATTTTTAATTTTTCACAAAATGTATTGGCTGAAAATCAGGAAAGAAAATCTCCAGTTGCCAGGAATGAAGAGAGAAGACGAAATTCTTTAGATGTAGCATGTCTCACAGGGGGAGGGGAATTGCAGGCTTGGGTCTGCACGAGGAACTGTGGAAGCCATGGCTGCCCAGAACAACGATGTCAGGACTGTGTAAAATCCTCCGTCAACAGAGGGTCATTTTCTCTGGCGTGCTACTCTGACAGAAGCAGGAAAGTAGACTGTAGAGGATTAATCCTGAAATAGCCAGAAAATTCCTTTACCCAGAATTCCACACTCTGCTGTTTTCATTTAGTCGAGGTTTTACCATGTATATCAGGAAATGATTGTGCTGACTTTTCCTTTTATCCATAATCACACAGCGTGTTCCGCCATTTTTCTTTTCTGTATTTCTCAGCTCCTTTGGAAAGGAATAAGAGACCCGCCCCAGGCAAGAATGCAATAATCTGACTGTGGCTTTAAGGGACCATGAGGTTCTTTCCAGTGCACCATTCAAAACGATTTCCAGGAGGAAGAACGGAGACTAGGACGTTTGGGATGGAGGGCATACATGAGAGTCAGAGAGGGAAGGTGGAAGGGGGTAGATGGCAGTTTGGTGTGGAGGGAGGGTTGTTCAAAAGAGGGAAAGGCCTGGGGTTCAGGTGAGCGGAGGACACTACAAAGGGCTCCATCTGAGCCACCCTGGATTTGCCAGTCCTCACAGGATCTGAGGACAGAATGATGTGATCTGAGCCCTGAAGGGAAGAGAATTAGAGTTAGCAAAAAGCTCTGTAGCTACCCAGGAAATGGATGATTATTAGGGCCATGTGGGTTTAAGATGCTAAAGAAAGACTCACTCAGAATATATTCCTACAGAGGAGAAGACGGCAAATGCTTTCTTATAAAAGAACATTGCTTTTAGATTCGTAAAAATGCCCCCAATTTAAATCTCCAGCTGGTAAAACGTTTCCGAGTCACTGATGTTGAGAGTCGAATAATGAAAGTAAAATAAAAGACAGCTGTACCATTTACTAGTGGCATGGCACAAGGATGTCACTTCTTTTTTTCTGAACCCAAGTTTCTTCACCTATAAAGTGGGAATGATAATAGGACCTACTTCATTAGGAACATTGTGAGAATTAAATGAAATAATGCATTTAAGTGTGTATGAAGTACGGTGATGGTTCATCCTAAGCCCTGTGAATGGCTGTGGTTTGGGCAGGGCTGTTTTCCCAAGATGCCCGTCAGCAGTCCTGGGACCTTAGGTGACTTTACTTTGCAAGTCTGAGTTTGCAGGTATAGTGGTCAAGTATACAAGAGCTATAGTTTAGACATTTTGAGATTGGATCCCAAGTCTGCCGTTTTCCAAAGGCGTGAGTTGGGACATATTATGTATCCTCAGTGAGCCTCACTTTTTTTTATATACAAAATGGGGGTGATGACAGTACCTACCTTAGCCAACTCTCAAAAGGTGGTTACTATTGTTAGTATTACAAAGGCAAGGTCCTTCTTCTGCTTGGCTTTCCCTCAGTGGCCTATAAAGAAAATAATCACCGTATTCACTGCAGGGAGTTTGCACTCGGTAGGTCAGCGGCCAGCAGGCAGACTACAGTGACAAAAGGTATAGAGCCTCTCATCTGTACAGATTTGATTCTCCACAAATTTACCAGGTCAAGAATTCCAGATAAAGTTTTTCAGCCTTCACCTGCAGACCATGAAAAATATGGGGGGGGGATCCAAAGCACCTTCATAAACTGCATATTGTTACCAGAATAAAAACTAGGAAGAGACATCCATTTGGGAAAAAGGTTACAATAAAGATGCTTGGATTAGAAAAAAGCACCTACTCCTCAGGTTCACAAGAATATCCCTTCAGTGAAGGCAAAAAAGAAAGTGGTTAAACATGTGATAAAAATCAAGTCCCTGTTGAGGTGATGGATACATGGGTGTAGACATATGTCAAACTTAGCACCATATGCTTTTCAAATGTGTGCATTTTGTTATATGTCTATTATACCTCAATAAAGCTATTAGAAACAAACAGACAAACAAAAAAAGAATCAAGTCCCTGAAGTTGCCACAAGGACTTCCAGCAAAGGAGGACATGTGTAATGCCTGCCTCACGAACACTGGAGAATTAGTAGTGCATGGCATCTAAACCCTGTGGACCAGGGAGCAATTAAGTCCTAATGCCAGAGCATTTCAGATTAAAAAATGTAAATCATCTTTATTTAAAGATGGTGAGAAAGTGTTTCTATTAAAATATATTTTAAATACAAAAAAAAAAAAAAGGCAAGTTCCCGATTGGTTTACCTTCCCTTTGCAGATCTGAGCTCTTGATGTACTCTAGGTAAGACCCAAGTGGTTGTCCTTTTCTTACTGTCATTTGTACCTTTCCTCCATCCATTATGAAAGAAAGCACAATGAGGATCATATACCCATCAAAGCCACATCCTATACTAGGGACCCCATCTGAGCAAATTTCAAGTTCTAATATTCAAATGACACTGCCACAGCTGCTGCCTCTGAATCACCGCACAATCCCTCATCATTACAGGGACAGCCCAAATATTGGCAGAAGAAATCAGAATTAATCTTATTAGAGCCAACAAGAAGAAGGAAGCCGGAAATTACCTAAGGGTAAAAATCAGCCTGCAGTGAACAATCCTAGCTAACTGTTCAGAAAGAGAAACTTCCATCTCCGTGCCCACTTCTCCTATCCCTTTCGAAATCTGTTTCAGAATGACAGAGACAAAAATGTAGATTAGAAGTCAAATAAGTGGCAAGTGAGTCAAAATACTTAAAGGGAAGGAATCTCTGATTCATGTGCCTTTGATTGCAGCTTGTAATTGCTCCTTTCATGTTTAATGGGCTTCCCTGGGCAAGGCTGGGAAACTATGCAACAGCCACATTCTGGGTCTCCCTGGTGTCACGTGCCTGTAGCTGTACCAGGGTCCAGCCTCATCCATGGGGCATCAGAGGCAGAGGAAGAAGCATGAGAATGTTGGCGGGAATGTATGGAATGTTGGACTATTAAAGCCTGGGAACAGGGAAGTTCAGAACCCAGATGGTAAGGGAGAACAGACCTAGTGTCAGCTTAGACAAGTGATGGACCTCTCTAAGGCCAAGGCTCCCCACCTATGAAATCTCATGGGGCTCTTGATAGCATTAAATTAGACCATGGATATAAACCATCTATCACAGGGCCTGCCACACAGCAAGTGCTCTGTGACTTACTCATTCAACATGTGTTCAGCCAACAAATAAATAGTGCCTGATACTTTGGATAGAAATCTCAGGCCCAGAGGAGGCAGATGCCTGCCCAAGGTTACTCACACAGTCATTAGAACTCAGGCGTCCAACTCCCAGGCCAGTGCCGTTTCCCTGACCAGAGCAGTCGAGTCTCCATCATTCCTCCAACTCTTGGCTGGCCTAGTCCCAGGGAATCAAGCCTGCCCTGTTGTGAAGGCATTCACCAACAGAGCATGATTTAGGGGGCACTTTGAGACCCCCAAGTGCCCCAGGAGGCCTCTCTAATGGATGTTCCTCCCTTCTGATCTGAAGTTCCCCATTCTATCTGGGTTAGGCAACGGAGCAGAAAGGGACTCACAATTCCTCAATTCCGTTATGTTTCAAATACTATTCTTGGCATGTTAAACATATCTTCTTGTTTATTCCTCATAAGACCTCTGTGAGGTATTTTTGTCCCTGGTCTGCAGGTGAAAAAACTGAGGCCCAGAGATGCTACGTGACTGTTTGGGTCAAATTGCATCTTCCCCCAAAACATACATGTTGAAGTCCTAACTCCCAGTACCCCAGAATGTGACCTTATTTGGAAAGCATCACTGGGAATGTAATCAGGTAAGTAAGATGAGGTCATCAGAGTGGGCCCTAATCCAATATGACGGGTATCCTTATAAAAAGGGGACGTTTGGACATAGAGTCATGACCAGAGGGAAAGCACCACGTAAAGATGAAGGCAGAGAGTGGGGTGAAGCATCTACAAACCAAGGAATGCCAAAGATTGCCAGCAAACCACCAGAAGCTGGGGGAGAGGCATGGAACAGATTCTTTCTCACAGCCCTCAGAAAGAACCAACTCTGCCAACACCTTGATCTCAGACTTCTAGCCTCCAGAACTGTGACGTAATAAAGTTCTGTTGTTTAAGCCACTGGTTTGTGATACGTTGTTATAGTAGCTGTGGCAAATTAGTGACCGTGGATCCACACATGACCACTTGGTTGTTCAAGTCAGAAACCTGGGAGTCATTATTGATTCCTTCCCTTCCCTTACCCTCCAGTCTGGTCCATCACCAAGTCCTACGGATGCTTTTCCTCCTTAATATTTTCTGATTCATCACCTCTTCCCATCTCCGTTGCCATTTCTGTCCTTCAAGCTACCATCATCTCTCAGCTGGATCATCATAACCACTTTGTATCAGGTTTCCTTAACTCTTGCCCTGTCCCAACTCAAATCCATTTTCCTCAAAATAGCCAGGGCAATCTTCATCAAATAAATCATACCTCATCACTCCTGTACTTAAAAATATTGCAGTGGCTCCCCAGTCCTCCTGGCGTACAACCTGAACTTTTTCCTAGGCCAGCAATCCTAGTCCTTATCCCAGTCCTACCTCATCTCATCCTTGATCTCTGTGTTTCATCCAGATGCACTTACTTTTAGTTATTCTCGTTCATCAGACTTGACCATCTCATGGTCTTTGCATATGCTGGTCCTTATGCTTGAAATGCTCCCCACCCACCCAGCACCCGCACTTTCCATCCTACTAACTTCAATGCAGCCTTCAGCTTTCAACCTGCATGACTCCTCAGAGACTTTCCCTGAGCACCATCTCCCTCTAAATTACTTCTACCTTGTTATTTCTCTGACTAGGCATCATGTTCTTTTTCTTCAAAGATCTTACTATAATCTATATCTATGTATTATTCAACGTATATACTTCCCAAGAAGACTTTATAAGAATAGAGACCTCATGTTTTGTACACATTGTCTCCCTAGTGCCTGATAGGCAATACCTGGGAATATTGTTGGCACTCAATAAATATTTCTTGAATGAATGAGTGAAAGTCAGCATTGGCATTCAAAGTGGGTTCAATATGACTCCGATGTTCTTCCAAACCAGAGCATGCAGACAATTGCCTCTTGAAGGTTATAGTTAAAATTAAATCATTATATAATTTCTGCTTCCAGTTATGATGGAGTGCCTTGATTTAGACCAACCCTCCCATTAATCTTAATTCAAATAACTATAAAAGCTAGATGAAATTCAAAGACAAAAGAAAAAGTCTGTTTGATGGCATCAGAGAACAACCACGGCAGCCAGTACGTGAGGGCACGAGATTCCAGGGGACAGAGACTCTAAGAGAAGTGAGCCTGATATTCTGCTCTGCTTTTTACCTTAAGGAATTTGTTGCATCCTAAACTGGGTGGGAGTGAAAGGTCAAGAAACCAAGCAGAAGGCGGCTGGTCAGAAGCTAAAAAACTAACTCACACAGAGGTGGAGAGACAAAGGTGAAGTTCATATACGTTAGAATGAGGAGCCCTACTAAACACGCCAGGCTTCCAGTTAAGACCAAGAGTAAAGACAGATTGACAAACTGGAAGTAGACTAACCCCTACTAACTCTCAGTTGAGACCCATCTCCATTCCTGATTGGATAGGCAGGATCTGTTCTTCCTCTCACTGCTGGCCAGAAGAAAATAAAGTTTTCTCTGGAGAAAGATGACATCATCTAAAACCACCACAATTTCTCATACACCAAGTCCCACATTTTCCTCATTGCAGCCCTAAGAAGTCTGTCATCTTCAAAGAAGAGAACATGAATTCCACATAATTCTGAATCCCCTTGGACAGGCCCAGGCAGATGCCAAGGGCAGAGCACAGGGTGAAGAGAAGGATACTGGGTAGCTAGACAAAGCTGACAATTTGAAACGAACAGAGAGCTCAGCTGCCTGGAATTTCACTTTGAAAACAGAAACCTGTCTACCGTGCAGCCAGCACATGGACATATGGAGACCCAATGCAGAGAGCACGCAAAGCAAATGTCAGCAAAGGAATGATTTCCCTTTCGACCAGCAATGAAATTGGCTTCAATTATTAGAATAATGTGATATTACAGATGGAAAGACCCTTAAAATTTGTCTAAGCCAAACCTTTAAACCTTTCACTTGCATTGACTGAGGCGCTGAGGTGGGAAATTATCTTCCTATGTCCGCACAAAAAATCGAGTTGGTTCTTGGACACAGGCAGCTGGGCTCCACATCCAGCCAGACTTCCTCCTTGGTTCACTGTCACAGTGAAGCTCCAAGCTCAGACAGCAGCCCATCGACACTGTAAACAACTTCAACAAGACTATAAATGTCATGTTAGACATCAGATGATAAATGTGACTTCTCCCCAGCAAAGAGAACCCAAATGGGAGAAGACAATGGGATTCCCATGGAATTAAATTCTTCCTCTCCCCAAGGACACCACAACAATTTCCCATTTATAGTGTTGTCCTAATATACAGGAAGTCATAATTCACTGCTATTAGTTAAAGTAGTCATGTTGTTCTCACTTTTATAAAGTAACATTGGGCAGGATGTTTCCATCAAGTAAGCAGCTAGGCCTTTAAAAAACACAAAGCTGGTGCTTCCATCTGTGCTGTTACCTTGAAAGTAGGGATGGAGCCTCAGAGTTTGGGAAAAGGGCAGCAAACGAGGTGACAGGAGGGCCAGGTTCTTGTCCTTGTTTTCGTTTCTGGTCTGGATGCTTTGGGCAGATCTCTTAAACTCAAAATAATATGAACTCCTTGTTGAGCTCTGTGCTAAGAGCTCATAAGCTTTGTCTCCTGCAACCTTCTAAGGTAATGGCCAAAGAAATGGTGGCTCAAAGGGCTTTTGACTTGAGTAGGGCCCATTGGAACAGTTATGACAGCTGGGATTCTAACTCAATTACAGGGCATTTGGCTCTAGAACCAGAATCTTTTTTGTTGTGTTATGTTTGTTTGTTTTTTACCAATGTCTTGTTGCCTTGGCTTCCTCAACTGCATGCAACCCCAGTGGCACTGAAGCCGCCATCTCTCAGACATCTAAATAACCTCAACTCAAACATCTCCCCATCCACTGCCTGTGGCCGATCTCAAGTTCTCCAAATCCTCAAGGGCATCCTTTATCATGGGCATTTTTGACTTTGGATCTGCAAGTCCTGTCTCTGTCCATCCCATACCAACATTCCCAGATGAGAAACTCAGGTCCCATGCATCCAAAAAAGAATAAAAGGAAAGTGCAGCTAGGAGTCCATGGGTGTAGTGAGTTTAAAAACAACATGAGAGGTCACGGGAGGAGTCACAGCTCACAGTTCAGCCTCGCCCTCATCCCACTCCATCTGGCCAACTGTCTCTTCTCTCTCCTTCCCCCAGGACCCCTAAATGTCTTGGGTGCAGCGGTTCTGGCCCTTTCTTGAAAGCCTGGAGGTTGGCCAACATTCGTTGACTGCAGGGACTCCCTGGCCAAGCAGGTGTAGCCAACCAAGCATTGTCTCAGTAATGCCAGGGTTTACTTTAAATGGGAGTCTCGAGCATCTGCTGAGAACAGAAATCTTTTTCTGTACATTAAATGCAAAATGAAGAGGTTAAGAGACATCAAAGATGCCCAGACTGAGTTCCCTGAACCCCAGGACCATGAACTCTTTTCAAAAGCCAGATTAATGCTACACATTTATCTACAGTGAAGGAACATACAATGTCAGTGGTCTTTGCTTTAAGCTAGTTATATCAGGTCTGTGTGGTATCTGTGGTTTTCTCACCAAATTCTGATAACAACTGTTTATGTTTCTGGTTAATTAAAAGAGCTAAATCCTTTACTACTTAAAATTTGATCATTCACTCATTCAATAAACATTTATTGATCAATTAGTCTGTGCCAGGCTCCGGTATTCAGTGGTAAACAAGATGAAGTCACTGCCTTCCAGGTGGTGGCAGACAGTAAGTAAACAAATAAATTTGTATAATAGTGTTAGATAATGACCTGGGCACTTAGAATTCGAAGATATATGCCTTTGTAAGCCCCCCTTTCAAATCCAGCCTGAAGAGTTCTCATCATTTTTACATATCTTCCTGCAATGGTTTTTTTTTTAACGTCTTTATTGGTGTATAATTGCTTTACAATGGTGTGTTAGTTTCTGCTTTATAACAAAGTGCATCAGCTATACATATATATATATATATATCCCCATATCTCCTCCCTCTTGCATCTCCCTCCCACCCTCCCTATCCCACCCCTCCAGGTGGTCACAAAGCACTGAGCTGATCTCCCTGTGCTACCTGCAATGGTTTTAAGGTAGAATACATTCCAACCAAGAGTGCAAGCCTTGGTGAGAATTGGTGTCAATCTTCATTGGATTATGAACATGAAAATGTTTCTTTGGGGGATACATGACTCTATTTTAGCAGATGCTACAGGCTGCACAGTTATAAGCTAGTTCAGTATCTATTTTGCATACAATACAGCTTGGATGTTAATTTAGACCTTGATGCCAAAGCCTCTCTCCACAGAAAAGGAAGAGGGCAGAGGAAGACAGCTCAGAAAGAGCAAAGTTCCTCCAAATTCCTCGCTCACGCTTTAATCTCCACAGAGGTGCAATTAACCAGGCGGCCCCTTCCCATTGCTTTCATCACCCTCACTCAGAGAGGAGCTTTCTCTGGGCACAATCAAGTGCTTTCAGAGCTTAAAAGTCATGGCTTCTCAGCGAATGTAGCTTGTCTATTTCCATTTCATTCAGAACATGAAGGAATAGGGGGTGGAGGGAAAGACAAAAGACCAGGAAGAGTCTATATTCCGAGAATGGGTAAGTGACTGTGGAGATGTTTAAATATACAGGACTGTGAACAGCCTTTTATGATCTCATAGACCCTTAGAAGGTAGAGTCGGAGAGAATCTTAGAGACCTACGAGTCCAATTCTGTGCTTGACATAAGGGGAGACTGAGTCCTGAAGAGGAAAAGCAGTCTTTCTAAGGCCATCAGGTTGGTTGATAGTCGAGTAAGGACTAGAACCTTGACCCTCTGGTGCTCTTTCTGTCATCAGACTGTTTCCACATTCCGTTCCTTCATTTATCCTCTTTTATGTTGTTTTTAAAAATCTGTTTCAGCATGTAGAAATCCTCCCTTTTGTACTAACGCAGATATTCTCTAGTTTGCAAAGAACCAGTCTATATTCCATGTGCTTCAAGAAGTTAACCTAGTTATTCTAGGAAAAATTTCTGCTTTGTTCTCTGAAATCACATTTGTCATCTGAGTCACGCATTTGTTTGTGTGGTAGCTTGCAAATGACAGTTTGCAATTTAAACTATCTTAAGCAAAAACAAAAAGAGACAGTTTGTTTGCTGCAAAACTGAAAAGTCCAGGGGTAAACTTACTTCAGGTATGACTGGATCCTGAGGCTCAAATGATACCATCAGGACTCAGCTTGATTTTCTCCACTCCCTCTTCCTCTGGGTGAGCTCCTTTCTCAAGATCTCCACCTCACAATGGCATGATAGCTGCCAGCAGCTCCAAGTTGAATCTTGTCCATCTTAATAACACCAGCAGGAAGCAGATTTCCTCTTTCCCAGCAGTTCCACAGAATTCCCATGTAGGGGTATCATTGGGCTGATTGGGCACATGCTTGTTGTTGGCCTGCTGTGCTCACCTCCTCCCAGACCCAGGAGATGACTGTCATCATTAGATAACGGTGGCACCAGCATAGGGACACTTGGCTATTATTACATGACTTGTGCACAATGCAGCATACTGGTGTTCATGGCGAATGAAGAAATTGACAAGAGTTGCCAAAGTCAGTTTTTGCAACCACGAAGCTACAGTTTTACAGTCTGACGCCTCACTGGGAATTTCCTGAGACTGTCAGGACCTTGTGCCTGATGGGCCCAGTTCCATCATCACCAACCCAAGAGCATCTTCCATGGGAAGCTGAAGCATCTCAAGCAGCTGAAGTCTCTGAACATCCTACAGCCTGTGGTCTCCTGGTATTCTGCTGATAATATATTCTTTGAGCTTATCAGCATAGTCTGTAACTTCTGTAAGATTCAGTTCAGAGGGTACATTTTTGACAAGCTTCTGATGACTTTCTACCCATCTCTGGGTCAATTGCTGTAGCCACAGGAATGTGATGCTCCAATTAGTCTGGCCTGAGTCACATGATGATCTGAGTAGCTCCACATGGCAGAAATGACTATAGTGTTAGATTCTTTAATAGTATACATTTTCTGGAGAATGCTGAACAGCTCCTAATAGCATGGAGTGTGGAGTGTCAATTCCAGCAAGGAAAACCAAGATGTGTTACCAGAAAAAGAGGAAAAAGAGGAAATTGAGTTTGGGCAGAGAAGAGAAATGAAGATCCATCGCAGACTGTGTTCTCCCATCGTTTCATATGTATAAACCCAGCTTTTCCAAATCCATTTTAAGATCCTTGAGGGTAAAAATGAAGCTCAATATTTAATCAATAATCATTAAGTTGTTATTGAGTAGTCAAAAGCAAACATTTATTGGGCACCCAGAGAGAACAAGATGCTATGATGCTTAGAGGGATTTTAAGATCAGACACTGCTTCAGATCTGGGATTCCAGTGTAGTGTGACAAATATATCCTAAATATCTACCATATGCCAAGCATGGTGCTAGTGCTGTTGATACAAAGTTGAATAAAATATAATCCCTTCCCTTAAAACGTCTCATCTATTTGGAGTAAGAACAATAATACCATAATTTATTGAGTGTCTACAATGTGCCTATATTCCACATACATTAATCTTAAGTCTTAGCACAACCCCTGCAAGGTATGACATATTATTTCAGTATGATTTTACTGATACCCAGAGAATGACACCTAAAATCTGATAGTCGTTTGGACTAAATAAAGTGTTAAGAATGTCCAAAGTCACACTGCTAATATGTAGTAGAGTGGAAATTTCTGGTTTCGAGGTGGCTCATAGTTGTTTTTGATCATTTAGATATGTAGATATTAAGATAGTGGGGGGAAGAAAACAGAAAAAGGAAAACCCATTGCAAAAGCACTTTAAGCAGACCCTCTTTTCTGAAGAGTTCTGAAAAGCTCTTAAACATTATTGCCTGCTGCTGTCTTTAATTTTACTTTTGGACACATTACATCTTCAACCCTTTCCTATGTGAATTATAAAGCCCTTCAACCATTAGAGGAGCTCAGTGCCAGATAAATACAATGTATTATAATTACCTTTTTCGTCATAATTCTTTTTTTTTCTTTAATGGAGCATACGCTTTGTGGCCACTGAACACTACTTCTGGTTGATTAGGCTATTAGTGTTCAATAAGTTTCAATAGGAAATGAGCAGAATTAGTACAGTATCTTGAAAAATTAGCTATTAATGTATTTTTAATAACCAAGATGTTCTGACAAGAAACTTGTCGATTTTTGTCACTATAACATTATTGCAAAACTGATCTGCATGTAGGCTGCATGGTATTTTATTATGTGAAGTGAGATGATGTTTTAGTACATTCAGAGCACTCTTTTAGAAGCCAACTCGATTTAGGGAAGTTGTCACAAAAAGAGGAAAGAGCTTAGAGGTCTGAATTGAACTGTAACATTTTTATAGTATTCTAACCATAAAAAATATATATTTCCCATAGAGGATTTCACTTTGCCTCCTTTTCCCTTGCTTGTTAGTAGCTATTAACCCATTTTACAGATGGGCAAAGTGGAAAGGTTTGTCCTCCTTTTTTTCCCCCCTAAACTAGAAGGATCATTTCTCTCTGACTTTCAGCAGAATCATAAAGTCTGCTCACTGTTTTGTTTTGTCTTAGTAGGAGAGACTATATAACCTGTCTGGGTCTTCTTCATCTGTTACATGGGGATAATGAAGTGCTTGTGTCATAGGATGTTAGAAGAATTAAATGAGATAATTCATGCAAAGCACCACTAGGTCTCCCCCTCCTTTCTTCCCTAGGCCAAGTCAATTAATGCCCCCTGCTGAAGATATTAATCTTTGGGGAAATTTTGCTTTTTAGTAGCCTTTAATATCCTACTTGGGTTGTGAGCTCACTGAGGTTAGGGACTGTACCTTACAGATTTTACTTTTTATGCCTTTTTATGCCATTTAGCACAGTACTGAACACAGAGCAAGTGATCAATAAGTATCAGTCAAAAGATTGCCTCCAAAGTGCCTTTCAACATTTACATGCTGTAACTACTTCCAACAGACCTCTCAAGGAGATACAGAGGGTAAAATTACACCTGGGGTTGCCTGCTCTTTTTGTAGAATGAGGGCCTGAGAATCTCGGGGTTCAGTTAAGAGACATGAAATTGACTCATTCAATGATCATTCACTATGTCACCAAAACTTTCAATTTCACACTAGTAGTGAATCTACTTGTAAAGAATATGTGGTTAAACACCATCTTTCCAGCAAACTATAGCTGCAAATGCTTCCAAGAGGTAATTGTGAATAATAATATTAAGTAAAGTTGACACAAGAAGAAAAGGATGGAAGAACCCAAAAATCTAGTATATTTGTGCGTAGTGTTTTATTGTAGATGGTGATTTTTGGTATCTAACTAGATTGGGATATTTAAGATAGGGAAGAGTAAGGAAAGGAAAGAATATTTGCCATCTGATAGAATATTGATATGATGATGATGACAGTTACTGTTTGTAGAGCAATTACTACATTCAGGTGCTATGTCAGTTACATATATTGTTTTTTTAAATTTTTATTATATATTGGGGTATAGCTGATTAACAATGTTGTGTTAGTTTCAAGTGTACAGCAAAGTGATTCAGTTGTACATATACATGTATCTATTCTTTTTCAAATTCTTCTCCCATTTAGGTTATTACAGAGTATTGAGCAGAACTCCCTCTGCTAAACAGTAGGTCCTTGTTGTTTATCTATTTTAAATATAGCAGTGTGTCAGCACACTGAAAGGATTATACACCATGATCAAGTGGGGTTTATCCCAGGAATGCAGGGATTCTTCAATATACACAAATAAATCAATGTGATACATCATATTAAGAAATTGAAGGATAAAAACCATATGAACGTCTCAATAGATGCAGAGAAAAGCTTTTGACAATATTCAGTACACATTTATGATAAAAATCCTCCAGAAAATAGGTATAGAGGGAACTTACCTCAAAATAATAAAGGCCATATATGACAAACCCATAGCCAGCATTGTTCTCAATGGTGAAAAACTGAAACCATTTCCACTAAGATCAGGAACAAGACAAGGTTGCCCACTATCACCACTATTATTCAACATAGTTTTGGAAGCTTTAGTCACAGCAATCAGAGAAGATAAAGAAATAAAAGGAATCCAAATTGGAAAAGAAGATGTAAAACTGTCACTGTTTGCAGATGACATAATAGTATACACAGAGAATCCTAAAGATGCTACCAGAAAACTACTAGAGCTGATCAATGAATTTAGTAAAGTAGCAGGATACAAAATTAAAGCACAGAAATCTCTTGCATTCCTATACACTAATGATGAAAAATATGAAAGAGAAATTAAGGAAACACTCCCATTTACCATTGCAACAAAAAGAATAAAATACCTAGGAATAAACCTACCTAGGGAGAAAAAAGACCTGTATGCAGAAAACTATAAGACACTGATGAAAGAAATTAAAGACGACAAACAGATGGAGAGATATACCATGTTCTTGGATTGGAAGAATCAACATTGTGAAAATGACTATACTACCTAAAGCAATCTACAGATTCAATGCAATCCCTGTCAAACTACCAATGTCATTTTTCACAGAACTAGAACAAAAAATTTCACAATTTGTATGTAAACACAAAGGACCCCGAGTAGCCAAAACAATCTTGAGAAAGAAAAATAGATCTGGAGGAATCAGGCTCCCTGACTTCTGACTATACTACAAAGCTACAGTAATCAAGACAATATGGTACTGGCACAAAAAAGGAAATATAGATCAATGGAACAGGATAGAAAGCCCAGAGATAAACCCATGCACATATGGTCACCTTATCTTTGATAAAGGAGGCAAGAATATACAATGGAGAAAAGACAGCCTTTTCAATAAGTGGTGCTGGGAAAAGTGGACAGCTGCATGTAAAAGAATGAAATTAGAACACTCCCTAAGACCATACACGAAAATAAACTCAAAATGGATTAAAGTCCTAAATGTAAGACTGGACACTATAAAACTCTTAGAGGAAAACATAGGCAGAACACTATGACATAAATCACAGCAAGATCCTTTTTGACCCACCTCCTAGTGAAATAGAAATAAAAACAAAAATAAACACATGGGACCTAGTGAAACTTCAAAGATTTTGCACAGCAAAGGAAACCATAAACAAGACCAAAAGACAACCCTCAGAATGGGAGAAAATATTTGCAACTGAAGCAACTGACAAAGGATTAATCTCCAAAATTTGCAAGCAGCTCATGCAGCTCAATATCAAAAAAACAACCCAATCCAAAAATGAGCAGAAGACCTAAATAGACATTTCTCCAAAGAAGATATACAGATTGCCAACAAACACATGAAAGGATGCTCCACATCACTAATCATTAGAGAAATGCAAATCAAACCTACAATGAGGTATCACCTCACACCAGTCAGAATGGCCATCATCAAAAAATCTACCAACAATAAATACAGGAGAGGGTGTGGAGAAAATGGACCACTCTTGCACTGCTGGTGGGAATGTGAATTGATACAGCCACTATGGAGAACAGTATGGAGGTTCCTTAAAAAACTACAAATAGAATTACCATACGACCCAGCAATCCCACTACTGGGCATATACCCTGAGAAAACCATAATTCAAAAAGAGTCATGTACCAAAATGTTCATTGCAGCTCTCTTCACAATAGCCCGGAGATGGAAACAACCTAAGTGTCCATCATCGGATGAATGGATAAAGAAGATGTGGCACATATATCCAATGGAATATTACTCAGCCATAAGAAGAAACGAAATTGAGTTATTTGTAGTGAGGTGGATGGACCTAGAGACTGTCATACAGAGTGAAGTAAGTCAGAAAGAGAAAAACAAATACTGTGTGCTAACACATATAAATGGAACCAAAAAAAAAAAAAAGGTTTCTGAAGAACCGAGGTGCAGGACAGGAATAAAGATGCAGACATAGACAATGGACACAAGGAAGGGGAAGGGTAAGCTGGGGCGAAGTGAGAGAGTGGCATGGACATATATACACTACCAAATGTAAAATAGATAGCGGGAAGCAGCTGCATAGCCCAGGGATATCAGCTCAGTGCTTTGTGTCCACCTAGAGGTGTGGGATAGGGAGGGTGGAAGGGAGATGCAAGAGAGAGGAGACATGGGGATATATGTATACGTATAGCTGATTCACTTTGTTACACAGCAGAAACTAACACACCATTGTAAAGCAATTATACTCCAATAAAGATGCTAAAAAATTAAATTAAATAAAAAAAAATAAAGATCAAGGCTGAACAGGGAAAATCAATCAATCAATCAATCAATATAGCAGTGTGTACATGTCAATCCCAAACACCCCATCTATCCCTCCCCCTCCCCCTTCCCCCCTGGTAACCTTCTCTAAGTCTGTGAGTCTGTTTTTGTTTTGTAAATAAGTTCATTTGAACTTTTTTTTACATTCCTCATGTAAGCCATATCATATGATATTTGTCTTTCTCTGTCTGACTTACTTCACTTAGCATGATAATCTCTATTTCCATCCATGTTGCTTCAAATGGCATTATTTCATTCTTTTTAATGGCTGAATAATATTCCATTGTATATATGTACCACATCTTTATTCATTCCTCTGTCAATGGACATTTAGGTTGCTTCCATGTCTTGACTTTTGTAAACAGTGCTGCAATGAACATTGGGTGCATGTATCCTTTCAAACCATGTTCTTCTCCCAATACATGCCCAGGAGTGGGATTGCTGGATCATATGGTAGCTCAATTTTGGTTTTTTAAGGAACCTCCATACCATTCTCCACAGTGGCTGTACCAATTTACATTCCCACCAACAGTGTAGGATGTTTCCCTTTTCTCCACACCCTCTCCTGCATGTATTGTTTGTAGGCTTTTTGATGATGGCCATTCTGAGTGGTGTGAGGTGATACCTCATTGTAGTTTTGATTTGCATTTCTCTAGTAATTAGCAATGTTGAGCATCCTTTCATGTGCTTCTTGGTCATCTGTATGTCTTCTTCGGAGAAATGTCTATTTCAGTCTTCTGCCCATTTTTTGATTGTTTTTTTTTTTGATATTGAGCCACTTGAACTGTTTGTAAATTTTGGAGATTAATCCCTTGTCTTATTTCATCTTCACAACACTAAGAGGTAAGTGCTATTGTTTCCATTTTGTAGATAAAAGAATTTAAATCTCTTAACTTAGTCATATAGCCCATATCTAGTAGAGGCAATTTTTTTTTTTTTTTTTTTTTTTACGGTACGCGGGCCTCTCACTGTTGTGGCCTCTCCCATTGCGGAGCACAGGCTCCGGATGCGCAGGCTCAGTGGCCATGGCTCACGGGCCCAGCCGCTCCATGGCATGTGGGATCCTCCCAGACCAGGGCATGAACCCATGTCCCCTGCATCAGCAGGCGGACTCTCAACCACTGCGCCACCAGGGAAGCCCAGAGGCAAATTTTTAACCCAGTTCTAATGACGTAAAAATAGCATATTTAACCCATTTTCTAGCTCAATCCTTATCTTTTCCTGTCTTCTAATGCAAACAATAAATTAAATAGTAATTTAACTAGAAAAAAATTACTACTGTATGTTTAGAGAATAAGAAAAACCCTATGCTATGTTGAATGGACAGATTTATTTAACAATGTAATAATAATTGCTAGGTGCTTACCAAAAGTTAACTATGGGCCAGACATTTTATACAGATACATTGTATATAGATATTATCTCTCATCTACAACTCTGCAAAGAAGATATTATAGCCCTGTTTTATAGATGAGGAAACTAGAGCTCATGCCACTAAAATAAACTCCCCCAGTTCCCAGAGGTGGTAAATGGCAGATCACAGATCTTTTTCCTTTTACCTCTGAGGCAGTATTATACCAGGAAAATCCTTTGATATAGAGAAAGACTGATTGGGACAAGCTATGGAAAAGGCATAATAATCCAGAACTTTCTTTTCAAGTTCTGAAACTAGGAGGGTTTGGGAGCTTTTGGGGTTTTGTTTTTTAAAGAAGTTATTCAAAAACATCTCTCAAATGTTTGGGATTTAGGTAAAGAATGCTAAAATGTACTAGTTCTCTTGAGAATGTTCTTCTCTGTGTATTAAAATCTCTGTGTAGTTTCAGGCAAAATATAGTCCATACGTTTCTGATTCACTTCCCCAAACTTATCGCCATGTTTTGCAAGGCCCATTTAAAGTCTATGACTTTTGGAGTTGCTCTGAGCTACTTGTCTTTAGAGCAGGAAGTTACATTTCCCATGAGGGCATTGGACTTGACCCTCAAAGGGAAGAGGATGCATTCCAAGCTCCAAGGTGCATGTGGTTTCCAATCCTGGCTGGGCTCTGCTTCTCCACCCCTCTCTTGGGAGCCTCAGTCCAGAAACACTTCACTCACTGCCCAGAATCAGAATCTGTTTCATCTTCCTTTTCCTCCAATACTCTTTCCAAAATTTGGCATAGGATTGGAATCAAATATTTCTCTCCCCAAATTATTTTTAACTGCATTGAAATTTACTGCAAGGACAACAGAAATGCTTTTTTAAAAGATAAAGAATACATTAAAAATAAAACATTTTCCTTTTCTTCCCATTTCCTCCTGTTTGTTTTTTACACATATTCACAAATTCTTACAAAGCTGTAATCAAAGTGGAGACATGATTTTACATAATGAAAATTTCACTTAATCATAAATGTTTCTTAGTTGTTAGTCTTTTTTAAATTGATTTTTATTGAAATATAGTTGATTTACAATGTTGTGTTAGTTTCTCCTGTACAGCAAAGCAAATCTATACATATACATATATCCACTCTTTTTTAGATTCCATTCCCAATTAGGTCATTACAGAGTATTGAGTAGAGTTCCCTATGCTATACAGTAGGTTCTTATTAGTTATCTATTTTATATATAGTAGTGTGTATATGTCAGTCCCAATCTCCCAGTTTATCCCTCCCCACCTCTTTCCTCCTTGATAACCATAAGTTTGTTTTCTACATCTATGACTCTATTTCTCTTTTGTAAATAGGTTCATTTGTACCATTTTTTTTAGTTGTTACTTAGTCTTAGCTCTATTTTAATGTCTGCACAATATGCCATTAAGTTGATGTTCCATAATATAAGTTCAGAATTTTTAGATTCTTTCAAATAATTTTAAACATAAGTATAAAAAGTTAATACATTCAGAGTTCCAGAGTTCCACTTCAGTGCAGCAAATTAAACTCCTCACAGACTGACCATCCTTCAAACAACAATTATAAACTCTGGAGAACATTTTTAAAAACAACTACCAGAAGGCTCCAGAAAATTAACAAAAGCAGGCATATTTGGAGGAAAATCAAAACTTGAAAGAAGGTACTAGTACAGAATTTCCAGTTTTTATAGCTTTAGCCTCAGGTGAGACCTAAGTAGCAGTACAGCATGAAGCAGCTAAAATCCCAAAGAAAACCCACCATCTTTCTAACCTGAAGAACTAGAGAACAGAGACTAGGTAAATACAGCTGCTAAACAGTGAGAGCAAAACTCAGAAAAGAGAGGACCAGAAAAGGGGTGCCGCAAATTCTGTGCAAAAACTCTTCCCTAAGTGTCTGGATAACTCATACACCATGCATGAGCAAATCACACATATAGCATCTTGCAGCTAGAACTGAACCAAAATCTGAGGTGTCACTAACCACAGGCAAGAATTTGCAGTTTGAGTCTAACCAAGTTAATTTCCAGCTGAAACTAAAACATCTACACTCTTTCAGGGAATGTGATAGAATCCAGAGTCATCATAATGTAGCGTTTGTAATATCCAGGATTTAATTTAGAATTACTCAGCAAATGAAGTAGCAAGAAAATGTGAATCATTCTCTAAGGATGATCAAACTCCAAGATGACCCAGATGTTGGAATTGTACAAGAACTATAAAGCAGCTAATATAACCATGTAATGAGAAAAAAGAAAATATACTTGTAATGAATAAAAACATAGGAAATCTAAACAGATAAATGGAAAATATTTTTAAACCCAATAGAAACTCTAGAACTGAAAAATGTAATACCTGAATTTTTTTTTAAAGCCATGGGTTGGGTTTAATAGCAGAATGAAGTTGACAGAAAAGCATTGGTGAACTTGAAAAACAGAGGAATAGAAATGGTGAATCTAAAAAAATGGTCGGGCTTCCCTGGTGGCGCAGTGGTTGAGAGTCCGCCTGCCGATGCAGGGGACACAGGTTCGTGCCCCGGTCCGGGAAGATCCCACATGCCGCGGAGCGGCTGAGCCCGTGAGCCATGGCCGCTGAGCCTGCACGTCCGGAGCCTGTGCTCCGCAACGGGAGAGGCCACAGCAGTGAGAGGCCCGCGTACTGCAAAAATAAAAAATAAATAAATGGCCATGGCCTCAGAAAACTATGGGATAAGATCAAAAGATTTAACATACATGTAATTAGATTCTCAGAAGGAGAAGGTGGAAAAATATGGAATAGAAAAAATATGTGAAGAAATAATGACTGAAAACTTTCTAAATTTTGTTGAAAGACATAAATTTATAGATTCAAAACAGTCAGAAAAATCAAAGCAGAAGGGGAACAATGCCTAACAGATTATAGTTAAGTTGCTGGAAAGTAAATATAAAAAGAGAAAATATTATATATATATATATATATATATATATATATATATATATATATATATATATAATATATAAATATAAAAAGAGAAAATCTTTAAGGAAGCTGGAGAAAAATACATTATATACAAGGGACCAATGACTCAAATGACCATGAACTTCTTATCAGAAATCATAGTGGTCAGAAGACAGGGGAGCAGCAGCTTTAAAATGTTACAAGCAAAAAAACAATCCATATTGTTATATCCAGGGACATAATTCTATACCCAACCTCTTCAAAAAGGAGACTAAAATGAAATTTTCAGTTAAAAGAAAACTAAGACAGTTTGTTGCCAGAGCACTTGTATTACAAGAAATTATAAAGAAAATTCATCAAGCTTAAAGCAAATGATACCAGAGGAAAAATCAAATCTTCAGGAAGGAATTAAGAGCATCAGAAATAATAAATATCTGGATAAATATAAAAGCTGTTTTTTACTCTTAATTTCTTTAAGTGCATATGACAGTCTAAGGAAAAACTATAATATTGTCTTGCAGGGTTTATAACATAGGTAGATAGACTATATATGACAACTATACCATAAAAGATGGCAGATTATGGGGAAGTAAATGAAATTATATCATCACAAGTATTCTACATTTTATGTGCTGTGGCACAATATTAACTCTAATCAAACTTCAAAAAGTGAAAATTTTATATTGTAGTTCTTTAGAGTAACCACTAAAAATGTAATGCAAAGAGGTATAGCTAAAAAGCCAATAGAGAAATTGAGGATTCTAAAATTAAAGTAATTCAAAAGAAAACAAGAGCAGAAAACAGAGGGAAAAACAGAAATCAAATATTGAAATGGTAGATCTAAATCCAGCCACATCAATAATTATATTAAGGGTAATGGGCTACTAATGTAAGATGTTGCTATTAGGGGAAACTGTATGTACTGATAGTTTGTGGGAACTCTCTGGATGGTGTTTGCAATTCTTCTGTAATTCTTAAACTGTTTTAAAATGTAAATTTTATTTTTTTAAATGTGATGGGACTAAACACTTCAACTAAATTATGAGAATGTATGTAAAAGCAAGACTAGACTATGTACTGCCTGCAACTCACACTTCAAACATAAAGACACATATAGGTTGAAAGTAGATGGATGTCCCATGCACATCTGTGGAGTAAATCACTATACCATGCATATAGTATGCATAAAAAGGCTAGAGTGGCTATATTAAATTAAAATTAAATAGATTTTGAGGCAAAAAAGTGATACCAGAGTTAAATAGGGGCATTTCAAAATAACAGTGTCAATTCATCAAAAATACATGTAATCATAAATAGGTAAATGCCTAATAAAAAGCTTCAAAAGACATGAAAATGGACAGAATCAAAGAAATACATAGACAAATCAGTAATCATAATAGAAAAATTTAACTCCACTCTTTCACTAATTGATAGAGCTAATTGGGTGCTGTGATGGAGGCCCCCAAATATCAGTAGCTTAAACAACAACAAAAAAAGCTATTTACATCTCTTCTTCTATCTTGTTGCTCCACTATCCCCAGGGTATACCTTTATCCCCAAGGCCCTTGATGGCTCATCACCACATCCTCACTCTCTGAGAATCAGAAGAGGAAATGGGAGGGAGCATATCCCTTCAGTTTAAGAGTGTGGCCAGAAGAAGTTGCACACGTGTTTCTGCTCACATCTCCTTGGTCAGAATTTAGTCACATGGCCACCTTCAGCTGCAAAAGAAGATGGAAAATACAGTCTTTATCCCCTGTAGCCAAATGCCCAGCTATAAATCAGAAGTTCTGTTACTACAGGTGAAGAAAAAAGGGATACTAGGATATGACCGGAAGTCTCAGACACACCCCATTTTCATGATGTCTTTACTTGTAGAAGGAAGGAGTTCTTTGAACTAGCAAAGCAATAGGTTGTCATGTCGTGTGATCATAAGTCTTAAAACCCAAGATACTTTAGGGGACCACCTGGTGCAACTCCCCCTCAGGGTTTAAAAGGCAGAAACACATTTTACAGGCCATCTCAAAGCTCTTAGGAACCCATGGCTTACTTGCTTGTTCTCGCCTTCTTGGCACCTCAAACAGTACCTGACATATAACAGAGACTCAATAAAACTTGTTGACTAAGTGTACACATATTTCTCAATTCTATTTCCTCATTGTTTGGGAATTTCTGGGTCTGTTCCATAAAAAACATGAGTTAGAAATCATGTGGGGCTTCATTTGACAAGGAATGTTAGGAATCTTCCGAAGCAACTTAAGGAAGAACTTTTACGAAAGAGGGCAGAGTGAAAGAAGCATCACCAATCTTCCAGTCAGAGTGGACTTCATGTAAAAACCCTGAGCAGAGTTGGCCCTCCTGCTTCACAAGTTTCTGTGCTGTGACTTCAGGCCCTCTCATCAAATTGTCTCCCCCTTGGCCTATGCAGAGGCCTGAAATTCCACCACTAATAATTCCTTCAGGTTAATTGAAGCCCACTGTAAATCAGTTATGTGGGCACTATGACCCATCAAATCACTGTTAGTTAACAACACCTAGAAGACAATTCCGTCAGACTGTAGCAAGCAGAGGCCTGAAAAACAGGAACGGTGAGAAACCAATCTTTTTTTTAATTGTGGGGAGGAGCCCAGGTCATAGGGAGCTGCCAAAAAGAGCAGACCAGAGCAAGGCAGAAGGTGAACAGAAACAGACCAGCCCAACCAAGAGGCAGCCTAAGGACATTGGACACAAGGTGGGGGTGGGGGGGGACAAGAGATCCAGGCTCACAGTTACAACCCCCCTCACTTCCCAGATGGTAGCAGGTGCTAGAGAAACATTTGTTGAGGAGATCGGTGGCGTGTGATGTTTATTTAATTAACTTATTTAACAAACATTTATTTCATGCTTACTATGTGCCAGGCACCATTCTAACAAATATTAACTTGAATTTAACCAGGGCAACAGCTTTGTCAAAAATTCGAGTTTGAGAGCCACCTCCACCATATTCTAGCTGTGTGACCTTGGGCCAGTGACTCATGCCTTCTGAGGCTCATTTCTATCACCTATCAAAGGGGTACCATAGTGATTGTACCTCAGAGTCATTGTGAAGAACTATCTAGCTAAGAGCCACAAAAGCACTTTATAGACTGTGAAATGTTTTGCAAATCATGACTAATATTATAAGTAAGCCTAGAACTGGCTCGAGAGCAAATGATAACAACCAAAAAAAATCATCCTCTTGGTAATCATGATTGCTATCATCTTTTACAAACCTTGTGGACTCTGAAATTGGATGACTTTGTTCAAGTCCGTGTTCCCAATCTATTAGCTGCATGACTTTAGGCAAGCTGCTTTATCTCCCAGTGACTCCGTGTTTTCCTCTATAAAACCAGGATGAACGATAGTCTCTAAGTCATAGAATTCCTGTGGAGAATTTAAAAAGATGATAAAAATAAAGCACCTGGGACAACAACCTGGAGTGAATGCACCATGAATGATACATACCTCTGCTCTTTTAAAACTCACAACATTACAGAGTAGGTAGTATTACTGTTATTGTCCTTATTTTCCAGGGGAGAAAGTAGAGGGACAGAGAGGTTGAATCACTTGTCCAGTGCCACATACCTAGGGAGTGATAAAGCTGGGATTCCTAGACAGGTCTGTTAGACCTGGGCATTTTTGTGGTTGCCTAAGCAAATATTCTCACTGTCCCTAATGACACACCAGAAATGCTTAAGGGAACTCATGAGCAAAAGAAAAAGGATTTAAAAAGTGAAAAAAGAAAGAGAGGTGATAGGTATGTGGACTTTTCCTTACGTGCTAAGCTGTTGCAAAAAGGAAACACAAACCTTTAAACACAAATGCTGGGGACTGGAGAGGCTTCCAGAAAAGATCTGCTCCCACCTCCTGCCTATGTAGGCACAGCACAGCCTGACGGATTATGAACCAAACTCATCCCCTCTCTCTCTTGGGCCATGACCCAAACCTTACTATCTTAGTGTATAAATTTAATGCATTTTCCATCTTAACTAAGCACTTATCAAGCACCATGGCCGTAACTTTTGTAGTTTGTGACAGCAAAACTAGCATGAATTCCTTTTCCCTTCACATTTTCATGGATAGAAGATTCATTTTTAGCATAAATCTTAGCAACCTCAGCATATGATTTTTTTTTCTTATTAAGTAGAGAACTTTTACTCTTCCACTTAAAGGAGGCACTATAGCTTCACTTTGCCATATCCAAATTGCCAGCATCACTACTCTTGCACTTTGGGGCCATTGGTAAATAAAATAAGGGTGACTTGAACACAAGCATTGCGATACTGTGATAGTCAATCTTATAACCGAGGTGGCTACTAAGTGATAATGGGCAGGGTGCGCTGGGCAAAGGGAGGATACACGTCCCAGGTGGGGCAGAGCCAGGCAGCATGAGATTTCATCACACTGCTCAGAACGGCATGCAACGTAAAACTTATGAGTTGTTTACTTCTGGAATTTTCCATTTAATACGTTTGGGCCACAGTTGACTATCGGAATCTGAAACCACAGAGCGTGAAACTGCAGTTAAGGGGAGAACTACTGTATTGAAGATGACGGATCCACAAGATGGAAGGGTCCTGAGTCCCTGAACCCCCCCTTAGAGAGGTGCTGCCTACCCATCAGAATTGCCCAGCTGAAACTAAGAATAAGCAAAAAGAACTCACTTTGATAGTTGAACAATTATATAGTTTGGGTCTGTTTGTCCCAGCAGCTAACCTGACTAACCAGTGCAGGAAATAGGAGGAAGGAGAACTTTCTAGCATCCCTGACTATTGACCACCCAACTTCTGCCTAAATCTTTCCAGTGGTAGGGAATTCATTTCTTCCTGAAGTATTCGTTCACTCTTCATTCAGTCAATCAACTAATGGGTTTTGGTTTGGTTTGGTTTGGTTTTTATTGAGGTATATAGAACAATATATATATGTTTCAGGTGTACACTGAAATTGTGAATAGTGAATAGTGAATAGTGTACACTGAAATTGTGAATAGTGATTCACAATTTTTAAAGGCTGTACTCCATTTATAGTTATTTATAAAATATTGGCTATATTACCTGTGTTGTACAATATATCCTTGTACCTTATTTATTTTATGCATAAGGGTTTGTACTTCTTAATCCCTTAACCCTATCTTGCCCCTTTCACCTTCCATATCCCCACTGGTAACCACTAGTTTGTTCTCTATATCTGTGAGTCTTTTTGTTATATTCACTAGTTTTACTTTTTAGAGTCCACATTTAAGTGATATCTGAGTTATTTCACTTAGCATAATTACCATCCAGGTCCATCCATGTTGTTGCAAATGGCAAAATTTCATTCTTTTTTGTGGCTGAGTAGTATCCCATTATATATATATATACACCACATCTTCTTTATCCATTCATTTGTTGGTGGACATTTAGGTTGCTTCCATTAGCAATTGTAAATAATGCTGCTATGAACATTGGAGTGCATGTATCCTTTTGAATTAGTGTTTTTATTTTTTTCATATATATAACCAGTAGTGGGATTGCTGGGTCATATGGTTGTACTATTTTTAGTTTTCTGAGGAACCTCCATACTGTCTTCCACAGTGGCTGCAGCAATTTACATTCCCACCAACAGTGTATAAAGGGTCCCTTTTCTCCACACCCTCTCCAACGTTTATTATTTGTGTTCTTTTTGATAATAGTCATTCTGACAGGTGTGAGGTGATATTTCATTGTGGTTTTAACTTGCATTTCTCTGATGATTAACAATGTTGAGCATTTTTTCATGTTCCTATTGGCCATCTATGTCTTCTTTGGTAAAATGTCTATTCAGATCTTCTGCTCATTTTTTAATTGGTTTGATTTTTTTAAAATGTCGAGTTGGATGAGCTGTTTATATATTTTGAATATTAACCCCTTATCAGTCCTATCGTTTGGAAATACTTTCTCCCATTCAGTAGGTTGTCTTTTTGTTATGTCAGTGGTTCCCTTTTAAGTTTAATTAGATCCTATTTGTTTATTTTTGCTTTTATTTCCTTTGCTTTAGAGGACAAATCCAAAAAATATTGCTATAATTCATGTCAAAGAGTGTTCTGCCTATGTTCTCTTCTAGGAATTTTATGGTTTCAGGCTTTAGATTTAGGTCTTTAATCCATTTTGAGTTTATTTTTGTGTATGGTGTTAGAGAATGTTTTAAGTTCATTCTTTTACAAGTTTTCCCAACACCACTTATTGAAGACACTCTCTTATCTCCACTGTGTATTCTTGCCTCCTTTGTCATAAATTAATTGAACATCAGTGCATGGGTTTATTTATGGGCTATCTATCTTGTTGCTTTGATCTGTATTTCTGTTTTGTGCCAGTACCATACTGTTTTGATTACTGTAGCTTTGTAGTATAGTCTGAAGTCAGGAGGCATGATTCCTCCAGCTATGTTCTTCTTTCTCAAGATTGTTTTGGCTATCCAGGATCTTTTATGTTTCCATATAAATTTTAAATTTACTTGTTCTAGTTTTGTGAAAAATGCCATTGGTAATTTTGATAGGGATTGCATTGAATCTATAGATTGCTTTGGTTAGAACTAATGTTTATTGAGTTCCTACTACGTGCCAGGCCACATGCTAGGCACTGGGGAAGCAAGGATGAACGATGCACAAGATCTCTGCCCTCATGAAGCTTGTCATCCAGACTGGTAGACAGAAACCGAATGAGTGAGCAGGCAGTAGGCGCAATGTTTATTGACTTTGATAAGTAACTTGAGGGAAACAAGCAGATTGCTGGCACAGAATAACTGAGGGAGGATCAAATGTAGTGGAGGAAGAGAGGGGGAGGAGTTCGTCGAAGTCTTCTCTGAGGAGGTGGCTGAGACCAGATACAACATCCATGACTGTTTAAAAAAAAAGAAAAGAAAAGAAAACTTGAGGTTTTTGTTGTGGTTGTTTTGCTTATATTAATAGGAAGATAAGTCTCCTTTAGTTCCATGTCGGGTCCTAATTATAGTCTAGGGTCCCAGAAAAGTCTGTTTTTTCCCATTTCCAATTGACAGCTTCTCCAACATCCAGTATTTGCAGACAGCTGTCACACCTCTCCTATCCCCTCAAGTCCCTCCTCCCCCTGGACCCCTTCAAGCAGCCCCACAGGGTTTGGAGGCCCAGATACGTGCTGCAGTTATTAAGAACAACCAGTAGCAGCAAGGATTCAGGTAAACAAGGAGGTCACAGAGACCCCCACTGTAAAGGTTATGTGGACCCTCCCAACATCTTGGGGATAACTGGTCCGCCTCCCACAGCATTGCTTGTTCATTTCCCTACGGCTGCTGCTAACTGCTGGCTCCCATCAGGCATTAAATTCTCTGACATTGGGAGGGAGCAGGCAGGGTTAGAGCCTTCAAAGGCTCCCACTGGAAGCCTTCTCTCTCTCTTGAAAACACTTTATTTTTTCGATGTTAAAATCATGTCCCTCCCCCCTGGTTTGAACACCAAAACAAACCTAGCTGTCCCCAGTGCTGGGCCCAAACCACAGGCGTATGGCTGGGGAGCCAAAGAGGCAGCAGGAGGAGCTGCTCAGAGTCTTGCTCCTCCAGATTCCTGCTGGGCTCCACTCAGGTGGCAGGGAGGCTGTGTTCTGCAAAGGCCCAGCCTCCCCTTCTTCACAAGTAAGCAGGACAGCATCTCAAGGGCAACAAGTCTCCCCTGCCCGTCAGGGGGCTCACAGGAGGTAGAGGCCTATGCAAGCTCCTGAGGCCTCTTGAGTTAGCTGATACCCCCTTCCCTACCTGCCAGGAATGGTCCCCAGCAGCTCTGGGGGCTCCCAGAGAGTCAAAAGGCTGAGGCCTGAGACCCAGGCAGTGTCCACGACTGTTTTCTTTGCTTGGTTTGGAGATAAAAACAACTGCTGCTACTTGCTTTCTCACAATTTCCACTGAGGTCACTTGGGGCAAGACTGAGTCAAGGCTTCCAGAAGGTCTGGCAATAGCGTGGAAGCAAACAGTGGTGCTATTAGCACAGGACACACTCTCCACAGCCCCCTCCACAGCAGGGGAATCAGAGCAGCATCATACAGCTTGCAAAACTGGCCTTCAGTGGCCTTCACACCACTTTGTCCGCTTCACTCAGCCTAACCTGTAAATATGGTTTCCCCTGACTCACGTCACCTCTCTCTGCTATACCCCACCCCCGCCTTGCTTAGGGTTGCAGGTAGGACGAGGTAAGTGAGGGACCCGGGGTGCAAAATTGAAGGAGACAATCACTCTCCAGGTCATGCAAGTTCAGTGTTCTGAACACCCTGGGTGTCTCATTCCCCCCATCCTACTGCAGGTCCTGCACATGCTACCTAAACCTGGTCCCTGAGGATATAGTTTATTGCTCTGATCTCTCCCAAACTCCAGCCATTAGAATCTATACATGGCTTCACACTCCTATATAAAAGATCAAGTCCAGCTTGGAGAGGTCTTTCTGTTTGTTTGTTTTTCAGCCAGACAGTACTTTAATTTTTCTGTTGTTGTTGTTGCCAGTGCTTAAAATTCAGAAGAGTTCCAATGAAAAAAATCCTCATTTCTAGCTTCTTTTGAAAACACAGAAGATATGGCCTCTCCGGCTGGAGTGGAGCCACAGCTGCCTCTTTAGGCCCATTGGACATGGCCTGTGCTCTCCAGCCCCCCAGAGCCCCACCTGTGCCAACTTACCATTCATATTACCTTCTTAGCCCCCATAGGCATTTGAGGTTGAACCTTTGATCTAAAGATGGATTATGTCCAGACATAAAGTAGCTTGTCTCTTATGGTGCAATTCTGGCAGCAGTGACTGACTAGGGTGGGAGACTGGGGCAGGAAGGAAACAGAGAAGATTTCCCGATGTCCTTGAACTTGGACCATGGAGGCAAGTCCCCATTCCACCAGCCAGGGTGCAGAAAAGACTAAAACTTGCAGTTTGGGGGAAGAGGCAGGTTACATGACAGCATCAGAAGAGCTGCGGAGATAAAGGGACGAAACTTGAGTTGAAAACAGCACTGACCAAGGGTCAGGAGGCCTGCCTGGGTATATCCCACATTTGCCCCTGACTTCTGTGTAATGTTGGACACAACCACTCCTGAAACTTCAGCTTCCTCGTCTCTTAATAAGGAGAGTCAGGCTGGATTATTTCTGAGATCCGTCCTAGCTCTAACTCTCTTGAATGTAATGCTTACTATTCTTCCGTGGAATTATTCTAGTAAAAGAGAATCTCAGAACATCGTTTGGGCCAGCTTAAACGAGCAGTTGAGCGGAGATCAGAAACCACATTTCATTGATAGCATGGAATTTTGCACGTTTTGCAGTACTCTACTTATCCTTTCATAAGTTCTCTGATTCTGCTGAGAATATACACTTAGAGGAGCTCAAACGCTAGACTGACTCAACAGCCTCTTGCTTATTAACAACGGCTCGTCTGCTTGAAAATTCACTAGGTATGAAATCTAGTTTGCTAAAGGCTGTGTCTCTACCTTGAAGATGCTGGAGGAGAAGAAAGCTCCCTGTCCGTCCTGTGGGGGGGCAATCCAAGTGGAATTCACTGCAACAGGCACTAACAAATATCTAAGCAGCACTCTATACAGTGTAGACTCTGGGAGGATACCAGGAAATACATCCAGGAGTAAAGCCCAGTCCTTGTCCTTGAGGAGATTACAGTAGGGCAGAGAGGTCAACACAACAGCCACAGAATCCAAGTGCACAGCAGAGTAAGATAAAAGTCAATCAGAGTTATAAAGTGCTAGGAGGAGTCAAAAAAGGAAGGAGTTACATAGGCCTAGGGTGTAAGCTTTAGTAGTGAAGGATAAATAGATGAGGCTGGGCAGGAAGGAACAGTGGCTTCAGTTACTCACTGATCTACCAAGCATGAAAGTTTCCTACTGCCTACCATTGCCTTAGGCACGGGGATGTAAGGGTTAACAAGACAGGAGGGAGTCCTGCTTTCATGGAACTTACTTTATAGCGGGGGACTTAGACAAGTACACAAATACATAAGCTAATTTCAGATATTGTTGAGTGCTATGAAGAATATGAAATGAAGTGATTACTATAGATGGTGATTGTAAGATGGACAGGGAAGACTCCTCTGAGGAGGCTCCAGTTGAGCTGTGTCATGGGATCATCTGCAGAAGAGCACCCCAAGTCATTTCCAAACGTCGCACATTGCCAGTATCCCTGGGGGACAAAAATGCCCCCGGATGAGAACTAATATAGACCCTACTATAGCGAACACCATAAGGTTACTGGGGCTGACTTGAGTCTTTCTTAACCCAAGAATCCTGCATCCAAAATGGTTTTAGCCACCAAATTAGGGGCAGCATGAATTGGTCCCCATCAGAGAAAAGACAAACGCCCTCTTACAAAATGTTGTTTTACCTCCATATTCTGTGGCATACAGGCTTCTTCCATAGACTCCGGTTCTCTACTTAAGTAAAAGTAATGTGGAGTAAGGGGCAAAGAGTGATGGAGCCTAGGGGGGATATTCCATTCCAAGGCTATTAGCCCCCAGACAAAGGATAAGACAAAAGCTCCAATTTGTCCTTTTTAGTGCTAGGACAAGCCTCTTGCAATCCTGGCTCAAGATAGACAAGTCAGCATCAGGAATTTATTTCAGTTATCCCTGTTATTTAAGGTACACTTTTCATAGCTATGTTGATCTATGTCTTTATTTTTGTTGTGCTTTTTAAAGATGACAAGAGGGAAAAATAAAGTATGATTTGATTCAACAGATATATAACAAGCCCCTACCTTGTCTTCACTACATCAGTTTTCTCATGGGCACAAGAAAAGGCACAGTGGGATAGAACCCCCAGGTGCATCTGAGGAACTGCACGTCCTGGATATGGCTGGAGTGTGGGTTCCTGTGGGGCCCAAAAAGGACCAGGCTTCTTCCTTTGCTTATGCTGGGGTCCAGGCGGGGGTCGACAGCCAGGTTGGCCCCAGGATGAGCACAGCATGAACATCTCTGCTAAGAAGTGATTGAGATCATATTTTTCAGGCTGGAATCTCAGTAAATTAGCTCTTCAAAGGATTATTCCTAAAACGTTAGCCGAGTGGCTGACAGGGTCTTGGTGCACCGGCCAGGTGTCAAGCCTGAGCCTCTCAGGTGGGAGAGCCAAGTTCAGGACACTTGTCTACCAGAGACCTTCTGGCCACATGTAATATCAAATGGTGAAAGATCTCACAGAGATCTCCATCTCAAGGCTAAGACCCACCTCCACTCAACAACCAGCAAGCTACAGTGCTGGACACTCTATGCCAAACAACTAGCAAGACAGGAACACAACCCCACTCATTAGCAGAGAGGCTGCCTAAAATCATAATAAGGTCACAGACACCCCAAAACACAGCATCAGACACTGTCCTGCCCACCAGAAAGACAAGATCCAGTCTCATCCACCAGAACACAGGCACCAGTCCCCTCCACCAGGAAGGCTACACAACCCACTGAACCAACCTTAGCCACTGGGGGGCAGACACCAAAAACAACGGGAACTACGAACCTGCAGCCTGTGAAAAGGACGCCCCAAACACAGTAAGTTAAGCAAAATGAGAAGACAGAGAAGCACACAGCAGATGAAGGAGCAAGGTAAAAACCCACCAGACCAAACAAATGAAGAGGAAATAGGCAGTTTACCTGAAAAAGAATTCAGAGTAATGATAGTAAAGATGATCCCAAATCTTGGAACTAGAATGGAGAAATACAAGAAACATTTAACAAGGACCTAGAAGAACTAAAGAGCAAACAAACAATGATGAACAACACAATAAATGAAATTAAAAATTCTCTAGAAGGAATCAATAGCAGAATAATTGAGGTAGAAGAATGGATCAGTGACCTGGAAGATAAAATAGTGGAAATAACTACCACAGAGCACAATAAAGAAAAAAGAATGAAAAGAATTGAGGACAGGGCTTCCCTGGTGGCGCAGTGGTTGAGAGTCCGCCTGCCGATGCAGGGGACACGGGTTTGTGCCCCAGTCCGGGAAGATCCCACATGCCCCGGAGCAGCTGGGCCCGTGAGCCATGGCCGCTGAGCCTGCGCGTCCGGAGCCTGTGCTCCGCAATGGGAGAGGCCACAGCAGTGAGAGGCTCGCGTACCACAAAAAAAAAAAAAAAAGAATTGAGGACAGTCTCAGAGACTTCTGGAACAAAATTAAACTCACCAACATTCGAATTATAGGGGTCCCAGAAGAAGAAGAGAAAAAGAGATTGAGAAAATATTTGAAGAGATTATAGTTGAAAACTTCCCTAATATGGGAAAGGAAATAGTCAATCAAGTCCAGGAAGTGAAGAGAGTCCCATATAGGATAAATCCAAGGAGAAACACGCCAAGACACATATTAATCAAACTATCAAATTTAAATACAAAGAAAAGATATGAAAAGCAGCAAGGGAAAAGCAACAAATAACATACACGGGAATCCCCATAAGGTTAACAGCTGATCTTTCAGCAGAAACTCTGCAAGCCAGAAGTGAGTGGCAGGACATATTTCAAGTGATGAAAGGGACAAACCTACAACCAAGATTACTCTACCCAGCAAGGATCTCATTCAGATTTGATGGAGAAATTAAAACCTTTACAGACAAACAAAAGCTAAGAGAATTCAGCACCACCAAACCAGCATTACAACAAATGCTAAAGGAATTTCTCTAGGCAGGAAACACAAGAGAAGGAAAAGACCTACAATAACAAACCCAAAACAATTAAGAAAATGGTAATAGGAACATACATATCGATAATTACCTTAAATGTAAATGAATTAAATGCTCCAGCCAAAAGTCATAGACGGGCTG
This sequence comes from Mesoplodon bidens, assembly GCF_964165515.1. Lineage (NCBI taxonomy): Eukaryota > Metazoa > Chordata > Mammalia > Artiodactyla > Ziphiidae > Mesoplodon > Mesoplodon bidens. Next base: position 171,507,078 of record NC_138160.1, on the reverse strand, counting down.
AATGGATAAAAAAACAAAACCAATATATATGCTGTCTACAAGAGACCCACTTCTTCAGACCCAGGGACACATGCAGACTGAAAGTGAAGGGATGGAAAAAGATATTCCATGCAAATGGAATTCAAAAGAAAGCTGGAGTAGCAATTCTCATATCAGACAAAATAGACTTTAAAATAAAGACTATTACAAGAGACAAAGAAGGACACTACATAATGATCATGGAATCAATACAAGAAGAAGATATAACAATTGTAAATATTTATGCACCCAACATAGGAGCACCTCAATACATAAGGCAAATGCTAACAGCCATAAAAGGGGAAATCGACAGTAACACAATCATAGCAGGGGACTTTAACACCCCACTTTCACCAATGGACAGATCATCCAAGATGAAAATATATAATGAAACACAAGCTTTAAATGACACATTAAACAAGATGGACTTAATTGATATTTATAGGACATTCCATCCAGAAACAACAGAATACACTTTCTTCTCAAGTGCTCCTGGAACATTCTCCAGGATAGATCATATTTGGATCACATATCAAGCCTCGGTAAATTTAAGAAAATTGAAATCATATCAAGCATCTTTTTTGACCACAAGCGCTGTGAGATGAGATATCAATTACAGGAAAAAAATCTGTAAAAAATACAAACACATGGACGCTAAACAATACACTACCTAACAACCAAGAGATCACTGAAGAAATCAAAGAGGGAATCAAAACATACCTAGAAACAGATGACAATGAAAACACGGTGACCCAAAACCTATGGGATTCAGCAGAAGCAGTTCTATGAGGGAAGTTTATAGCAGTACAGTTCTACCTCAAGAAACAAGAAACATCTCAAACAAACAACCTAACCTTACACCTAAAGCAATTAGAGAAAGAGTAACAAAAAACCCCAAAGTTAGCCAAAAGAAAGAAATCATAAAGATCAGACCAGAAATAAATGAAAAAGAAATGAAGGAAACAATAGCAAGGATCAGTAAAACTAAAAGCTGATTCTTTGAGAAGATAAAAAAAATTGATAAACCATTAGCCAGACTCATCAAGAAAAAAAGGGAGAAGACTCAAATCAGTAGGATTAGAAAAGAAAAAGGAGGGCTTCCCTGGTGGTGCAGTGGTTGAGGGTCCGCCTGCCGATGCAGGGGACACGGGTTCGTGCCCCGGTCCGGGAGGATCCCACATGCTGTGGAGTGGCTGGGCCTGTGAGCCATGGCCACTGGGCCTGCGCGTCCAGAGCCTGTGCTCCACAACAGGAGAGGCCACAACAGTGAGAGGCCCACGTACAGCAAAAAAAAAAAAAAAAGAAAGAGAAGTAGCAACTGACACTGCAGAAATACAAAGGATCATGAGAGATTACTACAAGCAACTATATGCAATAAAATGGACAACCTGGAAGAAATGGACAAATTCTTAGAAAAGCACAACCTTCCGAGACTGAACCAGGAAGAAATAGAAAATATAAACAGACCAATCACAAGCACTGAAATTGAGACTGTGATTAAAAACCTTCCAACAAACAAAAGCCCAGGACCAGATGGCTTCACAGGTGAATTTTATCAAACATTTAGAGAAGAGCTAACACCTATCCTTCTCAAATTCTTCCAAAATATAACAGAGGGAGGAACACTCCCAAACTCATTCTACGAGGCCACCATCACCCTAATACCAAAACCAGACAAAGACGTCACAAAGAAAGAAAACTACAAGGCAACATCACTGATGACCATAGATGCAAAAATCCTCAACAAAATACTAGCAATCAGAATCCAACAGCACATTAAAGGGATCATACTCCATGATCAAGTGGGGTTTATCCCAGGAATGCAAGATTCTTCAGTGTATACAAGTCAATCAATGTGATACATCATATTAACAAATTGAAGGATAAAAACCATATGATCATCTCAGTAGATTCAGAGAAAGCTTTCAACAAAATTCAACACCCATTTATGTTAAAAACCCTCCAGAAAGTAGGCATAGAGGGAACTTACCTCAATATAATAAAGGCCATATATGACAAACCCACAGCCAGCATTGTTCTCAATAGTGAAAAACTGAAACCATTTCCACTAAGATCAGAAAGAAGACAAGGTTGCCCACTCTCACCACTATTATTCAACATAGTTTTGGAAATTTTAGCCACAGCAACAGAGAAGAAAAAGAAATAAAAGGAATCCAAATTGGAAAAGAAGAAGTAAAACTGTCACTGTTCACAAATGACATTATAGTATACATAGAGAATCCTAAAGATGCTACCGGAAAACTACTAGAGCTAATCAATGAATTTGGTAAAGCTGCAGGATACAAAATTAAAGAACAGAAATCTCTTGCATTCCTATACACTAATGATGAAAAATCTGAAAGAGAAATTAAGGAAACACTCCCATTTACCATTGCAAGAAAAAGGAATAAACCTACCTAAGGAGACAAAAACCTGTATGCAGAAAAATATAAGACACTGATAGAAAGAAATTAAAGATGATATAAGCAGATGGAGAGATATACCATATTCTTGGATTGGAAGAATCAACATTGTGAAAATGACTATACTACCCAAAGCAATCTACAGATTCAGTGCAATCCCTATCAAACTACCAATGGCATTTTTCACAGAACTAGAACAGAACTTTTCACAATTCGTATGGAAACACAAAAGACGCTGAATAGTCAAAGCAATCTTGAGAAAGAAAAACGGTGCTGGAGGAATCAGGCTCCTGGACTTCAGACTATATTACAAAGCTACAGTAATCAAGACAGTATGGTACTGGCACAAAAACAGAAATTTAGATCAATGAAACAGGATAGAAAGCCCAAAGATAAAGCCACACACATACATACGGTCACCTTATCTTTGATAAAGGAGACAAGAATAAACAACGGAGAAGACAACCTCTTTAATAAGTGGTGCTGGGAAAAGTGGACAGCTACATGTAAAAGAATGAAATTAGAACACTCCCCAACACCATACACAAAAATAAACTCCAAATGGATTAAAGACCTAAATGTAAGGCCAGACACTATAAAACTCTTAGAGGAAAACATAGGCAGAACACTCTATGACATACATCACAGCAAGATCCTTTTGGACCCACCTCCTAGTGAAATGGAAATAAAAACAAAAATAAACAAATGGGACCTAATGAAACTTAAAAGCTTTTGCACAGCAAAGGAAACTATACACAGGATGAAAAGACAACCCTCAGAGTGGGAGAAAATACTTGCAAATGAAGCAACGGACAAAGGATTAATCTCCAAAATATACAAGCAGCTCATGAAGCTCAATATCAAAAGTACAAACAACCCAATCCATAAATGGGCAGAAGACCTAAATAGACATTTCTCCAAAGAAGACATACAGATTGCCAACAAACACAGGAAAGGATGCTGAACATCACTAATCATTAGAGAAATGCAACTCAAAACTACAATGAGATATCATCTCACAGCGGTCAGAATGGCCATCATCAAAAAGTCTCCAAACAATAAATGCTGGAGAGGGTGTGGAGAAAAGGGAACCCTCTTGCACTTTTGCTGGGAATGTAAATTGATACAGCCACTATGGAGAACAGTATGGAGGTTCCTTAAAAAACTGAAAATAGAAGTACTGTGTGACTCAGCAATCCCACTACTTGGCATATACCCTGAGAAAAACATAATTCCAAATGAGTCATGTACCACAGTGTTCATTTTAGCACTATTTACAATAGCCAGGACATGGAAGCATCCTAAGTATCCATTGACAGATGAATGGATAAAGAAGATCTGGCACATATATACAGTGGAATATTACTCAACCATAAAAAGAAACGAAATTGAGTTATTTGCAGTGAGGTGGATGGACCTAGAGACTGTCATACAGTGTGAAGTAAGTCAGAAAGAGAAATACAAATACTGTATGCTAACACATATATATGGAATCTTAAAGAAAAAAAAAAGGTTCTGAAGAACCTAGGGGCAGGACAGGAATAAAGACGCAGACATAGAGAATGGACTTGAGGACACAGGGAGGGGGAAGGGTAAGCTGGGGCGAAGTGAGAGAGTGGCATGGACATATGTACACTACCAGATGTAAAATAGCTAGTGGGAAGCAGCTGCATAGCACAGTGAGATCAGCTTGGTGCTTTGTGTCCCACTAGACAGGTGGGATGGGGAGTGTGGGAGGGAGACGCAAGAGGGAGGGGATATGGGGATATATGTATACGTATAGCTGATTCACTTTGTTATACAGCAGAAACTAACACACCATTGTAAAGCAATTATACTCCAATAAAGATGTTAAAAAAAAAAAAAAGAAGGGCCAGGGTGCAGAGGAAGACCAAAGCCAGTTCTTCAAGGGTCTTGAATTTTAAGTTTATCCTATAGGCCACAGATAATAGGGAGCCATGGAAGACTCAGAAGCAGGGAAGTATCACTGTGAGACCTACGCTCGGGGATATGCAGGGAATAGACATTTCTATGTGAGAAGAGTGCAGAGTCTGTGGACTTGCCCTCCTATTTAATACCTGAGGGGCTAATATTCACTTTCAGCCGAGTTGACCTTCTGGATTTTATTGCAGCCCTGTGTCTCCACCTTTTGGCATGGCTCAGCGTGAGAGCTGCAGGGGCGAGAGCCAGGAGCCTCCCTGGGAACACAAGCTCTGGCCATCAGTTGCTCCATTGCTCAGGGGGGATTCCAGCTCCCAGGGGTCATGAAGCCTTGTCCCTGGAAGGAGTGGGGGATGAAGCTGCCTCGGTGTGACTCAGAAAACAGATCCAGGCTTGGCAGCACTTGAGAACTGTTTGTGGAAACTTCATACCAGGTTTTGCTTTGTTTTGTTCACAGGCCCTCAGAGTAAGCTGCAGGAATAGGCTTCTGCGGGCTTGGATCTCCTATTGCTCCCCGGCTCCCACGAGCTGCCGAGGGCCTTTCCTGGCTTGGAGCCACACCCAACTCCTCATCAGCGTGGTCATCTTCTTTCCAAAATTGAACCTACCGACCACAGGGGGACCAGCATTCACCAGATCAGCTCCGGGCAGAGGTGCAGGATGACTAGAGCTGTTAATGACCACCAACACGAAAATACTTGTGATCTATCGAATGACTCAATTCCCACATGGTGGATGTCAAGTTTAGTACATGTATCCTGTCATCTGATGGCCAGAACAGCTTAATGAAGTAGGTACAACTATTTTCTTCATTTATCAGATAAACTGAGGCACAGAGAGCAACTTGCAGCTGGTATTTGGCAAAACCTAGATTCAAAGCTGGTTCTGACTCCAAAGCTGGGGCTCTGTGGCCCACCAATCTCCCATTTCTCAGCGCTTCCCTTGGGCAGCTGCCCCTTTCTCTACCCGCCAAGTACCCATTGCCTTGCAGCTGTATTTTCTCACGTAAACATCCAGTTCCTCCCACATGCAGCTCATTTGTCGGGGGAGTCTCAGCTCTGCCTTGAATTAGTTCTGTGACCCTGGAAAACATCCTTTAAGCTTTCTGGGCCTCAGTTTGCTTATCAGTAAAATGGGGATGCCCTGTCTTTTCTATAGTCAGTGTAGGGATTTAATCCTCTGCTCCTAATGCCTCAGAAACCCGTTTGGGACACATAATCGAAGGGTCTTATTATGTCGATGCAGAAGTGACTCACATAGTCAGAGGTTCGAGTCCTGCCTGAGGCATTGAACACCCAGGAGGTCTCCACAACTAGACTGGAGTAACAGGCGTCTGCACCGGGGGGCAGCTCTGACCCAGCCAATTCTGCTGGCAAAGCTTGCTCTTGGCTCTTTCCATGGAGAGAAGTCACATTCCACAGCCTGGCAGCCCAGCACCAGGAAACAGCCCTGTTCAGAGACAAGGAAAATGAACATCAAAGGGGCTCTGTTGGTTTATAAAAGTTTTATGACCCTCCAAGTTCTCTTGTTTGTTGCCAAGGTGAGAAGACAAGGGAGGAGAGAGACTGGGTCCAAGGAAAGCATGGAGGATCTCCTTGTTCTTAGCTGTTAAACAAAAGCACTGTCTCCCCCAGGCTGAGGCCAATAGCTTTCTCTACAGGCTGGCTATGCTCTGCTGTGTTCGCAGTTCAGCCTTGGGTCTGATTAACAGGAGCCTGGAAGCATCATTCTAGGGCTCCTATCACATCTGCTGTGTTCATTTCCTGGAGTTGTTGTAGCAAAGTACCCACAAACTGGGTGGCTTAGAGAAATAGAAATGTATTGTTTAACAGCTCTGGAGGCTAGAAGTCCAAACTCAAGGCGGTGGCAGGGCCATATTCCCTCTGAAATGTACAGGAGAAACATCCTTCTGGCCTCTGTCAGCTTCTGATAGTGTTACTGACTCTGGTCCTTGGACTCTTTAATCAGTAGAAATTGATGGGCTAGACAAGGAATTCAGGCAAGGCTTTACTGGGACCTGTGCTACAGGATGAGGGAGCAAAAACAAGTAACAGGTTCCTTTGTTCACTCCCTGAGGAGGGGCAGGCTGGTTCCATAAGTGGAAGGAGGGTAGAGGCAGATGCATGGGTTGGGTCGCAGGGCTGGTTTCGGTGGACTGCCCACCCCCTGTGTGTAGGGGTCCTGTGTTGCACCCTGCTTTTGCTCCTGGCACCTCAGAAGTGATGGTTGGTTTGTGACCTTTGTGTATCTTATTGTTCGTAATTGCTCCAACTGTGGACGTGTGCCATTACTTTTAGTCCCTTATAGTTTCTTTGTATTCTGTTGCTCAGAGGAGACGTTTGTCCACGTGTAAGCACTCCGGTAAAGGGTCCCAGGTCCCAGCCTGTCTCAATAGCTCCGGTGACTCCTCAGCTTGTGACCTCATACCTCCAATCTCTGCCTCCCCCATGGCATTCTCCCCGTATCTTCACACCATCTTCCGTCTAGGAGCACCTGTGTCCAAGTTTCCCCTTCTTAGAAGGACACAAGTCATTTGGATTTGGGCCCACCACAATGACCTCATTTTTACTTGGTTACCTCTGCAAAGGCTCTTTTTCCAAATTAGGTCGCATTCTGAGGCGTAGGGGTTAAACTTTGACATATCTTCTTGGGGAGCACACTTCAGCCCATAACGCCCGCCCTTCTCACTCTGTAGGAAAACAATGGCCCAAAAGATTTGGATTTGACTTCAGTTATGCCCATAACTGGCTTCTTGGTTTTGACAAGTGATATTCAACATGGTTCCTCATCTTGCTGACTTGGGAGGAAGATTAAATGGGATTATAGGGGCTTCCCTGGTGGCGCAGTGGTTGAGAGTCCGCCTGCTGATGCAGGGGACACGGGTTCATGCCCCGGTCCGGGAAGATCCCGCATGCCGCAGAGCGGCTAGGCCCGTGAGCCATGGCCACTGAGCCTGCGCGTCTGGAGCCTGTGCTCCGCAACGGGAGAGGCCTACAACAGTGAGAGGCCCACGTACCGCAAAAAAAAAAAAAAAAAAAAAAAAAAAAAATGAGATTATAGAAATTACTAACTATATAATTTGAAGTGACCTCTGAGATCATGCAACATTTCCCAAAATACTCATGAGAGTATTAATCCTACAAAGTCCTTTTGGGATAACAGTGGGGACTGGTGCTATGAGTCCCTCTCAGAGACTCTCACTGTGCGTTAGCAGGCCAAAGGCCCTGAGAAGTCCTATGGTAAAAATACCTTTTTGTCCCAGCATCTCCCACATTAATTTCACCATGGAAGCCTGTTATTTAGATAATCTCTGGCAGCACTCTCTTGATCACTGGTCCACACTTGGGAAATAATCATCTAGATTAAATATCTCTAGTTCATTAGAAAACCAGGACTTAGACTTCTATCATCTCCTACATAAACTAACCCCAAATCCCAAATCCTCATTTTAGGCTCCGCTTTGAGGGGAACCCAAACTGAAACAGATCTTTGTTCCCCAGAATAAAATCATCTTTATGGCTATTTTAAAATTATTTTTAATACTATATACTCATTAGTAAATTTTCAAAGAATGCAGAAAAGAATAAGAAAGATAAGTAAAGCTCACCTTAAATACAAGGATAAGTAAAGCCACCCAAAACTAACTGACTAAAATGAGATCTTTATTATTTGTGCCACATTTTGATTGCAGAAGGAGGTGATGAGGCTTAGGAACTGGGATGGGAGCTGGGCCCAGAATCAGTGAGCTCAGAAGCACGTCCTGATGTTAGTTAGCTCTTGCTCAAATTTTATGCAAGTCCCTTGGCCTCCCTGTGCCTCGGCTTCCCCTTACCCCTTTAGGGAAAAATGTGTCTGTCTATTGCAGAGCCTGAAGATTGGTAATATTAATGGCTGTCATTTTTTTGGGTGCCTACTGGGTACACACAATATTATATTACATGTTATTTCATCCAGGAAATTAACTTAGATGCAGGTGAGATCATTGAGGCTTTGAGAATTTAAGTGACTTTCTTAAGGTTCTACAGCTGATGGCAGTAATAGGGTCAGAATTTGAACCCAAATCTGCCTAACTCTGGAGCTTTCTACATAACCACAACCCTATGATTTCTTATACCACGTACTGCAAAAATCAGTTGTGTTTTCTGACTTCTTGGCTCCTGTTAAATGATTTTGCTGTTTGGGATAATTTCAGCTCTGTGCATCCCACTTCTCCTAAGCAGAACTTAGAAATCTCAAAGCAAATTCCAGCCTTTCTTGCAACTTGAATGAAGACACGCGTCTCAGGTTACACCAATCGGACACACTCCTATACACTTTGATTCCAAAGAGAGCAACTTAAGGAAAGAAATTTCCAGGAGATCCGTTTTGCTGGCAGAATGGTGGCAGGAGGTCTGACTTTTGGGATGACAACATTTGTAAGGTTGAGATCCTGGCACAGAGGCAGCGGTGGTTTCCTCGGGGGCTTGGTGGTCCCTCCACCACAGAAGGGGCAGTGATCCCCCCTCAGTCCAGTTCTAGGGAGTGATGTTTTCATTGCTCCTGGAAGCTCAGCTTCAAGCCTGGCTCTCCATTTCTCCTAACAACTCTGAGAGCTCCCAGGATCCTTTGATAAACAACTTCTCTGCCCAATTAGCCAGAGTCACCTTCTGTTGCTTGCCACCAGAATGATACCTATCACTACACAGAATCCCAATTGCTATATGTATCTACATAGTAACGAATAGAGCCAGTCCATTTCTGATCAATCTGATCAAAGTAGGCAACAAACTCATTTTGATCCCAAAAGGAACTTTTGGCCAAAGTTATACAAATTGGTTTAAACTGTGCTGATCACAGTACCCATCAATGGCTAAATCTCCATTTCATATTGCACTTTGTGCCTGGAGTCTAGGTGTCAGAAGCCAAAAAGAAACAAAGCTTGCCTGAATGAGTTTTCTGAAAGAAGTTTAATTGCAAATCATAGTTATCCTTTAACCCAACAGTTCTGAAACATTATATCCCCAAAACACTTTTACGCTCTTAAAAATATTGAGGACCCAAACAACATTTGTCTCTGTAGGTTATATCTATCCACACCTACTGTATTCAAAGTTAAAACTGAAAAAAATTATTTATAATTTTATTTTCAAAAATAATAAGAACATTACATGTTAATATAAATAACACATTTTTAAAATAACTATATTTTCCAAACTACAAAAAAATTAGTAAGAGGGGCATTGTTTGACATTTCTGTAAATGTGTTTTTTTATTTTTATTTTTTTAATTTTTGAATTTTATTTTACTTATTTTTTTATTAGCATGTTCTTATTAGTTATCCATTTATACATATTAGTGTATACATGTCAATCCCAATCTCTCAATTCATTCCCCTCCCCAGCCACTTTCCCCCCTTGGTGTCCATACGTTTGTCTGTACATCTGTGTCTCAATTTGTGCCCTGCAAACTGGTTCATCTGTACCATTTTTCTAGGTTCCACATATATGTGTTAATATACAATATTTGTTTTTCTCTTTCTGACTGACTTCACTCTGTATGATAGTCTCTAGATTCTTCCACATCTCTACAAATGACCCAATTTCATTCCTTTTTATGGCTAATATTCCATTGTATATATGTACCACATCTTCTTGATCCATTCGTCTGCTGATGAGCATTTAGATTGCTTCCATGACCTGGCTATTTTAAATAGTGCTGCAATGAACATTGTGGTGCATGAGTCTTTTTGAATTATGGTTTTCTCTGGGTATATGCCCAGTAGTGGGATTGCTGGATCATATGGTAGTTCTATTTTTAGTTTTTTAAAGAACCTCCATACTGTTCTCCATAGTGGCTGTATCAATTTACATTCCCACCAACAGTGCAAGAGGGTTCCCTTTTCTCCACACCCTCTCCAGAATTTGTTGTTTGTAGATTTTCTGATCTTGCCCATTCTAACTGGTGTGAGGACCTCATTGTACTTTTGATTTGCATTTCTCTAATAATTAGTGATGTTGAGCAGCTTTTCATGTGATTCTTGGCCATCTGTATGTCTTCTTTGGAGAAATGTCTATTTAGGTCTTCTGCCCATTTTTGGATTGGGTTGTTTGTTTTTTTAATACTGAGCTGCATGGGCTGTTTATATATTTTGGAGATTAATCCTTTGTCCGTTGATTTGTTTGCAAATATTTTCTCCCATTCTGAGGGTTGTCTTTTCGTCTTGTTTATGATTTCCTTTGCTGTGCAAAAGCTTTTAAGTGTCATTAGGTCCCATTTGTTTATTTTTGTTTTTATTTCCATTACTCTAGGAGGTGGATCAAAAAAGATCTTACTGTGATTTATGTCAAAGAGTGTTCTTCCTATGTTTTCCTCTAAGAGTTTTATAGTGTCTGGTCTTAAATTTAGGTCTTTAATCCACTTTGAGTTTATTTTTGTGTATGGTGGTAGGGAGTGTTCTAATTTCATTCTTTTACGTGTAGCTGTCCAGTTTTCCCAGCACCACTTATTGAAGAGACTGTCTTTTCTCCATTGTGTATATATCCTTGCCTCCTCTGTCATAGCTTAGTTGACCATAGGTGCATGGGTTTATCTCTGGGCTTTCTATCCTGTTCCATTGATCTGTATTTCTGTTTTTGTGCCAGTACCATATTGTCTTGATTACTGGAGATTTGTAGTATGCTCAGGGAGCCTGATTCTTCCAGTTGTTTTTTTCCCTCAAGACTGCTTTGGCTCTTTGGGGTCTTTTGTGTCTCCATACAAATTTTAAGATTTTTTGTTCTGTAAAAACTGCCTTTGGTAATTTGATAGGGATTGCACTGAATCTGTAGATTGCTTTGGGTAGTATAGTCATTTTCACAATATTGATTCTTCCAGTCCGAGAACATGATATATCTTTCCATCTGTTTGTATCATCTTTAATTTCTTTCATCAGTGTCTTATAGTTTTCTGCATACAGGTCTTTTGTCTCCCTAGGTAGGTTTATTCCTAGCTATTTTATTCTTTTTGTTGCAATGGTAAAGTGGAGTGTTTCCTTAATTTCTCTTTCTGATCTTTCATTGTTAGTGTATAGAAATGCAAGAGATTTCTGTGCGTTAATTTTGTATCCTGCAACTTTACCAAATTCATTGATTAGCTCTAGTAGATTTCTGGTGGCATCTTTAGGATTCTGTATGTATAGTATCATGTCATCTGCAAACACTGACAGTTTTACTTCTTCTTTTCCAATTTGTATTCCTTTTATTTCTTTTTTTCTCTGATTGCTGTGGCTAGGACTTCCAAAAGTATGTTGAATAATAGTGGTGAGAGTGGACATCCTTGTCTTGTTCCTGATCTTAGAGGAAATGCTTTCAGTTTTTCACCATTGAGAATGATGTTTGCTGTTGGTTTGTTGTATATGGCCTTTATTATGTTGAGGTAGGTTCCCTCTATGCCCTTTCTGGAGAGTTTTTATCATAAATGGGTGTTGAATTTTGTCAAAAGCTTTTTCTGCATCTATTGAGATGATCATATGGTTTTTATTCTTCAATTTGTTAATATGGTGTATCACATTGATTTATTTGCGTATATTGAAGAATCCTTGCATCCCTGGGATAAATCCCACTTGATCATGGTGTATGACCCTTTTAATGTGTTGTTGGATTCTGTTTGCTAGTATTTTGTTGAGGATTTTTGCATCTATATTCATCAGTGACATTGGTCTGTAATTTTCTTTTTTTGTAGTATCTTTGTCTGGTTTTGGTATCAGGGTGACGGTGGCCTCATGGAATGAGTTTGGGGCTGTTCTTTCCTCTGCAATTTTTGGAAGAGTTTGAGAAGGATGGGTGTTCGCTCTCCTCTAAATGTTTGATACAATTCACCTGTGAAGACATCTGGTCCTGGACTTTTGTTTGTTGGAAGATTTTGAATCACAGTTTCAATTTCATTACTTGTGATTGGTTTGTTCATATTCTCTATTTCTTCCTGGTTCAGTCTTTGAAGGTTCTACCTTTCTAAGAATTTGTCCATTTCTTCCAGGTTGTCCATTTTATTGGCATAGAGTTGCTTGTAGTAGTCTCTTAGGATGCTTTGTATTTCTGCAATGTCTGTTGTAACTTCTCTTTCATTTCTAATTTTATTGATTTGAGTCCCTCCCTCTTTTTCTTGATGAGTCTGGTTAATGGTTTATCAATTTTGTTTATCTTCTCAAAGAACTAGCTTTCAGTTTTATGGATCTTTGCTATTGTTTTCTTTGTTTCTATTGTATTTATTTCTGCTCCGATCTTTATGATTTCTTTCTTTCTGCTAACTTTGGGTTTTGTTTATTCTTCTTTCTCTAGTTCGTTTAGGTGTAGGTTTAGATTGTTTATTTGAGATTTTTCTTGTTTCTTGAGGTAGGCTTGTATTGCTATAAGCTTCCCTCTTCGAACTGCTTTTGCTGCATCCCATAGATTTTGGATCATCGTGTTTTCATTGTCATTTGTCTTACGTATTTTTTGATTTCCTCTTTGATTTCTTCAGTGATCTCTTGGTTATTTAGTAACGTATTGTTTAGCCTCCATATGTTTGTGTTTTTTACGTTTTTTTCCCTGTAATTGATTTCTAATCTCATAGCTTTGTGGTCAGAAAAGATGCTTGATATGATTTCAGTTTTCTTAAATTTACCAAGGCTTGATTTGTGACCCAAGATGTGATCTATCCTGGAGAATGTTCCTTGGGCACTTGAGAAGAAAATGTAATCTGCTGGTTTTGGATGGAATGTCCTATAAATATCAATTAAATCTATCTGGTCTATTGTGTCATATAAAGCTTCTGTTTCCTTATTAACTTACTATGTGGACAATCTGTCCATTGGTGTAAGTGAGGTGTTAAAGTTCCCCACTATTATCGTGTTACTGTCGATTTCCTCTTTTATAGCTGTTAGCAGTTGCCTTATGTATTGAGGTGCCCCTGTGTTGGGTGCATAAATATTTATAATTGTTATATCTTCTTGGATTGATCCTTGGCTCATTATATAGTGTCCTTCCTTGTCTCTTGTAACGTTCTTTATTTCAAAGTCTATTTTAGTTGATATGAGTATTGCTACTCCAGTTTTCTTTTGATTTTCATTTGCATGGAATATCTTTTTCCATCCCCTCACTTTCAGTCTGTATGTGTCCCTAGGTCAGAAGTGGGTGTCTTCTAGACAGCATATATATGGGTCTTGTTTTTGTATCCATTCAGCAAGACTGTGTCTTTTGGTTGGAGCATTTAATCCATTCACGTTTAAGGTAATTATCGATATGTATGTTCCTATTACCATTTTCTTAATTGTTTTGGGTTTTTTTTTTGTAGGTCCTTTTCTTCTGTGTTTCCCACTTAGAGAAGTACCTTTAGCGTTTGTTGTAAAGCTGGTTTGGTGGTGCTGAATTCTCTTAGCTTTTGCTTGTCTATAAAGCTTTTGATTTCTCCATCGAATCTGAATGAGATCCTTGCTGAGTAGAGTAAGCTTGGTTGTAGATTCTTCCCTTTCATCACTTTAAATATGTCTTGCCACTCCCTTCTGGCTTGTGGAGTTTCTCCTGAGAAATCAGCTGTAACCTTATGGGTAGTATGTTATTTGTCATTTTTCCCTGCTCCTTTCAATAATTTTTCTTTGTCTTTAATTTTTGCCAGTTTGATTACTATATGTCTCGGCATGTGTCTCCTTGGGTTTATCCTGTATGGGACTCTCTACGCTTCCTGGACTTGGGTGGCTATTTCCTTACCCATGTTAGGGAAGTTTTCAACAGTAATCTCTTCAAATATTTTCTCGGGTACTTTCTCTCTCTCTTCTCCTTCTGGGACCCCTGTAATATGAATGTTGTTGTGTTTAATGCTGATGTGTCCCAGAGGTGTCTTTGGCCGTCTTCATTTCTTTTTATTCTTTTTTCTTTATTCTCTTCTGCAGCATTGAATTCCAGCATTCTGTCTTCCAGGTCACTTATCTGTTCTTCTGCCTCAGTTATTCTGGTATTGCTTCCTTCTATTGTAGTGTTCATTTTAGTTACTGTACTGTTCATCTCTGTTTGTTTGTTCTTCAAGTCTTCTGGGTCTTTGTTAAACATTTCTTGCGTCTTCTCGATCTTTGCCTCCATTCATTTTCCCAAGGTCCTGGATCATCGTCGCTATCATTATTCTGAATTCTTTTTCTGGATGGTGGTCTATCTCCACTTCACTTAGTGGTTTTCCTGGGGTTTTGTCTTGTTTCTTCATCTGGTACATAGCCCTCTGCCTTTGTATCTTTACCTTTCTGTGAATGTGGTTTTTGTTCCACAGGCTGCAGGAATGTAGTTGTTCTTGCTTCTGCTGTCTGCCCTCTCTGCTGATATTATCAGTGTTGGGTGGGCATGAAGTGACACTCTGCCAAACTCTGAGCCATCCTTGGCAGGTTTCAGGTTTCTGTGGAGAAGTTACCTGCCCCAGGTCTGACTGCCATAGCTCAGGAAGATGGTGCAGTCATTCCTCCTAGCGTAGAATGTACTTCAGAAGAAGACGTTTAAGGGACTGGTGGCGCCTCGCTGCCTCCCCAGAGGCAGCCGTTCAACAGTTGCCTCAGTCAGAGCACCACCCCACGCTGGGGTATGTCGAGCCCACCCGCAGCTCTCAGATCCACTCAGCTCCCTGCCAATTTGTTTACTGTCTGGCTTAACAGAAGATAATTAGATTCTCATATTTCCTTCTGCATTCATTTTGTTGTGTGTCACATGTCATGTGTCCTCTGGAAAAGACCACTGTATACTTGTGAGAGAATGAGAATGGAGGAGGAGCAAATATCATTTAACATTATTATGAAAATAGTTTTAACACAAACCTCTTGAAAAGATCTCAGGAACCCCCAGGGCTCCCCAGACCACAGTTTGAGAACGACTACTCTAATCTCTAAACCTTTTCATGCCTTACATTGTAAGGCTTACATCCTAGGTTTCAAATGGGAAGTGCATCTGATTGACATGACAGGTCACATCCTACCTAAAAGCCTAATAATATGGCGTCAGTCTTCAGAATTATTCTATTCACTGGTCCATAATCCCTCTGCCTTGAGGTGTCATTGAGTATTAAAAGCTCTGTTCAAAAAGTCAGGAACTCTGGTTCTGGCACTAACTAGGTGATCTTGGATAGATCAGTTGTCCCCTCTGGGTCTTAGTTATTCACTTGCCAAGTAGATACTTGTTTACTTCATAAAATGGCTTAAAGATTAAATTGAATAGTAGGCATGAAAATGCTTTTAACACATCCATGTAATAGGATATTATACTATTATGTAAAATGATTTTATTATTTAGGATGTTTTGGGTTGCCAGTAATAGATAACATGACTCAAACAAGCTTAAATTTATTGACTTAACTGAAAAGTATAGAGGTGGCATGATTCTGAGGCATGGTTTTATCCACAGGATCCTGATGGAGTCCAGGCTCTGATTCATGTTTTCTACTGTACTCTCCACTCTGCTCTATATAGCTTCACTCTCAGCTAGTTCCCCCTCCTGTTAGTAACAATGACCACTGGACTTCTAATCCCACCTTATGCCATACTACCTGAGGTAAGAGATAGAATTAATTCCAGAGGCTTCCATGAAACAGAGAGGAACTTTCTAACCTAGAAGTCCTTAGCAAATGTCTCTTCTTTGATCCAAACTGGGTCAGATGCCCATCCTTTAACTAATCTCCAAGGTCTGGATAATAAGATAAGCTGATTGGCTCAATCTAATCAAAGTCTACTCTGGAGCTAGGGGTAGAATGACGTATCCAAACCACACGACTTAGAAATTCTGCATTCTGTTAAGAAAGGAGAAGGTAGCAATAGCTCTTTGGAAGGTAATCAAATGAATGTCCAGTACGACATCATGGATCTGATTCACTGACCAAGGAAAAGGATCACAACATGTTGACAGTAAAAATTAGGTTACAAAGAGTATGTCAGCTAAGATACCCATCTTACAAAATGTGTGTGTGTGTGTGTGTGTGTGTGTGTGTGTGTGTGTGTATAAAATTCACTTAGTTGAAATGACTGAGGGATGGCATTATGGGTAACTATGCACTCTTGTTTGTTCATTAGTTTGTTTTTGGCTCATCTAGCTTTTATATAATACAAAGTGTTGTACTTTATGTAAATTTCACTACAGAAACAAGTCTGTTATAAAGATATGAAGCCTGGTCACCGACCATCCCATTTCCTCCTCCTATTCTAGCCTTAGGTTCTAGCACCCACTAGCCTTCTGTCCTAGGACCTAAGACTGACCTTGGCTACCATCTCTCATGTCTCCTAATGGAACCCTAGGCAAAGGGCTGAGCTAGCCTCAAGAAACTTCTCCCATCTGTGTACATTTTGCTTCAACACCCCTAAGGAATCACTAAACCAGTATCTCTTGCTCAGAATAGAAAGTAGTCTATTTTCATTCATGTGCAATTCTAATTTTCACTGTTTCTCTTCCCCTCTCCTCCCCCTCTCCCCAAGCCCTCTATCAGCTCCCATGACCTCATCATGATATTTAGAATAATAGTCTTTTCCCACAGGTCATCAGCTTCTAAAATAAATATATTTCCATCAACGGAAGCTGTGGAGTCACCAAAATTATTATACTTCGGTTCAGAGTCACAAGCTCATCAAAGACTGATTATTGTGCATTTCCAAAAAGAATGGCGGTGGAAGAAGCAGGATGATTCTTGATTATTTAACGAGGGAAAGAGATGCATAGGCAGATGAATGTAAAAGGCAGCCTTTAGGGGAGGTAGCTGAGAGAGCTAGCAGGTAAGAAAGTGAGGGAATAACAATCAAAAAAAAAAAAACACTAAGGTCTTAATAAGTATTTCATTAGCCTCTGAATTTTTCTGCAAGACACCAACAGCAGTGAGGCAGCTTGGGCAGAAGGAAGACTCCAGAAGCCAGGAATTCTAGATCCCACACTGCACCTTACTGCACACTTACACCTTGTCCACCTCTCTGGGCCTGTGAAGTTGGGTAAAATCAGAGATGGCAAATGACTGACATCCCTCCACCGTCCCATCCTTCCTCTTCCTGGCAGCCATCACTAATCCTTTCCCAGTGAGCCCAGGTGTGCCCTGAGAATCAGCATCGTGCTTCAAGTAGCCACTCTCCATTTATCAGTGAACACATGAGGCTGTCTATTATCCCTGGGCTAATGATTTCTAAAATGCCCATAAAATTATGACACTCTGGTTTCCCTTTGCTGACCCTGTTAAGTGCTCATGGCTGGCATTTAACAATCAGTCATAACATTGCTAACATCATTCATAAAAACAGCTGCTAGTTATTGAGTGCTTACTGTTGAGAGGAGGTTGAAACAATGGCAACACATCTGACTTTGAATGTCAGAGGACCTGTCATGTGCAAGAGACAGTACTATCTGTGCAGCCCCAAAAGATAGGACTGGGGCCACTGAGTGCAAGTTTCAGGATGACAAATGGTGGTGTTTGCAAGGCCATGGGCTGACCCATATGAGGGCATTTCTCTGTTTCTGAAGGCATTTCAGGCAAAGTGGGCTCAGCCACTTCCTGGGGAGGCTGTAGAACCTGACTCACAAGGTTAAACACCTACAAGGGCCGGGCAGGTAATGTTATTATGTGAGGCAGACACAGTGTAAGCAATGCTGGCCATGGTGAGGCCAATGGTAACCAGAGAGCACATGTCCAGTCTAACTGGGATAGCCACCAAGGTGCTGCAAACAAATGCAGCCCTGCGCTTATCTCCTCCCTGCCTCCCAGCCTTCCGGCTTCTCCTATCTCCTTCCAAGCGAGCCTCTCTCTTTTTCCCTGCTGGGCAACTAGCAGTGTCTACCATAGATGCATGTGTAATAAATGAGAAGGTGGTGTAAGTGGCAAGGTGCAATGGGAACACAGAGCAGAGGGAGTTGGATGTGGCATGATGGGGTTGATGGAGACCTCCTGGCATTGGCTTTGGACTCTGAAGGGAGGTGGAGTCCAACCTGCAGAGGTAAAAAGGAAAGTCCGTCCAGATAGGAAAGTAGCACAAGCAAAGGCATTGGGGTGAGAAAATGTTGGACCAGAGGGAACATAAAGAAGAAAGAGATAAAGCTGGAAATGTAGGTCCCAGAAAGATCACAAAGGTGCTCAGATGCTTTGTCAAGGAACTTAGGCCTGATGATGTAGTTTAGGGGTTTTTATATTGTTCCTTGCTCCTCAGCTTTCCCAGAGCAGCCCTTCTGGCCTCTTGACCCCACTCCTTACCCATGACGCCCCTGCAGGAGGATGGGAAATAGGCACAACTCATCTGATATGTGAGTTGGATTTGGGAGGAAGAAACGGGTGTGGGTAGCTTAGGTCCCGTGGACCTGCCGGTCCACAGAGCACCTGTGTGCTGGCCTGTTCCCTGCCATGGCATCAGAGGCCGAGGTCTCCCCGCAAGGAGGCACATGGTAGTCCTTCTCTGTCTGCAATCAACTAAGTCTGTCTAATCTAGGGATGGAAGTACTAGAAAGCCTATTGGTCAGTACGACTAAAAGTGGCATTCTTCAAACAGCCTCATCAAAAAGAAAGGCAAATTTTTGTTCCTCGCTTGCCTGATTCTTGTGTTTCTTCAAATGGTTCAGAGCTCAGGCTTGCAGTGGAGTTGTGGAAAGGTATGGTTGACCCCCTGAAGCCCCAACAAGAAACCCCTCCCCAGACCTACTAAATCTCAGAGGTTGAAGCCCAAACATATGTCTTTAGGAAAAGTTTCCAAAGTGTTTCTGATATACAACCCTGGTTATGAACTGTTGACATAAGTACTAGGGAGCCATAGAAGGTTTTTGAGAAGGAGACTAGGGCAGAGACTGAGATTTGCCTACCCAAGTATCTATATTCCTCATCACCCTTATTAACAAAACCTCCAAATTCATTTGGAGCAGAAATGTGTCCTTAAAACAGACTACATTTCCCAGGCTCCCTTGCAGATAGATATAGCCATGTGACTAAGTGCTGGTTAGTGAAATGAAAGCAGAAATGTGTGGTGGCATCTTCTGGGAAACTTTCTTAAAAGACAACTGGCACAGGCTCTTTTTTCCCTCATGTTTCACCTCTTCCTGTGAACTTCTCCCCAGAATATGGATGTGATGGCTGGAGCTCTAGCTGTCATCTTGGACCCTGAGTACAATGGTCATGCCCATAGCCGAACAGCTAAACACTGGAAGGAATCCGAGCCCTTGATTACCATGGAACCACCGTACCAGAGGAAGAAATAAAGTCCTATATTGTTCAAGCCTCTGTTATTTTTAGTTTTCTGTCTGCTGCTGAACCTAATTCTAACTGGCACAGAAGGAATAGGAACCAAAATGTGTTTTAGTCACACCACTCCCTGTGTTGGGCTTGCTCAGATTAGTCAAGCAACAAATTGAGAACCCATAATGTGCCAGGCACTGGGGACAAAATGAGGGAAAAAGCAGACTAAGTCCTGTCCTCTTACTGCTTAGAGTCTATTGGAGGATATGGCTAATGATCAAGTAGATAAATAATGAGATAATCACAAAATTTAACAAGAACAATAAAGGAAATAATTATGGTCCCAAGAAAAGGAATGGGGGTGATAGCGGTGATCAGAAGCCCTACAGTAGACATGGCAGTCAGGGAAGTTTCTTTGAGGACGTGATGTTTAAACAGAGAACTGAAGAATGAAAAAGAACCAGCCATATAAAATCGGAGTAGAGGGAGGAGATTTGCAATAGAGGTGATGGCGTATGCAAAGGACCTAGGGCAGAAAAGAGCCCTGTCTGAAAAAGAAACTTAAAGCATACAAGGAGAGCTGGGTCATTAGTAGAACAAAGACTGTGATTCTCACAGCAACTGACATTGACCCACTGACAAGAGGTACAAATTTATTTGAACATGTATCCTGCTAGTCTTCATTTTAAAATTTGACATCTTATGTGAAATGACTTTCTGAGTATGATGGATACCTCTGTGAAGCCAAATGCCATGTGTTCATAGCCAAATGCCATGTGTTCATAGCCAAAAGGAAGGGGCAAACAAGCTCTCAGATATTGTGGAGTTGAGGGTGGTGGTGGAAAAACAGATGGTTTTCCTGTTGGGAAATAAACTTTCAAGGAGAGTTAGAATATGTCCTTTGAGTTTATTCATGAGTCCACAAACCTCGGCTTTTTTTAGCCAAACACAGCACACCCCAGGAGCCTCCATAGACCAAATATTAGCATATTTCAGGAATTTCCACTGGAGGGGCAGTCATCAGTGGTAGCTTTTCAGGAGGGAAGGGAAATCAAAATCAAAAAAATATATATATAAGGGGAAGTTTCAGCGCTGATTAGAAGGAAGAATGGTGGAAGAATCAAAATTTCCTGGCAGTTTCTCCAAACCAAGCAGCTAGTTTGACCTAGAGCACAGAATTAAGTGAAGGTTCCTTTTAAAAGCGAGTTGATACTCCAAAGACATCGGTTCTCAAGCCCAGGGTGGCTAGGAGCACTGAGACCCTTACTTCATAGGTAGATACTGGACCCGTCTCCAAAGATTTAGATTCAGTAAGTTGGCAACAAGGCCCACGGATCCCAGAAGAAAGTCAGAGGTACAGGGACTCCTCAGGAAGTTCGCACAACTCTGAGCTGCGTTCATGTTGGGCTGGGATAATGCCTGGCTCAAAACCTGCGGCTCCTCACTTCCCTCCTTGCCCTCCCTGTGATCCGTGCTGTCCCTCCCTGCATACACCCTCAACTCCTCACCACACTCCCACTCTGTCCTAACCTCCTGGCAAAACCCCAGCCCTGAATAAATCCAACTTCCTGCCACCCTAAGCCCCTCACTGTGGCTGGAAAAGAAGACACAGACAAGGCTGCCAAGTCTTACTTTAACTTTCAGGCCTCAGATCTCGGATCCCCACTGATCATCCTCCTAAGGCCAACACCTCCATCTGTGCATTGCTTCTCTCCTCCTCAGGGACTTTGCTAACATCTTTCTTCCCCTGTGCTCCTTTGTGAACGAGCTTTCCTTCTTCACTGTATCATTCCCTAGGCCTACAGGCTGCCTGTCATATCTCCCATCACTTTGGCACCCACATCTGCCTCCAGCGGCCACCCTCTTTCCTCTGTCTTCCCAGAGCAAACCTCCTGTAAAAATTGTCTCTACTTGCCACCTTCAATCCCTACCCATGCATTGTCTTTGTCATCCTCTTCAGCCAGGCTTCCAAACCTCTGCTATACAGAAATCTGTACAGCATCTCCCCCTAAGGTCCATAGCCATCTCCATGTCACCAACCCAAAGGGTTGCCAATCCTTAGCGCCCCCCTCAGCAATTCCTTTTTTTTTCCCCATAAATTTATTTATTTATTTTTGGCTGCATTGGGTCTTTGTTGCTATGCGCTGGCTTTTCTTTAATTGCGGCGAGCGGGGGCCACTCTTCGTTGCGGTGTGCAGGCTTCAGTAGCTGTGGCAAGAGAGCTCTAGAGCGCAGACTCAGCAATTGTGCACGGGCTTAGTTGCTCCGCGGCATGTGGGATCTTCCCAGACCAGGACTCGAACCCGCGTCCCCTGCCTTGGCAGGCGGATTCCCAACCACTGCGCCACCAGGGAAGCCCCCCGCCCCGCCAACTAGCAATTCTTATTTGAACCACAGTGGCATTTGGCACAGATGATTACCCCTCCTTTTTCTTCACTAGGCATCTAGGACCCCATCCTCTCCCAGTCTTTCTATCAACTCTCTGGATCTCCTTCTCTATTTCTTTTACTGCTACATACTCCTGACCTCTCGTTGTTGGAGGGCTCCTAGAGTTCTACCCTGGATCCTCTTGTCTCCAACTTCTATCTTCACTCTCATGATGAACTCATCCAGTCCTGCCTGTGGCTTTAAATACATCCATATGCTAACTCCCAAACACATACCTTCTGCTCAGCTATTCCCCCAAACTCCACACTTGGATTATCTAACTTCTCACTCTTAATGTCTTTTAGACATTTCAAACTTAATATGTCCAAAGCAGAATTCTTGATTTCCCTCCCTGGTTCCCGCTTTAAAAAAATCTCCTCCCCCAGTGCTTTATGGCTTAAATGGCACCCCATTCTCCCAGGTTCTCAGGCTAAAAACGTGTCATCCTTGACACATCTTTACCCTTGCACTCCACATCCAATCTGTCAGCAAGTCCTGTCAGCTCTAACATCAAAACGTATCCCTGATCTGATCACTTTTCACCGCCTCCACCCAACACCAGAGTCCACGCCCTCATTCCCTCCAGGACAACTGCAGAAGCCTCTCAGCTCATCTCTCTGCTGCCACTTCTGCCCTGACCCCCATGATCTGTTCACACAACAGCCAGAGGGGCCTTCACCATCATTAAATCAGATTGTGTCATTTTCTTGACCAAAACTTTTCAGCTCTTATCACATTTGGAATAAAATCTAAAGTTTAGCAGGAACAACAAAACCCTGCACAAGACCCAGCCTGTCTTGTCAGCCTCATCTGGAGGAGATGTATCCAGAAATATTGAAGAGAAGTTGGCTCTAGCTCTGTGCCCAGGAGTTTTCTGCCACTTGCCATGTATTTCTTGCTCATGAGGCTCACGATGGCATTAGGTCCTCCACGGATACATCTGAGAGATGGATGGGTGGATAACGTTGTCATTCACCACATGAAGAATCTTAGGCAAAAACTTCACGGGACATACTATAAATATCAAGGGCTCTTGTTTGTGAGTTATAGAAAACCCTACTCAAACTGTCTTCCTACAAAATGGGAAGTGTTGGCTCCTATAACTGATAGGTCCTACAGGATGGCTACTTCATTCATGGTTTGACAGTCATCATCATCATCAGGACCTGGCCTCTCTCCATCTCTTGACTCTGCTCGCATTCATGATTTCTCCATTCTCAAGCTCTCCGTGGTGTCAAGTGGGCTACCCTCTCCTGACTTACATCCTTTCTGCTTCAAACCCAGTTGAAAATATGGTCATGCTTCTTGCTCACCAATCCTCTTTGTCCAGAGGTGGGTCACGTGCCCATCCCTAACCAGTCACTACAGCCAGAAGGATGAGATGCCAGATCTGAATCCCACAGGCCCATGCCTGAAGCCAAGTCAGTATTACTTCACTCAAAACATATGGATTGTGAGTGGAGTTCTTATTATTAGGAGTTCTTAGAGGAAAATCAAGTATGATAACCAAAAGTAGGGGAAATGGTTGCCTGCTGGCAAAACAAGAGCCTCCTATGAACATCTCAGACACATGGTCTTTCAGCTCCTACTAGGTTCCCTTAAGGGACAGGAAGCTCACTACCTTGTGAGGGCGATCTACTCCACTTTTTGTGCTAAATTGTTAGAAAAACTGTTCTTACATCAGGTCATGTATAACTTCCATAGACTCTGACTGTGGTCCCGCAGCAATACAGAAGGAGCACATCCAGGCACATTACAGCCCTTCAGATAATCAAAGATAGTTTTCATAGTCCTCTCAAGTTTCCATTCTACAGGCAAAACATCCCTGTTCCCTCAGTGGTTCTTCCAATGCTATTTCACCTTCCTCCTAGTGAACCATGACCTGTCAATGTTCCTCTCCAATGAGAGCAGAACCGTTACATCCATCCATCCTGCCCCTATAGATTGGAGTCATAGGTCACATAGAAAGTCAAGTCTAACATCAGCACACAAGGCAGAAACTCAGTGCCACCGAAATTGCCCTGGAAAATAGAGGCCACATTGGAGAACAGCAGTGTCACCTCTCAAGTAATCTAACACCTCTAGTTTTCCACCAGTGTTAGCACAGATCATTGCTCTCTGCTCGATCACCTGATGATCATTTGCTCCATTAGGGAGCCGCTGGCATTTTAACACATGGTATTATATACAATAGGTACCTATAGAGAGTAGAATCAGACTCGACACAAGGAAGTACTCGTGTTTAGAGAGACACAAAGGAAATGAAACCAGCACATCTCAGCTCTTACTCAATCTGAGGCATGCACACTCAACTGAGTGGCAGGGCAAGCAAGGCCTCTGTACAATTTTAAGTTTCTCTGTCTCTCTCTCCTTCTCTAATCCTGCTGCCCCATGTAAGTCCATAGACTTGAAACTAGACTTCACTATACTTCTCTTAATGAAATCTACAGTTAGCTTCACCATATTTTTAGCAGTCATTTTACATTAGCTCATATCAAACTTATTCTCAACCAAACTTCCAGGGTTTATAATCTTTCCACAGAAGTATAATTATCAAGTCACATCTCCCTGATATTCTTTTTATGTAATTGGTTATTGGTATCTAAATACTATACCTTAATATTTACTTCTGTTCAACTTCATTCTGCTGGTTTTACCCATGATTCTTACCTATGATGATTCACTTAGGGATCCCAATTCCATTATGCCATGCATTCATTACTCTTCCCAGGCTGGTGTCAAGGACAGATGTGATGAACCACGGTTCAAGCAAAATGCTGCTAGAAGTATGGACCCAATGCAGGGAGCCTGAGTGCAGAGCCCTGAGGCAAATCTCAACCTCTTGATTCTAACTTGCCAGATACAGTTGCTCCCTCAGCAAAAAAAAAACATAAACCATCCTAGTCACATTTCTCATCTCACCCAAAAAGAGATGCTATCAAAGTTCTGCTGAAACCCAGCCTCATCGTTCTTGTTATTCCCCAGAGCCACCAGTCTCACAATCCCTCTAAAACCAAATAAGATATATGTGGCATGATTTTTAGAGAACCAGGCTGAAGGACAGCAGCCACTCCTTAATCCAATTGCTTATCACTGTCTGTGGAAAAAAAAAATTCTAAAATTTTGCTGCTGAGTACCAACAAATGGAGGCTTATTGTCTCTCTTTTTCATTAAGTTCTATTAAAAACCAGTTTTTCAAAGTTTTCTGTTCTAGGAAAAAATTAGGGATACTAAAGCTTGGGTTTATTCTAGGAGAGACTAGGAATACTAAAGCTAGAGCTGAAAGAGCTTGAATATCATCTAGTCTGTGGCAGGCTATATCAAGGTTCCTGATGATCCCCAGTAAAAGGATTAGACATCTTCACTGTTGTCATCTGACTTTTTAAAATTGAAGTATAGTTGATTTACAATTTTGTGTTTCAGATGTACAGCATAGTGATTCAGTATTTTTTGCAGATTATATTCCATTATAGATTATTACAAGATAGTGGGTATAATTCCCTGTGCTATTCGGTGTATCCTTGTTGCTTATCTATTTTATATATAGTAGTTTCTATTTGTTAATTCCATACCCTAATTTGTCCCTACCTCCTCCTTCTCCCCTTTGGTAACCACAAGTTGTTTTCTATATCAGTGAGTCTGTTTCTGTTTTGTATATACATTCATTTGTAGTGTTTTTTTAGATTCCACATAAAAGTTATGTCATATAGTATTTGTCTTTCTCTGACTTGTTTCGTAAAGCATAATATTCTCTAGGTCCATCCACATTGCTACAAATGGCAGTATTTCATTCTTTTTCACTGTTGAGGAATATTTCATTGTATGTGTTTATATACACATATATCACATCTTCTTAGTCCAGTTGTCTGTTGATGGGCACTTGGATTGCTTCCATGTCTTGGCTATTGTAAATAGTGCTGATGTGAATATTGCGGTGCATGTATCTTTTTGAATTAGTGTTTTCTTTTTTCCAGATATATGCCCAGGAGTGGAATTGCTGGATCATATGGTAGTTCTATATTTATATTTTTAAGGAACCTCCATACTGTTTTCCATGGTGGCTGCACCAATTTACATTCCCATCAATAGTCATGTGACTTTCTGTGCCCTCCCATGGGAGGGGTATACTTCCCTGCCCTGTTAATGTTAGACCTCGCCATATGGCTTACTTTGGACAATAGGATGTGAGCAGATGTGAAGTAGACCCTGTTCAAGCAGAAGTTTTAGGAGCCATTGCATAACTCAGTATGCCCCTTCAGCCAGGGTCCAGAGTTCCCAGTCACTAGCTCAAAGAAACAACTGATCCATGGCCAGCATGAAACATGAGCAAGAAATAGACCCTTATTATTATAAGTCACTGAGATTTGGGGATTATTTATTGTCACTAATACATAATCCATCCTCAACCTCCATACACAGAGAAATTGAGACCTAACAATTTGGTGACCAGCATAGCTATTTAATCCTTAGCAGTAACGCTAAGTGGAACTATTCAGGTTTCCTAATATTTAGGTTACTAATTCACCCTTCAATAGTTGCACGTTGAGGTTTTATCAAGGAAGAAAGAATAAAGCTCTTAAAGTTCATTAGGAAAGTTTTCTGAGGGAGGTTGTTATAGTCAATCTACTGATATTAGTAGGAAACCCATATGATAAGAACCAAGAAGTGTTATATGGTGCCTTAGTTCAGACTGCTGTAATGAGTTACTATAGACTGGGTGACTTAAACAGCAGACATTTATTTCTCACAGTTCTGGAGGTTGGAAGTCTGGGATCAAGGTGCCAGCAGACCCCATGTTTGGTGAGGACCCACTTCCTGGTTTGCAGATGGTCGTCTTCTCATTGTGTCCTCACATGGTAGAGAGCAGAGAACAAGCTCTCATGTCTCTTCATTTAAGAGTACTGATCCCATTCATGAAGGTGCCACTCTTAATGACCTCATCACCTCCGAAAGACCCCCACCTCCAAGTCCAAATACCATCACACGGAGGGATTAGGATTTCAACATATGAATTTTGAGGGGATTCAAATATTCAGTCTGTAATATATGGGAATTTAGAGTCCCAGATGTATCCCTAGCCATATCTTAAAATAGGCAAACTTAGATTGGAAATTTTCAGTTCAATAATCATCATGTACTCAGAGTGGACCTATCAGTGTGGTAGGTACTGGGTGCTCAGGTAAAAGTAAGATACAGGTCCCCTCCCCCCAAAATCAAACTTATAACCTAGTCTGTTGTTCCTATAGTGTGATTTGAGGAAGGCCTCTCTTGCAAAGTGCTCTTTTTTTTTCCTAATTGAAGTATACTTGATTTACAATATTTCAGGTGTACAACAAAGTGATTCAGCTATATGTATGCATACAGATTCTTTTCCAGATTGTTTTTCATTATAGGTTATTACAAGATATTGAACGTAGTTCCCTGTGCTATACAGTAGGTCCTTGCTGTTTATCTATTTTATATATGCAAAGTGTTCTTTTTAAAAAGGTGGATACATGGTGTATTATTTTGCTGCTCCTCAAGCACGCATGAAGTCATCTTTACAAGGTCTAAGAAGTCCTTTGGTAGAAAAACCCTGTCAACCTTGTTTAAGCCAGTGTATCCCTGACTTATTTGACCATGGAATACCCATTTTGAATAACACCTACTTGCATCCTGCAAACTTGTGTTCCAAGGTACAGCCTTATGAAAACAATTCTCCCACCCTGCTCCAATGCTTGCCTACACCCTCACCCCAATCATAAGGGAGAGTGCCACCAAGATTCCCCTTCCCAAGGTTAGCTAGGCCTTGAGTCCTCCCTTCCTCTGGTCCCCTTCTTTCATTTCTACCAGTATAATTACTTCATCTGGGCTCATGGGATCCTGGAGGGGAATAATTTAATGTAGGTCTGGCACTAGTCCTTGGTAAGTGAATTTCATGCTCACTAGGAAGGAGCTTCCTGGAGCGGGCCAGGAGATGGGGCTATTTTGGTCCAGGCAGGCGGTAAATCACAGTGCAGAGGCAGCTGCCCACTCCTCCTACTGTCAGGCTGCCCTGTGAGATGTTCTCACACTCCACAGTCCTGCTGCCGCTCTTCTAGAATGTCGCCCTAACTCTGCACTGCTGAAATAGAGCTGGGGTACACGCGTTGCCTCCATAATGTGTGCTGCTTCCCCGCTTTGCACATTCTTTCTGCCCAGAGTTCTAAGAATCCAGAAGCAGAAAGAATTCATGTCTAGAGCTCATCTGACCTGACACCCTCATTTTACAGATGAAAACACTGAGGTACAGAGAAGCTAAATGACATGCCTAAAGGCGGGAATTAGGAACGAGAACTAAAGCTTGTGGATCTCAAGTCCAAGGTATTTTCCATTCAACAAAAAGTGCTAGTAATAGCAAAGGACTGGAAACAAGCTAGGCCAGCACAAACTTCTATGCTGTGAATATATACACATATATATGCAGAATATTTATATACAAAGTTATGCATATTCTTTTTAAAAAGACAAATAGAATCACATGTATGTTTCTACAGCTTGCTGTCATTTTTTTTTCACTACTGATGTTTTGAACATCTTTTCTGTGATTACTGCTGGACCTACCTCCTTATAAAATCCTGGTCTCCCTGTTTTGGCTCTTGCTTTCTCGTCTTCCTTGCCGAACACAGCAGTTAGAACAATCTTTTTAAAATGTAAATCAGGTCTTATTACCTCCAGGCTTAAAAACCTTCAATCACCTCCCATTACTCTTTTTTTTTTTAACATCTTTATTGGAATATAATTGCTTTACAATGGTGTGTTAGTTTCTGCTTTATAACAAAGTGAATCAGTTATACATATACATCTATTCCCATATCCCTTCCCTCTTAAGACAAAGGCCAAACTGCCTGATCTGATCTCTAAGGCCTTAGGTGACCTTGCTCTTCACTTCCTCCCTGGCCTCACCTCTGGCAGCTACACAGGCTTCTCTCATTCCTTCAAGGCACCAGACTCCTTCCTCCACCTCAGGGCCTTCCAGAATGCTCTACCCTCTCATTGAAATGCCCCCCATATGTGCACACGTGTGTGCATACAGGCAACACATATGCATTCATGCTCACATTTACACACGCATTCACACACACACACCTCATCTAGTCTTAAAAGCTCAGCTCAAACATCACTACCTGTTTCTCCTAAACACCCCCCATTTCCAACCGCTCCCCAAACTATATCACATCTATTACCATTCACCCTTATAGCAGCACCTATTTTTCTTTACGTCTTTATCCAGGTGTATATATGTATATATAAATATTTGTAGGAGTAGTTGATGAATAAATGTCTCTCCCATAAGACTTGTAAGGTCTGGAGGAGGGGTGCGGGGGGCAGGAGCCAGCTTTGTATATCATTATAATCCTCCGCATTTAACCAGAGTACTTAACAAACAGTAGACCCTCAATTAATGTTTATGGAATGAATGAATAAATGGAAATGCCAAAAGAATAGAGGGTGTGTGCAAGTTGTAAAGGAAACCATGTCAAAGGAAAAGACCTGGATAAGTCGGCACCCTGGAATCAAGAAGGCAAGTACACATTGCAGACCTCAAATCCCAGTTTGGAAGGAATATCACCTTCTTTATTTTTTAAATTGTTTATTTCCTATTCTGAGCCCTCAATCTGCCATACCGGAGATGGAGGGGTAGTCGTTTTTTTTATTTTATTTTACTGATGTATAGTTGATTTACAGTGTTGTGTTAATTTCTGCTGTGCAGCAAAGTGATTCAGTTATACATATATATATTCTTTTTCATATTTTTTGATTGTGGTTTATCACAGGCTATTAAATATAGTTCCCTGTGCTATAAAGTAGGACCTTATTGCTTATCCATCCTATATATAATAGTTTGCATCTGCTAATCCCAAACTCCCAATCCTTCCCTCCCCCACCCCCCTCCCCCTTGGTAACCACAGGTCTGTTCTCTATGTCTGTGAGTTTGTTTCTGTTTCATAGATATGTTCATTTGTGTCCTATTTTAGAGTCCACATGTAAGGGATATCATATGGTATTTGTCTTTCTCTGTCTGACTTACTTCGCATAGTATGATCTCTAGGTCCATCTATGTTGCTGCAAATGGCATTATATCATTCTTTTTAATGGCTGAGTAGTATTCCATTGTGTGTGTGTGTGTGTGTGTGTGTGTGTATATACACACCATATATATATACACCACATCTTCCATCTTCTTTATTAATTCATCTATTGATGGACATTTAGGCTGTTTCCATGTCTTATCTATTGTAAATAGTGCTGCTATGAACACAGGGGTGCCTGTATCTTTTCGATTCATAGTTTTGTCTGAATATATGCCCAGCAGTGGGCTTGCTGGATCATATGGCAACCCTATTTTAAGTTTTTTGAGGAACCTCCATACTGTGGAGGTTCACTGTGTTTTCCACAGTGGCTGCACCAATTTACATTCCCACCAACAGTGTGGGAGGGTTCCCTTTTCTCCACACCCTGGAGGGGTAAAGTCTTTGTTGGAGCACCCCATCCCCTCCCAGCCATGAATAAGAACACGGGATTATCAGCACAGTGACATGATGCTCCAGAAACAGAAAAAGGGTCTGCCACCTCCAGCCTACCATGGAAACCGCTGAAATCAAATCGTCAAGCTCCACCCCCTACAGTGATCCTTGAAGCCTGGCAGCCCTACTCTGCATGGGGCACAGAACTCTGTTGTGACCCAGGTCTCAAGTTCCAAGTCCTATCTTCCTGGGGGCATGAAGCTGCCATCCCCACAAGGTCTCCTCTTGCCCTTAGGGAGTTGCCACAGAAAGGTGCACCAGTCCACATTGTCTGAAGGACCTCCACACAGCAGAAAGCACCATGCTTGGAGAATGTGCCTAGGAGATGCATCTCCTGGTCCCCACCCCAGCCTGCTCCTGCGCCAGACCTCTCTTCCCTTTCCACGCCAGAAGCGACTTGCTCATTGCCTCCTCTTTCTGCTCCCCCAGGGACACCCAGTGATATTTCTTCACAAGTTGCAGATGGGCTGTGGGCTGTAGGCTGCTTCTGCTGACAGGAGTCCCTGAGCAAGAAGCCCAGAAGGGCCAAGCTACCTGCTTAAAATGGGTAGGAAGAAGAGAATTGAGGGAACTCAAAAACAAGTTAATATTCCAATAAATCATCTTGCCTCACAGGTCACTTTGATGCCTCACCCCCCCCACACACTTCCTTCCTGAGCCAACTGTCATTTGCAAGAAGGTTCTGTTTGCCAGGGCTCAGCCCCATGGGAGGAGTTGAGGCTCAGAGAAAAGAAAGGAACTTGAAGTGGCACTGGAGGCTACTAAAAAAACTGAGAGTCAGGAGGTGGGGCATCTGGTAGCACAAATCCCAAAAACCTGCACTAGAAGACTCTTTCCCCTTCCTCCCTATACTGCTTTAAGGCACACTTCATGGGAATTCAGTTGGGTTTAGTCTTGGAAGACAGGAATGTCAGCATTTAAGAATGGGACTCTTGCAAAGGATGGGTGGTGGGTAGTGGGCAGTGGGTGGAACAAGCCCTCCCAATATTGACTGCTGGACAGAACAGAGCACAGGCCAGCTCCTTCACAGCTAATCAACCAGAAGGATCTTCTCACCCCATGGCCCCTGCCCATCCAAATTACCTAAATGCACCCTTTGAGGGGTTTCCTTTGAGGAAGCTATGGCCTCTCAGTGTTTAGAAGACAGCCAAGGGGTGGACTGTGAGACTGTGGCCTGAAGATGAAAGAGTCACCCTCTCTAATCTTGAGGGTTAGTCACACACCCTCAAGCCTGGATGTCCCCATCCAGAAATCTTTCACCTGACCTCAGCTGTTATCTCTAGCAGCTCCCAGCCCTCCAAGGAAGGTGTGCCCAGCTTCCACTGTGGCACCAACTTTTGGGTGAACCACAAGTGGCTGGAATGACTTATTCTGTTAGCTGATCTGTAGCAGCCAGTCAGTTGGATTGTGACCCAAAGGCAGAAATTCCTCCTGTAGTTAATCAGCACTGGTTTCTGCCAAGGAACTGGGTAGAGCACAGGCTCTGGCCCACCATGGGTCTCTGCTGACACACAAACCCAGACTCAAGGCTATGGCCAGTGGAGCCACTGGACCTCAGGACCTCGAGCTGTGTCCAAGTTACCATCCAAGGTAGAGTATCTCCTTACCCAGGCCCTCTTTGGCTGGAAATCTCCAATGGGATCCTGGTGGTGATAAGCACAGTGATTACAAGGGCCTCACCCTGCCTTGTCCTAGACAGAGATAAAAACCCCAGAGGACTAAATACCAACAGCCTGTGTCAGCCATCAGTGAATGCTTGTTGAGTGAATGAATAAATGCGGGGAACACATGGCTTCATATCAATAAATATTAAAGATCTACATGGTTTCAGAGCCATTTTACATGCTTTGGGAATACAGATGTAGTTTTGGATGCTCTCCGTGTATGATTTTCCTAGGTGAAGAAAGCAGACTCACGCAATGAGCACTCATTAAACAGTTACTGAACACCTACTGTGTGCTGATCACTGTGTTGGAACAAAAACAATGACCAGCCCCTGCCTCCACGGACTTCACACTCTCATGAGACTGACAAGAAATTAAATGCAAAATGTACAATAAAGTGTGATGGATATTTCTGAGTGCTGTGAAATACAAAAAGAAGGGAGCTTCACTGGAACATGCTATTCAAGAGAAGTCTTCCTGGGAAGGGCAGAAGGAAGAGGAGGGAAGACAAGGACCCATGCTACAAAGACTTGAAGAGCAGACCAGGGGTGGACATACCAGCTCCGAAGCTAGTGCAGAAATTGAGGCATAGCCACCTCCTCACATTCAAACCCCACCTATCAAATAAGCTGTTGTTTGATCTTGGACAACTTCCTCACTTGGACCTTCAGTTTTTCATCATCTGTGATAAAATGGTGATAATAATATTGCCATCTCATAGGGTGGCTGGGAGAGTTCAATGAGTTGATTAATACAAGGAAAGATCTTAGCAGAATAAGTATCAATATGCAATAACTAATAATGTTATTGTTACAAGAGCTTAGCTGGGGCTAGAACCAGGGAAATCATAACAATAGGCTGAATCCAAGTCATCCTGATGGAACTAAGTCATGGGACTTGGTGACAGGCTGTGTCTAGGTAAACGAGATGGAGGAAGAATCAGCAATGATTAGCTCATTGTTGATGAACAGTGTGGAAATTGCAATAACCCCTGAATTAGGACATCAGAATACCTGGGCTTACTCCTGACTCTGACATTTGGTGGCAAGGTAACTCTGGAAAATCACTTAGAGCTCTGAGCCTCAGTTTTCACATCTGTAAAATGAAGGTAACATTGGCTGCTCTGTGTACCGTACAGGGTGGTACTGCAAAGCAAGCAAAAAGTAGGTGCGAAGGCCCTTTAGTCAAATTAGAAAGTGCTACCAGCATGTGAGTTGTTGTTATCCTAAATGTTCTAGCTTAGGAAACTAAAAATACATGCTTTGGATTCAATCTCCAACAAAGAGGAGATTCTAGATTTCTTTTCTTCTTTTATTTGTTCTTAAAGTTTCTAAAGCTGTGCTTCTCAGACTTGACTGTGTCTACAAATCACATGGGAGTCTCACTAAGTGCTGAGTCTGATTCAGTGGGTCTAGGGTGGAACCTACATTTCAGACAACTCATGGATGGTACTACTGCTGCTGGTCCAGGGACCACACTTTCAGTAGCAAGATTCTTCACAGGACCACACAGGTACGATGGTCCCATTGCACAGGGTGAGCTGACAGGAAAGTCTAAGGAGGGGTGTGGGGACCCGCGAGAGCGTTCAAGACCCACAGCCGTCAGGGTCCTGCCAGCTGCTCTTCCTTTATTGACTGTCACTCTTTTTTTTTAAATATACATATTACAAGGTCTGTCCCTGGTGGGTCTGAGTTTTATATTATTTTTTTCACATCTTTATTGGAGTATAATTGCTTTACAATATTGTGTTAGTTTCTGCTGTACAACAGAATGAGTCAGCTATGCGTATACATATATCCCCATATCTCCTCCCACTTGTGTCTCCCTCCCACCCTCCCTATCCCATCCCTCTAGGTCGTCACAAAGCACCGAGCTGATCTCCCCGTGCTATGCAGAATGGACAGTCACTCTTGCTGAGTGCCAAGCACTATCTAAACACTTGGCCGATATTTAATTTCATCCCCGAAACATCCCTGTGTGATAGGTACTGTTTTTGCCCCTGTTTTATAGATAAATTGTTTATAGGTTAAATTGTTTGCCCAAGATCACACAGCACACAGCCCTTATACCTCCAATTCTAGAGCTGAGCCCAGAGCAGAGATTAATAACGCACAACGCATTCTGTGATCAGCTGCCCCTCCAGACTACAGAGCAGAAAAGCAACTGCTGATACATCATCCACTGCTGAAGGCTGGTTAGAGCTGAGTCACTCAATGACAGCGACCTAAACGAACAATCCTAGATCTGCCCTGGTTCCTGTCCTGCCTGACGTTCATCTCCCTGTCACTCCGTGAGCCCCCTAGGATCCATCCAATGATCCCTTTCCTTGTGTGTATTACAGCTTCAAAACTTCGGCTCCATAACCAGGCTACCTGTCTTCAAACCCTGACTTCGCCACTTATTAGTTACTTCACTGCCTCAAGGCTCAGTTTTCTCTTCAGTAGCATAGGGATAATAATAGTACTGACCCCACAGAGTTGTTGAGAAGATTGAACGTGATAATGCACGCCGAGCACTTAACCCGATAACTGATACACAGCATGGGTTCCATAACTGTTCTTGGTATAATTATTAAGGTAAAAGTAAGAACAGGCTTGCAATCCCTGTGCTGTGAAATCAGCCCACCACACCACAACCACCTGACCCCCTCCTCAGATGCTGTGAGGAGGACCCAGGGTGTGTGGGCTTGGGCAGTGTGAATGACTCGTACTTCTGCAGGAAGTTCCAGGCCACTGCACCTGCCAGCCGCATCTGCCACTGCTTCTCTTAGAAAATGGGGAATGTGTCACATTTATGGGGGCGCTTTATCGCACATCAGGGAGCGCTTTGAACATATGTGTGGATCAACTTCTCATGACTCTGGCTCCAGGCCTGCTATGAGTCAGTCTTGCAGTCCCGACTCAGTGCCACACTCCTCCAGAGTTGGTCCCGCACGCCATGCCCCTCCCTCCACCCCTGCCTGCTGTCACCAGCCACCACCCTGAATCCCCCAGGAATCCAGGATGGAAGAGAGAGATGTTGAGTGATGTGAATGACAATTGCCAAAGAGCCACACTGGCCCTCCAGGACTTGTTAGCTGCTATTAAAAGATACTCCAAGTCATTATTGTGACATTATGGGGACTTCGCTAATCTCAGACTCCCTTTGTGTTCCTAATGGAGGGGAGTGGCCTCGTGTGAAAAATCCCATTTTGTGCCTTTCTTCTAAAATTTAGTTTAAGAAAAATAACTAGGGGCCAAATGGGATGTTCAGCCATTGAAAATGAGTAAGATAAGGGTTTTGGTACAGAACAAGTGAATCACAGAAGAGTCAGGTAGACATTAGAGATGGCAGACACACAGGATGAGTTAAGAGAGTAGAGGATATTGAATCACTTGGTGAGCAAACTGTCCTCTTCCGATTCTCTTTAATGCCTTCCAGTTGTATCAGTGAGAAATTCTCCTTTAGAGCTAGTGTGTCTTTAACATCCTGTGACACCAGCTAATCTTCCTTTTTAACAAAGAGACAGCTGGCCCACACAGAGAGGCAACACAGGACAGCCTGCTTGGGGTAAAATCTCAGCTAAGACACACACTGACCTTGAGAACTTGGGCAAGTTAATCAACCTCCCTCTGGCTCAGTTTCTTCATCTGTAAAATGGGGATAATAATAGTCCCTCTTTCACAGAGTTACCGTGAGGATCAAATGAGCAATTTCATGAGAAGCAGGCTTGGCACAGGGCAGTCAGCCAATGTGAGCTAGTATTATTTGACAGCCAACAGTATCTGACTGGAATATAATAGCTTTGTTCTTATTGTACTTATTTTTAAGGTTCTCTTCTACTTGGGGGACATGATATGGTTTTCCATTTTTAGTAGCAATATGAAATGATTTATAAAAGAGATGTACTTAAGTGTCAGTCAAAAATAGTATACTGGGCTTCCCTGGTGGCGCAGTGGTTGAGAGTCCGCCTGCCGATGCAGGGGACGCGGGTTCATGCCCCGGTCCAGGAAGATCCCACATGCCGCGGAGCGGCTGGGCCCGTGAGCCATGGCTGCTGAGCCTGCGCGTCCGGAGCCTGTGCTCCGCAACGGGAGAGGCCACAACAGTGAGAGGCCGGCGTACCACAAAAAAAAAAAAAAAAAAAAAAAGTATACTAACAATAAAACAGGTAATATTAAACTGTAAAAATCACTGAAAGTGTTACTTGAACAACTGAATTTTGGGAAGGAAGATCCAGTCTAATCCATTCATTTTCCAAGTGAAGACCTAAAGCCCAGAGACGGAAAGTGACTTTCCTGAGGTCACACAGAAAGTTTCAGGCAGAGTACTTCTAGAATCCAGAACCCTAACTCTCAGCCAAGTGTTTTACCCAACACACTGTACTCAAGTCACTAAGTTGATAGTGCCTTAAGGAAGCACAAATTAAAAGGCAACTTTGAAGTGAGTAGCCACTCGCTTTGAAGACCTAGAATTGGAGCTATTATTATGGAAGGCCTCAGCTACAATGAGACACTTTGCTCACACACACAAAAAAGGAAATAATATCATTTTTGGAGTTTCAGATAATTCAAGCAGGGCACGAAAACAACTCAGAACCCAGGATACTGTTTTCTTTGGAGCATGTACAAGATATGCCTTCGGGTTCCTAATTTTTTTTCCTCATAAAAGCATATTCAGACTAAAGTAGAAAATACTGTGATGATTTTTTTTAATAAAAGCAAAAAGGGCAGGCAAGAGGGTGTTTGTCTCATTAGAGAACAAAGGATGAACTTACATGGTCCAGTGTAACCACAACATAACAAGATTACATCGCAGGCGGGGAAATAAGTCCAGTGGAAATTGGAGATCAAAAAAAAATTTTTCCCTAGCCATGGTCTGAGTATTTACTGACTCCAAAACTGAACATTGAACTCCCAACCCTCTTTATCCTTTCTTTTTAATAGGCAGGACCAGGGTGGAGGGTCTTTCAATTTCCACCCTTCTTTGGCATTGATTACTTGCAAATGCTCTGGAGACCGGGGAATGGGCTTCATTCTATTAGTAGGAATAACAACCTTCAACCACACCCACTGCAATAAGCAGTGTACTGAACTTCACCTCTAAAGAGGTCCTTCCTTCCCTTTAGGAAGATAGAACTCATGTCTTGTGAATAGAATCTGGAGCAAAGAGGAAGAGTTTGAGGTGAAACCAGAAAAAGAGATCTACCTTGGAGTACATTATCTGATGAACATTCGTGTTCCCCAGCTGTACGTCCCACCCATTACTCTATGAGAATCACAAACTCAGAAGTCTTCAGGGCCCAGGCAGATAATGGAAATGAGAAGACCAGGCCCTCTGGCAACAGTGGGGACCTGGAAAATGTGTGCCTCTCTAAAGGGCCACAACAACTCAGCTCCACTCACCTGTTGCCTTGTGATGTAGGCCCAGTATTGCCACATCTTTCCATCATTAAAGAGAAGCCAAAAACCTAGATTTTTATGTAAATTTTTTTGATTTTTAAATGTCAGTGACTAATTCACTTTTTTCCAAAACACAGTGTAGGCTCCACACAAGCCTCTGAGCACCAGATCCAGCCTGCAGGCAACTCTGCTCTGTGGCCTCTCCCTAAGCAGTCTCATTCCTTTCTGAGCTTCAAGCACAAAGCGTGAGCAGTGAATCCCCAGGCTACAGTACAGCCTCACCCTCACCAGTGCTCTAGATCTGCTTTTCTCAGCTCAGGCTCTCCTCCTTTTTTTTTCTGTTTATTTGTTTTGGACCAACATTAAAGGCATGGATGAAGGAGAAGGAAGCAACGAAGGAAAGAGAAGAGCCTAGTCAACGGCATCCAACATGGCAGAGCTCAGAATTGCCTCTTGTTCTTCTTGGTAGCTCCAACCCTGAACACAGTGCCGGGTGCACAGTAGGTGCTTAATAAATGTGAATGGATGATAAAATAAAGGAATAAACTGGAAAACAAATGAAGTCACTGTGTTGTCCATAAGGAATAATAACCAGCATCTGAAGCAGAAATTATCAGCCACTGTAACGAAAGCACAGATGGTGAGACTGGAGCCTATGAAGTCAGAGGTCAAACTAGGGGAGAAAAGAAAGAATTTAAAATTCCATAGCCTGGATCAAAGTTGGGATATATCATGTAGAGACAGAAAGCTTGGATTTGAGTCATTGTTCTGCAAATTATTAACCACGTGATTTGGGGCAAGTCTTGGAACCCCACTGGGTCTTGGTTTCTACATCTGGAAACTGGGACCAGAGTTATCTAGCTCCTAGAGGTGACGTGGGGATCAGATGAAATAATGGAATTTAAAATGCTTTGTAAACTAAAGAACACCCCAGAAGTGGGTGAGGGGGACAGGAGAGTCAAGTCACGCAGAGGATGCTGAGTCAGAGGCCGTGCAGAGCCATCATGTTTCTGGGGCTGTCTGCATCATTTAACGTGTCAAGACAGCTGTTGGCTTAGCCCTTGGCTTCAGTCATCCTGATTAACAGGTGCCTGCCCAGCCAGGAGTTCGACTCCCAGCTGATTGGATGACTAAATGGGGAGGAGCTCCTGAACGTGGCCTGTGACTGGAGAAAGCTAAGACAGCAGCCAAGAAAGAAAGCAGCCTTCCCTGCCCAGCCCAAGGACAACTGGGTTGTCTATGAAACTCATCCTACAGTCTGTCTCCAAGGGTACATGTACAACAATTCTACTGGGGTCTCAGTGTTGATAAAGAGGGAACTCCAGTGAACAAGCTCATTCACGGTGTGAATTATTTATGTTCATAACATGCAAGTTTACACAGATCCATTAATGAAAATTATATCTGGCAACTACTTCCAAACAATGATAATAACTGTGGTTTTAAATAGTGAGCAAGATAATAAAACAGAGCAGCTGTTCTCCATCCTGCAGAGTATCCCCTTGACTTCAGCAGCTGAAGCTGGATAAATGGTTAAGAACATGGGCTCTGGAGACAGACAGACCTGATTCAAAGCTTAGCTCTGTCACCTGGAGCCATTTACTTACCCTCTCTGAGTCTCAGTTTCCCCAAATGTAAAGTGGGAATCATAGTATTAGCTACTTTCGAGTGAGGTTCTTAAGATTAAATGAGTTGACCTTTGCAGGACACTGAGCACAATGTTTCCCTCAGAGAAAGCAGTCCAAAATTGGTAGATAGCATGTCTTCTTCTACAGCCACTTTGGAATTCCATCTTAGACCTAGTCCCTTTCTCATTGGGATCTGGAAGATTTCTAGACTGTTAAGGGTGGATGCATCATTTAATTAAGACTATTGAGGACAGAAGGCTTTTTTCCCTTGGTGCCAGAGAGTATCTTGAAGGTCCGTAAGAAGCTTTTTGGGGAGACCAAGAGAACCCAAAATTAGAAAAGCTCTAGACCTCCCATGAGCTCTTCACCCAGAAGGGCTCCACTTTGATCTGTTTTCTTATATTGTAGCTCAGTGTAGAATTTTTGCTTGATGAAAATTGTTCACTAACCCAGAAGGGTGCCACTTTGATCTGTTTTCTTATGTTGTAGCTCAGTGTAGAATTTTTGCTTGATGAAAATTGTTCACTAGTAAAAGTAATTCTACCTCTTTGTTGTACAAAGAGAGCATCTGAGACCCAGAGTGAAGTGACTTGCCCAAGGATACCTTGTGAATATAAATCAGACACAGGACTGGCTTTTATGTCTCCAAACCTTTGTTAAGCATAAATAAAGATTTGTCTAAATTATCAGTTATTGGATAATTACTATCCCTAATGCAGCTATTCTGCCCTTAATCAAAGTTACACTCAGTCCAATGTGCTTCTTCTACTTTAAGACATGGGTTAAGAAGATACTATCTCACATCCAGGGATATGGGGAATCTCACTTAGATATGTAATATGTATTATATACCTTGTGCCTGGGATCTGCAAAACAACCCAAGAACCCTCACCTTCTGTTGCTTTACTTTAGCTTTTATTTTCAAAATAATGGAAGAGCAAACCAAGCCAAATTAAAGGATATAGGGAGGAAATAAGAAAGAAGGGAGAAAATAGAATGCATGAAATCCCAAATTAGAAGGATTCTGGGTATGTACAGTGTCTAACCCCCAGAAGCACCGTTAAAGTATCACCATGATGTCCTCATGTGCATCCTCAGAGCTGGCAGCCATTGAGTGTTTGTTTGAGCCAGGCCATGTTCTAGGTACTCTGTACACATTTTCTCACTTGAACCTCTCAAGGACCCTGTGAGGTAAGTATTATTGTTCCCATTTTTACAGATAAGGAAAGAAGTAGAGAGAGAATTAAGTACATAGGACAAGATCACAAGACAGGCAGGGCCACAATTGGAATTCACATCAGTGTGACTCCAAGACTCTTGCTCTTAACCATGGTATACAGTGGACTCACTCTACTCCCACATGTAACTTACACAGTTTCAGCTAATGTTCTAACAATCAAAACAAAGAGAGAGATAATACAATAGTATAGGTGGTCCCACCTGTCCTACCCACTGACCATGAACCACAGGGAGAGTGTCAGATAGAAGATGTGCTCTGATGGTCGGTCCACAGCCACATGCCTTTTGTAGCATCCTTGCCACAGCATATAGAGTAATTCTAGACATGATTTTTCACTTGACCTAAATGTAAGCCAGTTATGTCATTTGAGAAGCAGCAGCAGTCAAGTCCAATATTGGGAGAACAATGACTCCATCAGTGTTTTGACTCCATCAGTCTCCAACCAAGGCAAGTCCTTCTAAGGGATGGTTAAGGAAAATTTTGACCACACACAACTTTTCTCCTTACTTGCTCACTTTAGAACCCAGTTCCCAGGACTTCCCTGGTGGCACAGTGGTTAAGAATCCACCTGCCAATGCAGGGGACACAGATTCGAGCCCTGGTCCGGGAAGATCCCACATGCCGTGGAGCAACTAAGCCCATGTGCCACAACTACTGAGCCCTCGTGCCACAACTACTGAGCCTTCGTGCCACAACTACTGAAGCCCGCCTTCCTAGAGCCCGTGGTCCGCAACAAGCGAAGCCACCACAATGAGAAGCAGGCACACCACAACGAAGAGCAGCCCCTGCTCGCTGCAACTAGAGAAAGCCCGCGCACAGCAATGAAGACCCAACACAGCCCAAAAAATAAAAAATAAAAAATAATAAAAAGCCAATTCTTTAAAAAAAAAAAGAACCCTGTTCCCTTAGAAGTTATGCTTCCTTCTCTGGACCATCAGAGAGCCTGATGGGCAGGCAAGAGAGCGAGCTTCTTGTCCTGACCACACCACCAATCTGGAGGGCTATGCCTCTTCACGGTCTGCCACAGGAGGGATTGGACTAAGCTGATCACTGAGGAGCCAGATGATGAAGAAGCCTGGACCTGGTATTTGGGTCTAGTCTCTGAAGGCTGAGGGAACTGAGTTAAGCCAAGTTGAGCTCTACAAGGGGACTGCCCAGACCCTCAGGATATTCTGGGTCTCACACAGCAGACACCAACCAACACCCCCACCCCCTTCCCAGGTACTCCATGTTGTTTAGCGGCTAGGCCAGACCTCTTCCTGGGTATGTGGGGAAATGAAAGGGACAGCTTCCTGGCCTGGAGGCACAGTCGCAAGTGGGCTGGGACTCAGACTTTGAGCTGAGGAAACAGGCTACAGAGCCTCTCTCCATCCAAATCAGCCCCCCTCTGCCCCAGCCACCAGCCACTTGATAATTCATAATCTTGATGACAGGAGAGAGATGGGGGAGCCAAGAAAAGGAAAAAGATCCTTTCCAGCCAACTGGGATCTGAACTGTTGAATCCAGAAGTTTATTTTATTAAAAATAAAAAGAGAAAAGAAAAACAATTGACCAAGTGTGATTATAGAGTGTCTGAGACTGCACATGACTGGCCTGCCTGTGAAAGATGAGGACGTCCTCCTTCAGCCAGTGGTTTTGTCTACATTGCACCAAACAACCCACCACATTCTCTTTGTTTCTTTATACAAATTGACCTGTTTTATTTGAACAAATAGACCAATTGTTTGAGTGCCAAGCAGCAAATCCTTCGTATTCTCCGGCAGCTTAGCAAAGTTTCTCACATAACAGCCTGCCTGCCTCTCCGAGCTGATGAAACATACTACTTAATCATCTAGGGCCATGAGCCAAGGTGATTGCTGGAGAGGACAGTCAAACACAGCAGCCTGTGTGTAATGTAGGTCCAAGGCCCTTGGAGAACTCAGTGGAAATCAGTGCTCTTTGGAGCTACACCCTATTAAGTCGTTAGATCTTCCCCCAGTGGAGTTTCACTTGTAAATACTGAAAGGATCAAGAATCAGACAGTTCTAGAGGGAACCTTTCTGCTGCTGGACTTTGTAATGCAATAACCCCTGACTTCTGGGGCTGCCCCTTGGAGAGGGTCGCTCTGTCCCTAATCAGATGTGCTCTGCAGACCAGCCTGCGTAAGGAACCAAGCCCCTCTCTGCCTCCAAAGGCTAAGAATACTGTTGCACTTATTCTCCAATTTTAGGAGGTAGTGTGTGTGTGTATATACACATATATATATATATAATTAATATTAATATCAATGTTATACCTGTCTTGTACCTGTGATCTGTAATACAGCCCAAGAGACTTCATCTCCTGTTGCCACTCATTTATTCTAAAACTTGTTCATGAGTAAGTCTTTCCTTTTCTTACCAGACTATGAATATCTCTTGTTTTTCTTTCTTTTTTTTTCAAATATAATAATCCTGTTGTATCATTCTTTTTTTTAACATCTTTATTGGAGTATAATTGCTTTACAATGGTGTGTTAGTTTTTGCTTTATAACAAAGTGAATCAGCCATACGTATACATATATCCCCATATCCCCTCCCTCTTGCGTCTCCCTCCCACCCTCCCTGTCCCACCCCTCTAGGTGGTCACAAAGCACCGAGCTGATCTCCCTGTGCTATGTGGCTGCTTCCCACTAGCTATCTATTTTACATTTGGTAGTGTACATATGTCCATGCCACTCTCTCACTTCGTCCCAGCTTACCCTTCCCCCTCCCTGTGTCCTCAAGTCTGTTCTCTAGTAGGTCTGCATCTTTATTCCCATCTTGCCCCTAGGTTCTTCATGACCTTTTTTTTTTTTTTTTTTTAGATTCCACATATATGTGTTAGCATACGGTATTTGTTCTGCCCTTTCTGGCCTACTTCACTGTATGACAGTCTCTAGGTCCATCCACCTCACTAAAAATAATTTCATTTCTTTTTATGGCTGAGCAATATTCCACTGCATACATGTGCCACATCTTCCTTATCCATTCATCTGTCGATGGACACCTAGGTCGCTTCCATGTCCTGGCCATTGCAAATAGAGCTCTCTTGTTTTTCTAAATCAAGAGAATTACAGTGGATGTTAAAGGGGAGATCTTAAAGATACATTTCCCTATCCAGTGCTTGGCTCCCTGTCCCAGAGCCCAGTACAGAACCAGCTCATAGTTGACACTCAGTAAATAGTTGGCAGCTCAATCAGAAGGTTGGATAAAGGGCTGGTTGGGGCTTACCCCAATCAAAGGCAGCTTCAGGTCTTGGCTCTGCTTCCTTGACTAGACTAGAGCTACAGAGACCTTTGCCACCATCTAATAAACATGCACACATACAAGGACAGGTCGGGATCCCCCCTTTCCCAAGGCAGCCTCTGAGTCAAGGACTCAAGGGCAAGTGGTTCATTTGGGCAGTGATCCGAGGCAGCATCCATAGAGGTTTAGGGAAGTAAGATGGAAAGGAAGGCAGCCAAGACAAGGTGTGTAAATGAGCAACTGAATCATATTCCCAATGGAGGCCTCTGGGAGAAAATAGAGAGCATGCCTCTGAGTTGCCCCCCCACCAAAGGGTATCTTCTACCAACTCCCATCTGTGAGTTGAAGGCTACTCCTGCAGCTATCAGAAGCCAGACTGCCCTGCTCATGGGCTGAGCATGCAGCCCAAGAAAGCTTCCAGGCCGAGTCACAAGTGCAAGCAGTAGAAGCCGGTGAGCATGAGAAGGATGAGTCTGGTGGTAGGAGCAGGGCCCTGACAGTGGCTGATTAACTGGACTCCCCAGTGCCTGTAGCAGTGCTTGGCATATAGCTGGTGCTCAAAAAAAAGTTGCACAAATGAATGCATTTATTCTATTGGCTTTATAAAAAAATTTTAAGGAGGACACGTTCTTCAAAGGAAATCTTACAAGCAAAGTTCAGAACGTAAACGAGATTAAAAAGGAGTTGCCTGATTTAAGGACTGAAGCCTCATCACCTCCTCTCACAATACACAGACAGCTGTGAGGAACATGCAGCGTGCCTCAGAGTGGAAAGCCCTGATTTAATTCCTCCCCCTCATTTTACAAACGAGAAAATTGAGGTACCATGTCTCTGCTGACACCATGAGTTAGTGCTGGAAGCCAAAGGCAGCTCAGGGAGTTGGTCAGTGGGAGTGGGCATGACCCTGAGCATTGGCACCTGGGAAGCTCTTACTGAGAACTGGGATGCTCCTCCCCCAAGACTGGCAGGGGAAGAGAGAATCATCTGTTGCAAAGTCATGACACCTCATCAGTCTCCAAGAACACAGGTGATTAAGTCTGTTCTCATTCACATCGCATCACTCCAGAACCAAATGTTAGCAGGCAAGGGGGATGTTGGCACCTTCGGTTGTTGCCATCACCCAAGTCTGCTTTCCACGTCTGCCAGGAGGACTATCATCTTGGATGTGCAGACTGTACACTCCCATGCACAACTGGGTCCTCTCTTCCCTGGGAAGGTGTGCTAAGCAAATCTTGGGGCGTGGCCAGGAGCAAGAATACTGAAGAACTTGAAAACACAAGTTTCTGCTAGAAACCCAAGATTAA
Organism: Mesoplodon bidens; assembly: GCF_964165515.1. NCBI lineage: Eukaryota > Metazoa > Chordata > Mammalia > Artiodactyla > Ziphiidae > Mesoplodon > Mesoplodon bidens. Next base: position 171,462,111 of record NC_138160.1, on the reverse strand, counting down.
GGCCACTAAACTGGAATGAACTCACAGTTTGGACAGAGAAAGAGATTGAGATGTGGAAGGAAAGATTTCAGCATTGTCTTCCAGGAGCTTTTGGATTTCCTGTGGCAACGTTTGGATCTGTGCATGGCGCCCGCCCTCTGAGGCTAGGTCTCTTGCTGCCAACACTGAAAACTCCCAGCTCAGCTGCCTTCCTTCCAATCTTGAGATCAGTCTGAAAACCGGGTGAGGCAGCCAAGGCCACCTACCAGTGTTATCAGTGAAGAAGGAAATCCCTCCTCCTTAGTCTCTCTGGAGCACCTAGGCCTTCCCTCTGCTGACAAGAAAGAGAAAAGAAATAATAAGGAATGGTTTAGTGTGAACCCCAGTGGAAATCAGCTCTTCATCTCAGTCTATTCTCCTAAGAGGAAATCTCAATGGACCATTCCAACTGGGGCAACTTGCCAAACTCCTCATTTTCGCAGATAAAATTTAAGGCCCAAAGAAGAAGTGACTTGCCTAAGATCTCACATTATTTATAGAACATCTGTGACTAAAATACCAGTGTTTCTTTGTCTAGCACCTTTTTTCTATACTAATTATAGACAAAATCTTTTTTCCTTTAGCTGTGCTTTTTTTCCCTCTTTCTTTCTTTGTCTCTATATATTTGTTTGTTTTTTTGTTCATCTGTTTAGTCTGTCCCTGGCATATAAACTTTCATCAAACATTTGTTGAATGAAGTATTATATGAATATATGAATGAATCTCCTCTCTAAGGGAAATCTTGGGACTTTCTTTTTTTTTTTTAAGTATATTTACTTACTTATTTATTTAGCTGCACTGGGTCTTCGTTGTGGGCTTCTCTCTAGTTGCAGTGTGTGGGCTTCTCTAGTTGTGACGCAGGGGCTCTAGAGTGGGTAGCTCAGTAGTTGCGACGTGGGTTTAGTTGCCCCATGGCATGTGGGATCTTAGTTCCCCGACCAGAGATCGAACGCACGTCCCCTGCATTGGAAGGCGATTCTTAACCACTGGACCACCAAGGCAGTCCTTGGAACTTTTTTTAAAAGATGATTTTTTTTACCTTCAGAGATCTTCCAAATGGTACAAACATAAGCATGTTGGACAAACAGCATTCTTTTTTTTAATTGAAATATTGTTGACATATGATCTTATGTTAGTTTCAGGTGTACTACATAGTAATTTGACATTTGCATTCATTATGAAATGATCACAATAAGTCTAATGACTATATGTCCCCATATAAAGTTATTGACATATTTTTTACCGTATTCTTTATTCCTTATGTATGTTACATCCCCGTGGGTTAATTTTATAGCTACAGGTTTGTACCTCTTACTCCCCTTCACCTATTTCTCCCCTCCCACACCCCTCCCCTCTGCAACACCACCCATTTGTTCTCTGTATCTGTGAATCTGTTTTCATTTTGTATTGTTTGTTTGTTTGTTTTGTTTTTTATATTCCACATATAAGTGAGATCATATGGTATTTGTCTTTCTCTGTCTGACTTATTTCACTTAGCATAATACGTTCTAGATTCATCCATGTTGTCACAAATAGCAAGGTTTCTTTTTTATGGCCAAGTAATATTCCTATGTGTGTGTGTCTGTATCCATTCATCTATTGATGGACACTTAGGTTGCTTTCATATCTTGGCTATTGTAAATAATTCTGCTATGAATATTGGCATGCATGTATCTTTTTTGAATTAGTGTTTTTGTTTTCTTCAGGTAAATACCCAGAAGTGAAATTGCTGGATCATATGATAATTCTGTTTTTAATTTTTTGAGGAACCTTCATACTGTTTTCCATAGTGACTGCACCAATTTATAATCCTACCACAGGGGTTCTCTTTTCTCTACATCCTCACCCACACTTGTTATTTGTGGTCTTTTTGATGATACCCATTCTGACAGGTGTGAAGTTGTATCTCATTATGGTTTTGATTTGCATTTCCCTGATTATGAGTGATGTTAAGCATCTTTTCATGAGTCTGTTGGTCATCTGTATGTCTTCTTTGGAAAAATGTCTATTCAGTTCCTCTGCCCATTTTTAATCAAGTTGTTTGTTTTTTTGATGTTGAGTTGTATAAGCTGTTTATGTATTTTGGATATTAACCCCTTATCAGATATATCTTTTGCAAATATCTTCTCCCATTCAGTAAGCTGCCTTTTCATTTTGTTGATCATTTCCTTCACTGTGCAAAAGCTTTTTAGTTTGAGGTAGTTCCATTTGCTTATTTTGCTTTCATTTCCCTTGACTAAGGAGACATATCCAAAAAAATATTGCTAAGACTGATGTCAAAGAGCATCCTGCCTATGTTTTCTTTTAGGAATTTTATGGTTTCAGGTCTTACATTTAAGTCTTTAATTCATTTTGAGTTTATTTTTTTATACGGTGTGAGAAAATAGTCCAGTTTGATTCTTTTACATGTAGCTGTCCAGTTTTCCCATCACCACTTATTGAAGAGGCTGTCTTTTCCCCATTGTATATTTTTGCCACCTTTGTCATAGATTAATTGCCCATTTAAGCATGGGTTTATTTCTGGGCTGTCTATTCTGTTCCATTGATCAGTGCATCTGTTTTTTGTGCCAGTACCATACTGTTTTGATTACTGTAGCTTTGTTGCATAGTTTGAAATCAGGGTGCATGATACCTCCAGCTCTGTTCTTTCTCAGGATTGCTTTGGCATTCAGGGTCTTTTGTGTTTCCATACAGATTTTTAAATTATTTGTCGTAGTACTGTGAAAAATGCCTTTGGTATTTTGATAAGGATTGCATTGAATCTGTAGATTTCCTTGGGTAGTGTGGTCATTTTACAATATTAATTCTTCCAATCCATGAGCATGGTGTACCTTTCCTTTTGTTTGTATCATCTTCAGTTTCTTTCATAAATGTCTTACAGTTTTCAGAGTATAAATCTTTTACCTCTTTGATTAGATTTATTCCTAGGTATTTTGTTCTTTTCGATTCAATTGTAAATGGGGTTTTTAAAAATTTCTCTTCCAGATACTTCATTATTAGTATATAGAAATGCAATACACTATTCTCTAATAACTTCTGTACATTAATTTTCCATCCTACAAAATTGAATTCATTTATTAGTTCTAAACAGACTGCATCCTTGATGGCAGGTGAAGTTACTGGATGGTGAGTGATGCAGTTCAGAGTTCAAAATTAAAAGGAGTGATGGAGAATATGTGGCATTGGGCAGCAATTGAGAATACCACTGCAGCAGCTCCCCCGTGGAGGGTTCTCAGACCCCTCCCCTTGGCCTAAGGCAGGGAGAAAGTCATCAAGAACTTGCCTCATGGCAAGGTTGAAATTATTTCCAGTTCTAAAATTCCATAATTCAGTACACTAATTGACTAAAAATCAGGATACCTCTGCTACTGTCTATGATCATGTCTACACCCCCAAAATACTTAACTTGATAAGGTGATTTGGAAAAAAAGAGGTTATTTTGATCCAAAACAGCTACAGTGATTTCCACCTAAGAGAGAAATCTCTAGACATCAGTCTGTCTCTTTTGCAGACTAAGCTTGCCTTTCTTTGGCTTTATCTACTTATCATTAGCACTAGAGCATTGTAAAGCAAGCAGTAGCTTTTATTTTTGTTGATTTAAAGTTTGCTACTTACTAGCCATTCTTTTCTTTTCAATAAAACAGTCTAACTGTAAACAGTTTTTTTTTCAAACAGCACACACACTAACAAAGAAGAAAATAAAAATCACCATCAACATTTCTGTGAGCATTCTTCCTTTCACTTCTCTGACTCCGTCACCCAACATTTTAACTTCATCCTGCTGCTTCCAGTCCCCTAGTACTACCTTCCTTTGACTCCATTGGGCTGAGCCCCCTATGTTACCTCACCTAATTCTCACAACATCCCCACAATGTGGCATTTATCATCCCTGTTTTACAGTTTGGAAGCTGAGGCTCAGAGAGTTTATGACCTGCCCAAGGGCACACAGCTAACAAGTGACAGAGCTAGGTTTCAAATCCAGGTTTACCTTATTCCAAAGAACAAGTCTAAAAAAATACATAGCCACCATATTTTATACCTTTACCATGTGCCAGACACTGTGCTAAGTGTCTTTCTACATTATCTTAGGACAGCAAATTGATAAGGTGGGTTTTATTCTATTGTTGGGAAGTCTAAGGCATAGAGGAGTTAAGTGATTTGCCCAGAATCACACAGCTGGTAACAGGCAGAGCCAAAAAGCAGATTCAAGATGTTTGACTCCTAAATCCGTGGTGCTCTTAACCAGGAAAATACGTCGTACCCTCCATTCCACTGGTCTAGACAGATTTATGTATATATGGAGTCATAGTCTACACACTGTTCTATAACTTATTTGTTTTTCTCATAGATAAAGGTAGTGAGTTTTCAGTCCTTGCCTTTACATTTGAAATGACATGATTCAGTCCTGCTCCCTTAAGCCAGTGATTGGCCCCTGTCCCACCATTGGTGGCCCCACTACTCAATCACAGCCAACGCCCTGATCACTCATCTCAACTGTCTTACCCTCTGTCACACCTCAACTCCTCACATTGGTCTCACCTTCAGGTTGTCATCTTATACTTACCCCTCAAAGCAGATACTGCATAGAGGCCCACTGACCAGACCTCAGGTTTCAAACAAGCTCTCATCCCCATGATCTGGCCACTTCTGACCACTCTGGTGGGCTACCTCACCCCACCCAGCCTGCTACCCAGTACTGGAACCCTCAACACAGGACCTTGCTTTGCTAGCACTTGCCACCTTCCCTAGACGGGCTCTGGCTTCATAAGCACGTCAGCAACAGGAATTCTAAATTCCCTGTAGTTTGAAAATAATATCTAATGTTACAACTTAAATAAGGAGACAAAAGTTTTTGGGTAAATATGCACAGACTACACTACCCTGAAGTTGAGTTACATCTATCACTGTGCTTGAGCTAATCTCGCTGTGTAGTTTCAGGCAAGTCACTTCAGCTCTCTTGTCATCAGTTTCTTTATCTGTCACACAACAGGTAGAAATAGATGGTCTCAGGCCCCTGCCAACTCTGAAATTCTATTAGCTCATGATGAAGGAAATGACAAGCCTGGTAGATATTACTCCCATCAATGTTTTTGTCGAATCATCAACCAAACTAATGAGGCCGTTTATACAATCCAACTGCCAAGTTCACTTTGGGGAAGAAGGGGAGGAATCGGGGCAGTTGGACATTCCAGGACATCGCTGGGGGCCAAACATAAAGTTGACAGTAGTGTGCTGGCCACAGTGAGAGGAAATTGAGGGGATCCTTGCATAAATGGGGTGCACTTTGGAATGAGCGGGCACTTTCAGTGAGTAGAAAACTGTTACCTGACTGAAGCCAAGATGAAATCTACTTTTTTTTAATGTTTGTTTTTGTTTTTTTTTTAAGTTTGGCTCAATCTCTTGTTTTTCTCTGTTCCTTATGTAATCTTGTGGGATGCGGCGTCAGAACGTCATAAATCATTCATGGTGCTCCGGAAAAAAAAAAAAAATCACTGTGCAAAGCAGATGCAACTTAAAATGAAATGGGAGAAGTTTTTGCATGAAACCCAAAGAAAAACGTAATTTCTGTGGTTCGTTTAACTCACCATGATCACTAATTCTCGCAGTCGCTATGTGGCTTGGTCATTTGTTCCGGGCTTCTTGTGCTTCATTTTAAATGGAGACTGAGTTAAAGATATAGCCTGTCACAACTGTACTGCATTTTTCCAGGAGTCTTAGAAAAGATGCTGTAGTAGCGACATTTGTGGGGACAATTGAAGCTGGCAGATTTTATTTCCTGCTTGAAGAAACCAAGAAAGCCCCCTCTTTGTCCAAAAAATCTTTTTCAGTATGCCCATTATGGCTTTCCAAAATTACTAGGAGTTAATTAAATTCCCTTTGTAAAATATACTCTTCCCCAAAACCCACATACAAAGACACAAGTAGCCCCCAGCAGAGGTAACCCATAAAGCTGACTCTCAAATATTAATGCCTTAAATAAACTGGTTTAGTTTTATAATTTCAAATGTGGCAGCTAGCTGTGATGAGACTTCTAATAAACAAGCAAATTATGGGGTTTTTTTAACCTCTTTCATATTCATTAACTCATTCAAGCTTCACAGAAGTAGCAAGGACAAGTATGTGCTCATTCATTAATTCATTTCATTTTTTTTATTCATTTATTTATTTGGCTGTACCGCGTCTTAGTTGCGGCATGCGGGATCTAGTTCCCTGACCAGGGATCGAACCTGGGCCCCTTGCATTGGGAGCATGGAGTCTTAACCACTGGACCACCAGGGAAGTCCCCCCATTAATTCATTTCTACAACAAACATTACTGACTGTCATACACTGTTCTAGGGTGCTAAGAATACAGACAAGCTAACACTGCTTGCCTTTGAGCCACTCACAGTATATTGTGTGACAGACAGGTAAAAATCATTATAGGGAGACAAGTTAAAATGACTACAACTCCCAAAAGTGAAATGCTTTGCCCTAAGTCAAGCAACTGGAAAGTTCTGGAGTAGAGATTTCCTCCTAGGTCTCCCAAGTCTAAGTTCAGAACACTCTCAAAGAAGTTCTGTAGCTTTTTGTAAATTGACACATTTTGATGGGAAAAAGTGAGGGAAAGAAAGCTCCCAGACTGAGGTCCTGCCTCTTAGAAGAATAATCTGGGTTAATTACCTTAGGAACCAATGCGTGACCAGCAGAACTGAGAAAGAATTCTCAGCAGAACAACTGAGGGAAGGATTCCTAGAGGTCAAGTTTACAGTTTCTCCCAGTTAGTCCAGAGAAGATGTCCAGTCTGGCACAGTGCCTGGCTTTGGGTTAGTCCTCAAAAACCGTCTATTTACTGTTTGTCCAGTTGAATTCAAATTAGTCATGTGACCACTTGTGGCTATGTTACCAAATGACAGACACTTGCCCCCAAAAACTTTTGAGATCTCAGTGATATTGCCTTAAACCCCCAGTTCCACGCATGGGAAAGCCTTAAACCATCCTCAAGACCTTGGCTTTTTCCTAATGCTGAGAATCTTATAACTGGATTCACTGTCGCCATTCTACTCCCATGTCCCAGGGCATAGTCTTTTCCCCATTTTCCAAGAGAAATCTATACGAACCATTTGCTAAGGTTCTAAGAATTGACTGAACATCAGACAGTTATGGAGGGTAGTTACGTCATGCACAACCCAGCACAGCTGATTCACCATCTTGCTGATTCTACCACCCCTCCTCTCTCCCTCTCTCATATTTCCCACTCCCTTTCCAGAGCAACAAATATGTCCTTCCTCTTTGCTCAAGCACAGTATACTGTATATCCAGAGTCCCAGTTTCTACTGTAGGAGGATTTATCAAGGGTTAGCAAGGTCAGTCTCTCCTTAGAAAGAATTCTCAGACCAACTGCTAAGATAATAAGAATTTCCTGCCTTTCATTCCACCCAAGACTAAAATCAAAACTGTAGACCACTGCCCTTTTTTTCAGTATTTCCTGTGGCCACATGATGAAAGGTGGCAGAGAGTTCCTATTGTAATATAGTTTCTCAATGCAGACCTAAGCTTTGCTTTCGCCTCAGTCCGATGCCCTGCCTATCCGCCTGGCTTTAATTCTCTTGGACCACATGCTTTCTCTACCCTGAGTGTGATATGATGTTTTCTGGGTCTGTGCAATAAGCAACAGAAAGAAAACTCATTAAACACCTACTGTGTACAAAACACTATACTGGGGACTGGGGACAATAAAGAATCATGGCTCTGTCCTCCAAGAACTCATAAGCTAATCTCTGGCATAAACTTACTATGTAATCTTAGGAAAATGACAGTGTCCAAACTTCAGTTTCCTCATCTGTAAAATGATAGTGTCATAAACATTTACCTCATAGGGTCATTGCAAAGAGTAAATGAAATAAAGAAAGAAAAGGCAAAACATGTAAATTGCTCGGCTTGGCATATGGCTAACAATAATAATAAATGGATTCGTCTCCAAAATTTACAAGCAGATCATGCAGCTCAATAAGAAAAAAACAAACAACCCAATCCAAAAATGGGCAGAAGACCTAAATAGACATTTCTCCAAAGAAGATATACAGATGGCCAACAAACACATGAAAGGATGCTCAACATCTTTACTCATTAGAGAAATGCAAATCAGAACTACAATGAGATATCTCACACTGGTCAGAATGGCCATCATCAAAAAATCTAAAAACAATACATGCTGGAGAGGGTGTGGAGAAAAGGGAACACTCTTGCACTGTTGGTGGGAATGTAAATTGATACAGCCACTATGGAGAACAGTATGGATGTTCCTTAAAAAGCTAAAAATAGAATTACCATACGACCCAGCAATCTCACTACTGGGCATATACCCTGAGAAAACCATAATTCAAAAAGAGTCATGTACCAGAATGTTCATTGCAGCTCTATTTACAATAGCCAGGACATGGAAGCAACCTAAGTGTCCATCGACAGATGAATGGATAAAGAAGATGTGGCACATATATCCAATGGAATATTACTCAGCCATAAAAAGAAACGAAATTGAGTTATTTGTAGTGAGGTGGATGGACCTAGAGTCTGGCATACAGAGTGAAGTAAGTCAGAAAGAGAAAAACAAATACCGTATGCTAACACATATATATGGAATCTAAGAGGGAAAAAAAAAGGTCATGAAGAACCTAGGGGTAAGACGGGAATAAAGACACAGACCTACTAGAGAAGGGACTTGAGGATATGGGGAGGGGAAGGGTAAGCTGTGACAAAGTGAGAGAGTGGCATGGACATATATACACTACCACACGTGAAATAGATAGCTAGTGGGAAGCAGCCGCATAGCACAGGGAGATCAGCTCGGTGCTTTGTGACCACCTAGAGGGGTGGGATAGGGACGGTGGGAGGGAGGAAGATGCAAGAGGGAAGAGATATGAGAACATATGTACATGTATAACTGATTCACTTTGTTATAAAGCAGAAACTAACACACCATTGTAAAGCAATTATACTCCAATAAAGATGTTAAAAAATAATAATAATAATAATAAATGGAGAGCAAAAATATAAATCAATACTGATTCCTGAATGAAACAGGAAAACATACATAATATAAGGCAGGCTTGAATAAGTTTTATAGGAGTTATACAAAGTGCTAAGGTGGTATGTGGGAGGGAAAGTTTCATTCTAGTTCAAAGGATTGAGAAAGACTAGTCAGAGTAGATAGAAGTTGAAGGAGGCATGAAAAATCAGTAGGATTTGGAGAAATGGTCTTGGGAAGTTCCCACAAGGAGTTGGTAATCAGTGTTAAAAAGCTGTATGTTTCTGGCAGTGTTTCAGTCTTGAAGGATGATGATCTTGGCTCCAACTGGGAGTAAGAAGCAATGCTGCTATATTCAGAAATGATTTGGTTGGTAGAACTCTTCAAAGTTTTATGGCTAAAATTCTGTCTGACTCCTATGCCATCTGTGGGTGGCTTAGAAGTATAAGAGTGGACATTACATTACCTGAAAGGTCATTTAGACCAATATTCATTAAACGTCTCAACTGTTGCTGTAGGTACAATATCCCTACCCAAAAGTCATCTGATTATCAGTTTGTACACCTCCAATGACAGGAGGCTAATTGCCAATACAGTTTTGAGTGCAGTTGACATATTGAAAAGAACCAGAGCTGGGGAAATCCACCAGATTTATGGGAGATCATAAGGCTGGAGGGCATAGCTTCCAGAAAATACAATTTTAGAAGGAATCTTAATTTTATTAATAGTTTGACCCTAAGCAAGCCACTCATTCTCTCGGGACCTCAGAGTACCTCTCACACTGCTTATAATGCTAATATCCTTAAACCTCTGATCAAAAATGTAATAGAGATCAAATGTCATATTGTATAGAAAATCAACTGAAATCGAGCATGCAGAAGTGTTGTGTAACTTCTCAACTATAAAATAAAGGGATTTTTATTACCATTATGAAATCACTCAATTTCAGTTCAACAAGCAGCTCATTAATCCCCAGGAATACAAAGATGAATAATCCCACCCTGCACTTAGCATGCCTGGGAAGCGTTGTATCCAGACATGGACACCGCAGTTTAATAGAGATACCAATACACTATGGTTTGGCCAGAAGCTGGAGCTATTGCTGGGTCAGAAGCTGTCACCTAATTAGAAATTCCTATTAGAGCTATGTGGGAGGGACTAAAACTCTTTTAAACTACTGAGGGCAGAACAAGTATCCACAGGTAGAAGTTGCATGAAAGTGAATTTCAGCTTCGTGTAAGGAAGAGCATCCCAATAGAGTTGCCCAATTAGAAAAGTTAGCGAGTCCCCATTACCAGGTGTGTTTCAGAAGGATCTGGAGAACTAATTCTCAGTGTAGCTGTAGGAGACATTTCCACAGGGTCTAAGATGTTAGCCCAGAAGATGTATACATGTCCTCCCAGTTCTGAGTCCCAAAGTTGCATCATACACAGTCATATTTATCATGGTTCATTCATTTATCCAACAAATATTTAGTGACTAGTCCTGACTTTAGGACCATCGTGGCTGGGTTTAAATCTCAACTCTGCCACTTCCTACCTATGAGACTTCGGGCCAGTTAGCTTCTCTATATCTCAGTTTCCTCATCTATAAGATGGGAATAATAATAGTTCCTGCTCATAGAGTTGCTGTAAAGATGAAAAGAGATAATTCATATAAAGCCCTTTTGAACAGTGTCTGACACATAATGCACAGTCAATTAATAGCAAACATTGCTAGCAGTAGTAGTATATGTCAGGCATTGAGCTAGACATTAAATCACCATGTTTAAGAAAACAGACGTGAATCCTACTTTTCTTGAGTGTAAAGTCATCCAGTAGGGTATAAAAGATATTAGACAGGGCTTCCCTGGTGGCGCAGTGGTTGAGAGTCCGCCTGCCAATGCAGGGGACACGGGTTCGTGCCCCGGTCTGGGAAGATCCCACATGCCGCGGAGCGGCTGGGCCCATGAGCCATGGCCGCTGGGCCTGAGCATCTGGAGCCTGTGCTCCGCGGCGGGAGAGGCCACAACAGTGAGAGGCCCGCGTAATGCAAAAAAAAAAAAAAAAAAAAAAAGATACTAGACAAAAGGTCAAGAACTATATAGTTTCGAACTATGACAGCTGCTGTGAAGGGGAAAAGGAAGATGCTATGGTAGCGTATGACAGAAGAGCTGGGAACTCGTTAAGACTGGGAGGTGCAGGGAAGAGTTGTTTCAGAAGCTGTGATACTAGAGACATATCCCAGCACAAGTACTTTAAAGGGGTGCCCCAAGGCCTGGCCTTATTTTACGTCAGCAAAGAAAGCAAACCAGCTGTACGCTAGGGCATAAAGTTATTTATCCGTCTGAGTCCCAATTTGTACATCAAGCCTCACATTAGTCAGTGTAAGCAAGCTCGTTTTGCTTTACCTATTAGTTCCCATATGATTTTTCTCTGGGTCTATAAACCCATCAGTCTATCCATCCATCCATCCATACGTACATACATACACACATGTTGGGTGAAAACTATGAATTCTTAAATGCCGAGGTCACACATAGTGTGGGGTCCATGGGGGAGCAGAGAAGCAGTCATTGCCACATCTCCTGCATCCTCCAGGGTGGCGCTCACCACTTACCGTGTGGAAAGGGGCAGAGCTGCCCCAGGAACTTAACTGTTAGTTCACCCTTACTTTCTGCCTCTCTCTGTCGATCTATCAATTAGCCTATCTCTTATTTTTTGCCAAATACTTAGATTTGCATACGTTAGATAGAGATGATGTGTGTCCAATGTAACATAATCAAAGACCTGAGGTCAGCAAAGAGTTGTGCTTTCAGGAAATAACTTACTGACACAATATACCTGAAAGTTGGGGTCTGTATTAGCTTCCTAGGGCTGCCATAACAAACTACCACAAACCGAGTGGCTTGGAACAACAGGAATTTATTCTCTCACAGTTCTGGAAGGCAGAAGTCTGAAATCAAGTTGTCAACAGGACCATACTTCCTCTGGAGACTCTAGGGGAGATTTCCTTCTTTGTGTCTTCCAGCCTCTGGTAGCTCTGGCATTCCTTGGCTTGTGGCAGCATAGCTCCCATCTCTGCCTCTGTCCTCATGTGGCCACCTTCCCTGTGTCTCTGTGTCTCAGTCTTCTCTCTCCCTTTTCTTAAAAAGGTATTGGAGGGACTTCGCTGGTGGCGCAGTGGTTAAGAATCCGCCTGCCAATGTAGGGGACACATTTTCAAGCCCTGGTCCGGGAAGAGCCCACATGCCACGGAGCAACTAAGCCCGTGCGCCACAACCACTGAGCCTGCACGCTAGAGCCCGCGAGCCATGACTACTGAAGCCCGCATGCCTACAGCCCATGCTCTGCAACGAGAGAAGCCACCGCAATGAGAAGCCCGAGAACCACGAAGAGTAACCCCCACTTGCCGCAATTAGAGAAAGCCCGCGTGCAGCAACAGACCCAACACACCCAAAAATATATATATATAACATAAATAAATTTATTTTTTAAAAAAGGCATGGGATTTAGGGCTCACTCTAAATCTAGGATAATCTCACCTTGAGATCCTTAACTTAATTAGCATCTTCAGAGACTTCATTTCCAGATAAGATTACATGCATAGGTACCTGGGGCTAGAACTTGGACATATCTTTGGGGGCCACCACTCAACCCACTACAAGTTTCAAGAAAGAGAGTAATAAAAGTGGATTGATTCCATATATATGTGTTAGAATATGGTATTTCTTTTTCTCTTTCTGACTTCACTCTGTATGACATCCAGGTCCATCCACCTCACTGAAAATAGTTCAATTTCATTTCTTCTTATGGCTGAGTAATATTCCATTGTATATATGTGCCACATCTTCTTTATCCATTTATCTGTCGATGGACATTAGGTTTCTTCCATGTCCTGGCTATTGTAAATAGAGCTGCAGTGAACATTGTGGAACATGGCTCTGTTTGAATTATGGTTTCCTCAGGGTATATGCCCAGTAGTCAGATTGCTGGGTCATATGGTAGTTCTATTTGTAGTTTTTTCAGGAACCTCCGTACTGTTCTCCATAGTGACTGTATCAATCTACATTCCCACCAACAGTGCAAGAGGGTTCCGTTTTCTCCACAAAAAATGATTATGAAGAACCTAGGGGCAGGACAGGAATAATAACACAAATGTAGAGAATGGACTTGAGGACACAGGGAGGGGGAAGGGTAAGCTGGGACGAAGTGGGAGAGTGGCATGGACATATATACACTACCAAATGTAAAATAGACAGCTAGTGGGAAGCAGCTGTGTAGCACAGGGAGATCAGCTCGGTGCTTTGTGACCACCTAGAGGTGTGGGATAGGGAGGGTGCGAGAGAGACACAAGAGGGAAGAGATATGGGGATATATGTATATGTATAGCTGATTCACTTTGTTATAAAGCAGAAACTAACACAACATTGTAAAACAATTATACTCCAATAAAGATGTTTGAAAAAATGGATTGAAGCTCCATTTTGACAGGCTTTGTATGCCGATTTCAAATGTCTTTGAGGGTTTAGTTCTTTGTGGAGTTGTGATACTAGCAACATTGACTTCAACAACTGTTTAAACACCTGTACTGTAGGGTCCCCTCCTCTGCCTCACTGCCACTATCTGACACCCTGCACCCCTCTTCTCCTTACTTTAATTACTCATTGGGATCCCTGCAGTTCAAGAAGCCTCGACATACTTCAGTGTCTGCATTTCCATGTCCTAATCAAAATTCCCATGCCGTATCCCATCCTCTAAATGATTGATGGTTAATTAACTAAAATAATCTTTATTAAGGCACTGCCTCATCAACATTATTAAAACCTATACGCATCACCCTGAAAGTGTGATAGTGTTGATACAAGCTGCCTCTGGGGAGACGCAGCTGCTGCAGGAGACACCACCTGAAGCTGATGGGAATGGGAGAAATGCCCTGGCTAGCCCCGTCTTCTTGCCCCCAGATCTCCCACCATTGTCCAAACCCAGCTAGAAGCCAGCTGACACAGGAGCCTGGGAACAAGAGATTGCAGAAATCAGCTCCCTGTGACACAGAATAGAGGAGGGAGGGAAAGGCATGGATCGGAGGACACATAGGCCCAGGACCAGCATATATTATTATCCCCATTTTACAGAGCAGGTCATGGAACTCAGCAAAGGTGATTAACTGCCCAGAGTCATACAGCTAGCTAGTGAGTATTACTAAAAGTGTATGAGTCCAGGTCTGTCTGAATTCAAAACCTGAGTTCTTGCCGTGTTGTACTTTCCCTACCATCATGGACATTTCAATTGCTTTTTCCCACTGCCTTGGTCAAGAGATAGCTTGGGGTTCTGAGAGGCTGTTTCAGGGCCATCACATCTGCAAGAGGACCTTCTCTGGGTTTGAGATTTGTATTTTGTGAAGGACACAGAGATGCACCGCTCAGATCTCCCTTCAAGGAAGGACTTGCCATGCCTGCTGCTGTGAACGTTATCAGCTCAAGCAGAGCTGTCTCGCCGCCCAAGTCTCTACCCTTCCCTGGCAGCCCATGTCCAATAACCGATAGAGCCTGGGTCTTTTGGACCCACTGCGCCCGAACAACACAAATATACATCACAGCTCCACTTCTCCCGCTGCCCAGTCCTGAGTCTTCTCCTTTCCACAGGTGTTGGTTCCTAACAACACACCCTGTCTCAATACCTGCTTCTAGAGAACCCAAACTGGGATGGGCTCTGCTGTGATTAATGTTCTCACCTTGGCCCATAACCCCTCAATCTACACATACTAGTCGATGGTGCAGCAGTATCCATTATAGTGGAAGCAACAGGGGTGGTGTCACCTACTTTCCTCTTAGACATTCTACAGGCTTCTAAAGCTGCACTCACTGAAATGGTTCTGATGAATTTAGACTGACAAGCAACTGCAGATGCTCTCAGATGGTGAGGAATGTGGTCATTTTCTTGATGTTCATCCTTTGCTGGTCCACCCAGAATGAATCACCAGGAAAGCATTTGATCAGAACTGTGTAAACACAGCCCCCAGCTCTTTAGCCTCACCTCTTGTTCCTTATGCAGAGGGTAGGAAATGTCTTCTGAACCCCTTACTGTCTTGAAGGCGGGGACTGAAACCCATCCTAACGTTCCTTAACACTTCTGCGTGTTAAGGTCTACCTGGAAGTATTCAAGGTTGGGCTCTGCCTTTCTGCAGAATATTCCTTCTGAAGAACCCAGAACGCTTGGAGAAGTGCTTGAATTCACTGATTTCTGACTGCCACCCCTCTCGGCCATGATGAAGGGGATTCTAGAAGACATCAAGTCTGCCTCTTTGCCCTTGAAGAAGGACTCCTCTCTCCAACACACCCATATTTTTCCTTTAAAATGAAAGAAATTATTTTTTAACACTTTTATTGGAGTATAATTGCTTTACAATGGTGTCTTAGTTTCTGCTTTATAACAAAGTGAATCAGCCATACGTATACATATATCCCCATATCCCCTCCCTCTTGCGTCTCCCTCCCACCCTCCCTATCCCACCCCTCTAGGTGGTCACAGAGCACCGAGTTGATCTCCCTGTGCTATCTGGCTGCTTCCCACTAGCTGTCTGTTTTACATTTGATAGTGTATAATGTCCATGCCACTCTCTCACTTCATTGCAGTTTACCCTTCCCCCTCCCCGTGTCCTCAAGTCCATTCTCTAGGTCTTCATCTTTATTCCTGTCCTGCCCCTAGGTTCATCAGAACCATTTTTTTTTTTAGATTCCATATATGTGTCAGCATATGGTATTTGTTTTTCTCTTTCTGACTTACTTCACTCTGTATGACAGACTCCAGGTCCATCCACCTCACTACAAATAACTCAATTTCGTTTCTTCTTATGACGGAATAATATTCCATTGTATATATGTGCCACATCTTCATTATCCATTCATCTGTCAGTGGGCACTTAGGTTGCTTCCATGTCCGGGCTATTGTAAATAGAGCTGCAGTGAACATTGTGGTACATGACTCTTTTTGAATTATGGTTTTCTCAAGGTATATGCCCAGTAGTGGGATTGCTGGGTCATATGGTAGTTCTATTTGTAGTTTTTTAAGGAACCTCCATACTGTTCTCCATAGTGGCTGTATCAATTTACATTCCCAGCAGCAGTGCAACAGTGTTCCCTTTTCTCCACACCCTCTCCAGCATTTATTGTTGGTAGATTTTTTTGATGATGGCCATTCTGACTGGTGTGAGGTGATACCTTATTGTAGTTTTGATTTGCATTTCTCTAATGATTAGTGATGTGGAGCATTCTTTCATGTGTTTGTTGGCAATCTGTATATCTTCTTTGGAGAAATGTCTATTTAGATCTTCTGCCCATTTTTGGATTGGGTTGTTTGTTTTTTTGATATTGAGCTATATGAGCTGCTTGTAAATTTTGGAGATTAATGCTTTGTCAGTTGCTTCATTTGCAAATATTTTCTCCCATTGTGAGGGTTGTCTTTTCATCTTGTTTATGGTTTCCTTTGCTGTGCAAAAGCTTTTAAGTTTCATTAGGTCCCACTTGTTTATCTTTGGTTTTATTTCCATTTCTCTAGGAGGTGGGTCCAAAAGGATCTTGGTGTGATTTATGTCGTAGAATGTTCTGCCTATGTTTTCCTCTAAGAGTTTGATAGTGTCTGGCCTTACATTTAGGTCTTTAATTCATAAAATGAAAGAAATTCTCTTTTTTCTTGACTACCCAATCAGAGGGCAATGAGCTACAGAAGGTCTGTAGGACTGTAGCTGGCCTCCCCCACATACTGTTTTCTTCCCTGCCAACTAATTCCTGCCCTTAACCTTCTTAGGTGTCAGTACAGCACCTATTATTCATGGCTTCATTGACATTTCTTCTCAATCCCCGAAGCTGGTGGTGACTCATTGTCTCCTGTCATCGAGGGCATCACTGGGCTGTGTACAGTGCACTGCATGAAGTCCGTGTTAACTCTTCTCTGATGCCTTTAAACAGAGGTGCCCTGGCAACTTTTTAATTTGATGACCTAGAGGAAAACATGAAGATTTCCAATTTTATAACCTGTAGACTTAAATGAAGCCACCTTCCTGGGGCATGCAGGGACCCGAGGACTCTGGACGTGCCCTGGGGGAGCACAGTCCCCAGGCTAGTTTAGCAAGGGTCTAAAATGTGCATAGCCTTCTCTAGGGGGATGTGTTTGAACTTATCCCCCGCCCCCCAAAATGTACTTAGCATGGAAGAGGAGTGATACTTCAATGCAAGCCTCTTTCTACAGACAATGTCTTTGGATTTTCCATGGGATATTTTTTTTTTCTTTTGCTGAAAAGCACTGGTACTTATTGGGCTAAATGGGACTGAGGAGGCTTGCTCCCAGATACAATTTGTGTCCACAGCACTAATGAAGTCATATAGGATGGCGACTTCCTGGGAGGTTGCATCCAACTTCCTAGCCTCATGGCTGTTTGGTAGGATAGATTCTCCTCACTCCCATTCTTAGAGCCTGAACCATAGTGATGCATGGACAAGAGAAGGGGGCCTCTGTTAATGGGACTTAGTGGAGAAAGTGACTGACCCTTTTAGTAAAATCACGTGCAGTATAAAAAGAGAAAGTTTATCCTGCAGGGTGGAGGTTTGTGGCCTTGCAGATGTCCTGCCTTGATGGCAGGCAACAGTTACGGCCTTTGCCCTTCCTTCCCCCATCCCTCTATCTCCCATCTCTATACCACCCAAGCCCACAAACATAGCCCTACCCAACAGCAAAATTTGAAAGAAGTAACTGACAGCCCACACTTGAGATCAAGCCAAGGAAGAGACAGAACTCTGGGGCTAAAGCCAGCTCACTAATGTGTGACCTCTAGACTATACATAGTTCTCAGATGTGTCCATTTAGTCCATGCAGTATCTTTCTTTAAAATTTAACTGTACATATAAAATTGTGAGATTCTACATAAAAATATGGTTTACCAGTTTCTCTTGAAAAATAAAACCATCTGACCACATCATGCTAGCACTGCCATGCTAGGTAGCATTGGCCACTACCAGCCAGAGCTGGTTAACCAACACCAGCCCCTTTACAAGAAGCCCTCACTCTCCAATTTGCTTCTCTTACACAGGGCCTGCTTCACCTATCTATATCCCTGCCCTGGCCCCTACAGGCATCCAAGTCTGAATCTCTTGGGTTAAGGCAGGGAAGAGAGAGGAAAGAGAAGAGGTCAAATGAGAAGAGGTACTATTTATACAATATGTATCCATGATGTATTAGTTAAAGTGCTTTGGGATATATGTAACAAAATATCTGACTAAGAGTTGCTTAAACAGTAAGGACTTTTAATGCTTTAACAGAAATTGGCAAATTGGCAGTTAGATCAGGCTTAGATCAGTGGCTCAACAATTTCAAGGCTCTGGGTCAGCTTCTCTGAAGTGTTCTTTGCTTTTTTTTTTTTTTTTTTTTTTTGTGGTACGCGGGCCTCTCCCATTGCGGAGCGCAGGCTCCAGACGCGCAGGCTCAGTGGCCATGGCTCACGGGCCCAGCCGCTCCGCGGCATGTGGGATCTTCCCAGACCAGGGCACGAACCCGTGTCCCCTTCATCAGCAGGCCTACTCTCAACCACTGCGCCACCAGGGAAGCCCATGTTCTTTGCTTTTGCCTCATGGTGACAAGATGGCTACCACAGCTCCAAGGACCACATCCTCACCCAATGATATAGAAAAGAAAGAAAAGAGAGACCAGAGTTTCTCCTCTCATGTCTCTCTCTTATCAAAGAGAAAAATCTTTCCAGAAGATTCCAGAAGACTTTGCCACAGGCCCCATTGCCTGGAGCTGGACCACATGACCACCCCTAAGCCAACTGTTACCAAATGAGAATGGGATCATCATGTTTGAGTGAGACCAAACATGATTCATCCCTGCATCTAACAGAGGGGTCCACTGTGCACATCGCTGCCCACCCAGTTCTACTAAAAAGGAAGAAGGGGAGAATGTAGTTGTTTGTAAAACCTACCACCTGTGAAAGGGGTGGCCACACAGGACATCCCAAGATTCTACTAAAATGGCTCCATGTCACCTGGGATGCTGGGGAAGACCTAAAATATGGCTGAGCAGAATCAGCCCCTGTGGTGTCTATAAGGGTGGTAAGATAAGGCTGGAGTACAAAGTAAAGGACTGTTTTCCACTTCTTATGAGCTCCATTTTGCCCACCTGACAGTAAGATCATCTTGCTATGAACTCTACCACCCCTTTCCACAATTAGGGGCCTGACACTTTTGTTTCAGGTATTCATCTGGCCAGTAGAAGGGTCAATTCCCATCCTGACCCCATCCCAGAATTTGCTTTCCAGGCTTTTTTCCCCCTCAGGGTACATAAAAAGGTTGCCCTTGGGAGCAGGCCTGAGACTCAGTCCTGCAGCTGGAAGGGCATTTCATCTGGTTAAAAGTCTTTCCCAAAGGAACTGATGATATGGCTTCTGGAATTGGAGCCTCAGGTCGTAAATCAGTGTTTGTTGCCTGGTCCTGTGTCACTTCTTCCTTGGCTGACTCAGTCCCAGGCAGCCTCAGAGTCACAGGCTCTGGGAAATGGTTAGCAAATAAAGCTTTAGCTCCTGGTCTTATGTGCTCTCCCCACTTATAAACCGCTGTGCTAAGCTGGAAGTACTGAGCAACATTGATGGTCCCAGAAGGTCCTGTAAGAAAAGGAGGACCCCGTCAAAGCACTTTCCATCCCACTGCACCAGATTACAATGTCATATAGGAGCCTCCTCGAGGGAGTCCTTCATGCCCTCTATTTGCCAGGTGCCCAATCCATGTCCAACAGCACATCAGTTAGCAAATTTCAAAAGCTGAGAACTAAAATAATTATTTCAATACTCTATATTGACATCATGCTCTCCAGCCTCCTAAACATGTTCAAACCCACTGTCTCATCAGATACTCCCAATGACCCTGAACAGCTACCAGTGCAGGGGTCAAAGAACAAGTCTGTCACCATAGCCACCATTTTATTGACTGCCTGCTGCTTGCCAGCACTGTGCTGACCACTTTACATCCATCACCTCATTTAATGCTCTCAACAGCCCTGGGAGACAAGTACATTACTGACCCCGTTTTACAAGTGAGAAACCCAAAACTCAGAAAGATGGTGCAACTTGCCCAAGCCAGCAAGCAACAGAGCCAGGTCTCAAGCTCAGGTCTCTCTGGTTCAGAAGCGTGGACTTTTAGTAACCGCTATGTTCTTCTTTCAGTGGTATTTTAATGGTGGCTGGTTTGACTACTCTTCATCTCAAGGATAAGGATGGGCACTCTACCATTACTGTGACTGCCCTCCACTTCCTGATTCTTCCTTCTCTCCCCAGACTCACTTCCTGCTCTTCCTTGCCCTCTGACTTTCCCCCGGGAAGAACTTCAAGGCTCATGCTGGGTTTGGTTCTCTGTATCCTAGAAGAACAGGTTCAGTGCTCTTCAGCTTGGTCCCGTCAGGACTCCAGGGCTGAACTAGGCCTGAGAATCAGAGGTGGAAACTGGCAAGACCAAACACCAGGCCAGTCTCAGCCAACCCTGACACGTCAGGGAGGTCAGGACCAGCAAGCCCAAAAGGAGCCACTTGAATCAAGATGTCAGAGATGAGCAGCGGCTCTTACCTATGCCACATTCAGGGCCAGAAGCCAATGTGATGGTCAGGGGCCAAGAGGAAGAGCACGTGAGGAAAGAACACAGGGTCTGCACTGGACAACAGGTATCCAGTCCAAGGGATCTCCGGCCTCAGCTAGGAACAAAGGTCCGGGCTCACACTTAAGCCAACTGAGAACCATGAGAGCTAAAAAGAGAACCCCCACTCAGAGCAGGGCTCCAGGCCATGCAGAAGGGCTTAGAACTAAGGGACCAATAGAACAAACAGTCCCAGACAGCCTTGGGGTCCCTGTTCCCTTCCAGGACCAATTAATTAATCTGACCAATTAATTCAACTGAAGTATTATTGGCTGATAGTACCTTCATATCCATCCCTCTCAGGTAGTATATAATTAAGTAACTTACTTGTACCATCTCTTATCCTTAGCATAACACCCAAAACATAGTAGGTATCAGTGACTTACCATTTTACAGGTGAGCAAACTGAGGCTTGAAGCGATTAGGTGACCTGCCCAAGGTCTTCTAGCAGAAGAGGCAGGAGTGGAGCCCTGGTCTTCCTGACTCCCTAGAAAATGTTCTTTCCTCTCTAACATGCATCTTACCCAAGAACCCTAACTGGCATCCTCATATACCAGGAAATTAAAGAGATCATGCATGTATCCAGCTGTCACCTAAGATCTTCTAGGTACTGCCTGTGTGTCAGGCAGTGTGCTGGATGCCTCAAGTGCAACAGGAGATGAGACAGAGTCTGCACTCAAACAACTCACTGCCCACCCCTCCCACTGGACTTTGCCAGTGTCCCTCAAAGCCTGACAAAGAGCCAGCTGCCTCTCCCTATCCTGCCCTGGCCCTTGGGAGGGCAGGTTCAGCCTGCTGTTGCATTTGCCCCATGAGCTTGCTCTGCTCATTACAGAAACCACACTGTTGATAGAGGCAGGACCACTGGGTCAGCGGATTAAACTGTATCATTTGAATCTAAACTGCATCCTCTGTGATCAGTGGCCTCTGCAGGCCCAGAGAGGTTTCTGTTTGTTTGGAGCTGGGAGGATTTGCCCAGATTAGCATAGAGATTGTCTGTGCACCAGGGAAAGGGTCCCAGTGGCTGCCGATGGACCAGCTAGAACACAGTCAGCTCAACTCTTCCCTGTGGACCGCAACCCTGGAGTGACACAGCACTTCTCTGGGCTCCAGCAGCAACAGGCGCCTGCTTCTAAGAGAGCACGATGGTGGGAATGACATCTCTTGGTTATCTTATCACTCTCCATCACTGAAGCTCCTTAGGAATGATTTCAGCCCCCTCTCCAGCAGCCAGGGCTATAAATAAAGATTCCCCAGGGATGCTGAATCCTGCCCTTTATCCCGATTGCCTCTGTGACTCATCCCACAGGCAGATTCTTCTTGCATCTTCTTGATTACAGGGAGGGGGAAGTGAAAGTCTGTGCCTGTCTGCGCGAGTGGGTGTGCATGGCCATGCTTGTCTGCATGCCATGTGCATTTACTTAGGTGCAGTCTGGGTGTATGCATGCATATCTGTGCATGGAATTCTGTGTGTATACTGCATCTATTTGTGACTCGATATTTAATTTTAAAGGACAGAGGGGACATGCATTCTCACATAAATTTTGCCATAAAGACTGTTAGCTAAGACTCCATACTAGATCGCATCTACTAGTATTTATTAAGGCCCTTCTTTGTGCACAGCCCTATGCTAAGCAAGGAGAATAAGACACAAGCTATATCATCTTCAAGGACTACAGCTGCTTAAAGCAAATCAAATTCCTGAGTTGGCAGTGGTAGTTGAGAAAGCAGCATTTCAAGAAAAGAAAAGCCTCACCTGCAGCAGAGAAGAATCAAGAAAACACTCAATTACTGAGTTCCTTCTCTGTACCAGGTCATTACTAAGTGCTGCATCATTTATTTCTCACAACATCTCACAGATGAGAAAACAGCATCAGAGAAGTTAAATAACTTACCTGAAATCACGAAGACCGTAAGGTCCAAGGTAAAATTAGAACCTAGAGCTTTGGGGCAGAATCTTAGAGGTCCTCTCATCTAAACCTTCATATAATGTTTGCATCAACCCTACAAAAATCCCTGAAGACTGGTCATTTGGCCCCTTGGTAGGAGAAACTCAACTTTCAAGACAAACTGTTCTATCTATAGACAGTGCCGAACTGCTGGAAAGTTCTCTTCTATGCTGAGTCCCAATCTACCCCCTTCTCATTTCTGCTCATCAACTCTTATGCCCTCTGGGGCTAACAAAGTCTAATTCCTCTTCCTGTCACTTCCCTTCAGATAAAGGATGACAGCCGTCATGCTGTTTCCTCACCAAACTAAACGCTTCAACCATTCCACACTTGAAATAATTTCAAATCCCTAAATATTGTTCATCACTGTATCCTTCATGCTGGTATCTACAGTGCTGGCACATTTTTTTAGTTAGGTAAATATCAGTTGAGTGAATAAAGAGATAAACAAGGGACTTCCCTGGTGGTCCAGTGGTTAAGACTCCACGCTTCCGGTACAGGGGGTGCAGGTTAAATCCCTGGTTGGGGAACTAGGATCCTGCATGCTATGGCCAAAATAAATAAATAAATAAATAAATTCTTTTTTTTTTTTTTTTGATGATTATAGCAGCTTTCTTTTCTTTTTTTTGAATTTTCTTTTATTTTTTATACAGCAGGTTCTTATTAGTTATCCATTTTATACATATTAGTGTATACATGTCAATCCTAATCTCCCAGTTCATCCCACCACCACCACCACCCCCGCTGCTTTCCCCCCTTGGTGTCCATACGTTTGTTCTCTACATCTGTATCTCAATTTCTGCCCTGCAAACCGGTTCATCTGTACCATTTTTCTAGGTTCCACATATATGTGTTAATATATGATATTTCTTTTTCTTTTTTTGACTTACTTCACTCTGTATGACAGTCTCTAGATCCATCTGTGTCTCTGCAATTTCGTTCCTTTTTATGGCTGAGTAATATTCCATTGTATTATATGTACCACATCTTCTTGATTCATTCGTCTGTCAATGGGCACTTAGGTTGCATTGATGTCCTGGCTATTGTAAATAGTGCTGCAGTGAACGTTGGGATGAATGTGCCTTTTTTTTTTTTTTTTTTTGCGGTATGTGGGCCTCTCACTGTTGTGGCCTCTCCCGTTGCGGAGCACAGGCTCCGGACGCACAGGCCCAGCGGCCATGGCTCACGGGCCCAGCCGCTCCGCGGCATGTGGGATCTTCCCAGACCGGGGCACGAACCCGTGTCCCCTGCATCGGCAGGCGGACTCTCAACCACTGCGCCACCAGGGAAGCCCGCAGGTACCTTTTTGAATTATGGTTTTCTCTGGGTATATGCCCAGTAGTAGGATTGCTGGGTCATATGGTAATTCTATTTTTAGTTTTTTAAGGAACAGTATGGAGATACTGTTCTCCATAGTGGCTGCATCAATTTACATTCCCACCAAAGTGCAAGAGGGTTCCCTTTTCTCCACATCCTCTCCAGCATTTGTTGTTTGTTGATTTTCTGATGATGCCCATTCTAACTGGTGTGAGGTGATACCTCATTGTAGTTTTGATTTGCATTTCTCTAATAATTAGTGATGTTGAGCAGCTTTTCATGTGCTTCTTAGCCATCTGTATGTCTTCTTTGGAGAAATGTCTATTTAGGTCTTCTGCGCATTTTTGGATTGGGTCGTTTGTTTCTTTAATATTGAGCTGCATGAGTTGTTTATATATTTTGGAGATTAATCCTTTGTCCGTTGATTCATTTGCAAATATTTTCTCCCATTTTGAGGGTTGTCTTTTCGTCTTGTGTGTAGTTTCCTTTGCTCTGCAAAAGCTTTGAAGTTTCATTAGGTCCCATGTGTTTATTTTTGTTTTTATTTCCATTACTCTAGGAGGTGGATCAAAAAGGATCTTGCTGTGATTTATGTCATAGAGTGTTCTGCCTATGTTTTCCTCTAAGAGTTTTATAGTGTCCGATCTTACATTTAGGTCTCTAATCCATTTTGAGTTTATTTTTGTGTATGGTGGTAGGGAGTGTTCTAATTTCATTCTTTTACATGTAGCTGTCCAGTTTTCCCAGCACCACTTATTGAAGAGACTGTCTTTTCTCCATTATATATCCTTGCCTCCTACTTCATAGAATAGTTGAGCTTAGGTGCCTGGGTTTATCTCCTGGCTTTCTGTCCTGTTCCATTGATCTATATTTCTGTTTTTGGGCCAGTACCATATTGTCTTGATCACTGTAGCTTTGTAGTATAGTCTGAAGTCAGGGAGTCTGATTCCTCCAGCTCCCTTTTTTCCCCTCAAGACCTCTTTGGCTATTTGGGGTCTTTTGTGTCCCCATACAAATTTTAAGATTTTTTGTTCTAGCTCTGTAAAAACTGCCATTGGTAATTTGATAGGGATTGCATTGAATCTGTAGATTGCTTTGGGTAGTATAGTCACTTTCACAATATTGATTCTTCCAATCTGAGAACATGGTATATCTCTCCATCTGTTTGTGTCATCTTTAATTTCTTTCATCAGTGTCTTATAGTTTTCTGCATACAGGTCTTTTGTCTCCCTAGGTAGGTTTATTCCTAGGTATTTTATTCTTTTTGTTGCAATGGTAAATGGGAGTGTTTCCTTCATTTCTCTTTCAGATTTTTCATCATTAGTGTATAGGAATGCAAGAGATTTCTGTGCATTAATTTTGTATCCTGCAAGTTTACCAAATTCATTGATTAGCTCTAGTAGTTTTCTGGTGGCATCTTTAGGATTCTCTATGTATAGTATCATGTCATCTGCAGACAGTGACAGTTTTACTTCTTCTTTTCCAATTTGGATTCCTTTTATTTCTTTTTCTTCTCTGACTGCCGTGGCTAGGACTTCCAAAATTATGTTGAATAATAGTGGTGAGAGTGGACATCCTTGTCTTGTTCCTGATCTGAGAGGAAATCCTTTCAGTTTTTCACCATTGAGAATGATGTTTGCTGTGGGTTTGTCGTATGTGGCCTTCATTATGTTGAGGTAAGTCTCTCTATGCCCACTTTCTGCAGAGTTTTTATCATAAATGGGTGTTGAATTTTGTCAAAAGCTTTTCCTGCATCTATTGAGATGTTCATATGGTTTTTATTCTTCAGTTTGTTAATATGGTGTATCACATCGATTGATTTGCAGATATTGAAGAGTCCAATAAATTCATTCTAAAAAAAGAGAGAGAGGTAAACAAGCCCTTTCACGGTAGATGGTGCCATGACTTGTTTCATTAGGTCTTTTGTCTTAATTAAGGATTTCCTGGTTACCAGGAAAAGAGCCTATTGTAGCTAGTTCAAGTGAAAATTCAGGTTTGAAGGAAGCATCCAAGGGATTCTCAAGTAAGCTAAATGTGGAAGAATTAAAGGGACTTGTAGAATGAGAACAATATCAGAAAGCCCCACCACCACCACTACCCCCACTTCCTTGTGTTCTCTGATCTCTACCTTCACTTCATGTGTCTACTATGTACACTTCTTGACATGCTGGTTTCTACTATTGCTCATGGCCCAGCATGGTGGCTGTCCCATAACCATAGTCCCATACAGCTCCATGTCCATCAGCATTAAGTAACAGGGGCTCTGTGTCCTGGTAGAGAGGAACCTATTGGTCATACTTGAGTCAGGTGGCTACTCCTAGACCAATCAACAATAGCTAGTAGGCAGGAAGGGGGGATCATCTAGTACAAACATGCATCCTTCAGCACCTCTTTAGCAAGAGTTCAAAGGGTTTGTTTAGAAGGAAGGGAAGATTCTTTTGTAAAGCAGTATGGGTGAATAGAAATGCTGGCATCTCTTGTACACCTTTAAGTATCAGTGTTATAAATTTGTCTGAATGGCTCATGATGCTCTCAGAGAAGCACTTTATCCTTAGGATGTCCAAACATGAGCTCTAGGGACTAGGGCCTTTCAGAACTTCTTGTACTTCTGTAATTCTACTTCAGTGCCATGAGGCCCTGAAAAGCCTGACCAGTGGCCATAGGTGCTCTGGAGAGGGCTCAAGCTTCCCTACCTGCAGGAGAATGTTGTACTGGAGTTATTAGTGTCGCCTTAGATCCTGTCAGTGATCTTGGCCATCTCTGGTAATATATGAAGATCCAATCAGCAAGTGCTAACCACATAAACAGCCCATTTTCTTCTTCCCTGTATTCATAGAGAAGTTATGTGTACATGGAGTAGTGAGGGTTATGGTTAGGTAAGGGCTAGAGACAAGGGAAATATGGCTGTTTTGTAAAAGAAATTAAAATTGACTGACTCATAGACTGGAAAGTCCCTTAGCGATCATCTAGCCCTGTGGTCATCAAACTGTGTCTCTCGGACCTCTAGGGTTCCTGAAGAACCAAAGAAGGAGGTAAAACAGGAACAACTGGCAGGCAGATTTCCACCCACCACCACCACCGGGCCCACCAGCATTTTTTCCAGCAACCAGAGAAATTCTGCTCTTCTTAATATTCTATGCTAGGTTGCTGTGTGTTGTCTCACTCTTTTATAGGTGAGTAAACTGACTGCAGAGAGGGGAATGACTTGCTCAGGGTCACACAGCTAGCTAGAGTCTGAGCTGAGCTGGCCCCAGCTGTGCTGACTCCCAGAGCCCTCTCTCTGTTGGCACAGGTCATACTGAGACAAGAAAGAAAGCAATGATTTATTTATTTATTTATTTTTTTTGCGGTATGTGGGCCTCTCACTGTTGTGGCCTCTCCTGCCGCGGAGCACAGGCTCCGGACGCACAGGCCCAGCGGCCATGGCTCACGGGCCCAGCCACTCCGCGGCATGTGGGATCCTCCCAGACCGGGGCACGAACCTGCCTCCCCTGCATCGGCAGGCGGACTCCCAACCACTGCGCCACCAGGGAAGCCCGAAAGCAATGATTTTTGACATGGAGGAATATCATGATAGCTAACCATCTGTGTTTTCCTCCTGCAGCGAAGTGTGAGGCATTCACTACTGACACGTTTCCATTGCCCGATAGCCCAGGTATACAGCTATGCTTGTCAGTGTTCAAGCGGCAGGACAGTGATGAAGTGGTAGCTTTAGGGCTCAAGCCCCCTAAAGGGCCAAACTCACTCCTTAAGTGTCTATTTTGCAATTAGCTAATTCATAAAGGGACCCTGTAACAGTTAAGGTAATTTAATTGCAATCAACGGAGCCCTACTCTAACTAGCCTGAAAGAGAGATTGGGAGAGAATGTTGAGGAGTCCTCCAAACCGACAGTGTCAAGGCACCATGGCTGGAATGAATGAAAGTCAACCAATTTTCCCGAGATTACACGGTCATGGGAGAGGGAAACAGATGGATGAACTCAGTTCACATGACCACCTCCTTAGTGTCCACTGAGGTTCCTTTGTACAACTGCTGGTTCCAGGCTCTCCAGGTCACCATATTTACTGCTTCCCTTGAGCCAAGTCTTGGGTGGCATGGCTCAAGCAGTCACAGGGTACCTAGCCCACAAGTGGCCCTTGTTCCTTCTCCCCTCTCCCAGTCCGACCTGGCTTTTGTCATGCTTCTACCACTCCAAGAATCATAACACCAAACTCTTGTCATACCCCTAAGTAGAGTTTCCATGCTCTCTGAGTATCTTGCAGCCTGGTGTTATGATTCCTTTGACTCACAAATAAAGTTTCTTACTGTGCCCCCTCTTTTGGGAATCTGGGAATGGTTTCTTTGGGACCAGGATAGAGGGCAAGATGCAAAAAAGTGTAGCATGCAGAATTATCCCCCTTCTTTGACAGAGCATCTAAGAACTGGACTCAAACTTAGAGTTGGTTCAAGAGTTAAGGGGCAACCTTTGTTCCCCATCTTGGTTTATGAATTTCAGCCTAGAGCAAACAGTCAACTCCAACATATTTCCTCACTGGCTCTCCTAGAAGGTCTATGGGGACTTCATACAAACTGAATCCCTACATCAGAGTCCCGGCAGCAGACACAAATTAGGTCCACCCCATGGACTTTGCTGCAAAAACATTTAAACACATAACCTCCAAAGTCACTTCTAGCTCTAAGTGTTCATGATTCTCTGATGGAAAAAAAGGGAATTTATTTCTAAGAAGAGGGTGATAAACATCTTACTCAATGAACCATAATTCATTCTGCCGGAATCTGGAGACTTCTGGCTGATCATTGAGAATACTACCATAATGCTGAATTTCTGCCATTTGCCTGGGAGTTTATGACGTCAGAAAGCAGAGTCTGACCTGACCCTTGGAGGAAAAATGTTATCTAAGCTATGAGGCGATAGACCCTGTCTACCCTCGGAACCAAACACATCATTCTCTGGTTGGCTCAGGCCAACTGACCAGAGGCTGAGGGGTTGCTGATGGTTGATTGAACAGACCATTTGCAACAGACAGAAAAGAATGGTCTGTGCCCTCTGCTCAGCAAGCAATCTTCATTGTGGCCAAAAGCCAAGGATAAATTCAAAAGAAAAAATCAATTCAATTATGCATGTGACTAAGCTATGTTTCATGGCGAGGAAACTAAAAAAAAATTGGTTGTCCCATGTAACTGAAGAATATTTTCCCAACCCCCAAATGGCATGCCATTATGTTTTGAGTTGTTCCTTCAAAATGGAAATGGTTTTTATCAACCATTTGTACTGATCCTTCTAAAAAAAAAAAAAAAGTGTTAACCATACAATATGTGACCGTAACACACAGAGGAGCTAGAAATGTTCAGATGTACCACCCTTCAGTCCAAAACACTATCTGAGGTGGGCTTGCCATCTTGGGTAGAGGAGGGATTCCCAGGTATGTTCCTGAAGTAGAAAAAGGCAGACCCTTTGGCACTTAGTCAACTGTATCATCAGCTCAGTTACACAACTCACTGTTGTGACAGTTAGTGGGATCTTGAAATCAATTTCCTTTGGCTTGTTTTGAGTAACTGCACACCTGGAGTGTTTTGCTTGAGGTATTTCTGAGAAGGGAATGAGAGTTGGAAATAGAAATGGTACATTTCAGTTGCCCTCTCATTAGAAGAGGCAGGGACCAAACTTAGCCCAGCAGACACTGAGAATGCTGAGTAAGATCAGACTCATGACTCTCAGAACAGGAGGAGAGACTGGGAGAGCAAGCAGTCCAAAGCAAAAACTGATGATAAAAAGAGTAATAGTAAGAATAATAATAGTAAAACTTATGGATAGTAGAGATTTTATTCAGATGCCTAGCCAGCATCCATATCTCCCTTCTTCGTTCCCAACAGAACTTCAGTTTTCTTTGGACATCCGACCTCCCTCCATGTAGCCTCAGGTGAAGCTGACTGTACCCCTCAGAGCCAGGGTAAGTTCCATTGGTTAAATGTGTCTTACAAGTAACTGGTCAGAACAGGCATGTGACCCAATTCTGGACAATAAGATATACACAGAAGTTTGCTGGTGGGATTTTAAAAAGTTACTTTGCTTCAAATAGAGAGTCATAGGAGAGACATCCTTTTTCTTCCCCAGGACATTGACATATGTAGGTGTGGTGCCTGGAAGTAAGGCACCCATCCTGATACCAGCCTAAGAGTGGAGCTAACACTCAGGATCACAAATAGAAATATGGAAAGAGCCAGGTTCTTGATGAAGTCACTGAGGAACTAATTTAACTAACCCTGAAGACATTGTCTCCCTAAACTTTCAGTCACATGAGCTATTACACTTCCTTTTTTAAGCCACTCTGAGATGGAGTTTCAATTACTTGCAGCCAAAAACATCCCAAGTTAGAGAATGCTTACCATGTGCCAGCCACTGTGCTTGGTACCCTATAAGCTAAAGGGAAATAATTTTCCCTTATTTTCCTTGTGGCAACCCTGTGAGATGAATATCATTGTTATCTGATTCTACAATTGAGGAAATTTAGTCTTACGGATATTAAATAATTTGTCAGAATCAGTTGGTAAGTGGTGGAGACTAGATTCAATATTTAAGCACTTTGACTCCAGGACCTACAATTTTAGCCTCCATGCTCTGTAACAGAAAAGGAAAAGATTTGTTCCAAAAACACCATAAGTCAGTATCATCCAAGGGTTGAAACCAAGGTCCAGTGCTCTTTCAATGCCCCTAAGGATGGTAATGATTTCAGAGATCAGGAGCCAGTGTGGTCTCCTTTAACCAAGGCATTGCTTCTCACGAGATCCATACTCTGGCTTGAATGACTAGCCTTTCTCTTTAATCATTAGCCATATTACCTGGTTCTCTATGCCCTTCCACCTCCTTTTTCATTTCTGCCTTTTCAGCTCATTAATTGACTTTTTGCAGCCATTGAAGAGAGACATGATTATCCTGGAAACCCCTGCCATGACAGGAGTTACATCATTGCCAGTGGGAAGTTCTCACCACCAGGGAAATTAGGCTGTCTGCTGGGGACTTGGAGGATGAGTTGGCAGGTTTCCCATGCTAATTGGTTTCAGTCTTGATTCATTGGGTCTCCCAAGCCAGGTGACAGCTCAATAGTGGCCAGAAGTCCCAGACAGGGAAAGAAGGCAGACACCTGAAGCTGCTTTAAGCTGAGTATGGGTCACCAGGAGCTCCCCCATAGGGACCTCACAGACCTTTGATTGTCCATGAGTGAAAAGACATACTGACAACGGCATGACAGACTTATATCATCATGCTAATAGGACAAAGAGAAATGAGGAGCCCACCCTTGCATTGTGGGGTTTTAGAAGTGGGAAAGCAGTAGGATGTCGTGGTTTTGAGCATGGTCTCATAATTAAGCCCATATGGATTTGACTCCCAGTTCAGTTACTTGTTAACTAGTGAATGCAAAACAGTGAGGAATGGAACATCCCTGAACCTCAGTGTCCTCTTCTCTAAAAAATAAGGTTAGGATGATTTTGGGGATTAGACATAAGGAGCATTACCCTGGAACATAGTAAATGCTTAGCGCCTTTGAAGATAATGATACTGGCTGCAATAATGATGAAAAATTGAGTGGATAAAGAACATGTGTTAATTCTCATGGTCAAAATTTCTTCTTAATAACAACTCCAGACAGGACCCATACTTGAGACTCTCCGCTTCTATTTTGCCCCATGCTCCCATGTTTCTTCCCTCCTTAAGGAAAGCACAATTAGGCGCACTTGAACTTTACCCAAAAAACTGGATCTTCTGTGACTGACTACAAAGATGATTTCCTATTGTATCAAGCTGTGTTAATGGTGAACGCCCACCTCAACTCAGTAGAGCCAATTAGTCAGGTTACATACAGAATTGGAAAAGGTGAACCAACACACATATGGTTACTTTCAAGAGAAAATGTTGGTTACAGGGTAACTAAGCCTCAGTATTCAAAACTATTATAATGATCTTATCAGGTTCATGGTGTGAAGACTTGGACTATGCCTTATTCAAATATCTCCACAGGATTTCATTTTATCTGCCATTGAATATGGTGTAGTTATCCAGTTGGCCAAAATATACATGTCTTATCTGACAAGGTAGCAGGGAAGATTTGCACTCAGGTTTCTAAGTCTATTGGTTGAAGTAAGGTATGTTCAGACTATCATTTGAGCAATGTGTGGGCATCATATTTAATTGGATCCCCTCCTTTTGTGCCTGTATGTGTAAAACTGAAATACATAGAAGAAATGATCTAGTGCAGAGTTGTAACTGTGCTCCATGGATCCCTGGTGGAATGATGAAGGTACTGCCAAGGGTTTGAGGCTAGGGGAAGACTGGAGTTTATGAAACTCTAGAATGCCCACCCCTGACTTCAACCAGATCTTCTATTTCTGGTTTCCCTGCTGGGTTTCCATGTGATGTTACTCAAAAAAATTTTTAAAGTTTGGACATCACCATCCTGATTGAACCCACTCATTTTTCAGGAGAGGAAACTGCAGCCCAGAAAAGTCATCTGACTTCCAAGGTTGCACAGCTAGCTACTAATGGAATCTGGATTAGAATTCCAGACTCAGAGATCAGCACAGTTGCCTAAGAAAAGCTACTGAAGCATTCTCCTGCAAACATACACTTTTAATCTTCATGACTGTCACTGTGAACATCAACAAACACTACTGTCATATACCTCCCTGTGAGCGTGTGATACTATATTTGTCACTTTAGGGCTTAGAGGGGCAGAGTGCAGGGGTAATATCAGGAAGGCTTCTGGAGAATGAGTGCCTGGACAAAGTTTTGAATGCTACATATGAGTTTAGCAGGTTGAAAGGGAAGAAATGGGAGTATTCCAAACATTAAACCTCTTTGAAATTGAGAACAGTGTTATAAATATAAGTCCTATTGTTCTCACCAAATTACCAAGTGTAGCAGTCAGAGTCCAGTCAGAAAACAGCAAGCAGATTAATATTTCAAATCAGAGGATTTAATCCAGCAAAGTACTTACAAAGTGTTGAAAATGCTAAAAGAACAAAAAGGAAAAGTTGAGGTAAGCCTGAGACTAGGAAAAAGCAGAAAGCAGCTCTATGTTGGGACAAAGACGAGAACATGTTATTATCCAAGTGCAGGAATGCACTTACGACTGCGCCACTGGGGGTGCCAGAAAGGGTGATGGAACCATGAAGGAGGACCAACAGGGAGGGCTCTCCCAGGCCGGTACTGAGCTATTGTGACTGAGGTTGGAATTGGCAGAGATGCGGTCACTCCCAAAGATCACATGAAGAACACACTGTCTCACTTCCTCCCACCATCCAACTTCCTACCAGTGCTTCCCCTTGGCTGAACCTACAAAGGGGGTCTGAGATCTGTGGTTTGCAGAGGTCCAGGCCCTGTAATGCAGAGCAGCATGTGTAAAGGCAAGAATGGTGCTGCGAGTAAGCAGGAAATAACCAGCACACCATATTTTCTAAATGTAATATTCTTCCCAGAAATTTCCCCAGGGTCTTGCTCCCTCTCCCCTGCAAACACACGTTGACACAGTGATATACCCACAGTAGCAACCCAGTAGTGGACATTTGCAATTCTTTTATCTGTCCAGTACCTGAAGTCTCTTCCTATCTGGGGGGAATCCCCCATTGTACAAAGATGATGCTCTGGATCCTGGATTTCCCTGCTTACTTACAGCTAGGAGGTGGCACATGACCAAGGCTCCACCAATCAGATACATCTGTTCCTAGACTTGGAATCAGGAGCTAGTGACCCAAAGAAGTAGAAACAGGGAGGTTCCATCCTGATGGAGAAGTAGCCACATCCAGGTTCCAAGTGCTGTGGCAATTGTGTCCTTACCAAACTGGTCTGACATGTGACCTGGCCCTTAATCTCTAGCCTCCCAGGGATTTTGGAAACTATCCAAACCTTTCTAATAATTTCACTTTCTGCTTAAATGATCTAGAATAATTGTCTGTTGCACACAACAAAGAACCTCTACTAGCATAAACTCCTTCCTTGTTTTGTGACCAGAGATCTTATATCTTCAGTCTAGCCCTTATGATTACCCATGAGTTTTAGGGAGCTTCATCTCCTACAATATCCAAGAGAAATAGGCACTGGCAAATAAGTAGACTTTGGCCTAGAACCCTCTGGAAGTCCTGAGAGGCTGGGATGTGCTACCAGCCTCCAGCATCCATAGGTATGGAATCAAGCTATCCCCAGCCGTGACCATGGAGAACAGTCACTTGCCTTGAGGGTTAAGTTCAAAACCCAGTGGCAGAGACTGGATCATCTTCATACCTTTCCCACAAAGGTTCACCGCAGCCAGGAAGCTCTTGACTTTGTTGCATCTCCTTCCCTCTCCCAAGCCAAGTTCTGTCAGAAATTATTAGCCTCTACCCCCTTAAAATTTCAGAGCCTCCAGCCTCCTTGCAATATCAGTCAGCAATTTCCAAGGACCTCTCTTACTCTAAATCATCATCTATTAAATTAGTCATCTATTGCTGCGTAATAAATCACCTCAAAACTTAGTGGCTTAAAATGATAATAGTATTTATTACTTCCCATGGTCTCTGGAGGTCAGGCATTCAGTCAGGGCAAAATAGGAATGGCTTATCTCTGCTCCACAATGTTTGAGGGTCTCAGCTAGAAAATTGAAATGCTGGAGGTTATACTCATCTGAGGGCTCATTCATTCAGATATCTGGCAGTTGATGCTGGCTGCAGACCTAGCTGTCATGACCAACTGAAACACCTCCCACACATGGCTTCTCCGTGGCTTGGGCTTCCTTATTACAACATGGCAGCTGCGTTCCAAGAAACAGGTGGAAGCAATATTGCCTTCTAACCTCAGAAGTCATGTGGCATCACTTCCACCACATTTTGTTGGTCAAGTCAGTTACAAAGATCCACCCCATTTCAAGGGGAGGACACAAAGACTTCCACCTCTCAGTGGAGGAATATCAGTGTCACCTTGTAAGACAAGCCTGTGGAATGGGAGATATATTGATGAAGTTTTCTTGAAAATATTTTCTCCCCCAGTCGCCTTCAGTAATTCTCAGGTTTAAAAGGCCTCTTTGGACTCATTCTTCTTTGATCATGTAGCAACTCACTCTGTACCTGACCTTCTAAGTATACCCATCCTCAGTGAGTCCACCTACCTTCTGGGAAGGGGACTGCACTCAGTGTGTCCCAGGTGCTCTTCTGGATCCTTCTTCTGAAGAAAAGCAAATAAATGCAAATGTCATCTCAATAGAGCTCTCTGCTACACACATGAACCCAAAGATACTGATTTCACTAACTCCTCGGAGCTGTACACCACGTTATGGTTCACACTGCTCTTTTGCTTGCACAGCTCATTTAATCAATAACTCCAAGGTGATTTTTCTGATGAAAAAAATAAATAAAACTACACAGAATTAAGTACAAACGTGGCTCGAAAATTGCTCACACTACACTTTCCCCGCTTAGCTTCTGCCACCTTGAATTACATTCATGAAGACCCAGCCCCTCAAGGGCTGACACCTCAGCATAAAATGCATTCCACATCAGCAAGCTTGTTGAGGTGGGAGAGGAAACCCAACAAGGTGGGGTAGGAAGGTGGCTTACACAACAGGAAGAGGAGGCCCTAAACTTGAGTTAATGTTCCCAAGTAAGGATCCTGCAGGAGCTGGATGATTTGGAGATGGAAAGGCAACAAATAAATTGACTGTGCTTTTAGTCCTTAGGCAAAGTATCAGGGATTCATTGCTGAGAATTTTCACAACACTGTCCTGCAGCCTTGCTCCCTCAGTCCTTTGCTGTAGGCCAGGCCTGACTCTGTGAGACGAGGGCAAAGTCACGTCAGGGAAGACGGAACTGGGTAAAAGCTCTAGACTGCTCAACAATGTAGAGATTCTAGTCCCTGATTTTGATGGAGAAGAATCACTTTAGGTTTCTACCATGACTGTAGAATAGGAGTCACTTGCACTTGTCAAAAAGCTTCAGTTATCCATGCTCAAATTTGAAATGGGCTTCTCATAGTAAATAAAAAGAATAGCCATCCTTTGAAGATGCTTAGTTTGTGCCAGTCACTGAGCCATGCTCTTCACAGGTGTTATTGAATTTGATTGATTAATCAAATTAATCAAACACGTGTTATTGAGTACCTGTCATGGTCTCCTAGAGCTTATATTCTTTGAGGTATGTCTGTTAGAGCTGGGACTAAAACTGCTTCTCTGGGATTCCACAGCCTGACACATTAACCACAAAGCCATAGAACCGCATGCTGGTAATGGGTGTATCTTCCATGACCTGAGGGCTTAGTGCCAGGCATCCAAGGGTTCATCTTGGGCTGCAGGGCTTAGCAGGCTGAACTAAGAGTTTGGAATACCTTGGTGATTTGTGGAGACAACTCAAAGGAGGAAAATGGAGAGGTTCTCACAGGCCCAGCATAGGTAGAGAGGATGTCAGAATGACTGGCCAGGCCTAGGTTGGAATGCCAGCTCTGCCAGTTGTTAGCTATGTGACCTAGGGTGAGTTACTTCACCTCTCTGTAAAGAGGGGATAAAATAATTAAACAAGATAATGAGCTTAAGTATAGTCCCTGGCCCACAAGAAGTGATCATTCATTCAATGCTCAATGAAGATGAAGATGAGGATGAGGATGCAGCCTAGCAGGAGGGTCTCCAGGTGACAGTCAGAGCCTGGAAACCAAGAATGAGAGTTGAATATACTGCGAAACAAAGTGGGGAACAAAATATGCATGCCAGCACCTCAGAGGTAAAGACTGGGGGATTGCACCAAGCTAGGAAAAAGGGAGAAGGTCAAATATCAAGAAAGATGCAATTCACTATTTCTTTAATTCGTTCATCCATTCAGTCATTCAGTAAACATTTCCCAGGCCCCTGCTACATGCAAGAAGCTCTGTAGTGCCAAAAGGAATATAGGAACTGGTGCTGTCTGAGAAAGCTGGGCAGAGAGGCAGTCAGGAGCACAAATATCATCAAAAGCCTTTTGGAAATACCAGTCCAGAGATGTGGGGCTATGCTGGTGCATCAGGAAACAGAGTAGGGACTTGCAGCCTTCTGCCATGGTTCAAGTAGCCTCGCAGGCATTGAATCTACCACCAGGTTCTAGGAGTTTAAGATGCCATCGGGGACTAGATTGGAAAGGCCTCCCTGGATGGCCCTGTCCAGTCTGGACCATCCCAAGTAAACCTAATCACTCTTAGAGCCAAGCTCTGAGACAGACTTGGTTTCAGGGGTCTCAGGCTTGCCCACATATCCAAAACAGGCAGCTACCTACCACTGCAAGGGGCCAGCCAGCCAAAAGCGGTCCTTGTTGAACTGCCAGAAACCCCCTCACCAGAGCCAGGCCCACAGGGAGACATCCACTCAGTAGCTCCACTCACATGTACCAAGAGCTTACTATGTGCCAGTCTCTGGTCTAGGCCTGGGGATACAGTATTGAATAAAACAAATGAGGTCCCTGCCCCCTTGGGGTGTATGTTCAGGTTGGGGAAACAAACAGCTAGAGAGCCACAATCCCTTATCTGAAACATTCACCACAGATGTTTTTGGGGGATAGAGAATTTTTCACATTTTAGAGAGGTCATGCTGTTCAAATTCCATGTAGTACGTTATACCCCATAGAGTCTGGGCCAGCTTTTCATAGTCAAACACATTAACAGTTCTGTAGCTGCACATATCCATGTTTACACTAAGAGGGATAAATTAAGAAAAAAGATAGTTTCACATCAGTTCAGGTCATATTTGGCTACAAAAACTGAAGATTTATATCAAAAACAAACTGATGCGTGCCCAAACTATTTTTTTTAATGTTCTACCTTGAGGGCATTTGGAATTTCAGAATTACAGAGGAGGACTGTGAACAAGATAATTTTAGATAGTAATACAGGCAATGAAGATAATCAAAGAGGATCATATAATCCTGAGTGAGGCAGGGAGAGAGCAACTTCAAGTAAGATGGCCTCTTGTCTGAAGCACCACGCAGGACCCTCATACACATTGTCTCATGTCATCCCTCTACTCCCTGGGAGGTAATGCTGTCTCTTCCATTTTACAGCAAGGAGCCGGAGTACTGGTACCATTCAGAACCTCATTCTACACCAGCATTTCCCAAATCTCCACAAACAAATACCACTCGTGGTTTTACCACATTCACATACCACGCTACTAGTCCTTCAGGTTCTCCTTTAAATCAAATCAGTTTTTTAACTTACATAAATTTATTTTTAAAGGAAGCATTATAGAACGACCATAAGTGGAAAGATAGTTTCTTCGTAATACACATAAAAATGTTTGCCTCAATGCTACCTAAACGTTATCTATGTAGACCACACTTTGAGAAATGCTGACCTATAGGCCAACAAGCAGAACTCAGCTTGAGCCCAACAGTCTTCCTCTTGCCAAGCACTCACTGCCTTTCTAGACCAGGATGGCAGCAAACACCAACTGGACCCATTTCCCCAGCTTACTCCACATCTTAGACCCAATGGAATCTTCACCTTCCTAGGAATGTGTCCAGAATGGACTCTGAGGATCAAAGAAGAGGAGGAGCCTCCAGGCACTGTGCCAGCGCCCTGTTGAAGCTTCACAATCCTGAGGTGGATGACACTACTACCCTCATTTCACAAAAGAGGACACTAAGACAAGGGGAGGCCAAGGTCACAGAACAACCAGAGGCAGAGCTGGACCTCAAACTCGGCTCTCAGACCTCCAAAGCTTTCACTCAGTATTTCCAGCCTCAGCCTTCCCCAATACCGCTCCCATTCTCCCTTAGGGTTCCCAGAGCGCTCTGCCACACAGCTCTACTAAAGTTCTTCCTCAGCTACCAAGCCAAGAGCTCCTAGAAGGTACAGCCCATGTCTTAGTGCTCCCTGAAGACTGTAAGATCTATGAAAGCAGGGATCATTTCTGTCTCATTCAGCTCTGTGTCCCCTTCACATAGTGCAGTGCCTGACACCTCCAGGAGGTGCTCAAAAATACTTGTTGAGGGTTTTCCTGGTGGCGCAGTGGTTGAGAGTCCGCCTGCCGATGCAGGGCACACGGGTTCGTGCCCTGGTCCGGGAAGATCCCACATGCCACGGAATGGCTGGGCCCGTGAGCCATGGCCGTTGAGCCTGCGTGTCCGGAGCCTGTGCTCTGCAACAGGAGAGGCCACAACAGTGAGAGGCCTACGTACCGCAAAAAAAAAAAAAAAAAAAAAAAAAAAAAATGTTGAATGAATGAATGGATAGACGAAAGAATGGCTGGGTATCCACCCACGAACCTGGTATCCCAATACCTAGCACAGTGCTTGGCATATAGAAAGAGCTCAATAAAGACTTGTGGAATCATTAAATAACACTCCTGTTACTTACAGATTAAGTAGAACTAAGAGTTTCTAATTCTGTTATCTAGAATTCAAAAGAAGGGCCTCCCTGGTGGCGCAGTGGTTGAGAGTCCGCCTGCCGATGCAGGGGATACGGGTTCGTGCC
Organism: Mesoplodon bidens; assembly: GCF_964165515.1. Lineage (NCBI taxonomy): Eukaryota > Metazoa > Chordata > Mammalia > Artiodactyla > Ziphiidae > Mesoplodon > Mesoplodon bidens. The sequence continues at coordinate 171,422,716 of NC_138160.1, read as the reverse complement.
CCGGTCTGGGAGGATCCCATATGCCGCGGAGCGGCTGGGCCCGTGAGCCATGGCCGCTGGGCCTGCGCATCCGGAGCCTGTGCTCCGCAACGGGAGAGGCCACAACAGTGAGAGGCCCGCATACCGCAAAAAGAAAAAAAAAAAAAAAAAAGAATTCAAAAGAAAATGAATTTTAAATGGGATGTTCTTCTGTTTAAATAAACAAACAAGCTACCAATAGGCAAAGAAAGAAGAGAGAACGCTTTTTAATTCAGTTACTCAAGATCAATTCAGATAAACTTAAAATGTTAAAAGCCTTGGATTTGAAACCAAACCTGAGCCCGAAAAGAGACATCTTTTTGGCAATGTGCTTCCACAAGAACACTTGCTGTAATTCCCAGCATTTGTATCAATTCCCCAGAGACTGATGGCACCGACCAAATTTAAGTGATTAAATGTGTTCCTGGAATTCTCAAGTGTTCCTCCTGACTCAGATGGAAGATGTGTGCTCAGGGAAGGGAGGGAATATCCGACGATCTCTATTGTTCAGTGAATGTGGGTGTGGAAGGGTGGAGAGGAAGGATAGGGGCCCATGAGTCCCTTATTTCACAGGGCTTGGAAACTTAATATAATGTGAAACCAACTGCATGTAGAAGAACACACTGGGTTCTCTGTCAAATCCATTCTTGTTTTACGATGTGATCATCTCAGGAAACACACTCATCAGGCATACTCCACTGGAATCTCAGATGTATTTAGCAAGCCCCTGGAAAAAATTCTCAGAGATGGAGATTTGCCTAGCACAGGGCAAATCAAGCATCTTACTCCTCCAAGTCAATAAGACAGAAAGATGCAGGATTGTAGTACGTATTCAGTGATAGCAGGGGAAGTGTCTAACTCAGTGCTTAGCACATAAGAATCCAAGAATTTCCTTTTGTAGTAATAAAAAAGATCCATGTAACCAAATTCTGTCCAGGTCCCACATAATTATTTACATAATATGGGAAATTTGGAAATTGCCTGAATTTCTTTCCTTTCATTTTTTCCCCCAACAGCCCTTTGAGGCCCGTTGACAATGGCTTTATTTAATCTCCATGCAGTTGAGGAGGCAATCAAGGCTAAGACAATCAGACAACTGATCCAAAGTCACACAGCAAGGAGGTGGCTGAGCTGGGATGGACGTGTAGTGTTTTGGACTCCAGGGGCTATTTTCCTGGACTCCTCTGCCTCTCCCAGTTGCTGATTTTGCTATGTCTTGACCAGCCCCACCCATGGATGAAGCAGATACTCATTTGAGATGAGTGATTTTTTTTTTTTTACAGAATTGAAATTTCAACTTTATTGCTGATAACCACAGGATTAGAGAACGTGGCTTTGAGTCTATGGCAAAGTGGACTTGCCCATTCTTTACTCTTTTTTTTTTAACATCTTTATTGGAGTATAATTGCTTTACAATGGTGTGTTAGTTTCTGCTTTATAACAAAGTGAATCAGTTATACATATACATATGTTCCCATATCTCTTTCCTCCTGTGTCTCCCTCCCACCCTCCCTATCCCACCCCTCTAGGTGGTCACAAAGCACCGAGCTGATCTCCCTGTGCTATGCGGCTGCTTCCCACTAGCTATCTATTTTACGTGTGGTAGTGTATACATGTCCATGCCACTCTCCCCTTTTGTCACAGCTTACCCTTCCCCCTCCCCATATCCTCAAGTCCATTCTCTAGTAGGTCTGTGTCTTTGTTCCCATCTTACCCCTAGGTTCTTCATGACATTTTTTTCCCTTAGATTCCATAAATATGTGTTAGCATACGGTATTGGTCTTTCTCTTTCTGACTTACTTCACTCTGTATGACACACTCTAGATCCATCCACCTCACTACAAATAACTCAATTTCGTTTCTTTTTATGGCTGAGTAATATTCCATTGTATATATGTGCCACATCTTCTTTATCCATTCATCCGATGATGGACATCAGATAGGTTGCTTCCATGTCCTGGCTATTGTAAATAGAGCTGCAATGAACATTTTGGTACATGACTCTTTTAGAATTATGGTTTTCTCAGGGTATATGCCCAGTAGTGGGATTGCTGGGTCGTATGGTAGTTCTATTTGTAGTTTTTTAAGGAACCTCCATACTGTTCTCCATAGTGGCTGTACCAATTCACATTCCCAGCAGCAGTGCAAGAGTGTTCCCTTTTCTCCACACCTTCTCCAGCATTTATTGTTTCTAGATTTTTTGATGATGGCCATTCTGACTGGTGTGAGATGATATTTCATTGTAGTTTTGATTTGCATTTCTCTAAGGCTTAATGATGTTGAGCATTCTTTCATGTGTTTGTTGGCAATCTGTATATCTTCTTTGGAGAAATATCTGTTTAGGTCTTCTGCCCATTTTTGGATTGGGTTGTTTGTTTTTTTGATATTGAGCTGCATGAGCTGCTTGTAAATTTTGAAGATTAATGCTTTGTCAGTTGCTTCATTTGCAAATATTTTCTCCCATTCTGAGGGTTGTCTTTTGGTCTTGTTTATGATTTCCTTTGCTGTGTAAAAGCTTTTAAGCTTCATTAGGTCCCATTTGTTTATTTTTGTCTTTATTTCCATTTCTCTAGGAAGTGGGTCAAAAAGGATCTTGCTGTGATTTATGTCATAGAGTGTTCTGCCTATGTTTTCCTCTAAGAGTTTGATAGTTTCTGGCCTTACATTTAGGTCTTTAATCCATTTTGAGCTTATTTTTGTGTATGGTGTTAGGGAGTGTTCTAATCTCATACTTTTTATATGTAGCTGTCCAGTTTTCCCAGCACCACTTATTGAAGAGGCTGTCCTTTCTCCACTATACATTCCTGCCTCCTTTATCAAAGATAAGGTGACCATATGTGCATGGGTTTATCTCTGGGCTTTCTATCCTGTTCCATTGATCTATATTTCTGTTTTGGTGCCAGTACCATACTGTCTTGATTACTGTAGCTTTGTAGTATAGTCTGAAGTCAGGGAACCTGATTCCTCCAGCTCTGTTTTTTTCCCTCAAGACTGCTTTGGCTATTCAGGGTGTTTTGTGTTTCCTTACAAATTGTGAAATTTTTTGTTCAAGTTCTGTGAAAAATGCCAGTGCTAGTTTGATAGGGATTGCATTGAATCTGTAGATTGCTTTGAGGAGTATACTCATTTTCACAATATTGATTCTTCCAGTCCAAGAACATGGTATATCTCTCCATCTGTTTGTGTCATCTTTGATTTCTTTCATCATTGCCTTAAAGTTTTCTGAGTACAGGTCTTTTACCTCCTTAGGTAGGTTTATTCCTAGGTATTTTATTATTTTTGTTGCAGTGGTGAATGGGATTGTTTCCTTAATTTCTCTTTCTGATCTTTTATTGTTAGTGTATTGGAATGCAAGAGATTTCTGTGCTTTAATTTTGTATCCTGCAACTTTACCAAATTCATTGATTAGCTCTAGTAGTCTTCTGGTGGCATCTTTAGGATTCTCTATATATAGTATCATGTCATCTGCAAACAGTGACAGTTTTACTTCTTCTTTTCCAATTTGTATTCCTTTTATTTCTTTTTCTTTTCTGATTGCTGTGGCTAGGACTTCCAAAATTATGTTGAATAATAGTGGCGAGAGTGGACATCCTTGTCTCGTTCCTGATGTTAGAGGAAATGATTTCAGTTTTTCACCATTGAGAAGGATGTTGGCTGTGGGTTTGTCATATATGGCCTTTATTATGTTGAGGTAGTTCCCTCTATGCCCACATTCTGGAGAGTTTTTATCATAAATGGGTGTTGAATTTTGTTGAAATCTTTTTCTGCATCTATTGAGATGATCATATGGTTTTTATCCTTCAATTTTTTAATATGGTGTATCACATTGATTGATATGTGTATACTGAAGAATCCTTGCATTCCTGGGATAAACCCCCCTTGGTCATGGTGTATGATCCTGTTAATGTGGTGCTGGATTCTGTTTGCTAGTATTTTGTTGAGGATTTTTGCATTCATCTTCATCAGTGATATTGGCCAGTAATTTTCCTTTTATGTAATATCTCTGTCTGGTTTGGTATCAAGGTTATGATGGCCTAGTAGAATGAGTTTTGGAGTGTTTCTTCCTCTGCAATTTTTTGGCAGAGTTTGAGAAGGATGGGTATTAGCTCTTCTCTAAATGTTTGATAGAACTCATCTGTGAAGCCCTCTGGTCCTGGACTTTTGTTTGCTGGAAGATTTTTAATCATAGTTTCAATTTCATTACTAGTGATTGGGCTACTCATATTTTCTATTTCTTCCTGGTTCAGTCTTGGAAGGTTATACCTTTCTAATAATTTGTCCATTTCTTCCAAGTTGTCCATTTTATTGGCATAGAGTTGCTTGTAGTTGTCTCTTAGGATGCTTTGTATTTCTATGGTGTCCGTTGTAACTTCATTTTCATTTCTAATTTTATTGATTTTTGTCCTCTCCCTCTTTTTCATGATGAGTCTGGCTAATGGTTTATCAATTTTGTTTATCTTCTCAAAGAACCAGCTTTTAGTTTTATTGATTTGCTATTGTTTCCTTTGTTTCTCTTTCATTTATTTCTCTCTGATCTTTGTGATTTCTTTCCTTCTGCTAACTTTGGGTTTTGTTTCTTCTTCTTACTCCTGTTCCTTTAAGTGAAAGGTTAGATTGTTTATTTGAGGTTTTTCTTGTTTCTTGAGGTAGGATTGTATTGCTATAAACTTCCCTCTTAGAACTGCTTTTGCTGCATCCCATAGGTTTTGGATCGTCATGTTTTCATTGTCATTTGTCTCTAGGTAATTTTTGATTTCCTCTGATTTCTTCAGTGATCTCTTAGTAATTTAGTAGCATATTGTTTAGCCTCCATGTGTTTGTGTTTTTACTTTTTTTCCCCTGTACCTGATTTCTAATCTCATAGTTTGTGTTTGGAAAAGATGCTTGATATGATTTCCATTTTCTTAAATTTACCACAGCTTGATTTGTGACCCAAGATATGATCTATCCTGGAGAATGTTCCATGTGCACTTGAGAAGAAAGTGTAATCTGCTGTTTTTGGATGGAATGTCCTATAAATATCATTTAAATCTATCTGGTCTATTGTATCATTTAAAGCTTGTGTTTCCTTATTAATTTTCTGTCTGGATGATCTGTCCATTGGTTTAAGCAAGGTGTTAAAATCCCCTATTACTGTGTTACTGTCGATTTCCTCTTTAATAGCTGTTAGCAGTTGCATTATGTAATGAGGTGCTCCTATGTTGGGTGCATATATATCTATAATTGTTATATCTCCTTCTTGGATTGATCCCTTGATCATTATGTAGTGTCCTTCCTTGTCTCTTGTAACATTCTTTTTTTTAAAGTCTATTTTATCTGATATGAGTATTGCTACTCCAGCTTTCTTTTGATTTCCATTTGCATGGAATATCTTTTTCCATCCCCTCACTTTCATTCTGTATGTGTCCCTAGGTCTGAAATGGGTCCCTTGTAGGCAGCATATAGATGGGTCCTGTTTTTGTATCCATTCAGTGAGCCTGTGTCTTTTGGCTGGAGCATTTAATCCATTCACATTTAATGTAATTATTGATATGTATGTGCCTGTTACCATTTTCTTAAGTGTTATGGGTTTGTTTTTGTAGGTCCTTTTCTTCCCTTTATTTCCCACTTAGAGAAGTTCCTTTAGCATTTGTTGTAGAGCTGGTTTGGTGGTGCTGAATTCTCTTAGGTTTTGCTTGTTTGTAAGGCTTTTGATTTCTCCATCGAATCTGAATGAGATCATTGCCAGGTAGAGTAATCTTGGTTGTAGGTTCTTCCCTTTCATCTCTTTAAAAATATTGTGCCACTCCCTTCTAGCTTGTAGAGTTTCTGCTGTGAAATCAGCTGTTAACCTTATGGGAGTTCCCTTGTTTGTTATTTGTCATTTTTCCCTTGTTGCTTTCAGTAATTTTTCTTTATCTTTAATTTCTGTCAGTTTGATTGCTATGTGTCTCAGCCTGTTTCTCCTTGGGTTTATCCTGCCTAGGACTCTATATGCTTCCTGGAGTTGGGTGGCCATTTCCTTTCCCATGTTAGGGACGTTTTCAACCATAACATCGTCAAATATTTTCTCAGGTCCTTTCTCTCTCTCTTCTCCTTCTGGGACCCCTATAATGTGAATGTTGTGGCATTTAATGTTGTCCCAGAGGTCTCTTAGGCTGTCTTCATTTTTTTTTCATTCTTTTTTCTTTATTCTGTTCCGTGGCAGTGAATTACACCATTCTGTCTTCCAGGTCACTTATCCATTCTTCTGCCTCAGTTATTCTGCTGTTGATTCCTTCTAGTGTATTTTTCATTTCAGGTATTGTATTGTTCATCTCTGCTTGTTTGCTCTTTTAGTCTTCTAAGTCTTTGTTCTTTAATTCTTCTAGGTCTTTGTTAAGCATTTCTTGCATCTTCTCGATCTTTGCCTCCATTCTTTTTCCGAGGCCCTGGATCATCTTCACTATCATTATTCTGAATTCTTTTTCTGGAAGGTTGCCTATCTCCACTTCATTTATTTATTTGTCTGGGGTTTTATCTTGTTCCTTCATCTGGTACAAAGTCCTCTGCCTTTTCATTTTGTCTGTCTTTCTGTGAATGTGGTTTTCCTTCCACAGGCTGCAGAATTATAGTTGTTTATGCTTCTACTCTCTGCCCTCTGGTGATGTGGCTATCTAAGGGGCTTGTGCACGCTTCCAGATGGAAGGGACTGGTGGTGGGTAGAGCTAGGTGTTGCTCTGTCCGGCAGAACTCAGTAAAACTTTATCTGCTTGACTGCTGATGGTTGGGGCTGGGTGCCCTCCCTGTTGGTTGTTTGGCCTGAGGCGACCCAGCACTGGAGCCTACCTGGTTCTTTGGTGGGGCTAATGGAGGACTCTGGGAGGGCTCACACCAAGGAGTACTTCCCCGAACTTCTGCTGCCAGAGTCCTTGTCCTTGAGGTGAGCCACAGCCATCCCCTGCCTCTGTCGGAACCCCTCCAACCCTAGCACGTAGGTCTGGTTCAGTCTCCTGTGGAGTCACTGCTCCTTCCCCTGGGTCCCGATGCACACACTACTTTTTGTGTGTCCTCCAAGAGTGGAGTCTCTTTTCCCCCCAGCCCTGTCGAAGTCCTGCAATCAAATCCTGCTAGCCTTCAAAGTGTGATTCTCTAGGAATTCCTCCTCCCGTTGCCAGACCCCCTGGTTTGGGAAGCCTGACAGGCTCAGAACCTTCACTCCTGTGGGTGGACTTCTGTGGTATAAGTGTTCTCCAGTTTGGGAGTCACCCACACAGCAGTTGTGGGATTTGATTTTATTGTGATTGCGCCCCTCCTACCATCTCACTGCAGCTTCTCCTTTGTCTTTGATGTGGGGTTTCCTTTTTGGTGAGTTCTAGTGTCTTCCTATCGATAATTGTTCAGCAGTTAGTTGTGATTCCAGTGCTCTCACAAGAGGGAGTGAGCGCACATCCTTCTACTCTGCTATCTTAAACCAGTCTTTTAAGCAGAGTGATTTTAAAAAAAAATTTCTGCCTCTGAAAATATCTCCTCTAATGATCTTCCAAGATCATTTGATCATAATGATTTCTCCTGAAATCCTTGCCCACTTCTCTTCAAGGTCAAGTGCCAACAGGTAATGGTCCACAAAGTTGTCCCATCTAGGTCTTCCAAAGAACCTAGGCCTTTCCCCGTTGATGAACATTTGAATCAAGATTTTCCTTCTGGACTCCCGGTTCCTTCATCTATAAAACAAAGCCTGTGGGTCACAAGATCTTCAAAGTCCCCTCCTGTTGGGACCTTCTCTGTCACTCCGATCTATGTGGATATCCAAGGAGTTTGGCCACCTCTTCCTTGTGCACTTATAAAAGGCCCAGTAGCAGGATAAGGACAAGGAGCACTGACGCCTGAAAAAAATAAGTATGGCTGAGAGCCTAGGGGCTGGCACAGCTCCATTTGTAATGGCATTAAGCTAATAACACTCGCCACCCCTCCCTGCTCCCTCTCTCACCCTCCCTCTCTCCTCCCTCTGCCTGGCCAGGATGACAAACCACAGTGAGAGAAGTCGTGGGCAAGGCTGTTCTGTGGTATCTCTGCTGGTTCTGCCTATGATTCCACTTAAAGTAACCAGTTGTGCTGGTTCCAAATTGGAAGCGGAGAAGTAAAATTGTCACTATTTGCAGATGACATGATACTACGTATAGAATGCCCTAAAATCTCCACCAAAAAACTATTAGAACTAATAAGAAACTGTCTGAAAGAGAAATTAAAAAGTTACCCCTTTACAATTGCATCAAAAAGAATAAAATGCCTAGAAAGACCCATACTCTGAAAACTGTAAAACACTGATGAAGGAAATTTCAAATGACGTAAAGAAATGAAAAGATATCCCACACTCTTGGATTGGAAGAATTAGTATTGTTAAAATGTCCATATTACCTAAAGCAATCTACAGATTTAATGCAATCCCTATCAAAATACCCATAACATTTTTTACAGAACTAGAAATAATAACCCTAACGTTTATATAGAACCACAAAAGACCTTGAATTGCCAAAGAAATCTTGAGAAAAAATAACAAAATTGGAGGTATCACACTCCCTGACTTCAGACTATACTACAAAGCTACAGCAATCAAAACATCATGGAACTGATACAAAAACAGACACATAGATCAAGAGAACAAAATAGAGAGCCCAGAAGTAAACCCATGCAGTTATGGTCATTTAATCTACAACAAAGGAGGCAAGAATATACAATGGAGAAAATACAGTCTCTTCAATAAGTGGTGCTGGGAAAACTGGACAGCTACATGTAAAAGAATGAAATTAGAACATTTTCTCACACCATATACAAAAAAAAAAGCAAAAATAAAACAAAACAAAAAACCTCTCAGTATGGGTAAAAGATCTAAATGTAAGTCCTGAAATCATAAAACTCCTAGAAGAGAACATAGGCAGAACACTCTTTGACATAAATCGTAACAATATTTTTTGGCTTAGTCTCCTAAGGCAAAAGAAAGAAAAGCAAAAATAAACAAATGGGATCTAATTAAACTTAAAAGCTTTTTTACAGTGAAGGAAACTATTGACAAAACAAAAAGAAAACCTATTGAATTGGAGAAAATGCTTGCAAATTATATGACCAGTAAAGGGTTAATGCCCCCCAAAATATATATATATATATATATATATAAATAGCTCACACAACTCAATATTAAAAAATCAAACAACCCAATTTTTTTAAATGGGCAGAAGACCTGAATAGACATTTTTCCAAAGAAGACATCTAGATGACCAACAGGCACATGAAAAAATGCTCAGCAGGCTTCCCTGGTGGCACAGTGGTTGAGAGTCTGCCTACCGATGCAGGGGACATGGGTTCATGCCCCGGTCTGGGAAGATCCCACATGCCACGGAGCAGCTGGTCCCGTGAGCCATGGCCGCTGAGCCTGCACATCTGGAGCCTGTGCTCTGCAACGGGAGAGGCCACAACAGTGAGAGGCCCGCGTACCGAAAAAAAAAAAAAAAAAAAAAAAAAAAGCTTAGCATCGTTAATCATCAGAGAAATGCAAATCAAAACCACAATGATATAGCACCTCACACCTGTCAAAATTGCTATCATCAAAAAATCTACAGATAACAAATGTTGGCAAGGATGTGGATAAAAGGGGAACTCTTGTACATTGTTGGTGGGAATGTAAATTATAAATTAGTGCAGCCACTATGGGAAATGGTATGGCATTTCCCCAAAAAACTAAAAAAAGAGCTACCATATGAACCAGCAATTCCATTCCTGGGTATATATCCAAAGAAAGTGAAAACACTAATTTGAAAAGATACATGCATCTCAATGTTCATAGCAGCGTTATTTACAGTAACCAAGATATGGAAGCAGCCTAAGTGTCTATCAACAGATGAATAGATAAAGAAGATGAGATATATATAGATATAGATTAGATAGATAGATAGACATACACATATACAATGAAATATTACTCAGACATAAAAAAGAATGAAATTCTGTCATTTGCAACAATTTGGTTGGATCTAGAGGGTATTATGCTTAGTGAAATAAGACAAAGACAAATAATATGTTTGATATATGTTATCACTTATATGTGAAATCTGAAAAATAAAACGAATGAATATAACAAAACAGAAACCAACTCACAGGTATAGAGAACAAACTAGTGCTTCCAGTGGGGAGAGAGACAGGAAGGGGCAAGATAGGGGTAGAGGATTAAGAGACATAAACTACTATGTATAAACTAAATAAGCAACAAGGATATATTATACAGCACAGGGAAATAGTCATAATTTCATAATAACTTTAAATGGAGTATAATCTTTTAAAATACTGAATCACTATGTTGTATACCTGAAATATTGTAAATCAACATATATATATATAATTTAAAAAATTTTTTTTAAAGAAATAAACATATAATTCAAAAAGAGTCATGTACCACAATGTTCATTGCAGCACTATTTACGATAGCCAGGACATGGAAGCAATCTAAGTATTCATCGACAGATGAATGGATAGAGAAAATGTGGTACATATATACAATGGAATATTACTCAGCCATAAAAAGAAAAGAAATTGAGTTATTTGTAGTGAGGTGGATGGACCTAGAGTCTGTCATACAGAGTGAAGTAAGTCAGAAAGAGAAAAACAAATACTGTATGCTAACACATATATATATGGAATCTTAAAAAAAATGGTTCTAATGAATCCAGGGGCAGGACAGAAATAAAGATGCAGATGTAGAGAATGGACTTGAGGACATGGGGAGGGGGAAGGGTAAGCTGCAACAAGTGAGAGAGTAGCATTTACATATATATACTACCAAATGTAGAACAGATAGCTAGTGGGAAGCAGCTGCATAGCACAGGGAGATCAGCTCGGTGCTTTGTGACCACCTAGAGGGGTGGGATAGGGAGGGTGGGAGGGAGATGCAAGAGGGAGGGGATATGGGGATATATATATACATATAGCTGATTACTTTGTTATACAGCAGAAACTAACACAACATTGTAAAGCAGTTATACTCCCATGAAGATGTAAAAAGAAAGGAAGGAAGGAAGGAAGGAAGGAAGGAAAAGAAAGAAAGGAAAGAAGGAAGGAAAGAAAGAAAGAAAGAAGAAAAGAAAAGAAAAAAAAGAAGAAGGAAACCAGTTATGCTGATGTCTGTGGTCCTACCAAGTGTGTTTGGCTGCTTTTGCATCACCCATAAGAACCACTGAAGGATGGCCCCTCTTGACCCCTGTCACCACCACAACCCCTCAAGTTCACTGGTTTCCTGCGAACACAGAAAGCAAGGGAAAAGAGAGAGAGAGAGCAGACTGACTCCTGAGATAGTCACAAGGCATAAGAACAGAAAGAATTATGCCCCCTAGATTTCTAGATTTTAGAAGACACTGGATCACAGAACCTGATCCCCAGAAGGAGAGTGTGTGTGGGGGTGTGTGTGTGGATGTGACAACTGAAACTCTGATAAGCATCTAATTCTCAATCATACTCAGCAAATTATACCTCTGACTTATGTTTGTAACCTAGTGGCTAAATCAAGAATACAGACATTAGGGGCTGTTAGCACATTAAACATATGTTTATAGATTCCAACAAGGTGATTTTTAAATATTTTATTATAATTTTGAATTACTAATTATTGACCTTTGCAAGATCCCAGTCACTGTCTAAGGACTTTACTTGTATTATCTCATTTAATCCTTAAAACATTCTGTGAAGTTATCCTGAGAGTATTGACTGCTTGTTTTGCTTGGGAGTTTTCTCACTATCTGATGCTAGTATCAATGAATAGAAGCTAAGGTAGAGATTTGGGAGGGGAATCATTCAGAGGACAGATGTGAGCTACTCACTTTAGTATAGGAAGGCAAATAGATTTTAGCTCAAGTGCCAGCTACAGTTGAACACTGGTGGTAACGAAGAGGGTTGGGTTGAGAAAGATTCTGAGATTAAATCTGAGTTTAGTGGGAAAGAGTAACATGATTGACAGGTAATGCCTGTCATGAGTACTAGAAGGGGAAGTGTCACTACATGTGATAAGTATTTGCCATCCCTACTGAAGGACTCCTACTATGCCCATACACACGCTCTTCACAACTCTAATGAGTGTCATTCATATAGATTTTGATATAAATGGAACCCCCTGGAATTGTGCAGTCCATAACCTGCACTAATGTGCTCAGCAGCCCTGCTGCTATGATCCCTCATGGAAATGAAAACTGAGGTAGAAGATGATGACCTGAGCTGTAACGATGGGTCCTTAAAGAGTAGGTGCTTTAGTGCGAAGAGCTCCAAATGGGAAGTAAAGAGCCCTTGGCCCTGCTCTTAATTTGTTGAGTGTCCTGGGGCAACCTCTTTGACTTTTCTGGGTGTCAGTTTTATAACTTATGAAATGAGCTGTTAGACCACAGGATCCCCAAAATCCCTACCAACTGTGTATGTGGTAAACTTTGTCGTTCACCTTTTTTGGTCTCCTCCCCCTCTGTGATGTCATAGCCCAATTTTGGGGTAAGGGGAGCTGCCTTTCCCACTCTCAGCTTTTAAGCTTTATGTTAGTCATGAGCATATAACTAAGCTAAACCAAGCAAGGCATCTCATCCACCTTCTAACCCCCAGCCACAGTGACTGGTTCAGAGTTCGATCCAAACAGAGCCAATGAGACTCAAGTCCAGGGATTTGAAGTGGGCTTTATCTTTCCTACTAGATATGAATAGAAGGATGTAGCCTCAGGAAGTGTTGGCAGTTAAGTTGGTTGAGCATGAAGGGAAACGCTGTCTTAAAACAGAGCCCTTACCAAAAACGCAAAATCAAAACAGAGAAATTGTATTCTAGTTAGACTGTATGAGCCCTGTAGCAAGCTCCTCCTGAAGCCAGGCATTCTCTGACATGAACCAACAAATTCCTTTTGCTTAAGCAGTCATGGAACTTTAAAAGTATCCTAACTGAAAATGTATGAATTCATGAATCTAAAGAGTGAATTTTACACCCTCTAACCCTGGCCAATACTGGTCTTGGTATCACTGACAAGAGCCCAACAGAAATGGGAGGTCTTCTTGATGCTCTGAGATGCTCATGTCATGATGAGCATTCCAGATTCCATTCGAGTGCTTCTCCCACACACATCATACATACACAATGGGCCTGGGAAAATGCAACAAGTGTATTACTATGCTTACTAAGACGTCCACTTCCAAATGAGTGCTGTCAGCCAAACAGTCACCTAGGGAGTCAGGCTATGGATTTTTTTAATATCACAAATACATCCAGTCCTCTTTTCTGAAGGTCTACAGTTCCAGTTAGCAAAACCCCCAATGAGAACCCCTAGATCAAAATTACAACAATCCTTTACTTCCCACTCATTAGGTGGAAGGGGCTATAACGAACACTGACAGATGGCAACAACAACAACAGCAAAGTCCAGAACCTCAAAGCATTTATGATTTAGAAGGAAAAAATGAGGCAGATGTCCAATCTATCCAAACATTACACTCTGACTGGCTCATAAAGATAATTTTCAAATGTTAAGTGGTTTTCTAGGCAAACCCTCAGGCTCTTCTTTCCTCCATCCCATTCTGGATCTTTATGTGCTCTGAAGTGAATACCTATGAGGCACCTTCTTGCTAAGAACTGACCCTCTCTCATCTATATGGTCACCATGGATACCTTCCCAAAATAATGTGACCCCCTTTCCCTGGCCAGTGTTGATGGTCCAGGGCTAGTCACCTACCAAAGCCTAGCGACAGCCGTTTGGCCCAGCTGTAAGCCCCTGATCCTCAGATTTACCTGAGCCCTTCTGTGGGAGTTTGGGAACAAGACTGCTATAAAGGAGCCAGGCTTTTTCTGGCTGCCCACATACTGAGATGTAAAAATTAGAGCTTTTTGTGGTCTTGTTTCTCATCTGTGGATCACAGAAAGAGGGTTTCATCCTGTGGAAAGAAACAAAGGTGAAATATGGTATGTGAGGAGTTATCCAAAGGGTCTTGAACACTTGGGTCCAGTTGCTACTGAAGCCCAGGTACATGCCAGGTTTTGAATTGCTTATTATACCCCACTAACACAATAAAGTCCTGTTTTTGCTTAAGTTACTTGGAGCTAGTTTTCTAGAACCACGTGTCCTTACAAGCCCATGGTCATCTGATAGGTCTTACGTCTCTGGTTCCAATTTAAGTCCACCCAGCCAGATCTGGTCACACCCTCATTCCTGAATTTGGACCTTCATGGTTATGAGCATTGAGCTCCCTTTCAACTTGATGTCTTTTGTTCTCTGTTGGGGCTTCCCCACCCTCATCCCAGCCTGCAAAACTGCATCTTGATTCTCCTGTGAAGGGAGGGGAATAGGACAATCCCCAGAGACCATGACACTTGGGGGCAGGTGTGGACTGTGCCAGAGCTGTGTCCACAGTGCTGTGGAAGTGCTGAGGAAGGAGCAAGCAGATCCAGCTGCAGTAGGGCTGGGGAGGTCCACAGGGACTCAGCTATAACCCTCAGAGGCTGGTAGGAATCTCATAGGTGGAAAGGACTGGAGGAAAGCAGCTTGGAAAGACTATTTCTAGCAGAAGGAACAAAATGGGCCAAAATGTTTGTGGGAAAATGGGTAAGTACAGCTTTAGTGGATCTCTAAGGAAAAAAGTCTTCCATCTTGATTCCTACATTATTTAACATATTTGGCTCCAATTGACTTTGCCCTTTCAAAATAATTTTTGGGGGGAGAGGGAGGCAGTGGATTACATGTCTATTATTTAAAAAAGAAAAGAATACCTTCAGAAAATATGGAAAATTATGAAGTCATCTATAATCTCTCCACCTACTCAGATATAATCTCAGCTAATGTATTTGACTATATGCTTATTACCTCTTTTTAAAGCATTTATATATTATAAAAGTAGATTTGAGCTATTTATATAGTTTGGCATCCTGGTTTTTTTCACTTTCAATATTTTATGAGAAGAATGTCTTTAAATATATACAACATCATGATTTTACATCGTCATTAAATGGCTGCATGGCAATCTCTGTGTGGATGTACAGTAATGTCTTAAGCAGTTTCCTTGTGGCAAACATTTAGGCTACTTCCAATCAGGTTACAAGCGTGTGTGTGTGTGTGTGTGTGTGTGTGTGTGTGTGTGTGACTTTGCTTTTATATCAAAACTGTGATGACAGATCTTTATGCATTTGTTTGCTTGTTTTATTGAGGTAAATTCCAACAAGTAGGATTGCTATGTTAAACAGCTTTCATATTTTCAAGTCCTTTGACATACTGTCAAATGCCCTTTAGCAATGTGCCAATTTGCATGCCCACCATCGCTGTATGAAACAATCAATTTTTCCTCACCCTTTTCAGACTTTTTAGACTCAGTTTTATTCCTTTCTATCTGCCCAGTAGGTAAAAACCAGATATCATTGTTATGCAATTTACCTTTCTTTTATTAATATACAGGTTTGTATATGATTATTGATCATCCATGTATTTTATTTAAGATTTATCCCTTCATGTCCTTTTCACATTTTTATTTGGATGTTATTCATCTTTTTGTAATTGATCAAAAGGATTTCTTAAATATCTAATATTAGTTATCTATTATTCGAATAAGTTGAATGTGTGTTTTGAATACGTCCTTTGTGGGGTGGTTTTTGTTTTCTCTGTGTGTGTGTGGCTGCACCACGTGACATGCATGATGTGGGATCTTAGTTCCCCGACCAGGGATCGAACCCGCACCCCCTGCAGTGGAAGCACAGAGTCTTAACCGCTGGACCGCCAGGGAAGTCCCTATCCTTTGTGTTTTAACTTCATCATGTGGGAGGTTTTACCACATAAGTTTTACATTTTCATTTATAGTCATACTCTTTTTTTTTAACATCTTTATTGGAGTATAATTGCTTTACAGTGGTGTGTTTATACTCTTTCTTTTATGGTTTCTGATGTTAAATGCCATTGCTAAAACGAATTCTCTAACCCTAAGAAGCTAAAACTATGCACCTATGCTTTCTTTTGGTCTTTTTATGATTTAGATGGTCACATTTAAATCTCTAATTTGTGTGGAATTTGTATTTTATGTAAGGTGAGAAGTAAGGCTCTAACTTTATTTTTTTCCAAATATCCAAAATTGACACCATTTGTGAGGAACAGAAATGTCACCTTTATCACATTTTAAATTTCATGCATAGTTGGATCTTTTTTCAGATGATCTCTTCTATTCCAGTGGTCTGCCAGCCTACCCTCTGCCAGTGTCATTATCCAGCATTTTAATCTAATAGGGAAATTCCCTCCACATAGCCCTCCTTTTCTGAAAAAAATTTTGGCTATTCTTAAGCATTTATTCTTCCAGAAGTACTTTGGAGTCATTTTGTTAAGTTCCTTCCAAATCCCACTGATATTTCGGATGAAATTACCGTAAATAACTAGATTAAACTGTGGGGCATTGACATCTTTACAATACTTCCAGAGGCACAGTACATCTTTCCATTTGTTCATGTCCTCTTTCATGCTCCTCACTAAAGTTTTGTCATTTTCTCCATTTGGGTCTTATACATTTCTTGCTAAAGTTATTCCTGGGTATTACATATTTGTTTGCTATTGTGAGTGAGTGAAATCTCTTTTGTATTATATTTTATAGAAAGTTCCTGCTGGTATACAGCAAGCCATTGAGATATATATATAGTTATAGATAGAGATGGAGATAGAGATGGAGGTGGAGGTAGAGACTGAGATAGATATTATTGAACCTGTCTGGTGCAGGAGGAGTCATGGAACACCTCTTGAGAAAGAAGAAGAGAGAGAAATGTCCTGACTTCTCCTGTTTCTCTCCTTCCCACCATGCCCACCACTGACCAAACCCATCTAGAAGCCAGATGACAAGGGAGCCTGGGAACTACAGCCTGGAGTGGGGGCTTAGCCCCCAGCCGTACAGAACAGCACAGGGGAAGTCATGGAAGGAATCTAGGACAGAGAGGCCACGGACCAGTGCTAGATGCCTTCATAAGACTATCGGTTGCTTCTAAAAATCTGCTCTCAAATAATGAATGTTTAACTCCACCATGATGACCACAAGATGTGCATTGGTTTGAAAACAATATTGAAAGAGGAGAAAAATTAGTTTTAACTGGATTATTGAAACAAGCTTATCACCTCCTGAAGTGACCACTTTGAAGAGGAACACCTACATATGGAAGTATTGGTATTATTTTTAAATATGCCCATTAATGTAGAAATATTCACTATGTAAAATACATGTGTTACTTCAACAAGCTCCCAAGGAATGGAGAACAAAAATAGTTCACTCTCTGCAAGGATCCAGAAAGGTCTTATTTTTCTCCCTCTGTCTCAGAACAGCGTGCTTGCCTTCCTCAGAGGGAAAAGTGAGGGGACTTCTCAGCAGGTGCATCCCCTCCTGCCTCAAGCACCAGCCAAATAGGCCAAATAGAATCCCAGTAAGAACAATACTTTACAAATAAATAAAACTTGCTAAATACCAGTATGAACTAATGAGCCTGCTGTAAAATGTAATTTCAATTCTGTATCATTTAACTTTCTTAAAATCAACCAGATGTTACCTTGAGGAAAATCCCAACACTTTTCTCAAAGTTTCTTGAGGGATTTCTTGTTCATCTCCGCTGTCCTCAGCACCTAGTAGATGCTAAAAGAATGAAGTGAAGTGAAGTGAAGTTGAACCTACTTAAGTACAAATGATTGACAGCTAACTCTCAGAGCCCTCCCACACTTTAACGTCCCTCCCTGGTGATGGTTCCCTATTCCCCGTCTTAGCCCCTTGCTTAGTTAATAGCACTGTTGATGGCAGAGTCTGTGTTTTCTCCATGTTTGTGTTCCCCACATGATCTAACCCAGCCTGGCACAAAGCTCAACAAATGTTCATGTCATCCATGAAGAAGCAGATGGAATAGGGCCTCAGTGTCCCCATCTATATAAAATGGGAGCCTTGACATCTGCCTTTTTAACAGTCTGTGTGATGGAGCAATTCTCCTGGTGTTCTTGCTTTGGGGATGTAAGAAGTGGGTTTTCGTTCCTTCTGTGCCACCCACTTATGTCTGTTCTCCTCCTGATGAGTCATCTGGGAGCCAGACACCATCGCTCTCAGACAGAACATGTAAGGTACTTGCTCAGGAGCAGTGGGGCCATAAATCTGTGCCGCGTCCCTGTGGTTACCTAGGGAACACTGGGGCCCAGCCAGGGAGGGGGCACTGCAGACAGAGAGGGCTCTGGCCAGTGCCCCAGCCTCCAGGCGACAGCCCAGCAAACATTCTCACTCTCTAGTTTGGAAGCAGTGTCCTGGCCCCTGTAGAAGGCAAGGGTGGCCCCCAGCCAAGAGGCTCTGAAATACACCATGATCCTCCTACCAGACATTCAGAGAGACAGAAGGGGTCAGTTAGCAAAATGACTGTGACAGGAACCAGAGCAGCTGGAATCTGGTCCTGCACTTCATTCCTTCACCATTTACACAAGCAATTATAAGCAGATCCCCCTTCCACTCTCTGTGGATGTGAAAAGTAAATGAAACAATATATTGAACTGCTTGGCTTCAGTCCTGATCCCACCAAACAATTAACAGAGACAGCTGTAAATTTAATTATTAGGATCGTTACTGATAGCAGTAGTGGTAGATTATTCTCACGATCATCTCCCGAGTATTATCCCACTTTAGAGATGAGGAAACTGGGTCAGAGAGGTAAAGTGATGTGCTCAAAGTCCTTTAAGAATCGAATACACTGGTAACAGCCAGCTAGCTACTCTAATGCACAGAGATTATTCTAGTAAGTACTATGGGAGAGTGTGGGAGGGACAGACAATATCACTCAGCTCCATTCAGCTCCAGACCCAGACAGGTAGGCCCTCCCTGGAATACTTCCAGACCTTGCTCCAAACCTTACGTAGTCTCATCCTCAAATCCCATGAAAAAAAGTCCCTGGGCCCTCACTGGCTCTGATTGGGTCAGATTGTCCACCCCTAGAGCCACATGGGAGGGTCAGCCTGGGTCTGAGAGGTGGGGAGCTCAGCAGACAGCTGTGGGTGCAGAGGGACGTAGAATGGAGGCTAGGGGCCCAAGCAGCATGGGGTGTGTGTGTGTGTGTGTGTGTGTGTGTGTGTGTGTGTGTGTTTGTGTGAGTGAAGTCTGAAAAACATTTGCCAAAAATGTTTATAGAGATGCTGTCTTTGGATAGTGGAATAAAAAATTGATTTCCCTTTTGTTTTTTCTTTTTTTTACATATAGAGAATACTTTAAAAAAAAGTTTTATTGGAGTATAGTTGATTTATAATGTTTCCCTTTTGTTTTCTATACCTTTCCATAGCTTTACCATAAGCAAATACTTTGATCATTTTTTAAAAGCTATTTTCATTTGCTTAGTGGTTGAATAATACAAATAATATACAGTTATGTTAAGTATATTTATTTTTTATTTTTAAGAGTTTGGGGCTGGATATTTGAGGGCTTAGTCCTGGTTCTGGCTCTGAGTAACCACGATCATGTCACTTGTCTGACCTCAGTTCCAGCATCTGTTAGATGAGGGAAGAGCCATACAACCTCTGTAGTCCCTCCCAGCTCTGATTCTCTCTCTTCTGTGTACACACATCAAGTATAAAGGTGTGGATCAGCTGGGCCCTAGGAGACCTGCTTGAACGTGAAGAGAGCACAGTTGACCCTGAAAAACATGGCTTTGAACTGTGCGGGTCCACTTACATGCAGATTTTTTTCAATAAATGTGTACAGAACTACGCAATTCCCAGTTGGAACCACAGATACAGAGGGCCAGGGCTGACTGTAAGCCCTCCCCTCCTGACCCCTAAACCCCTCCTTTGCCCCCTCTCCCTGCTCCCGTTATTTAAGCATCAACTGTAATTGCTTTTTTTTAACTGAAGTATAGTTGATATACAATGTTTTATTAGTTTCAGGTATACAGCAAAGTGATTCAGTTACACATTTATATGTATGTATATATATATTTTCTTTTTTTGTAATTGTTGCTTTTTTTTTTTTTTTAAGTGACTCAGCCCTTGCAGTGTTGTTTTTGGAGGTCACCACTCTTTTTTTAATTTTTGGCTGCGTTGGGTCTTCGTTGCTATGCACAGGTTTTCTCTAGTTGCTGCGCAAGCGGGGGCTACTCTTCATTGTGGTGTGCGGGCTTCTCATTGTGGTGGCTTCTCTTGTTGCAGAGCATGGGATCTAGAAGCGCTGACTTCAGTAGTTGTGGCACATGGGCTCAGTAGTTGTGGCTCGCAGGCTCTAGAGCGCAGGCTCAGTAGTTGTGGCGCACAGGCTTAGTTGCTCCGCGGCATGTGGGATCTTCCCGGACCAGGGCTCAAACCCGTGTCCCGTGCATTGGCAGGCGGATTCTTAACCACTGCACCACCAGGGAAGCCCCTGTAATTGTTTCTTAATAGAAATCAGTTCTGAATAAAAATGGGTACATTTATGGAGTTGAAAAAGTTTCTTCACAAGTTGAATATGTTCCCAGAGCTGCTAAGAGAACACCCCTCCTAAGTGGAGGCCAGCTAACCTACTCCAGCCCTGAAAAATCTCTCCCTCCCTAAGAGGGAAGAAGAATTAACATTGCGGACTGGGCCTACTATGTGTAAGACCTAATACAAAGTGTATTATACACACAGTCTAATTTAAACTCATAATGTGGTTCCCATCATTTGTTTGACAAGCAACTAGATACTGGACTCCTGCACTGTTGTTGAATGCTTGTCTTCCTATAAAGATCCTTGAGAAGAAGAAATGCTCTTTATTCATCTTTGTATGTCCCTCAGACCCTAACACAGGGCTCAATAAATATTTGCTGATCATTAGAAACCTCCTCCTATCATCACTGCTTCTTGGGTTCCATAGAGGATGATTCCTAATATCAAAGTTTTGACCACCTCCTTGGTTAAGAGAATGATGATCAAATCAAAAGGGAGGAGAAGGAGCAACAGATTAGGTCATTATCCACTGTTGGCAGGAAGCTGTCACTTTACAGAGTTGTCCTGATATGCACAGGGCCTTCAGGAAGTAGGACATTGGACAGGTGGACTTTGACCAGGAACAGAAGGTTAGAAAGGTCAGGACTAGGGGTGACTGGAAGCAATATGAGAGCACTGGGAGCTTTATTTTTATTGAAATACAGTTGCTGTACAACATTACATTAGTTTCAAGTATGCTACATAATGATTTGACATTTGCATACATTACAAAATGATCACCGCAATAAGGCTAGTAACCATCTGTCTGCTTACAGTTATTACAATATTATTGACCATATTCCTTATGCTGTATATTACATCCCTGTGATTTGTTTGTTTTATAACTGGAGATTTGTACCTCTTAATCTCCTTTGCCTATTTTGTCCACCCCATCACCCCTCCTCACTCTGTTTGTTCTCTGTACCTATGAGTCTGTTTTCCTTTTGCTTTGTTTGTTTGTTTTTTAGATTCCACGTATAAATGAGATCACGCAGTGTATTTCTCCATCTGACATCTCACCTAGCATAATACTCTCTAGATCCATCCATGTTATCACAAATGACAAGATTTCATTTTTTTATAGCTGAGCAACATTCCTGTGTGTGTGTGTGTGTGTGCGTGTGTGGGTGGGTGGGTGGTGTGGTGTGGTGTGTGTGTGTATACCTACATCACATCTTTATCCATTCATCTACCTATGGGCACTTAGTTTCTTCCATATCTTGGCTATTGTAAATAATGCTGCAGTGAACATTGGAGCGCATGTATCTTTTCTAATTAGTATTTTTGTTTCCATCGGGAAAACACCCAGAAGTGCAATTGCTGAATTATATGGCAGTTCTATTTTTAATTTTTGAGGAGGCTCCATACTGTTTTCTATGATCTCTGCACAGATTTACATTTCCACCAACAGTGCAAGAGGGTTCCCTTTTCTCCACATCCTTGCCAACACTTGCTATTTGTTGTCTTTTTGATGGGAAACAAAAGCAAAAATAAACACATGGGACTATATCAAACTAAAAAGCTTTTCCACATCAAAGAAAACTATCAGTGAAACAAAAAGGCAGCCTACTGAATGGGAAAAGACATTTGAATACAATCCAGTAAGAGGTTAATATCCAAAATATACAAAGAACTAATACAACTCAATATCAAAAAGACAAACAACCCAATTTAAAAATGGGCAGAGGGAGAGACCTTCAACATGGCAGAGGAGTAAGATGTGGAGATCACCTTCCTCCCCACAAATACATCACAAATACAACTACATGTGGAACAACTCCTACAGAACACCCACTGAACACTGGCAGAAGACCTCAGACTTCCCAAAAGATTTTTTTTTCCTTTTTCTCTTTTTGTGAGTGTTTATGTGTATGCTTCTTTGTGTGATTTTGTCTGTATAGCTTTGCTTTTACCATTTCTCCTAGGGTTCTCTCTGTCGGTTTTTTGTTTGTTTGTTTTTAGTATAGTTTTTAGAGCTTGTTATCATTGGTGAATTTGTTTTTTGGTTTGGTTGCTCTCTTCTTTCTTTTTTTTATTACTTTTTAATTTTTTATCTTACTTCCTCTCTCTCTCTTTCTCTCTCTCTCTCTTTCTCCCTTCCTTCCTTCCTTCCTTCCTTTCTTTCTTTCTTTCTCTCTTTCCCTCTTTCTCTCTTCTCCCTTTTCATCTGAGCTGTGTGGCTGACAGGGTCTTGGTGCTCCAGGCGGGTGTTAGGCCTGTGCCTCTGAGGTGGGAGAGCCGAGTTCAGGACATTGGACCACCAGAGACCTCCCGGCTCCACACAATATCAAATGGCGAAAGCTCTCCCAGAGATCTCCATCTCAACACTAAGACCCAGCTCCACTCAACAACCAGCTAGCTACAGTGCTGGACACCCTATACCAAACAACTAGCAGGACAGAAACACAACCCCACCCATTAGCAGAGAGGCTGCCTAAAATCATAATGAGGTCACAAACACCCCAAAACACACCACTTGACACAGTCCTGCCCACCAGAAAGACAAGACCCAGCCTCATCCACGAGAACACAGACACCATTCCCCTCCACCAGGAAACCTACACAACCCACTGAACCAACCTTAGCCACTGGGGGCAGACACCAAAAACAATGGGAACTACAAACCTGCAGCCTGTGTAAAGGACACCCCAAACACAGTAAGTTAAGCAAAATGAGAAGACAGAGAAACACACAGCAGATGAAGGAGTAAGGCAAAAACCCACCAGACCAAACAAATGAAGAGGAAATAGGCAGTCTACCTGAAAAAGAATTCAGAGTAATGATAGTAAAGATGATCCCAAATCTTGGAAATAGAATGGAGAAATACAAGAAACATTTAACAAGAACCTATAAGAACTAAAGAGCAAACAAACAGTGATGAACAACACAATAAATGAAATTAAAAATTCTCTAGAAGAAATCAAGAGCAGAATAACTGAGGCAGAAGAATGGATATGTGACCTGGAAGATAATATAGTGGAAATAACTACCACAGAGCAGAATAAAGAAAAAAGAATGAAAAGAATTGAGGACAGTATCAGAGACATCTTGGACAACATTGAACGCACCAACATTCAAATTATAGGGATCCCAGAAGAAGAAGAGAAAAAGAAAGGGACTGAGAAAATACTTGAAGAGACTATAGTTGAAAACTTCCCTAATATGGGAAAGGAAATAGTCAAGTCCAGGAAGCACAGAGACTCCCATACAGGATGAATCCAAGGAGAAACATGGCAAGACACATATTAAGCAAACTATCAAAAATTAAATACAAAGAAAAAATATTAAAAGCAGCAAGGGAAAACAACAAAAAACATACAAGAGGATCCCCATAAGGTTAACAGCTGATCTTTCAGCAGGAACTCTGCAAGCCAGAAGAGAGTGGCAGAACATATTTAAAGTGATGAAAGGGAAAAAACGTACAACCAAGATTACTCTACACAGCAAGGATCTCATTCAGATTTGACAGACAACCAAAAGCTAAGGAAATTCAGCACCACCAAACCAGCATTACAACAAATGCTAAAGGAACTTCTCTAGGCAGGAAACACAAGAGAAGGAAAAGACTTACATTAACATACCCAAAACAATTAAGAAAATGGTAATAACAACATACATATCGATAACTACCTTAAATGTAAATGGATTAAATGCTCCAACCAAAAGACATAGACTGGCTGAATGGATACAAAAACAAGACCCATATATATGCTGTCTACAAGAGGCCCACTTCAGACCTAGGGACACATACAGACTGAAAGTGAGGGGATGGAAAAAGATATTCCATACAAATGGAAATCAAAAGAAATCTGGAGTAGCAATTCTCATATCAGACAAAATAGACTTTAAAATAAAGACTGTTACAAGAGACAAAGAAGGACACTACATAATGATCAAGGGATCAATCCAAGAAGAAGATATAACAATTGTAAATACTTATGCACCCAACATAGGAGCACCTCAATACATAAGGCACATGCTAACAGCCATAAAAGAGGAAATTGACAGTAATACAATAGTAGTAGGGGACTTTAACACCGCATTTTCACCAATGGACACATCAACCAAAATGAAAATAAATAAGGAAACACAAGCTTTAAATGAAACATTAAACAAGATGGACTTAATTGATATTTCTAGGACATTCCATCCAAAAACAACAGAATACACTTTCTTCTCAAGTGCTCATGGAACATTCTAGAGGAGACATCATATCTTGGGTCACAAATCAAGCCTTGGTAAATTTAAGAAAATTGAAATTGTATCAGATAACTTTCCTACCATAACACTATGAGACTAGATATCATTTACAGGAAAAAGTCTGTAAGAAATACAACTACATGGAGGCTAAACAGTACACTACAAATAACAGATCACTGAGGAAATCAAAAAATACTTAGAAACAAAATGAAAACACGATGACCCAAAACCTATGGGATGCAGCAAAAGCAGTTGTAAGAGGGAAGTTTATAGCAATACAATCCTACCTCAAGAAACAAGAAACATCTCAAACAAACAACCTAACCTTACACCTAAAGCAATTAGAGAAAGAAGAACAAAAAACCCTCAAACTTAGCAAAAGGAAAGAAATCATAAAGTTCAGATCAGAAATAAATGAAAAAGAAATGAAGGAAACAATAGCAAAGATCACTAAAACTAAAAGCTGGTTCTTTGAGAAGGTAAACAAAATTGATAAACCTTTAGCCAGACTCATCAAGAAAAAGAGGGAGAGGACTCAAATCAATAAAATTAGAAATGAAAAAGGAGAAGTAACAACTGACACTGCAGAAATACAAAGGATCATGAGAGATTACAACAAACAACTATATGCCAATAAAATGGACAACCTGGAAGAAATGGACAAATTCTTAGAAAAGCACAACCCTCTGAGACTGAACCAGGAAGAAATAGAAAATATAAACAGACCAATTACAAACACTGAAATTGAGACTGTGATTAAAAATCTTCCAACATACAAAAGCCCAGGACCAGATGGCTTCACAGGTGAATTCTATCAAACATTTAGAGAAGAGCTAACACCTATCCTTCTCAAACTCTTCCAAAATATAGCAGAGGGAGGAACAATCCCAAACTCATTCTACAAGGCCACCATCACCTTGATACCAAAACCAGACAAAGATGTCACAAAAAAAAGAAAACAACAGTCCAATATCACTGATGAACATAGATGCAAAACTCCTCAACAAAATACTAGCAAACAGAATCCAAGAGCACATTAAAAGGATTATACACCATGATCAAGTGGGGTTTATCCCAGGAATGCAAGGATTCTTCAATATACACATATCAATCAATGTAATAAACCGTATTAACAAATTGAAGGATAAAAATGATATGATCATCTCAGTCGATGCAGAAAAAGCTTTTGACAAAATTCAACATCCATTTATGATAAAAACCCTCCAGAAAGTAGGCATAGAGGGAACTTACCTCAATATAATAAAGGCCGTATATGACAAACCCACAGCCAACATCGTTCCCAGTGGTGAAAAATGGAAACCATTTCAACTGAGATCAGGAACAAGACAAGATTGCCCACTCTCACCACTGTTATTCAACATAGTTTTGGAAGTTTTATCCACAGCAATTGGAGAAGAAAAAGAAATAAAAGAATCCAAATGAGAAAGGAAGAAGTAAGCCATCACTGTTTGCAGATGACATGAGAATACATAGAGAATCCTAAAGATGCCACTAGAAAACTACTAGAGCTAATCAATGAATTTGGTAAAGTAGCAGGATACAAAATTAATGCACAGAAATCTCTTGCATTCCTATACACTAATGATGAAAAATCTGAAAGAGAAATGAAGGAAACACTCCCATTTAGCATCTCAACAAAAAGGAAAAAATACCTAGAAATAAACCTACCTAAGGAGACAAAATACCTGTACTCAGAAATCTATAAGACACTGATGAAAGAAATCAAAAATGACACAAAGAGATAGATATACCATGTTCTTGGATTGGAAGAATCAGCATTGTGAAAATGACTGTACCACCCAAAGCAATCTACAGATTCAATGCAATCCCTATCAAGCTACCAATGGCATTTTTCACAGAACTAGAACAAAAAAACTCACAATTTGTATGTAAACACAAAAGACCCCGAATAACCAAAGCAATGTTGAGAACGAAAAAGGGAGCTGGAGGAATCAGGCTCCCTGACTTCTGACTATACTGTGAAGCTACAGTAATCAAGAAAGTATGGTACTGGCACAAAAACAGAAATATAGATCAATGAAACAGGATAGAAAGCCCAGAGATAAACCCACATACATATGGTCACCTTATTTTTGATAAAAGAGGCAAAAATATACAATGGAGAAAAGACAGCCTCTTCAAAGTGGTGATGGGAAAACTGGACAGCTACACATAAAAGAATGAAATTAGAACACTCCCTAAGACCATACACAAAAATGAACTCAAAATGGATTAAAGACCTAAATGTAAGGCCAGACACTATAAAACTCTTAGAGGAAAACATAGGCAGAACACTCTATTACA
This sequence comes from Mesoplodon bidens, assembly GCF_964165515.1. Lineage (NCBI taxonomy): Eukaryota > Metazoa > Chordata > Mammalia > Artiodactyla > Ziphiidae > Mesoplodon > Mesoplodon bidens. The sequence goes on along the minus strand of NC_138160.1, from coordinate 171,395,748 downwards.
TAAATCACATCAAGATCCCTTTTGATCCACCTCCTAGAGAAATGGAAATAAAAACAAAAATAAGAAAATGGGACCTAATGAAACTTAAAACCTTTTGCACAGCAAAGGAAACCATATACAAAATGAAAAGACAACCCTCAGAATGGGAGAAAACATTTGCAAATGAAGCTACTGACAAAGGATTAATCTCCAAAATTTATAAGCAGTTCATGCAGCTCAATACCAAAAAAACAAACAACCCAATCCAAAAATGGGCAGA